>NC_135959.1:53649623-54249623 GCF_053455715.1 Rhinoraja longicauda
AATCTTGTTAAAATATGAAAGTTGGTGCAAACTCAAACCTGAGGAATCAGTTTCACACTGAACGACATGTGGATTTGACACATTGGAGATAACAAATATCAAGGAAGGAAATGGGATACAAAATCATAAGAAGAAAGTCGAAGATTGACTTATTGTTTCATAGAAATGCATATGCTTGTCTAACCTCCTCTTAAATGTATTTGTAAAATCAATAATTCCTTCTATTCACAAGTTCCGCATTCTCCATCCTTCCATTACTAATGTTATAAAATTTCATCCCAGTTGAAGAATAACTTTGACAAATTCTGAATGATTTATTAACTGTACAAGTTCCCGTCCAGGCCATCAAACGAAGACACACAAAACGAGACTGGAGTCTTGAGCAAAAAGAAAACTGCTGGAGGGAATCTGTGGGCCAGACGGCACCTGTGAAGGGAAATGGACAGACAACATTTTGGGTTGGGTCCCTTCTTCAAAACTGGAGTAGAGAGGTGGTAGGTGGTAGAAAGAGGTGAGGAGAAGGGGTGATAAGCTGAAGGAAGAGGTGGAGGAGGGGAAAGGAACTGGGTGAAGAAAGGTGGGAGGGGGAGTGGATAGAAAAGTGCATGTGAGGTTGAGGTTGATCAGAAGGAGAGAGAAGGGGGATGGATTTTACCTGGATCATCCTATCACTTGCTACCTCTTTCCCCACCCTTTCCCCTCACTTCTTTCCATCAGTTATCTCCTCTGCACCCCAGTCTCTGTACCCCAGTCCAAACTTGAAATGCTGTTCATTTATCTCCACAAATGCTGCCTGATTAAATGACTTAAGAATGAATGAATGAATGAATGAATGAATGAATGAATGAATGAATGAATGAATGAATGAATGAATGAATGGATGAATGAATGAATGAATGAATGAATAAATAGGTTTATTGTATATGTACATTTACAAGGAATTTGCCTTGGTGTTCCGCTCACAAATGACAACACAAACATACAGTTAACAATTAAGAATAAAGTATAAACACATCAAAACAATAAGGATACAACATTACGGTCTAAACATGTGGGCGAAAATAAACCAGAGCAAAAAAGAGACTACAGACTTTGGTTATTGAGTAGAACTACTACTCGTGGAAAAAAGTTGTTTTTATGTCTGGCTGTGGCTGCTTTGACAGTCCAGAGTTGCCTTCCAGAGGGAAGTGCTTCAAAGATTTTGTGGGCAGGGTGAGAGGGGTCAGAGATGATCTTGCCCGCTCGCTTCCTGGCCCTTGCAGTGTACAGTTCGTCAATGGGGGGGGAAGGTTGCAGCCAACAACCTTCTCAGCTGAGCGAACAATCCGTTGCAGCCTCTGGATGTTGTGCTTGGCGGCTGAGCCAAACCAGGCCATGATGGAGAAGGTGAGGACGGACTCAACGATGGCAGTATAGAATTGGACCATCATTGCCAGTGGCAGATTGTGTTTCCTCAGTTGCCGCAGGATGTACATCCTCTGTTGGGCCTTTTTGACTGTGGAGTCGATGGTGGCCCCCCATTTAAGGTCCCTGGAGATGATGGATCCAAGGAACTTAAATGACTCCACAGGTGTGACTGTGGTGTTGTTGATGGTTTAGATTTTTAGATTTAGAGATACAGCGCAGAAACAGGCCCTTCGGCCCACCGGGTCCACGCCGCCCAGCGATCCCCGCACATTAACACGATCCTACTAGGGACAATTTTACATTTGCCCAGCCAATTAACCTACAAACCTGTACGTCTTTGGAGTGTGGGAGGAAACCGAAGATCACGGAGAAAACCCACGCAGGTCATGGGGAGAACGTACAAACTCCGCACCCGTATAGCACCCGTAGTCAGGATCGAACCTGAGTCGACGGCGCTGCATTCGCTGTAAGGCAGCAACTCTACCGCTGCGCCACCGTGCCGCAGTGCCGTGCCACTGGTGAGTGGGGGGAGGGGGAGGAGCTCTTCGAAAGTCTACAATTAGTTCCACTGTCTTGAGGGCATTGAGCTCCAGGTTGTTGCGATAGCACCAGGGCGCCAGCTGTGTCACTTCCCATCTATAGGCAGATTCCTCCCCATCCTGGATCAGTCCAATCAGGGTTGTGTCATCCGCAAACTTGAGGAGCTTGACAGAGGTGTCTGTGGAGGTGCAGTGCTGGTGTAGAGAGAGTAAAGGAGAGGGGAAGAGTACGCAGCCTTGCGGTGCTCCTAGACTTTAGACTTCAGAGATACAGTGTGAAAACAGGCCCTTCGGCCCACCGAGTCCGCGATGACCAGCAATCCCCCCCGAATACTAACACTATCCTACGCTGGGGACAAGTTACACTTTTACCTAAGCCAATTAACCTACAGACCTGTACATCTTTGGAGTGTGGGTGGGGGAGCACCCAAACAACACCCACATTGTCACAGGGAGAACGTGCAAACTCCGTATAGACAACACCCGTAGTCAGGATCGAACCTGGGTCTGGTGCTGTAGGGCAGCAACTCAACCGCTGCACCACAGTGCTGCCCAAGTCCATCCAGGGATTTATTTGTTTTTTTGCGCAGGCTGTCTAATAGCTCTTTATTGTTACCAAGATATGACTTCATTCATTTTGATATACCTTCTCTGAAATATAACTTATTGTGTTCTAAGATTAATTAAACATAGTTCATTTAATATAGAAAAATATTATTATCTTCACCCCCCCCCCCCCCCACCTTTCAAGCTGTCAGATTTTAATAAAAATGAAGTATGAAATCCTCATTCCTGTTCCTGTAGGCACAGGTTAACTCACAGAAGAAATGTGCTTATAATAAATGCAATTTGACATAAAACACAGATGTCTGCCTGAGGTTTATTTCATGCCTTCCTTATATGACCACACATGTTTCCGTTAACGCTTTTGGAAAATAATTACTTGAATTTCAGAGCCAACATCTGCACGGATGTGCTTTAAAATTATTTTGGTTCTAATTTCATTCCTCCTTTCTAGAAGATGCTAACCTTTCAATGGCACTGATCACACTCTCCAGTGCAGAAGGAGATAATTTTAAGGGCGGCAATGTGACGCAGCAGTAGAGTTGCTGCCTTACAGTGCCAGAGACTCAGGTTCGATCCTGACATTGGGTGCTGTCCGTATGGAGTTTGCATGTGTGAACACGTGGGTGTTCTTCTGGTGCTCCAGTTTCTTCCCACTATCCAAAGATATACAGGTTTTGGGGTTAATTGGCTTCAGTAAAACTGTAAATTGTCCCGAATGTGTAGAATAGTGCTGGTGCATGGGGTGGCATAGACTTGGTGGGCCAAAGGGCTTGTTTCCATGCTGAATCTCTAAAGTCTGAATTTTAAAGTAAAGCCTAGTCTGCATGGCCATAGTGCAAAAACATCCAAAATCTGAATACTTATTTATCCAATATTCCTGCTGAAAGGATTCCCTATACTGCCAGATGCATATATTTGGGTATGTGCAAGAATGGACTGTTTTCTACAGCATAAAGTACAATGTTACCAACAAAAACATTTGTACATTTTGTCAGGTATTGCAAAAAAGCCCTGTTAAAGATCAGCATTTAAAATCCGAATATAATTGTGTAGGTCTCAAAGAATTTCGAACATAGATCTTCTACTTTACAACACCCGTCCCCATAAATATTTAACATAATTTTTTTATTTAAAAAAATAAACTTTATTCAGAATAAAAAATATATACAAAACAAAAACTGTGCAGAAAATCTTCATAGATTATCAGTGTCTATACATTCAATAGTGTCATACTCAGTAGTGTTTGCATCTATCTTTAAAGAAAACAGTCTTGCCACACATGTAGTCAGTCTTGTCCCGTCCTTTGGTTGAGGGGTGTCCCCACCTGATTCTGCCCCTTAAGTCTGCCTTCGCTGGATGAAGGCAGAATTATGGCATCCTAGCCTGAACTGCTGGCATTTGTATCCTCTTCTCAGACAGCCTATCAGGGTTGGGATAACTTGCTGTCATTTTGATTCTGTGTGCTCTGGGTGGCTGATGAAGCCAAAGTTGGAAGCATAGACTCTGTCATAGATGACACAGGGAGGCAAGAAGATGGGCAAGTGGGTGCACATTTTCTGCTGCTCACAATGGGCTTCGGTGATCTCCCAACAAGTGGACTTGTGGGTGTCACTGTTGCCTGGTTGACCAAAACCTTCATGCCTGGTCTGAGGTCTTTATCATCAAATTTTTCTTTCTTCAGATGGACAAAGGTTGTGCTGGTCCTCTGAGGTGGTGAAGCGTTTGTTATTGGTGTCTTGATTGTGGATCTTGAGATCCAACAGTGTATGGTGAGGTGCAGGTTGATAGAGATCCTTTGTTTTGCAGATGTTAATTGTGAGGTCTATTCTTCAGCATGCTTCAGTAAATGAGATGATAATGATTTGGAACTGAGCCTTCAAATGTGCCCATATGCAAACTAATGCATTAATTATAGTCTGCATGCTGTTACACAGACTGGAATCAGCTAGTTCAAGCTATCAAGCCATCCTTCTTTTATGGCTCAGTTCCACACCGTGAATCTTTTCACCACATGAAGCACCAGGGAATGTGTCTAAATTAGAATGAACTTTGCTTTGATAAACTTCCTCAAATCTCCAATGAAGATTTTCCCATTTACTTGGGGGGCAGGGGATCTCTATATAGTTCATTTCTCAACATTAATCATCCTCGTAAAGGCAGAAAGTCAGGTTGTGGATCTATTTTCAAGAGAAGGGCCACAACAAGCAGCACTTTGGTACAATAGTTTTCCCATATTTACATACATATGAGTAGATAGATATTGATGTCTAATTAATTGTGATTCTATGCTTCCTTTCACGTAACTGCAATCCAGTCAGTCTTCTACCTTAACCTCGTGCAATTTGACATACAGCCAATAACAAGAGTAGCATCATTCCTCCTTTACTTAAAGTTGGGTTCCATCCTGGAATTTAGGGTTATCAGCTTATAGAAGGGCACACATAGCCTTGCACAGTCATCCTTTATATGACATATGTTTTAGATGACTATTTGTGTGCGCCTGTCTGCCCCCACATCCTGATTTAAATGAATCCCTAACACTTTACAGATTAATAGCTGGGTTGTTTCTAATTGCTGACAAAATGTTTGAAAACACTCAGCAGGTCTAGCAGTATCCGCAGAAAGGGAAACTGATAGGTTTGAGCTTGCGATTTCCAGCTTTAACAGTTTTTTAAATTCCGTTCACCAACACCAAATGGGCTGCTGGTTTCCATTGCAAGAAGCAGCCGGAAATAACCTGAGCAGTGAATATTGAAGCAATCAATGGTAAAATTAATTATCTGTGTATCAAATCCATCTTCACACAAACTACTGGTGTTAAAGCAATGAGTTGCACTTCCTCTCCTGTACTTCACTAATGCCTGCTGCTGTGGCTTTTCTCTTCCTGCAGAAACTATCCCCATGAGTGTTGACCCATTGACTATCAAGGATGAATAGATGTGAGCAGGTTTGAAGCCTATCACCGAGTGAGGCTGTCATAGAAATTGCATAGAAAAAGGCCATTTAGTCAAGAGTGTCATATGTCCCAGATTGAACAATGAAATTCTTACTTGCAGCAGCACAACAGAATATGTAAATATAGTACACTGTAAACAATATAATAAACAAAAGGAAAAAAAAGTTCAGTGTGTATATATGCACATACTCACAAGAACACACACGCACACACATATATATATATATATATATATGTGTGTGTGTGTGTGTTCTTGTAGTTTTGGATTTCCTGCACCTTTGCTTTGCCGGGCAGGATGCTGTTCTCCGTCACGCGATGCCCGAGGAAAGTGAGTTCGCGAGCGCCAAACACGCATTTGTTCGTGTTAATGACAATCCCATATTCATTGAGACACCGGAACAGTAATCCGAGGTGTTTCTTGTGTTCGTCTTCGCTGGAGCTCGCTACCAACACGTCGTCGATGTATGCGTAGATGAAATCGAGGCCGGAGAGTACGTGGTCCATGAAACGCTGGAACGATTGTGCTGCGTTCCGTAAACCAAACGGCATTCGTAGAAATTCGAACGTCCCGAACGGAGTGACCACGGCTGCCTTGGGAATATCGGCAGGTTCAACCGGAATTTGATAATACGCGCGCGCGAGATCGATGCTTGCTAACACCTGCTTACCCTGTAGGCTAGCAGAGAAATCCTGCAAATGTGGGATGCTGTATCGATCTGGAATAGCGACATTGTTTAGTGAATGGTAGTTGCCGCAGGGTCGCCAATCTCTGGGAGACTTCTTTGGGGCCATGTGAAGAGGTGATGCCCAGCAACTCTTAGACCTGCGGATGATTCCGAGCTCCAACATGTGGTCAAATTCGGCCTTTGCAACTTTGAGATGATCTACAGGTAACCTGCGCGCTCTTGCCGAAACTGGAGGGCCGCAGGTCTGAATATGATGCGTGTCAGAGTGTTTGATATCATTGTGCTGGTAAGACGGAGTTATTCGTCATGGAAATTGTTTAAGTAACTCCTGCTATGGGCCGGTGCTGGGTTGGTGGCTGGTAAGGTGAGGATGCGGTAATCGCTAAAGCGGCGATTTTTAAAATCCACCAGCAAAGAGAAGTGTGAAAGAAAATCTGCTCCGATAATGGGTTTTGATATGTCGGCGATTGTGAAAATCCAGCGAAGTCAAGTGTGACTGATTTCTGACCATAGGTCTATATGCTCAAATTGTTCTCGGCGGTGAGAACACATCCGGGGTTAGGGTGAAAACACTCTTGGGAACTGGGAGGAACAACCGATACATCGGTGCCAGAGTCAATAAGATATTGCATACCTGAAAGGCGGTTGCTGAGAAAAAGTCGGTGGCTAGATTGCCCACGGGCAGCAGTCGCTTCTACTGCCGGGCCTCATCGTTTCCCGGGTGTTGATGTTTGTAGAAGGAGCAAGGAGGTTTACACGTCCAGGCCGCTGCACCATATTTCCAGTGTTTCCAGCAAGTGCATTGGGCGTCACCTCGGCCCTGTCCCCGACCCCCATGGTTTGTGTTAAACCTGTAACGAGGATGGTTCTGCCGGGCTGCCAAAGCCTCGACTTGCACAGTGAGCGCTGCAATTTGTTGTTCCTACTGTGCATTTTCCAGCTTTACTGTTGTTGCATTAACCACAGTCACCTGCAGCGCAGTGGTTGTCTCCATGAAAATGTCGGCCTGTTTTGCGAGCTTGTCTATGCTGACCAATTGAAACATACCTATCAGGTGCCCCTGCACCAGAGTAGGCATGCAGCAGAGAAACTTCTGTTTCCAGACATCGCCGTCAATCTTCTTGTCTCCCGCCAGCCTGTGCCATCTCCGCAGCATTTGTGATGGCCTCCTATCGCCGAGATTATCACCTCCCAGCAGCTCTGAAATGCGGGCTTGCTTCGAGGGCTGCGTTCGCTCCATGATAGTGGAATTTAGCACATAGTATAGCATATTTCTCAGGATTTAGAGCCTCCTGGAGCACATCTTCTACTTCCCCTGCGATCTGCTCTGGAAGACGAGCTGCTAGGAAGCGAACTTCGTCTGTTGGCTCGTGACCTTGAGGGAGTGAAATTGAGCTTCTGGTATTGAAAACCATGCTCTCGCATTGGTTGTAAAAAGAGTTGGGACGTCGAGTTTTACTTCGTCGACTGACACCATGTCCCTCTTATCGTCACACATTTCGTGAGTGAGTGGAAGGTTGCGTGTAGGATCACTTGAATCCCACGACAGAAAGCAAAAAAAGTCACTTAGCCAAGCCAGACACCTCGTGTCTCCCTTATTCCAGAAGCCACTTTTACCTACATTCTGCCCAATCATAACCCATGTGCAGATAAGGCCAATTAGTGCGTCTGACCTTGGAGTTGTTATTGAGCTCTTGTGGCTGGATGTCTTGTGAGGCTGCTGGCAAGTCGCCAGCAGTGCCAGGCTGTATGCAAAACCAACGTGGACGTGAAGGAGCCACATGCCTGCTGGGTCTTGTGTACCCTCAGGAGTATGGGATAGCTCACATCCGTCCCATTACATTCTCAAAGGCCTTCAGTAGATTATCAACAAATATTGGGCGACGACCTCCACTGTGTTCACTCATTCTTCCTGTGAGAGCACAGAATTAATTCCAAATAAATTGCCATCACTTCTTGAAGCTACGTTGCACCTTCTCTTTAAGAGTTTTGTTTAAGCAACTTCAGCCACCTGGAATATTTGGCTCCCGGTTATAGCCTCTGGCCAATGATCAGCACCTGGGTTGAATGTACGTTATTTAAAACAGCAGTCAGCAACAAAAAAAAACATGATATCAGCTTTACAAGAAACTGTGTGAGTTAATCACATACTGTGATCTCTACACCCATTTTTCTTTCTTATCTAAGCTCCCCCTGGTTCTACTGTTCTAGTAATCTATCAATCTTGACTTGGAAGAGGGATTACTATTCTCCCAATAACTCCCATATAGTTTTGTATTGATTCAAAGGTACTGAATTCAAAGCCTACCTAAGCTAAATTCATTGATTTAAACTCCTCAGACAAGAGTGTAGTAAGAAAAGCTGAATCTTTACAAACTACTCATAAATATGGAATCATAAAATGGATGCTGAGCCAGGTGGCATTAGAAATTCCGGCAAATGGCTTGGCAAAAGGAGAGCCTTAAAAGAGGATTGAGGTAGAAGGTGAAATATCAAATTTCAGAATAATATTGGAGCAATGTGAAGGGAACACACCACATGGAATGCACTGGTGCTGCCTGACCTGCCAAATATTTCCACCACGCTCTGTCTTCACTTCATGCCAACATTTGCAATATTTTTTACAAAATACCAAACGCTGGAGGAACTCAACAGCTCAGGCAGCATTTGTGGAAGGAATGCATTGGTGACATATCGGGTCAAGGCCCTTCTTCGGACAGGGATTCTCAGGTCACTAATATTTTGTTTTCCAGCAGCAGAGTGGTTACTGGACTCGCATCTGGAGGCTCAGATGATTAATCCAGAGACATTTTTCAACTCACACAACAGCAGGAAAATTTAAATTCAAGTAATTAATCTGCAAAAAGATGGTTGCATGAAACCAGCAGTTTGCCGTAACATCACATGGTTCACTAATATCTGTCAGAGATTGAAGTATGCCTTCCATCTGGCTCTTATGTGGTTGACTCAATGGCTGTCAATTCATGGGTAATTAGGCATGGACAATGGATTTTAGAATTGCCCTCAATGTCCACAGCCTGTGAACAGAAAATACAAAAAATTGTTAGTTGGAATTCTAGGTGTGGATAGAAAATGTGGAGAGACGCTCAGCCTTGAGATTACAGTTTGAAGAGGGTTCTGACCTAAATCACCACTAATCCATGTTCACCAGAGATGCTGCCTGACCCACTGAGTTACTCCAGCATTTTGTGGGGTTTTTTGGAAGTTACAGAAGCAAAGGTGATAACCACGCAAGACAGCATGAGCTGAATTTAAAGACATCGACAAAGACTTTAACACCAAATTAATGTTATTGTAGATCAACAAGGACAGTTGATCTACAATAACATTCAATTGGTGTTAAAGTCTTTAACTAAATAACCTGAGAACATTGCTGAAGACTGGGTCTCTTTTGGTACAGTTCCAAAACAGATTGGCAGCTCTTTATGCCCTTTAAATTGATACAAGGATGGTTGAATGCTATTAAGTTGTAAACAATGGGAACTTGTATTTTATCATTTGTTATTTTTTTAATCTCCTGTCCATGATTGCCTTGGGTGCCAGGAGAAAACTTCTGAACAGAACATTTGACAAGGTGTAAATTGGATGGAAATCACTTACAATCATAAATGGTTTCCAATTCGTTTTCATTCACTTTACATCCATTAATCAAACATGAGTACTTGGAATGCAGGAGTAACTCAGTGGGACAGGCAGCATCTCTGGAGAGAAGGAATGGGTGATGTTTCGGATCGAGACCCTTCTTCAGACTTCAGTCTTCTTCAGTCTGAAGAAGGGTCTCGACCCGAAACATCACCCATTCCTTCTCTCTAGAGATGCTGCCTGTCCCGCTGAGTTACTCTAGCACTTTGTGTCTACCTATGATTTCAAAGGTTCAAAGGTCAGTTTATTGTCACGTGTACCAATTAAGGTACAGTGAAACTCATATTATCATACAGCCATACTAAAAAAAAGCAACAAGGCACACA
Source organism: Rhinoraja longicauda (assembly GCF_053455715.1). Classification (NCBI taxonomy): domain Eukaryota; kingdom Metazoa; phylum Chordata; class Chondrichthyes; order Rajiformes; family Arhynchobatidae; genus Rhinoraja; species Rhinoraja longicauda. The sequence continues at coordinate 53,659,768 of NC_135959.1, forward strand.
ACTACATGAAAGTTAACATAAACATCCACCACAGCGGATTCCCCACATTCCTCACTGTGATGGAAGCCAATAAAGTCCAATGTTCTTCCTCTTTATTCTCCCGCAGTCAGGGCAGTTGAACCATCTGCAGGCAAGGCGATCGAAGTCCCCGCGTCGGGGCGATCGAAGCTCCCGCATCGAAGTTCCTGCGGCTTGGTACCCCGAGCTCCACGATGTTAAAGTCCGCAGTTTCCCGCTGTCGGAGCGCCAAGGTCGATCCCCGACAGGGACCGCCAGTTCCACGATGTTAAGTCCGCAGGCTCCTGCAGTTGGAGCTCCCGAAGTTGGTCTCCAGCTCCTCGATGTTCGGCCGCAGAGATACGATATGGAAAAAAATTGCATCTCAGTCGAGGTAAGAGATTAAGAAAAAGTTTCCCCCCCCCCACCACCCCCCACACATAAAAAGCTAAAGAACACTAAAACATGCTTTTTACACATACTAAAAAACAACAAAGAAGGAAGGGACAAGACAGACTGTTGGCAAGGCGGCCATTGCGGGCACCACCCGTTGCTTTAAACCAGCGACTGCAGTTCTTTCCTACGCATGAATATGTGGACAATTTGCTCACATCTCCACATGTGCAAAATATAAAATCTTTTTAAAAGAAAAAACTCAAGTCTATGGCAATTTTTTCATAAAAGGTATCATTTTCTCAAAGCAACAAATTATTTTGCTAAAATATAATCGTACTATCTGCAAAATCAAAAAAAAGAAATTGAGAGGACATTTTGCGGAATGGATACCCTTTTATACTTAACCTTGTCTTCCTTATTTGCTCCCCACATTCGCACATAATACTATCAGCTCTTGTCTCTGTAATATCTCCTGTCCTTTGTTTTGATTCCAATCTTCCTCTGGTTATTTTGTTGTCAAGTACTACAATCAACTGTCTCTCACTTGACTTTAGAAGATAATTGCACGGCAAAAACTTGCATCGTATCCCGTTTGTTTTGCCATTTGTTGGTGTTTTTTTTGGGTTGTTTTCACTGTTCTCCGCATCTTCCCATGTCACCTTCACGTCGCTGGAAGGTAGCCAGGTCACTTTACCATGTTCTAAACCACAGTCTTAGATGGTTGATATTATTTATTTGACCACCATTTAATGGGTGACACAGTGCAAAGCGGTACAGTTGCTGCCTTACAGCGCTAGAGACCCAGGTTCAATCCTGACTGTGGGTGCTATTTGTGTTGGTGGCGCGATCCACAGGGTGTTGCATGTGTCTAGTGCCCTGGTATAAATCCAGATGCCGCTGGCTAGCAAATTTTGCGAAAAAGGGAGCCGAGTGCATAAGCCTCCTTCTGCCAGTACATAACCTCTGCATCATCAAGACTCTCGCAGTGCCTCCTCGTGGCCACACATGGTAACTGGGGCCATCTTCAGAGATGTGACATGCAGGCCCACTGGCTTGTGGACACGTCCTAATGTCCATCAACCAGGTCCCAACTATGGGTTAAATAGTACCCTACTGCCTTGTGGGTAAGGCTCAGGAGAGTTAAAGGCACTGGAGCTGGAGTCCCTAAAGACGGTCGGCTGATCCCTCGTGCGTCCGCCTTCTGGCAACTCCTGCAACCGAGTAGGCCCCAGACGTAGCAGCCATGCCGTTCCTCTGGAATCAGCCTATTAGGTCGAGAGGGGAATGCAGATGCTGGGCTAGTTTGTATTCCCATTTACCTGCCCAGGCTCAGTGGCCAAATCAAATGGAGAGGACACTGAAAAATTCCCCTCTCCAAACAGGACAACGCCAAGCTGCACCATCATCTCCCGCAGATGTATGGATGGCAGAAAGAATGGGTGCTGATTGGGGATGATCAGCCATGATCACATTGATTGGCGGTGCTGACTCGAAGGGCCGAATGACCTACTCCTGCACATACTGTCTATTGTTTATCGGTATGGAGTTTCTACTTTCTCTCTATGACAGCGTGGGTTTTCTCCGGGTGCTCCGGTTTCCTCCCAAATTCCAAAGACGTACAGGTGTGTAGGTTAATTGGCTTCGGTAAAAATAATTGTAAATTGTCCCTAGTGTGTAGCCTGTGCTAGTGTAAGGGGTGATCACTTATCCGGTGATCCGGTGAGCTAAAGGGCCAATTTCCACTCTGTAAAGTATAAAGTCACTAGTTACTGCATGGTGATTTGTTTAGTTGTTTCATTCAAGATTTATGCCCATTGATCTTGAGATGTTCCGTATCTGTGAACTTTATCACTTTGGCCATAGAGATTTCACTCCATTCATGGCTGATGAACCATTAGATGCCAACATTTATTGGTCATCCCTTAATTGCCACTTAACTTGTCACAGTGCTTGTTATTCTATGTAAGGCTGCTGTGTGATCAGGAATAAGAAGGCTCAAGACATTGCTGAACTCCACATGGTAGAGATCAAAATCCTTCAATGTGATGGGTGGCAATTTTAACTCATTGCTGTCATCTATTTGAAGCACATTGCAGACTTTGCTTCTAAAGCAAAGAAAGTAGAATGCGGAATGAATTAAACACCTTTCGCCTTTTTTGGAGCTGTATTAGCAGAAGCAAGAAAAGAGCATTCCTTAGTGCTTTGGAGGCTGCAGCTGAGTGACCTCACAAGAGATGACGAATTGGTTTTGACAAACGTCATCAATCACAACCATTAAACCTATCTCCCAACTGATGTTGACTAACCAGGTGAATATTTCCAGTATTTTCATACATTTTTATATTAGAGTGTTCTTCACTGTCTTCAACGATGAACTCATAGAACCAATTAAAAAAACAATCCTAAGTGTGTTTGTAAAGAGCCTTTCTGGTAATTCCACATAATGCCTTGTAGATGATGGAAAATCTTTGTGATGCCAGGAGTTGAGTCATTTGCTGCAGCATGCAGTCTCTGATATGCTCCCACAGCCACTGTATTAAGTGTCTGGTCCAGCTCAGTTTCTGGTCAATGATGATCTCCAGGATGTTACTGAGCAATAATTCAAGGGCATGGGAAAACAGCAACGCTTCCTGTTAACGGAGGAGTTCACTGCCATGAGATCATAAGCAGCAACATTTTGCATAATGTTAATGTGTCATGATATTCCAGACAACATAGGATTAAGGCAAGTAGGGAAAAATGTAATAGGAACCTGAAGGGCAACTCTGTTACTCAAAGGGCGGTGGGTGTATGGAACAAGCTGACAGAGGAAGTAGCTGAGGCAGGGTACTATCAAAACATTTAAAGGACATTTGGACAGGTACATGGATAGTGTAGGAAGGAACTGCAGATGTTGGTTTAAACCGAAGAAAGACACAAAAAGCTGGAAGTATCAGCAGGACAGACAGCATCTCTGGAGAGAAGGAATGGGTGACATTTCAGGTCGAGACCCATCTTCAGACTCGCGCATTCAGACATGGATAGGTTTAAATGGATATGGGCCAAACGCTACCAGGTGGAACTAATGTAGATGGGGCATGTTGGTTGTCGTGGGCAAGTTGGGCCGAAGGGCCTGTTTCTACGCTGTATGACACTATGACACGAGGAAATGGTTGCATTTTTGTCTGAACTCGGTGAGTGAAGTTACCTTACAAAATTCAGGGAGATAAGATGTACACTTTAGATTGAGAAAATGCCTCTTTAGTCACTGACTGCCATCTTCTACTTCCTTAGCCTCCTCTTGCCAAAGCACAACTGGTTAAGCTTGTGCCCTCAATATAGTGAGACTTTGTAGGATACAACATGATAGAGTAAGGCGATGGAGTAACTCAGAATTAAAGAGTCTTGTGCATTTGGAGTATTGTGAGCAGTTTTGGGCCCCGTATCTGAGAAAGGATGTGCTGGCATTGGGGTGGGTCCGGAGGAGTTTTACGAAAATGATCTCAGGAATGATTGGGTTAACAAATGAGGAGTCTTTCAAGGTACTGGACCTGTACTTGTTGGAGTTCAGAAGGATGAGGGGGGACCTCATTGAAACTTACCAAATAGTGAAATGCCTGGATAGAGTGGATGTGGAGAGGGTGTTTCCATTAACGGGAGAGTCTAGGACCAGCCGTAGCTTCAGCATAAAAGGACGTACCTTTAGAAAGGAGATGAGGGGGAACTTCTTTCGTCAGAGTGTGGTAAATCTGTGGAATTCGTTGCCACGTAAGGCTGTGGAGGCCATCAATGAATATTTTTAAGGCGGAATTGACAGATTCTTGATTAGTACGGGTCAGTGGTTATGAGAAGGTAGGAGAATGGGGTTGTGAGCGTTAGATCAGCGGTGATTGAATGGCAGGGTAGACTCACTAACCAAAGTCTGTAGTCTTGTTTTTGCTCTGGTTTATTTTCACCCACATGTTTAGACTGTAATGGTGTATCCTTATTGTTTTGATGTGTTTATGCTTTATTCTTAATTGTTAACTGTATGTTTGTGTTATCATTTGTGAGCAGAGCACCAAGGCACATTCCTTGTATATGCATACTTGGCCAATAAACTTATTCATTCATTCATTCATTCATGAGCTGAATAGCCAAATCTGCTCCTACAACTTATGAACTTCCCAGGTGTACAGTATGATGCAGGTACGGTTCAATTATTTAGATCCCATTTTCTTGTCTGTGGCCCACAATGTGTGATAATTATGTGTACATTAATCAATTTAACAGGGCAAGCATCATTCTGCATTTTACATTGATTAACAGCACCCCTGCATGTTCTATATGCTCTGGACATGAATGCATGAAGCACACAGAAACACACGTGCAACTCTGCTCAGTGTGTGTCATAATCAACTGATTGTGGTTGTAATTCATTTTACAAAGCACTGCAGTTCCGTGGAGCTTCAGAGGCATGTTATTGAATTTCTAAAGCACATCCAAGTTGTTAATCTAACACCATAACAAGGCTACTGTACATATTTGTGGACAATGTAATGATTTATTTTGTTTTGGGTCTGGGTGTGGTAATCATGAAGTAATCATGAAGCATTGTAAGTGAAATACTAATTTGTGAAGTGTTTTATCTTGTCCAATAAGAGCAAACAAATAATCTTAAAAGACATACTCCATACAATAACGATATTACAACCTGCCCAATCACTAGATGAGATAAACACAAGGGGAACTTGAGCCATTAAACAGATTATGGGAGCAATCAGCAAGTCAACATGTAGGTGCGGCTTGGAATGTTAGTACCAATAATTCTCTGCCTTTCCTAAGCACAAAACAGGATAGCAACCTTCTAAAGTGAGTGTATATTTGATTGGGCAGGTGGCATCAGTGTAGAAGGGGCAACTTCGTTGGTATGGGCGTCAGGCCGAATGGCCTATTTCACGCTATATGACCGTATGACTACTGGACTCTCTTTGATTTTCATTACTACCATAACCTGCAAATTTTGGATGGGTTGCTGCCTGGAGCAGACCCAAGGTACCAAGGGCCAGAGATCCACTCGAGTGGTGCATCTGGCAAGGTTCAAGAAACGAAGGGATAGATAGTGGTGATTTTGAATGCTGCAGTAGGCAGTCCTAAGAGGGGTTTATTTAAAACTAGACCAAGTAGACCCGTTGGGCCCAAACCTCTCCTGCATTAGTGCAGCACCCTCTCTTCCCCCTCCCCCCTCCCCTCCACCCCCTCCCCCTCCCTCTCTCCATCCCTCCACCCCCCCTCCCTCCCTCCCTAGGAGATAGATTTAAAATTTTAAATGTGAATAACTTTAAAAATATAACACCAATTTCAATGAAACTTCTTCCATTAGCACCAAAGGGACGATGGTCAGTAAGGGGTGCCTGAAATTGTTACGTTATCGTGTACCGTTTTGCCTTTAGTTCAGGAACAAACAAACAAGAATTTTAGTATATAGAAGCTGCACACATATTCTATTGTGTTCCTTCCATTGATTGGCACTGCCATCTGGTGGTTGGAAGTGAAAAAAGTTTGTTTGTGTTGGACTGTGACCGAGTGAGTTTCCCATGGATTCTCCCAAAGAAGTGCTGGTTGAAGTGCAGGGTGTTGATGGGCAAGTGAGAGAATAGGTTATAGGGAATGATTGTAGAAGGGGTTTGATTGAATCTCACTGAGAACTGAGCCAAATTGGCCTCTTATGAGATATTTCTGCATTGAATGTTACAGTTAAGCAAAAAATATCTGTGTTTGTTGTCAAACGGCTGAAACTAAGAACAACGTCAGGGAAGACCAAGCCTCAGAAACTTTGTAGCAATTTGTTTGGGGTCAGAGATGAATGCTATAGTTTCCCTGTTGATTGGAAGAGTTTCTGGCTTACAATATTTCATCTAAATAAAGTACAAAATTATGTTAAAATAAAGGTGACACAATTTATTTCCTTACTTTTTTATCACTAAACTCCTGAAAATAAAGGTGACACAATCAATAGTCGTTTATTTGTCACATACACATAAATGTGTAGTGAAATGGAAAATTACCCGCAGCTCAACAATAAGACCAATAAGAATAATCAATAAAAATGCAATAACACATACAATCATAAACTAACACCAAACAAAAAGAAACATCCATCACAGTGAGTCTCCTCCAGTCCCTCCTCACTGTGATGGAAGGCCAGAATGTCTTTTCTCTTCCCCTGCTGTCTTCTCCCGCGGTCAGGCTGTTGAAGTTGCCACATTGGGGCGGTCGTGGCTCCCGACATTGAAGCCCCCGCCGGGCGGAGAAAAATCCCGCGGCCCATTCCAGGCCGTGCAGGACGGTGAAAGGTCCGCGGCGGGCCAACCCAAGCCCCGCGATTCGGGGTGGGCGAAGACGCTGTCGCTGCCGGAGCTCCCGATGTCAGCCCCCACCCAGGGGCCTGCGGGCTTCCGACGTCCCAGCCGGAGCCCGCCAGCTCCAGGTGCATGGCCGGTGGTAGGCCGCAGCGGGAACGGAGACACGACCCAGAACAAAGGTCGGGTCTCCGTTCGGGAGAGACAATGTTACAGCCCCCCCCAACATAACACACAACCGCAAACACTACATCATATTTAAATTACAATTAAGACAAAAACAACAAAAAACACAAAAGACAACGGACTGCAGGCAAGCCGCAGCTGCGAGGGCAGCGCTGGCTGATTATTGACAGCACTCAGGTTATTGACAGATCCCAGAGAGTGGTCCATGTAGCTTTTTTTCTGCAAAATGAAGTCACGTCATCCACACATACATCAAGAAATGGAAGTTGGGAAAAATGTCTTTATTTCCTTACTTTTTTATCACTAAACTCCTGAAGAGAATTTTTTATTGTACATCCGAGATTTATTGGTAGTGATTTATTAATTCTATTACTCGGGCTCCTGTAATGCAGGGGGAGGGGGACAGGAGTCATCTGCACAGCACTGATGCAGTACACAGAACATAGAACAGTACAGATACAAAATGTTGGAGTAATTCAGCGGTGGGGGAGGGGGGGAGGGCAGGCCTGACCCGCTAAGTTACTCCAGCATTTTGTGTCTATCATTGGTGTAAACCAGCATCTACAGTTTCTTCCTACACAGAGACCAGTACAGAACAGGAACAGACCCACAATCTTTGTGCCAAACGTGATGCCAAGTTAACCTTATCTCATCTACCTGTACATGATTCATATCCCTCTATTCCCTGCACATCCAAATGTCTATCTAAAAGCCTCTTAAACGCCACTATCATATCTGCCACCTCCATCAACCCTGGCAATGCCTTTCAGGCCCCCACTACCCTCTGTGTAAAAATCTTGCCCTGCACATCTCCATTAAACTTTCCGACTCGCACCTTACAGCTGTGCCTTCTAGTGTTGGACATTTCCTCGTTGGGAAAATGATTCTGATTGTCTACCCTATCTATGCCTCTCATATTTTTATATATTTCAGTTAAGTCTTCCCTCAACCTCCAACATTCCAGACAAAACAATCCAAGTCTACCCTGTAGCTGAAACGCTCTAATCCAGGCAGCATTCTGGTAAATCACCGCTGCACTCTCTCCAAAGCCTCCATATCTTTCCTCTAAGGGGGTGAACAGATAGCACTCAACCAAGGAATTTGTTCAACTTTTCTATTCACATCATGACATTGTACAATACAATACAATATATCTTTATTGTCATTGTACAGGGGTACAACGAGATTGGGAATGCGCCTCCCATACGATGCAATAAATGAATTAGCTAGTCAGTATTCATTTAAACAACCCAATGAAACAAATTAGAACAGTTTTAAAACAGTATAGTGCAAGTAGATCTGTGCCGGTTCACTGTGCGATGTGACCATCAGCAGGACCGGTTCATAGCAGCTATGGCCCTGGGGATGAAGCTGTTCCTGAGTCTGGAGGTGCGGGCGTAGAAGGCCTTGTATCGTCTACCCGATGGTAGAAGTTCGAACAGACTGTTGCAGGGCTGTGAAGAGTCTTTGTGGATGCTGGTGGCTTTTCTGAGGCATCGTGTGTTGTAGATGCCCTCCAAGGCTGGTAGCTGTGTTCCAATAGTCCTCTGAGCTCTGTGGACTACCCACTGAAGAGCTTTCCTCTTACTTTCCTCTTACTTAGAGCATTACTTTTAAAGTTAACTTTCTTCCCAATCTTTTGTAAACTTAGTTAAGTATTTGAGGAATGACAAGCAATATTTTTTGGTTGACATTCTAGTTTTGACTTCACAGCTCTTGTTTCACATGATCATTTATGCTATAAAAGAGGAAGATGCATGCACAATTATAATCCATTGCAAAATGCAATTATTGTACAGCTAATTTAGCATTGTCCGTGGCAACAGCTTTGTTCCACCACTGCCAAAAGAAAACTGCTCAAATTATTTTATAGCTTTTAACTATTCCTGCACTACTAAAAGTGGAAGTTTGCCTTTTGACTTTTCACTCTCCCATTAATAAAAGCAACAGAAAATACACACATGAGAAATCACATTCTGCGAAAATGTTTTTGGGTGTCATTGATGATTTCCCACTCCTTGCTGTTAGATTTTGGCCATTTCACCGGCTTACGTCCTTGCATGTTCTCCACTTTACGATGTGCCTGGTTGTGTCTTGGACTGTTGCCTGAAACTTCTTTCACATCCCATAGGGTGCTGATGCTCTGTGGACTGTGGGTTTCTTCCTGCCGCTGTGTTTCATCCGACTGATTTGACCTTCCTCTTGACAGAATCTGGTCAATGCGGAGCCCTGGCTTGGAGATTTTCAAGCATTTCTTCCGTCCCTGATGAATTTTAAGATCACAAGTTGATGTTACTTTAGTCCAGCCACACCTACATGTATGAAGAACGTTAGGTTTTTGCCACTTACTTGATTCAATGTCATGTCCATTCCGAGGTTCGTTAGCGGGAGGTCAGTCAGAAAGTCTTCTTGCGTCCCCGCTCTCGCAAACTCTGGGGGGATTATTTTCTTTGAACTTTTCATAGCCAAGTGAGGGTGGCTCTTGTGCCTTACTAAGGTGACGGAGCCTGCTGTTATGGGTACCTAGCCCATAACAGCCCCGTTGGGGTCTATTCCTGCTATCAGCTGTCTCTCCAAGCTGTCACACGGTCTTTCCCTTGTCATCAGCTGCACTTTCTTAGCAGTCACTGGTTTTCTTCCAGAAGATCAGTAGAGCTAATAGGACTTGATGTTTCAATCTCTGTGGTAAGTCGGCACTCTTGATGCTGGCAATGGGAATGGAGTGGTGAAAGGGAGGTTAGGTACGTCATCGGGGTCATCAGGTGGGCACCCTCCTTCGACGTTTTGTTGATGAGCCCACAACGTCTCCAGAGGGCTCAACAGTGATACCTGGCATCCCAGGTGCATCCCAGGTACATCCCCCTCAGTTCCATACCCTCCTGTCTTCATCTTGAAGCCCAGTTGTGGTCCTTCCTCTTAATCTAAAGCCAATTGCTAGTTCTAACACAGTGGGTCAGGCAGCATATCTGGAGAACATGAATAGATGATGTTTCAGGTCAGGACCCTTCTTTTTGCTTATTGTAGTAGGGGACACACAGCAGGAAAAGAGGTGGAGGCTGGACAAAGCCTGACTAGTGATAGGTGGATACAATTAAAGGGGTTTGATTGGTAGATGAGTGGACAAAGGAGAAAGATGAAAAGGAGACAAAAGCATGTTAAATAAGGAGATGAGTGAAATGTAATACCAGAGGGAGGAATATAGGTGGAAGGCGACCGGGAAAAACAGAAAAGAAAGTGGGTCCGGTTAGTGGGAAAAATGGGTGCGTCTAGAGTGGGGCATGGGAGAGGGGGAATGAAGGGGGGGGGGGGGGTGTTACCAAAAATTGGAGAACTCAATGTTCATACCATTGGATTGTAAGCTACCCAAGCAAAATATGAGATGCTGTTCCTCTTCTTCACCTAAAATTGGAGAATTTAATGTTTCTTACATTGGATTGTAAGCTCCAAAGTGCAATCCTGCAGTGATCCAAAACGTTGATAATGTTAAATAACATGGTAAGTAGCCTCTTCGCATCATAGTACCTTCCCTCATTCTTCCAAAGCCCTTCCATAGTCCAGATCAATGGGGCTGCGCATAATTTGCTCGAATTCCACCTGGCAAATTGTAGTCAGTGAATCAGAGCAATTGCTTTCTCATGAGGTTGTGAGCAGCACCTCGTAAAGCTGCTGCTGATGCAAATCTCATCCTTACCATTGCCATATCCAGAGTTAGTAATTCTCATGTTTTCTTCAATAATCTCCTATCCTCCACTCTTTATCAGCTTCTCCTTGCTACCTAAGATGCACCATTCGACTCACCCATCACCTCAAACTCACTCATCTATATTTTCTGTCAATCGGCAACATGTTAAATTTAAAATGCTTGTGCTCATGTTGAGATTATTTCATGACATTGTTATTTGCTATGTTTGTACCTTCTGCCAGTCCTACAGTATTGAAGAGAGCAATGTTGCTGCTTCTTTGGCTGTTCTCATAAAGTATCATCTCATTTCAGCCATCTGTCAATTCTTGGAAATGTATCAATGAACTTTTCCTTCTTGAAGATCAGAATTTAACTATTTTATTCAGTCACCATTCTTAACGTCTATTTCCTTTTAATGTCTATTTCTTTGACTCAATTTCATTGAGATGTTTACTACGATGAAAGTGTAATTTAAAAGCAAATGTCTGTAAATTACATAATCAGTAATGGCCTTTGTTCCATATCACACGTTATCGATTTCAAATTCAGGAGACATTGGGAAAATCTTCAGACTAAGAAACACTCACAGTGACAGTAAGAAAAATGATATTTTAAATAAAAATCAAGTGCCTGATATACTTTACAAGTAACATGTGTGCATTTAAGCCAATTTAAAACAGTCATCCATCTCAAAGGTTTGAATGACATCAAAACTCCTTGGGCTAAGACTCACTGTTTTGATTTATGAAGTTATTTGAAACCTCAGATTAGATTACAGCCTAATAAATCACTTGTTCTTAATCATTATTCTGCAATTATGTATTAGGACGTTAATACATTATTTATCAATACATTTCGTAAAATTTCACCAGTCGCCCATTGGAATAACCCTCACAGATTACAGATGTTCTGAAGTATTATACACAAATCCCTTAAATGCTACAGTAGAAATTAGAATGATGTTAAAAATAAAACAATTGCTTCACTAGATATATGCAATAAATAACTTGGTTTATTGTTTTTATTTTTTGCACTTTTTCTAATGGATCTTTATTATTTTATTTTCTGAATTGTCCAAAAATTGTTTTAAAATAATGTTTTATGTCAGGTACAATGACCTCAATCTCATGGTATTCGATTTTTTTTGTTATTTAAAAACATTATTAACTTTACTTGCTTGACTTAATGTTATTTATTTTAGTCTAATACTCCTGAACACTGTACTTTGAAGATATATAAAAGTAGCTTGTATTGAGGTCACCGTTGTATTTATTATGTGTTACACAATTTCTCCCTTCATTGTTACTCTCTTAACAATTCAGACCACACTTGCAATGTGTTACTGAATTGGATGCATTACCAACGCAGGCAAGGAACATTTTCTTATGCTGGGCCTCACCTTTTAAATCCTTGCACACTAATACATATGCTTTTTACATTAATTGTCCATCGTGGAATACTACCACGTATATTGAATTACCAGTCTAGTAAAAATCAATGTCACAAGTGACGTATCCAAGGAAACCAGACAGAGTTCATTCCTTCTCAGTTCCACACCCTCTTGTATCAGGCCCACTCAGTTCAGGCAGCTAATTACTCATGCAAGCAGTACATTTGCTCCAGTGTTGCCATATCTGTTACTAATGCTATTATATCAATCATCACTAATTCACAAGTATGTGAATATGCAGGTTGCTTTAAATGTCTGTTATAGTTTTCAAAAATAGCACGTTTGGTAGCTAAAACAACCCTGCAGATTAGCACAACCCACTTAATCATGTGAAATCAATGATATTAAAAAATGAGTGACTGGCATTCACAAATATTAGTTCTCTGCCTTTAACAACGGCTATCTTTATAATATCAATACCATTATTGAGAAAATAAACTATAATTCTAATGATATTGAATTTATACCTGTGTAGGAAAGAAAACTGCAGATGCTGGTTTAAAACGAAGGTAGACACGAAATGCTGGAGTAACTCAACGGGTCAGGCAGCATCTCTGGAGTCTGAAGAAGGGTCTCGACCCGAAACGTCACCCATTCCTTCTCTCCAGAGATGATGCCTGACCCGCTGAGTTACTCCAGCATTTTGTGTCTACCTTGAATTTATACCTTGTATTCGAAACAATAAATGCAGCACAATTTCATTTCACTTTGGAGGCACAGGAGACTGCAGATGCCAGGATCTGGAGCCATAAGTGGAGAGCTGCTGGAGATTAGGCAGTATGCATGGAGAAAAATGAACAGTTGACTTTTCAGCTCGGGACACTGGTGGATGAAGGGTCTAGATGAAGGTCTAGATGAACGTCGTCTATCCATTCCCCTCCACAGATGATGTCTGACCCATCGAGTACCTCCAGCATCGCTCCTTTCTTTTTCACTTCATTACATTTTACACTATAGATCTGAGTACTATTGCAAGTGAAAATTAAGCTCCTTCTTGCAGCAACCTGGTTTTTAACGTGACATCTGGGACTTTTCCGAAAGACAGCGAGAACCCGACTGCCAATACTGTTGTCCTCACTGTCTTTGTATCAGCCTCCCCAGTATCAACATCTTTTACTTATCCAGTCCCGCTGAAAATCCCACGGCCACGCTTCTTCCCACTGTTGGGAGATCCGATTCCTTGTAACCTGCTGCAGTCAGGTCGAAGAAAATAGACACAAAAAAGCTGGAGTAACTCAGCGGGACAGGCAACATCACTGGAGAGAAGGAATGGGTGATGTTTGTGGTCGAGACCCTTTCTTTAGACTGAGAGTCAGGGGAGAGGGGAAACAAGAGATCCCTGGACGTTGGTAATGGTCTGGCTGGACCTTGCTGTCCTTATGGTCAGGTGTCCATACCCCCTTTAACAGCTTTGCAGTAACTTTGTTTGTCTTTGTGTTAGTAGTGTCTGTCTTTGTGTGAGCGTTTGCTTTTAAACGTAGTGAAATGCTTGTGTATGTGTTTGCTTCATTGATCAAAATAAATTAATGAAAAGAGTTCTCGTAATGCCGTGCCTGTGTCAGCATTTTATTTCATTGGTCAAAATGAATGAGACTAGAATCTTTGAATGAGATGCCATGATAAAGTACTTAGAAACACAATAAATTCAGACTCTAATTTTTTTCTAAATCACCAAAATCAACTTTATTGCAACAAACTATATTCCTATGAAAGATGGATCACTACATGCCAAAATCTTTTTTTTAAAACGGACACTTCAAACGATCACAAAATATGCCAAAAAATTTCACTGGCCAGACCTTGCTGGTTGGTTTGTTCAAGTGTCCACCCACCTTTGATATCATCGTGTCTCCGCCCCCATTCCACACCTGGCTGTTGCAGCTGCACTTCTGTCAGCTGTCAAAATGGGTTTTGACAGTTCTGTCGGACCTCGTCTTCTCCCGATTCCAGTACCTGTCTCCGGTTAACGTTGGTAGTCGACAATGAAATTCATCCGTCCTCAGTATCGGCGACAACCTAGCAAACCTGGGGACAGCATGCGACAGCGCCCGCAATAAGCTATGATACTACGAGACAAGCCAGTTGTCACCGACAAATTTCTAGCAGGTACATTTTTCTGCGACGCGCCGAGATCCGCTACGATTCATTGAAGACTCCTCACGATCATGCTGGCGACACCCCGGCGAACGTTCGGCGACAGCCTAGTCGCTGGCAGTCGCCTTAAAATCACCTAACTGGGACAGGCCCTTTACTCTGTAGGTAGGGAATTAAAGGGCCTATACGAGAGATAGGTTACTGGGAAATGGGGGAATGGGAGTTCACTGAGTTGGTATAGACTGGATGGGATGAATGTCTTCCTTCACACTTATTACATTCCCCCATTTATTTCCTGTACCAATTCTCACCTATAATTCCCTAACTTTAAATCCTTATCTACCCAGTGTGAGGGTGATTTACAGTATCTAATCAATAAACTACCAATCAGGACGTCTTTGATGTACGGGGGGTGGCTATCCTCCATTAGGCTTGGCATTGTGTATTTCTCGGGAGTGGAGCGAGGCCTTGACATTTCGCACTGAATGAACCGAATAGTTTGGGAGCAAATAATTCTAGCTGGGCGCGGGAAAGTTTGCAGAGTAGTGGCGAGTCTTTGGCTTGGGCGGGTGGGCGCTGGACGGTTGGAGTTCTGACCTGGGAGGGCGGGCGCCGGACGGTTGGAGTTCTGACGCGGGCGGGCGCCGGACGGTTGGAGCCCTGACCCGGGAGGGCGGGCGCCGGACGGTTGGAGTTCTGACCCGGGCGGGCGTGCGCCGGACGGTTGGAACTTTGACCCGGGCGGGCGTGCGCCGGACAGTTGGAACTCTGACCCGGGCGGGCGGGCGCCGGACGGTTGGAACTCTGACCCGGGCGGGCGTGCGCCGGACGGTTGGAGCTCTGACCCGGGCGGGCGGGCGCCGGACGGTTGGAACTCTGACCCGGGCGGGCTCGCGCCCAACGGCTGCGAGGAGACCGAGTGTGTGAGGCGGTTCTTGACATGGCCGCCGCGGAGGCCGAGTCGACGCCGACGTGGCCCGCTGACAACCCACTCTGGGTGTTGGCGGTGGAGCGCTACCTGCTGAACGAGGCCCGCTCCCACCGATACGACGTGACCCTCCACGGCGGAGAGCTCGACGATCCGGCTCCACTCAAATGTCTGCTCGCACCGCAACTCAACCGTTTGGTACAGATGAATGATGTGCGCCCGGGCTGCCGGCTCAGAGTGGGGCAGTGGTCGGTGCGGGCGGACGGAGTGAAAGTAATGGAAAAAGTCGAGGTGCTGAGGGATTGCACGCCTCCCCCTCTTCTGACCATGGTGGCTCGACCTGCATCCCGCCCTTTACTCAGCCCCACCAGCCACTACCTGCCACTTTGGGAGGAAAGCGACTATTATGGGGAGGAATGGACCGTGCAAGCTTGCAGCCAAGAGCAAGTCAACTTGGAAGGTCTGCCCCAATGCCGATTTATAGTCAATGCTGAAGCAGGCCCTTTGGCCCTACCAGTCCATGCTGACTAATGTCCATCTATGTTATAGTCAGCATGGACTGGTAGGGCCAAAGGGCCTGCTTCGTCATTGACTATAATGTCCACCTATGTTAGTTCTATTTGCCCACATTTGGACCATACCACCTTAAACATTTCCTTGCCATATATCTGTCTAAATTTCTTTAAAGGGTAGTCGTTGTATCTACCATAACCATTTCCTCCGACAGTAGGTTCCGTATCTGTGCTCTATGTGGGAGAGAAAAAAGTATCTCCTCAGGTTCCTATAAACCTTTCTCCACTCAAACCAATGCCTTCTAGTTCGTGCATTCACCTGAATATGCCCCCCCCCCCCCCCCCCCATGTTTTATAAACCTCTAAAAAATCACCCCTCAGCCTCCTGCACTCAGGAATAAAATCCCAGTCTACCCAAACTCTCCCTGTAACTCAGTTCCTCTAGTCCTGGCAGCATCATCATGAATCATCTATACACTTTTTCTGTACTCTTTGGATTTAAAATCCGAAATATAATCAGTTCAACGTCACTAACTATATTGGATTTGAAGATGAAAGGGACTGTAAAAATGATCTCCCTTGTTTTTAACCATGCATTTTTGTTCATTATAAAGAAAATAGAAGAGGTGGTCTCCAGTTTGTAGGATGTGGATAGGAGACAATGTCTGATTGCGCCATCATGAATAATCAATATAGAAATATGTATATTCATTTCTCATGTAATTGTTCGCTCAGTTGCCTAGAAATCAAACTTTTTCTTGTATATATAATGCCAATGTCTCATCAAGTCCATTGCAAAAGATAATTTGTCAAAATCTAACTTTGAAATGGTGTTAGGATGGTTAGCACCCACAAATATGCTGAAACATGACCTACATTGTTATTTAACTGACCAGGCTTGGTTGAAGACAGAAGAAACTGCAGATATTGGAATCATGAACAAAACACAAAGTGCTTGAAGAGCTCAGACAAGATTTGGGGAGAGAATGGACAGATGACATTTTGGGTTGGAACTCTTCTTCAGGCTTGATTGAATGCAGATTCCAATAATTTGGTGTACACCAATCTGAGCAGGATGTCATCTTTTAAAGGACAAACTCCAAGGCAGCCAGCCGCCAGCAATAATACCATATGGCTACCTGGAGGAGTCATTATCAATGAGTGAGACAAGGGAGCTCCTTGATTCACTCAAAGGAACACGAAAGTCTTTATCAGAGACAAAGCAATGTACTGGAAGAGAGATCATCTGTGCCAAATGGTTGAACAATCACCAAAGCCATCATAGGGAAAAAAACTGGTAGGAAATTGCCCAAAGTATCAAAATCCCAATTCATTTGAGCAACACAGAAATCAGTTTCATTTCCTCCCAAGATATGTTTGGTTGAAAGGCAAAATGATGATAGAAATCAGTAGTAAAAACAGAATACTGAAAATGCTCAGAAGGTCAAGAAACATCAGTGAAGAGAATCAGCCAGGTTTATGTTATAATTTGAAGGAATTTAATTGCCACTTGTCAGTTTTGATGCAAATTGCAAAGATTAGTTTTCTGAACCTGTGTGGAGCCACAGGCTACACTCTGAGTGCCATAACATGCCTAGTGAAAATGCATGTTCTTTAATTAACATTGGATTTTATTGCAACAGTCTAAGAGGCTAAAGATGGAAGTCAGAATGAGAGTGGCTGGAAAACTAAAGCTATAGGCATATTGGAAAGATCAACTGAATGAATGTGTTCTGTAATGCAGGCACCTAACCTGCGTTTGATTTCTCCATTGCAGGGGAGACTATTTTGTCAGCAATGAGTGCCACACATTTTGGAAGAAATGCAAATTAATCTGTTCTTTACCAAGAAGCAATGCATTTGGGTCTGGTTGGTGAGAAAATGTAAAAAGGGTATTATGTCTCCTGAAATTGCATAAGAAAATGTGAGAATAAGAGGGATTGTGGGAGATGAAAGGGTGAAGCAGGAAGTTGTGAATGATATGCTCCCTTCAGAATGTTAAACGGTTGGGAAGATGTATCTGGCGGTGAACTTTTGGAAGTGGCTCCATTGATGGTTAGGAAGATAGAGGACCAAGGCAATTCTAACCTTGCTGTGGATGGGAAGAGAAGGCAGGAGTTGAAGTACAGGATATGAAACAGATGTCGTGAGAGCTGTGTAAACTATGGTTCCCTATGGAAGGGAAGCCATGGTTAACAAAAATAGAGGACAATTGGGAAGACTGATTCACTGCTGAAGTCTGGTTAATCAGCTGCTCCACCAAGAGGACTTGTAAATCAGATGAGAAGAGAGAAAATAAAAGTGCAGTTTCTGGAAATCTGAAATAAAAGAGAAATGGATTAACAGTTAAAGCTGCCATCAAAGCATATATAACAGACCAAACAAAATGGAATGGGTATTTAGAGGAAATATGGTGTTATGATGTGTAGTCTAAATAGTTGTGGGTGTAATTGACATGACCATCTTCATGCTTATATGCTTTTTATTTAATATTTGCCAAACTGATATTATTGGAGAATATTCTGGCATGAGGACCCAGGGGAATGGAAGACAGATGTCTATCAAGGATTCAATTCTTGGCCATAGAAAGTGTCAGGTGGTTCCATCTTTCTGAAGATGAAGGTCTTGTGTTGATCTTGAAAACAAACCACTGACAATCTGGAAATTCTTTGATTATCCTTAACAATGAGGAATTGGAAATAAATCCTGTGAGGGAAAAAGTCTGCGTTACTAATAGGAAGTCCGATTAATAATCCCACTCAGTGCCTGCTTTCACCAATACAAAGCCATTGATCCTGTGAAATAACAGTGCTAATTCTTCAATGAGATCAAATATGAAATCATCTCTTTGTGAATACAATTCCAGGACTTATATCTGATAATCCAGTATGTAGAAAATTGTGACACATGATAGAAATATGCTGTGGACATTTGAAAAGCTTCTGTTGTAAGGAAATTGAGTCAACATGACTTTCACCCTTATGGAGGAAACAGTCCAGACCCAAGAATGTGACTGGAGGTTTTCACACAACATTTCACATACTTCATTGATGATAGCTTTTGAATACGTTGTTCATTTGAGAGAGAGAGAATGTGCTGTTTCCGAAGACCAGGAAGTTCTTTGCAGATAAGCATGTTTTTACTTTCTGTCCCAAGGGCTCTAACTCACCTGTTGGTGGGCTGAAGAGCCTGTACAATTGAAGACCCAGAATACTGTACAACTCTTACGACTGTAATGGAAGACATAGAAGTCAATATAGAATCTATTTTTTTACTTCCCTGAATTGGAGGCTAATACAAGGGACATAATTGGTATTGGTTTATTATTGTCACATGTACTGAGTTACAGTGAAAAAATTGTGTGCTGTCCAGGCGAAGCATACCATAAATAATTACAGCACGTCAATGTAATGCAAGGGAAAGAAAGAAACAGAATGTGGAATATATTGATACAGCTGCCAAGAAAGTACAGATAAAGTTCAAGGGCGGCAACTAAATAAATTGGGAGATTAGGAATTCATCCTTGGCATATGGGAAGTTCTTTCACGAGTCTGACAATAGCAGTAAAGAAGCTGTTCTTTAATTTGGTGGCATCTGCTTCCAAGCTTATGTATCTTCTGCCCGATAGGAGAATGGAGAAGAAAGAATGACCAGGGTGTGAGTAGTCCTTGATTATGTCAGCTGCTTTCCCAAGGCAGTGTAATGCACATATGGAGTTATTGGGTCGGGCATGGGGGAGGTGGATAGAGGCTGGTTTGCGGGTTGGACTGGGCTGAATTCTCAATGCTTTGCGACTCTTGCAGTGTTGGGCAGAACATTAACCATACCAAGCAATGATACATCTGTGTAGTGCACATGAAGTGGTGCATTTCCAGAAACTGGTACGAGTCAATGGAGACAGACTGAATTTCATTAATCTTCTGGGGAAATGGAGGATTTGGTGTGTTTTCTTGGCCATCTCCCTATCTCCTTCCTGTGTTCTGTCTCATTGTTTGTGATTTGCCCCAGCTTCGTAATGTCAACTGCAAACTTGAAAAATGGGGTTAGAGCAAAATCTGCTGCTCAGTCATGAGTGTGTATTGTATATTAAAGGCCTGGGTATGCAGCCTTGCAGGGCACCAGTGTTGATAATTATAGTGGAGGGTGTATTGATGCCATTCCTTACTGATTGTGGTCTGTGTTTTGGCTGTCAAGGATCCAATTGCAGAGGAGGGTACTGAGTCCAAGGTCCAGGAGTTTGGCGATGAGTTTGGTTGGAATGATGGTGTTGAAGGTGGAGCTATAATGAATAAAAGGAGTTTGACATTGGTATCCTTGTTATCCAAATGCTCCAGTGATGTGTGCAAGTCCAGGGAGATTGCCTTGGCCATACACCAGCTGTGGTATGTCAGAGAATTACAGTGGATCAAGGCTTTCTGGGAAGCTGGAGTTGATGTGTGCCATGGCCAACTCTTAAACACCATGATGATGGATGTCAGAGCCTCTATGTATTAGTCCTTAAAACATGTTAACTTGTGTTTCTTTGACATCGGAATGATAGTGGTGTTCTTAAAGCTGGTGGGAACCTCACATTGGAGTAGGGAGAGGTAAAAGATGCTTGTGAGTTTGCCTTTCAGCTGCTCTGAGGACAAGGCCGGATACTTGTTTTCCTGCGGGTTCACTCGGGAAGGACAATCTGATGACAGCAATGGCGCCTATGGGTGCAGGTGTACCCAAGGCTGTCGAAGTGTGTGATGCCATTTCACTGAACTTCTGTTCAAAACAAGCAACACCTCTAAGTGGACAGGTATCCTCTCAAATTTATTATATCTGTAAAAAAAAAATTCAACTGTGTCGCACTTCCATAAAAGAACGTTGGGGTTTCAGCCTGGATTATGCTGAATCTCCTGAGGCTCAGCCTCTGGAATAGCACTTAAATTCACAGTCCACTCTAGTCCTGGAATTGAATTTGAATACCAATCTTATGGCATAGAGATGAGACTGAAACTAACAATGGATTTTCAAATTGTGACATTTTGAAATACGACAGCAACCTTAATCAAAAAATGAAGAATGAAGAGGATGGTTTGGGCAAGGAGTTGCAGTCTTAAAGGCATTTTTAAGGATGGGAAATGTGGAAAGAGGAGAACCAAGATATGCCCACAAGACCATTCTTGCAGTAGTGGGAAGGTTTGCAAGGAGGGTCATAGAGGAAGAATTATGGAGCGGATGGATATAGAGATAGGAACTGACATCATTTCAAATGAGCTGAAAGTAGATGTTGAAGATGGGCAGAAACGCAGGAGAGCTTTGAGATGTTCAAATCAAGAATTGAAAAAAAAATGCCAACAACAGCAGACATGCAGAGGTATTTAATGTTATGGAAAAGGAAATTGGTATGCATACAAAATCTGATTCTTGAATCAAAAGTAAATATTCCTTAATCTCATACCTTGCTCATTCTGACATGATGGAAGGTTGAATTAGTGCCTACTGTGCACAAGAGTGCAGCTGTGACCAAATAGAATGCCTTGGTACTTGCCCCTGATCACCTGAGGAAAATTTCATTAATTTCTAATCCTTTACAGGAGACCAGCATTTGTCAAGCATCATTGATGCCTTTGAGAAGGTAGGACTAGCTGTCTTCTTAAATATTCTTTGTACTACCATTTTACTGTTGAGTGGAGAGTTCCAGGATCTGGACAAGCCACAATCAGAATGGAGTATGTTGTTTCCATGCCCTGTTACTAATGTCCGTGGTGACAGAGGTCTCTATTTTGGGAGATGATGTCAATGTGAAAGTAGCATTGATAATTAATTCAAGTGCATTTTTAATTTGGTGTACTCTCCAAGCGGAGTGCACAAGTGTTGAAGGTTCATGTGAATAGATTGCTATCAAGACCTCATGCCTAAATGATTACCATCCAGTGGCCTTGACATCCACCATCATGAAATGTTTTGAGAGGCTAATTATGAAACGCATTAAATCCAGTCTGCCCAGCGTCCTTTACCTAGTGCAGTTAGCCAACAATCAGAACAGTCCACGGACGATGCCATCGCCCTAGCCCAACACTCACCCCTGGAACACCTGGATAAGAGAGACCTATGTCCTATTCATAGACTACAGCTCTGCTGTTAACACACTTATACCATTTAAGCTTATCACCGAACCCTCAGGACTTGGTGTCAGTACTCATCTCTGCAACTGGATCCTCAACCTCCTGACAAACAGACCCCAATCAGTGAGGATAGGGGATAAATCATCCTCTACGATAATCCTCAACACTGAACACTGGTGCTCCACAAGGATATGTTCTCAGCCCTGTTCTTTAATCCTTGTACACCCACGACTGTGCAGCCATGTACAAATCTAATTCTATTTTCAAATTCGCAGACGACATCATCATGTGTGCCGGATATTAAATAATGATGAGATGGAGTACAGGAATGAGATCGAGAACCTCGACCATTCTCTCAATGTCAGCAAGGCAAAGGAGATTGTGATCGACTTCAGGAAGCGAAGCAGTACACATACCACAGTTTGCATTGACGGCGCCGAAGTAGAAATGGTTGAAAACATCAAATTCTTAGGAGTCAATATCATCAACAACTTCTCCTGGACCATCGTATTGAAGTAACGATCAAGAAAGCACACCAACGCCTCTGCTTCCTTAGAAGGCTTAGGAAGTTTGGCATGTCCCCTAGAATTATCACCAACTATTACAGGTATGCATAGAAAGCATTTTATCAGGATGCGTCACAGCTTGATTTGGGAACAGTTCCATCCAAGACGGCAAGAAATTGCAGCGAATCACACAAACCAACCTCCCTTCCATTGATTCAATTTATACTGCATGCTGCCACTGCAGCGGACGCCTCCCGGCGGGCCGAGGCCAGAGCTTGCGTCCGGCTGAGTTGACGAGGCCAGAACCCCGTGGGTTGGCGATGACGAGGCTGGAGCTCCTGTGGGTTGGAGCCTGCGCCCTAAGTCTGAGCTCGCGGCTGACGGAGACTGGGTCAGTGGAGCCTGCGCCGAGGTCGGGCCCCATGAGACGACTGAGCTATGTAGCTAGGGCCTGTGTCGGCGCCACGGAGGCATCCCGGAGAGGACCCGGCAGTGATAGTGGAGAGGTCAGTGCGGTGGTCAATGGGGGCGCCGGCTCACAGATGAAAACGGACTACGTGAACTGAGGATGCCGCTGCCAAGAGAAGGAATAAAGGAGGACCCGGCGTGGGGGACCACCCAGAGAGACGAGGGGACTTCCATTCTATTTTTACGGCTGCAGCAGCCCCCCCTTGGCGGGCCACAGAGAAGCCAAGGCCAGAGCCCCTGCGGGTTGGAGACGGCGAGGCCAATGCCCCGCCGGTCGGAGCCCTCGGCCGGCAGGGACTGTTACCTAGGTCGGAGCCCGCAGCTGACAGAGCCTAGGTCGATGGAGATATTGGCCAAGGTTGGAGCCCGTGAGTCAACGGAGCTATCCAGCTCGACGGAGGCGTCAGCTCCACGGAGGTGTCCGGCAGCTATAGTGGAGAGGTCGATATGGGGTGCCGGCCGACGAACGAAGATGGACCACATGGAGTGAGGATGCCGCTGCCGAGGGAAGGTGCAAAGGAGGACCCGGCGTGGAAGGACCACCGTGAGGAAGAACAATGGGGATCCGAGGTGGGGCGACCATCGTGAGGGAGAGGCAAGAATAATGGACAATGGAGGACCCGGTGTGGGGGGGGGGGGGGGGGGGGGCATAACCATGAGAAGGAGGGGGGTTGAGCGAGTGGTGAACAAAGGGGGACCTGGTGCGGATACTGTGTATACTTTGTAACTTTGTCAGCGCCTTTACTTTTGGGCAAGCAAAGAATTTCACGTGACCTGTCATGTGACAATAAAGTATTAATTCATTTATTCAAGGCCAGCAGCATAATCAAGGACGACTTGCGCCCTGGCCACTCCCACTTCTCCGCTCTCCCATCGGGCAAAAGGTATAAAAGTGACAAAACTCTCCATAATCGGGGACAGTTTCTTCCCAGCTGTTTCCAGGCAATCATCCTGCCACAACTAGAGATCAGTCCTGAACTATTATCTACCTCATTGGAAACCTTTGGACTATCTTTGATCGGACTTTACTGGCCTTACTTTGCACTAAACATTATTCCCTTATGTATCTATACACTGTAAATGGCTCGATTGTAATCGTGTACTGTCCACTGACTGGATAACATACAACAGAAACTTTTCACTGTACCTCGGTACACGTGACAATAAACTAAACTATTTAAACGGGCAGCTTTTTCTTATTTCAATGTTGGGAAAGGCTTTTGTGAGTGGAGTTTGGGTCATTTGTTGTAGTATATGTGGCCTTTGATCTGCTCAGATGGTCGTGGTTTTTATGTGGCTGATTGAGCCAAGCGAGATGTCAGTCAAGCAGTATAATAACATTGAGGTTTTGTCGTTGATGATGAAGCAGGAGAGCTGGATGTTAATTATATGGATACAGAAATTAATCCTCTGTGCTTGCAATTCATAGCCTATTTGTATATTTTTAAGACTGACAAATTAAACTCTCAGCTGCCTTAAGTGTGGGTGTTGGGTATGTTAATATTGAAGGTGCAGATTTTGATAATATGCAAATGGGTTGTAAATCTGGTGAAAAATGAAAGCATATGCAAGAAGATGGAATCAAACTGGGCCTTTGAGGAATATAAATTAAGGAAGAAAGAACTCAAGCAGGCATTTAGAAGGGCTAAAGGGGGTTTTAGCAAGTCAGATTAAAGAAAATGCCAAGGTTTTTTATACTTACATTAAAAACGAGTGTAACCAGAGAGTTCAAGGATAAGGGAGGGAATTTGTGCTTGGAGTCAGGGGATGTAGGTAGGTATTAAATGAGTACTTTGCATATGTTTTCACCAATGAGAAGCACATGGAGGGTGGTAAGATCAGTGTACAAATATTAATGTGCAATTTGCGATTAAGGGCTCTTAATGCTCTAAATGCATTAAGGTGGATAAATCCCCAGGGCTTGATGTGATGTATCCCAAGTTATCGAGGGAAACGGGAGGAGATTACAGGAGCCTCGACATATATCTTTATATCACCCATAGGTGAGGTCCTGGAGGACTGGAGAGTAGCTAATGTTGTTCCTTTGCTTAAGAAGGGAAGGAGAAAGAATGTAGGGAATGAATAGTGGTTGAGCCTCACATCAGTGGTAGGGAAGTTATTGGAGAGGATTCTTCAGGATAGGATTTCGTCCCATTTGGAAGAAAATGAGTTTATTGGGGACAATCAGCACAGCTTTGTGCACAGAGGTCATGTCTTACTAACGATCACGTTTTTTGAGGAAGTATTGAAGGTGATTGATGAGAGAAGGGTGGTGGATGTTGTCTACATGGATTTTAGTAAGGCATTTGATAAAGTACCCAATGGTAGGCTGATCCAGAAGATGCATGAGAACAGTGGTGGTCACACGGATTCATAACGGGCTTACTGATAGAAAGCAAAGGGTTATGTTGGAAGGACACTATTTAGGCGGGAGGTCTGTGACCAGTGGAGCTTCGCAGGGATCTGTGCTGGGACTTATGATCTTTGTGATATATTTAAATGACTTGGACATAATTGCAGATGGGTTGATTAGTAATTTTGCAGATGACACCAAGATTGCTGGGTTGTGAGTTGTGTGGAAGTATACAGCAGGATGTAGATCAGCTTCAGAAATGAGTAGAGAAATGGCAAGTGGAGTTTAATCTGAGTCTGTTTGAGATGTTGCACTTTGAAAGATTGAATGTAATGGGCAATTAACCATTAACGGCAAAACCCTTAACAGCATACAGTGGGATCTTGGGGTCCAGTCCATTACAATTTGAAAGTATCAACAGAAATAGCTAGCGTGATAAAGAAGGCATATGATATACATCCATACGATACGATACAACTTTATTCATCCCAGAGGGAACATGGTTTGCCAACAGTCAAACATACAACAAGGGACACAAGAAATTAAATGTGAAAAAAAGAAAAAGACAAGTGACTGTTGGCTGGCTGCCATGCGCACAGCGCCTTCATCGGAACAAATGACCAAACAAACAAACAAATACAGGCTTATCCCCTGGGCAGAGGATTCTAAAACTAGAGTGCCCCCTCCCCCAGACCGGGTCCCCCTTTGTTCTCCCACTGTCCCTCACGGCAGTCCCCTCAGGCTGGGTCCTCCATTGTTCTTCACGGCGCCCCCCCCCCACGCCGGGTCCTCCATTGTTTTCCCCTCATTCCCTCTCACACTCCTCGACCGCTGATTGCGAGGCCCCACTGCCGCCAAGGCTCCCGTTGCCATCGAGGCCTCATTGCCGTCGAGGCTCGATTGGTCGTTGAGTATAAAGTCAAGAAATCAATACAATTTTATAGGATTTTGGTTAGGCCGCATTGCAATCTATTGTGGTTGCCCCAACGCAGGAAGGATGTGGAGGCTTTGGAAAGGGTGCAAAGGAAGTTTAACAGTGTAAGAAAATAACTGCAGATGCTGGTACACATCGAAGGTATCACAAAATGCTGGAGTAACTCTGCAGGTCAGGCAGCATCTCGGAGAGAGGGAATGGGTGACATTTCGGGTCGAGACCCTTCTTCAGACTGAAGTTTAACAAGTTTAACAAGTGAAGTTTAAAGGAAATTTAATAGCATGATGCCTTGTTTAGGGCTATTAGATACTGGGAGAGGTTGGACAGACTTGGATTGTTTTATCTGGAATCCTAGATGTTGTGGGGAGACCTGATAGAATCAAATAAAATTATGAGATGCATAAATAGAGTAGACATTCAGAATCCTTTCCACAGGAAATATCAAATACTTCAATTTTTTAGATGAAAGGAGCAGTTTAAAGGAGATGTGTGGGATACGTTTTTTTATACAGAGGGTGTGAATGCCTGGAACATGCTACTGGGGCTGCTGGTGGAGGCAGATATTATAGTGAAATTTAAAAGATCTGGATTGAACAGGAATATGGATGATATGCAGGCAGATAGGAGTTGGTCTTGGCATCATGTTCGGCACAGACATGTCGGTTGAGGGGCCTGTTCCTGTGCTGTACTATTCTATGTTCTACAAATAAAGGATTTGTGCTTCCATGAATGTACTCATCTTGTTGCAATACTGATATAGTAAACTCCCACATATTTATGGTTAAATCTAGATTTGTTCTTCTTTTACAAATTTACCATATACAGGTCTGAGAATAATCACACTAAAGGAGTTAGTACTTGCCTGGAGAGGAGGGTTGAAATTGGCTCCACTGTTGGTGAGAATAATGTATAAATCCAGATTACGGCATTATGGAAAAACTGGCAAGAACATTGATTGGCCTTATAAGGCAAGGCCTTCTTATGATTTCTACTCTACTATAAATGGATTGAAAGTGTAACTTTATCAAAGGATCAAGTTTTCTAAATTTAAGATTGCTGTTATCTAGAAGGAATGAAATTGAAGATTTAAATAAAACAAATAAATTGGCTGAAATGTAGTATATTTGTTTTAGATCCTCAACCCCCGCAAAGAACATGAGATATATAGCATGTTAGAAAACATCCCTCAGTAGAACATTATATTATTATGTACTGCTTGTTTGCTTGCACATTATGCTTGTTAGTTGACAACATCATCTGGTACAGTGGTTATTACTGCTATCTCACTGTTTCAAGGACCCTGTTTCCACCCTGACCTTGGGTGCTGACTTATGGAAATTACATGTTATCCCTGTGAACACATGGGTTTCTTCTCAAATCCCAAAGATGTGTGATCGGTAGATTAAAAATGATATACCACTGTTTACAAAGTTTTGAAATTACTCTCTCCAAACCAACCAATTTGACCATGCTTTTGCTTTTTTTTCCTCATATCTTTTATTAGCTTTGTGTTACATTCATGGAGTATTTTAGGACATTTTCAAATCTTGATTGGAGCAGCCTACGATGTATGTTGTTTTTTGATGATATTTTTACAACTAAACTTTATGAAATATCTTATTTTATAGGCACACTTTGAAGTTGGTGACTGTTCAGGTATGATGTCAATGTTTCTGTGGAATTCATTATGCCCAAGATTCTTTAGGAGTCTTGAGGTTGGGACAGTAATATTTGTGAAGCAGTACTCTGTGAAGGATGCATATCAGAAGAGAAAGCAACCAGTTTCGTCCTACCCAGACTTAAAAATCCATGATGAAATAGGTAATGTGATAATGTTCTATTTGTAATAATAAATTGTAGGACATTGAAAGAGAATTTTCTTTGTATGGATGATATTTTGTAGTTAGAATGAACAGATTGAAAGTGATTTGATCTTTGCATAACTGCTGTGGCTGTTCTCCCACACTAAATAAAGCTTACAAAATCTTTCATAATGAAAATTATATATGAAAATAAAAATATAGTGCAAAAACACAAAGTGCTGGAACCGCAGTAGGTCAAGCAGCATATGTGCAAAGAAGGACAGAGATAACATTTCAGGTTGAATACCCTTTGTCAAATATTCTGAAGAAGGGCCTTTGAACTGAAATGTCAACTCTGTTTCTCTTTGTATAAATGCTGCCTTAATTTAATCCAATATTTTTTTGGATTTAGCATCTTTCTAATTGCATTTAAATAATCTTTTAATGGATTTTGGTCTTTGGTTATTTATTCGTGTCATCACACAGCTGCTTGCCAATAGCGAGCAAATTTTAGTGCCACGTCGTTGGCCTTGGCAAGATCCTTTATAGTGCATGTGTCATGCAGCATGTCACAGCTCAGGAGATGTTCCATAGTCTGGAGGCCCCGTCCGCACTCGCAGTCTGCGGCATCTTCAGTATATCCCCACTTCAGCACGTTTGATTTGTTCCTGCCCATGCCTGTCCACAGTCTGTTGAGACTGCGCCAGGTTATCCACGGTTGGTCGGAACCTGGTGGGAGCTTCTCAGAGGAATCGATTGCCTTGTGAGTGTCTTCCAGAGATTTCTCTAGTCACTCTTCCCAAAGTTTGAGCCTTCTGGACAATGCACTGCAGTCCAGGGTATTTATTCACAAAGTGCTGGAGTAACTCAGCAGGTCGGGCAGCATCTCGGGAGAGAAGGAATGGGAGAGTTTAGCTGTTGCTCCACTGCGATTTCTCCTCAAGGTATGTCCACTTTGAAGAAGTTCTCCTCTCTTCGACGAGAGTTTAGCTGTTGCTCCACTGCAGTCCAGGGGATGGACAGAAGAGAGGAAACTTCTGCGTGATTTCAAAAGCTGAGGTAGCAAAGGGTGGTCATGTAGGGGGTGTCTTTCATCCTCTGATTGTTTGAGGCGTTCTTTTTGACTGGCTACAGCTCTTCTGATTCCAGGAGATGCAATGGCAGAAAGTAGGTAGATGTCAGTCTTGGTAGGTTTCACGCATTTACTGATGCAGCAACAGCTTGTGTTTAGCACAGGATCAATCTTCCTTGCATGAGCTGAGCGCTCCCATACTACGCAGGCATACTCGGCAGTGGAGAAGCAAAACCAGAGCTGATCGAATGGTTTTAGAATTTGCTCCCCATTTTGAGGTACTCAGCTTGCTAAGAAGAGCATTTCTGGAACAGTTCTGGAACTGGAACTGATATGTGCTTTGTAGGTCAGAGGTCGATCAAGAGTCACACCGAGATAGACTGGACTGTCACAGTGCTCCAATCTGACCATTCCATATGATCTTCAACCTTCGATTTGCATACTTGCTCTTCAAGTGGAAGGCGCAGACTTGGGTTATAGATGGATTGGCTCCATCTCTTGTATTGTAGGTGATTCTCTTTGTAGTATGAGGACAGGTTGACTAAAGCCTCACACAGTGTAGCTTCTGCCTCAAGGAAGTCAGCATTTTGGGTTGTAATACACAGGTCATCTGCATAAATGAAACTCCTGGTGTTGGGATGGATAGGCTGGTCATTAACGTAGATATTGAATAAGGTGGGTGCCAGGACACTTCCTTGAGGGAGGCCGTTTTTCTGCCTGCGCCAGCGACTTTTCTTTCCTTTGTGTAACAGTCGGCGATGGTTTACTATATCATAAGCGGCTGAAAGGTCTACAAAAACAGCAACTATTAACACCTTCCTGAAAGCCATCCTCTATGTGTTGAGTGAGATTGAGAAGCTAACCTGTGCAGGACTTCCCATGTCAAAACCCTGACTGCTCCTTTATTAGGGATGGTGCTATCACCTGGCTGAGGAGAGTCAAGAGTCTTTGGTAACCTCTTTCATTTATTTACTGCTAGTTAGAAAGACTGACTGGCTTAGCATCTTATGTTAATTTTTTTTGTTTTTTTGCATCAATTTCACTTGAAATAAAGGGGACATATTTCTGGATGACATAAAAGAAAGTTATGTGTCAATATCACATAGAAACATTTAATTATGTCTTCTATTGGTCTCAATTACTCACCAGGTCATTACTTCCTTTTAATTCTCCTGAATCATGTTCTGCGGGGCTTCTTTTAACCTAACAAATGGATTTGACAGCAGACTTTAACAAAAAGAAGGCTCCCACAGGCCACAAACATCTTTAGTTTCCAATTTTGAATACTTAAAGTCTTATTTTCTATAAATGTTTTGGGGAAAAAACATTGCTAACAGAAGATAAACGTATATAATTTTCAGTATAGTTGACTGGAACAGTACATTTGAATCTTGGATGTACAAGCAAGCTGCACAAACAAGATAGCAGTCCACATTTGTACCAACAGTTGTTAGGAAAATATCAACTCCAAACCATTGTTTTTTGGGGAGGTGACTCCTTCAATTATTATTTAACGAAAATATGAAAAGATAACAAAGATAATTTAGCAGATAAATTTAACCATTTTATTCTGAAAGTGTGTATTTCTATAAATTTGCTTTATCACAAATATTGGTTACTCAATATTTCAGTTACTGAGGAAAGTAATGAAAAAATAATTGGCAACAAATTACAATGACGTTTTATATTGATGTTATGGATCATATCATATCATATCATATATATACAGCCGGAAACAGGCCTTTTCGGCCCACCAAGTCCGTGCCGCCCAGCGATCCCCGCACATTAACACTATCCTACACCCACTAGGGACAATTTTTACATTTACCCAGCCAATTAACCTACATACCTGTACGTCTTTGGAGTGTGGGAGGAAACCAAAGATCTCGGAGAAAACCCAAGCAGGTCACGGGGAGAACGTACAAACTCCTTACAGTACAGCACCCGTAGTCAGGATCGAACCTGAGTCTCCGGCGCTGCATTCGCTGTAAAGCAGCAACTCTACCGCTGCGCTACCGTGCCGCCCTAATCATTAACTTAGTTGAAATGAAAATAGGGCAACAGTACATCAAATATATGTAAACTTGAACTGAAGTTAATGGATTATAGATGTTTTCCAATAAATTTAGAAGTTTTATACCAATAGAATAATATTATTATAGGTTTACATTTCTGTTGTATTCCAGAGATTTCTTTGAACTCTTGGAAATCAGCAGCTGATATTAAGGTTATTCCACCAAAACAAATTAAACCTGAGTGGAAACTTCCTGAAATTAAGTATCGGTTTATTACAAGGTGAGCCACGATTGCAATGCTTTTGTAAATATGTACGCACTCACAAATTATCGATTGCAACCTATATATTACTAAAGCTCTCATAAATATATGTTTTAGCGCCACAATCACCATTGCCCTGTGGTTCAAATGGTTATTATATTTTAAGTTTTTCACTTTTTAAACTTTAAAAATCACCTTTATAAAGTTTAAAAAATCACTTTTCCATTTTTACCCTCGTCGTCAGCCGCGATCTACGTCACAATGGGACCCGCCCGAGTGACGGGAGTGGCGGACAATGGGGGGGTCCCTTTTCCACCTGCCCTGCCCATCAGCCGCATTCGACGTCACAATGGGACCCGTCTGAATGACGGGTGGTGACCAATGGGGGGAGCCAAGATCACCGCCGAGGGTGAGGCCCGCCCGAGTGACGGGATTGGCGGCCAATGGGGGGGGTGCCCATCTTCCCGCTCAAAGCAACGGCAATCGCCGTTGAGCTGCTGCTGCTGAGCCGTCGAGCTGCCGCTGCTGCTCAGCCGTCGAGCTGGGGGGAGGGGGAGGGGGGATAAGAGGGAATGAGGGGGCTGGAGTGGGTGGGCAGGAAGGGGGGGAAAGGGGGGATGGAGTGGGTGAGTGGGGGGTAGGGGAGGGTGCTACACCAATGCAGGAGAGCTTTGGGCCCAAAGGGTCCACCCTGTTCTAGTGGTTTTCGAAATATGTACTCAATCACATTATTAATAGAGGATACAATTTTATTTAAAATAAATTATGAAATTAAAATAAATTTACTTCCATGTTCACTCTATTTTAGTTGTCTCATATTAGTAGAATTCAATTACATGTAAAAGTTTTAGTTCTTTGAAATTAGTTTTCATCAAGAACGATTTTATTTAAATAATTTGTGAAGAGATAGTCCTGGAGAAATGATTGACATATCCTCAGATCAGTTGGCCTATATCATAGGATTCTCAAGGCATCTGCAAACATGATGAAAGCATTATTTCGTTGTTCCAGATGTCAACTTCTCTACATCGGCGAGACCAAACGTAGGCTCGGCGATCGTTTTACTCAACACCTTCGCTCAGTCTGCCTTAACCAACCTGATCTCCCGGTGGCTGAGCATTTCAACTCCCCCTCCCAGTCTGATCTTTCTGTCATGGGCCTCCTCCAGTGCCATAGTGAGACCCACCAGAAATTGGAGGAACAGCACCTCATATTTCACTTGGGCAGATTACAGCCCAGCGGTATGAACATTGACTTCTCTAACTTTAGATAGTTCCTCTGTCCCTCTCTTCCCCTCCCCCTTCCCAGTTCTCCCACTGTCTTCCTGTCTCCACCTATATCCTTTCTTTGTCCCACCCCCCTGACATCAGTCTGAAGAAGGGTCTCGACCTGAAACGTCACCCATTCATTCCCTCTCTCCTAGATGCTGCCTGACCTGCTGAGCTACTCCAGCATTTTGTGATACCTTTGATTTGTACCAGCATCTGCAGTTATTTTCCTAAGGCAATATTTTTGATCTTGCAGAATTTCAAATTCTGAATTTCAATTTCAAATTCCAGCTGCTTTTTCAAAAAGCATTCAGTACTGATAATTTCTGGATATCTGAACAATTAGGAGAGCTAAATATATAATACCCTTCATTACAAAGAGATTGGTGTATAGAAGGAAATAAATCCATTTATTGTAATTATTTAGAAGCATTGTAAGACACATTTGAGTGGTGTACAGGCTTCGGCCGCGGGCCGCAGGCCCTGTGGACGTCTGAAGCTCGCAGGTCCCTGGGTGGGGGCCGACTTCAGGAACTCCGGCAGTGGCAGCGTCTTCCCTGCCATTATGCTTTATTCTTAATTGTTAATTGTATGTTTGTGTTGGCATTGTGAGCGGAGCACCAAGGCACATTCCTTGTATATGCATACTTGGCCATTAAACTTATTCATTCATTCACCCCGAATCGCGGGGCTTGGGTCGGCCCGCTGCGGACCTTTCACCGTCCGGCACGGCCTGGTATAGGCCGCGGGATTTTCCACCGCCCAGCAGGGTCTTCAATGTCGGGAGCCCCGACCGCCCCGACATGGCAATTTGACTGCCTGACCGCGGGAGAAGACGGCAGGGAAGAGAAAGACAATCTGGCCTTCCATCACAGTGAGGAGGAGACTCACTGTGATGGATGTTTTTTTGTTTTATGTTGGTTTTGTGATTGTGTGTTTTATTGCTTTCTTTTTTATTGACTCTCATTGTTGACTGTGTGTAACGTATTTTCGTCCAAAAACATGTTTTTGGATGACAATAAAGGCTATTCCTATTCCTACTTCTTTTAAAGGAGGTTCTTTAGATTTGAGATCTGATGAAGATTTGAGTACATTAGGCCTGCATACTCCACTAGAAGAATGAGAGTTTGGAAATAATTCTTGAGGGATTTGAGAATGTAAATGTTGATCTTTCGTCAAGAGGGGGCATTTTCGTTTCAAATTATCAAGATGGCCATTTATGGCTGAGCATAAGAGAGTCTCAACCCCAATCTCTTTTATTGAGACAGTTCTTTGGATACCAAGGGAATGATGAACATACTGAAGGAAGATGCAGCTGAGGTAGACTATGAGCCATGATATTTTGAATGGCATATGAAATAAAACTGTTCCTTTTTCTTTTGATTATTTACACAGTACTTACAATATTTTTTCATTGTGTATTTCTAATTGACATTGCAAAGAATTAAAATAAATTACAGAGGTTCCAAGAATTTCTTTTTAATCACCCATCTAAGTACGGAGCCATATATTTGATATTGCTATTTGTTTAAAAACATGACAAAATGATTTTTGTCATGAACCAAAGTAATACAATATTTCTATGACAAAGTAAGTTATCATTCTCTTAGATTTTTTTAAACTAAATCTGTTATGTAGTGGAGAATAATTCATTCTAATTGTAAAACAAATTATTTTTCTCAGGGATAGGCTTGACACTGCGCCTACTAGTTATGTTTGTGATGTCATAGGCCTTGTCACTTTTGTTGGAAGATGTGAAAGAATCAGAAAGACAGGTAATGTGTCCATAGTCCTTATTTGAAAAATAAGTAATATTCTTTATTCATAGGCCTTGTCACTTTTGTTGGAAGATGTGAAAGAATCAGAAAGACAGGTAATGTGTCCATAGTCCTTATTTGAAAAATAAGTAATATTCTTTATTTTGAATCTTCCATTCACTGTGAAAGGATAGATTAATCTGACATGATGGCTTCTATTGAAATCATATTTGAGGACTTGCGTAGAAATATTGTTTATGCCACTGAAGACAGGCAATCCTGCACATGCTATCCTGTACTGTTGATAACTGAAATTATTTTTATTTGGCTGCCTTTTTCAAGATATACAAATGCTGTAAACATTTTCATGATTCAAGACATGCAGAATACATCAGTTCATGGAATTCTGAATAGAAAAAATCCCTGCACTATATTTCTGACATTAATCAAGAAAGCACATTAGCAATTATCTATCATGCCATGTCAGAACTGTCAAAACCAATCTCTTTTAAGATGTCCTCAGCACTGTCTGGTATCATAATTTCTACATGAATCAGAATTAAATATTTTATTTCTCCAATTGATAATTAGAAGTTAAATATTATGTTGTCTGCAACTCATTCTTGAGTAAGTTCATGACACCTTGTCTATGTCCATGGAGGTCGCTGATTCTGGCTTTGAAAGTTCCATCCACACAGATTTCAGAGGTGTATGAATAACATAGCATCAGTGGATCTTGATTTCAAGATACTCATCCATTTTGGCTTCCTCAAGTTCCGTTTTTTATGCGGATATGCCAAACAATGTTTGTTGTTTCTAGATGTGTGTGTCAGTCTTGAAACTCTTCAGGAATGTTCTAAGAGAGTCTTTAAATATTTTTGTCTGTCCATTGCATGATCGATTGTCCTCAGTCAGCATAAAGTAGCTGTTTCGGTTTTGTGTCTTTATCGCTTATCTGTGTACTGTGGATGGCTTGATTGTATTCATGTATAGTCTTTTCTCTGACTGGATAGCATGCACACAAAGGATTTTCACTGTACCTCGGTACACGTGACAATAATAAACTAAACTAAACATTAAATTGCCATCAGGCATTCTTCTGACTAGTCCTGCACACCTGATCAATGTTTCTTTCAACAAGTTGTGGATGCTTGGGACATTTGTCCAGGACAGAATCTGTGTCTGGATTCTTGCTGCTTGGTGTGTTCTGCATAGACAGGTCATATGGAAGTGAGTAAGCTGACTGGCATGTTTGCTGTGTACTCTCCATGTCTCACAAACTTAGAATGAAGTCAGATTCCCAATCAACAGCAGGCCCCTTTCCTCTGTTGGTATTGCATTTGCTCCTAGCACTTCTCCACATGATAATTGTGACACTGACCTTTGAACTTCCATTGGGTTTAAGTAAGAGCAAGGTTTATTGGGAATTGCAGCATGCAGCTATTACTTCATCACAAATTCTAAATGTTCTATTTGGGACAGAGTTGAAATGCTTAGCCCATCTCTCAAAGATATGTTCTTTTTCAGTGATGGAACTTCCATGTAATGTGAACTTGCAACATCAAGATCTTCGCTATATTTGAAATCAAATGTTTCAGCTTTATACAGTTGCATTAGTACAAAGCGAATTTACAGAAAACTCTGCTTTAAGTGTCGAATAGGTCAGGAGGACACATTATTGGCAACAATGCTAGGTTATCAAGCGCAAATAATTCCTCTGAACATTAAAAAAATCTCAAATCCCAATAAAGTACCTTGAACAATTTGAAGCCTTTTGATCATAGCCCCCTTCCCAGTAGGAGTGGGTAACCCAGATATTGTTCTTGATGACACAATTAATCTTCACAATAATTTATTAATTAACTTTTAAAGTAGGTTAATAGCATTCTTTTTTTGTAATCCCCATTGTTCAATTTTTGCTGTTATTGGTTCAGCTGAATTTGGTTCTCTTCCAGCTTCATTCCTCTTAATTTGATCATTTCCTTGGTATAGTTGCCTTGATTAATTCTTAAAGAAATTGCCTATTTGATCTTACAATGCGCCATGCAAAAGGTTGATGTACTGATGTCCTATTATCCAATAAACCAATATGAGCTGACATACTGTTTATTCTTTTGTCCCGCCCCCTGACATCAGTCTGAAGAAGGGTCTCGACCCGAAACGTCACCCATTCCCTCTCTCCTAGATGCTGCCTGACCTGCTGAGTTACTCCAGCATTTTGTGATACCTACTGTTTATTCTAGATTCTCATATTACCATGAATAGATTAAAAACCACAAGTATGAAGCTTCGTAATGTATCTAATTCCTTATGATCCTTTAGGAAATTGTTGCCAATTAGGTCGTCATTGTTTTCTGTCGGTTTGATGACATGAGGTTGGGAGGTCATGTTGCAGTTCCATAAGACGTTGATGAGACCGCATTTAGAATATTGTGTTCAGTTCTGGGCACCATGTTGCAGTTCCATAAGACGTTGATGAGACCACATTTAGAATATTGTGTTCAGTTCTGGGCACCATGTTGCAGTTCCATAAGACGTTGATGAGACCGCATTTAGAATATTGTGTTCAGTTCTAGACACCATGTTGTAGGAAATATATTGTCAAGCTTGAAAGGGTTCGGAGAAGTTTTACGAGGATGTGTGAGCTATAGGGAGAGGTTGAGTAGACTGGGTCTCTATTCCTTGGAGCGCAGAACGATGAGGGGTGATCTTATAGAGGTGTATAAAATCACGAGAGGAATAGATCAGGTAGATGCACAGAGTCTCTTGCCCAGAGTAAGGGAATCTAGAACCAGAGGACTTAGGTTCAAGGTGAAGGGGAAAAGATTTAATAGGAATAAAAATAATAAAATAAAAAAAGGAATCTGAGGGGTAACTTTTTCACACAAAGGGTGGTATGGAACAAGCTTCCAGATGAGGTAGTTGAGGCTGGGACTATCCCAATGTTTAAGAAACAGTCAGACAGGTACATGGTTTGGACAGGTTTGGAGGGATATGTACCAAGCGCTGGCAGGTGGGACGAGTGTAGCTGGGACATGTTGGCCGGTGTGGGCAAGTTGGGCCAAAGGGCCTGTTTCCACACTGTATCACTCTATGACTCTATGATTTTGGTGTTATGTCTACTTTTCAAGCTTCTTTGAAGACATAAATGAAAAACTGCAATTTGTACACTAAATGTAACCAAGTATTTCTGATTGGCAGATCGTTATTTTAGTCACTTGTATTCACTTTGCTATTCTCACTTGGTGGTCCGGTACACTTATACATACGTACTGGATGCATAAAATTGGTTCATTTGAATCATTAAATTGTTGTTCTATAGTTTTTCCCACATAAGCTTAACTGAGACGTAGTTCCAATCATGTTGATTCTTAGATACTCAAAATTATTATTCGATTTATCTTGAAGTCTATTTCCAGTGAATGAATTATCCATCTTCTTAAATTGGTGCTTTGAAAAAATGAATCTGGCAAAAATTTAGAATGACAAAAAATAAGTAAATATTTAAAATCATTCTTCAAATGGTCAGCGTTGCAATTCTTTTAATATTTTAATCTTGCACAGAGAATTTCTGGTTTTAATTTGGGGGGAGGGAGGTGGTGGGGTTGTTTGATTACTTTGAGTTTAGATTCAGGTCAAAACATTTGGGGGTGTCGGAGAATACCAGACCTGTGCATGCTTTGGAGCAGCATTTTCTTTCTTCATTATCAATTTTCACTTATCCATGGCATATGAAAAATTAATATAATTTCAACCATGAATAACTTTCCACAATAAAATTACTTTTCTGGAATTAGTGACAATTATATAGTTTTAATCATGTTTCTATTACCTATTATGTGTAGGTGATGGTGATGAGTTTTGGGTTCGACGATTTGTTGAAATGGTGGATGAAACTAGTGCAAAACCATTTGTTCTGGAACTTTACTGCACATCCCAACCAGAAATTTACAAACGTCTTCATCCAGGTAACAAACTTTGTATATGTTTCTCCCAGATATCATATGCTTATTTTTATTTCTGTAATGATAGAGTAAATTAACAGAGCCTTTGTCTGTACCCAAAATGCTGTGCGCCATCACTGGCCTGGCGGTTAATTTATTTTCTTGCTATATCACAGTATAATGTGGAAAATTTATTTTAATTACTTAGATATATTTTTAACAGCTTGAATTAATGCTTTGATAATAAAGGCAGAAAAACTACATGAAACAGCAACTTGGGATATATGCTCATGTGGAAATCCCAAAATTGCATTCAGTGATTCAGTACACCTCTGCTGGCTGTGCTGATGAATGTTAAAATTAATATGAGAATCATATATGAATTTGGGCTAGTTGTCCATAATCTACTAAGTTACTCATCCAAAATCTAAAGAGGCACATAGAATGTTTCCTCTCACCAGAATGATTTTAATGGAAAAGAATGGGTGCAACATTTCAAGTAGCAAATTTTAAATCGCTTACTAAATTTGAAGTAAATACTGGAAATACTCAGCAGGTCACTTCCAGGGGAATTGATTTTAGATAATCAGCCTTGATCATATTGAACGGCAGTGCTGCTCAAAGGGCCGAATGGCCTACTCCTGCACCTATTTTTTTATGTTTCTAATTTCCTACATTTTGTAGTTATTTTCCTGCATTTCTGTTTCTATGTCAACTGTGGAGAGACAAGCAGAGCTAATGTATCAGATCAAAGACCCTTCATCAGAAATGGGAAGGAAAGAAATTAGTGACACAGGGAACTGAAGATGGGTCCCAACTTGAAATGTTACCTATCCATTTCCTCCACAGATGCTGCCTGAACCATTGAGTTACTCTAGCTGTGTTTTGTTGAGAAAAGAAAATAAGCTTGTTAGGCTGCAGGGAGGATGGGAGAGGGAAATTCTTTCATAGGGTAAAATCAGGGTGATGTGGGGATAAATTGTAAACAAGATTATCTGGCCAATGAGTGAAAGGAACAGTTAGAGAAGAAAGCATAGATGTAAGAACTAATTTCAAAAGATTTTAAATATTTCTGGTAACTGGGATGTGAATGTAAGAGGTATAATTTGTAAGTCTGTAAATGACTCGAACATTGGTGTTGTAGATAGCGAGGAAGGTTGTCTAAAGCAATAGCAAATAAAAAATTGGGTGGAGTAACAGCAGATTGAATATAATTCTGGCAAGTATAAGGTTATGCATTTTGGGAAGTCAAGTAGAGATAAGAAATGGTAGGCCGTTAAGAAATGTTAAACAGAGAGACAATTAGGTTTAAGTCCACAGTTCCATGAATTGGTGATGCAAATAGATAGGTAGTGAAAAAGGCCAATGTCATGCTGCCATCATTAGGCTAGGGCATAGAATGTAAAAGTTGGAACATTATGTGGTAAATTTATAACTTGTTCAATTGCACTAAGAGCATAGTGCGCTGTTCTGGTCATATACAATTGGAAAAATGTAGTTACACTGGACAGAGTACTGAGGAAATTCACCACAAAGTTGCCTGCATTGGAGGAGTTAAGTTAAGGGGAGAGATCAGATTACCTGGGTTTGTTTTCCATGTAGTGAAGGAGGCTGATAGTAGTATATAAAACTATACAAGGCATTGATAGGATAGATAAAATCATTTTTCCATCGCAGTGTTATAAAAAATAAGAGGGTATAGGTTAAGATGATAGGATAACATTCAGAGTTTTGAGTTTCATGGAATTTAGATTCATACCATTTAAGTGTAAGTGTGTTTGAGTTCTGCTAGAGAGTAATTTTTTTGTTGTCAATTTATATGGAATGCAGCTTTAACTGAGTTCTAATGATGGAAATTAATTTGTTGCACAGAATGATTTTTTTTAAATGCAATTTTAATGATATACAACACTTGGGAGTATGACCAGCACAGGAATTTGCTGCAAATGGGAGAAGTATTTCATGATGATGATGATGATGATACTTTGGCTGCAGGACCGGATGGAGTTCAAGGAAGGGTACTGAAGGACTGTGCTGAACAGCTGGCTGAGGTATTCACCAGGATCTTTAACCTGTCATTATCTCTAGCTACGGTCCCCAAGTGCCTGAAGTCGGCTATCATAGTTCCGGTGCCGAAAAAAGCAAAGATCTCCAACCTGAACGACTACCGCCCGGTTGCCCTAACGCCGATTGTCATGAAGTGCTTTGAGAGGCTGGTCCTCTCACACATCAAATCCAGCATCCCTGACTCACTGGACCCACATCAATTTGCATACAGGGCAAATAGATCCACAGAGGACGCCATCTCTCTGGCTCTTCACACTGTCCTGATTCACCTAGCGAGACAGGGCACGTACGTGAGGATGCTATTCATAGACTATAGCTCCGCCTTCAACACGGTCATCCCCACCAAGCTCATCACCAAACTCCACCAGCTAGGCCTCAGCTCGTCATTATGTGACTGGATCCTGGACTTCCTGCTGGAACGACCGCAGGCCGTGAGAATGGGCCCGCACCTGTCCTCCACTATCACCCTGAGTACCGGCACACCACAGGGCTGTGTTCTGAGCCCCATGCTCTACTCCCTCTTCACACATGACTGTGTTCCTGCATTCGACACCAACACCATTGTCAAGTTTGCAGACGACACAACGGTGATCGGGCTTATCACCAACGGGGATGAAACAAACTATAGAGCGGAGGTGCAGAACCTGCCGGACTGGTGCTCGGATAACAACCTGTCCCTAAATACCACCAAGACCAAGGAGCTGATCATCAACTTCCGTAGGTCACATAACGGGGAATATGCCCCGATCTCTATCAACGGGGAGAGAGTGGAGAGAGTGTCCAGCTTCAAGTTTCTGGGCACTCACATTTCGGAGGACCTAACATGGTCCAATAACACTGCTGCGCTGGTCAAGAAAGCACAACAAAGACTGTTCTACTTAAGAACACTGAAAAAGTCTGGTCTACCCCAACAGCTGCTGACGACCTTATACCGCTGCACCATAGAGAGCATCCTAACGCATGGCATCCCTGTGTGGTACCTCAGCTGCACGGAGGCAGAAAGGAAAGCTCTACAGCGGGTAGTCCATAGAGCTCAGAGGGCCATCGGAACACAGCTACCAGACTTGGAGGGCATCTACAACACACGATGCCTCAGAAAAGCCACCAGCATCCACAAAGACTCTTCACACCCCTGCAACAGTCTGTTCGAACTCCTTCCATCGGGCAGACGATACAAGGCCTTCTACGCCCGCACCTCCAGACTCAGGAACAGCTTCATCCCCAGGGCCATAGCTGCTATGAACCGGTCCTGCTGAGCCGGATGGCCACAACGCATAGATCAACTTGCACTTTACCCTGTCTAAAAACTGTTACAATTGTTTTGTTTCGTTGGGTTGCTGTTAATTACTTAAATTATTGCATCGTATGGGAGGCGCATTCCCAATCTCGTTGTAGGGCATCTTGGAGGGCATCTACCTGGGTACAATGACAATAAAGATATATTGTATTGTATTGTATTGTATTGTTGTCACTTGCACCGAGCTAGGTGCAGTGAAATATTTGTTTTTGTATACAAAGTACTGTACACAAAAGAGTCGCCACAAAGGCACCGACAAAGTTACAAAAAGTACTTGTCCCTTCTTCGTACCCCCACTGGGTCCCCCTTTGTTCACAGCAGCCTCCCCCAAGCCAGGTCCCCCTTTGTTCTCGGCGGCTCCTTCATGCCAGGTCCCCCTTTGTTCTCGGCGATGCAGCTCGTACACCACACCCCGATTCCATCCTTGGCCCAATCTCATCCTCGAGGCTCCATTCTCGGCTCGACTGCTCGAGGCTCCGACCTGACCTCGTCCTGGGCCTGACACGACATCAAGGCTCTGAGCGTGACAAGGCCCCGTCCTTGGTCTGACCTCGAGGATCAACCTCGTCCTCGGCATGACCAACCTCGAGGCTCCGGCCTGACCTCCTCCACGGGGACTCCAACTTGACCTCGAGGCTCCGACCTGACCACCGGGACTTTGTAGGCCGCGGTGCCCTGTGGAGCGAGTCTTCCTCCATCTAACTGCGGTGGGCGTGTCCGGCCTGCTTGCTGAGAGTGTCCTGGCCCGAGGTAAACCGCTGATTTCTGGTTTGTGGAAGTTTCAGGCAGTTATGTAAAAGTGATTAAAGTAAAAATTTCACAACTTTAAGCTTGCACATCTATAACTTCTCCCACTTTTAAGGAAAAGCCATGAACAAAATGTTAACTTTGCTTTTCTCGCCACAGATGCTGTGTTTCCATCTTTATCAGTATTGATTTAAGATTTCCATCATCTTCACTATTTTGGTTTTGTCAAATGTTTTGATAGTTTGTGACCTGAACAAAAGTGATGTAATTTGTTTAATATAATTTGGTACTGCATTATGAAGTGCCCTGAATGTTTATTCTACAACAAATCAAAGGTTTAACAGTGATGTTTATCTGCTTTGTGTTTTTAGTTACTTTTCTGGTGTGCACTCAGATGAGAGTTGTCAGGGAAGAATTCAATGGCTATACCTATCTGACTTCATCCAATAAGACTCAAATTTATATCACAGGTAAATAGTATTCAAATAAAACTATCTTTTGATTATTCTTATTAGAGTTATAGAGTTATACAGTGTGGAAACAGGCCATTCAGCCCAACTTTTCCACACCGGCCAAAATGTCCCATCTACACGTCCCACTTGCTTGTGTTTGACCCATATCCCTCTAAACCTGTCCTATCCATGTACCTGTCTAATTGCTTCTTAAACGTTGCAATAATTCCTGCTCCGGTAGCTCTTTCCATACACCCATCAACCTTTGCGTGAAAAAGTTACCCCTCAGATTCCTATAAAATCTTTCCCCCTTCATTTTAAACCTATGTCCTCTGGTTCTCAATTCCTCCACTCTGGGCAAGAGACTCTGTGCGTTCACCCAATCTATTCCTTCTGCACTCCATGGAATAGAGTCCCAGTCTGCTCAACCTCTCCCAATACCTCAGACCCTCGAGTTCTGGCAACATCCTTGTAAATCCTCTCTGCACCCTTTCCAGCTTAACAACATCTTTCCTATAATATGGTGCCCAGAACTGAACACAATACTGTAAAATGCGGCCTCACCAACATCTTGTATAACTGCAACATGACCTCCCAGC
The DNA here is from genome assembly GCF_053455715.1 of Rhinoraja longicauda. NCBI lineage: Eukaryota > Metazoa > Chordata > Chondrichthyes > Rajiformes > Arhynchobatidae > Rhinoraja > Rhinoraja longicauda. Next base: position 53,702,974 of record NC_135959.1, read on the forward strand.
TTCTATATTCAATACTCTGAGCGATGAAGGCCAATATGCCCAAACCTTTTGACCACCCCATCTACCTGTGATGCCACTTCAAGGAACTATGGACCTGCACTCCTAGATTCCTCTGCTCTCCACATTTCCCAGCGCCCTAACATTCACTTTGTCAGTCCTGTCCATGTTAGACTTTCCAAAATGCAACACACCACATTTCTCTGTATTAAATTCCATCCTCCGAAACCATTCCTCAGCCCACCTGGCCAACCGATCAAGATCACGCTGCAATTTTTGACAACCATCTTCACTATCTGCAAACTTGCTAATCTTGCCATGTATGTTCTCATTCAAATCACTGATATAGAGGACAAGCAGTAATGGTCCCAGCATCAAACCCTGAGGCACACCACTCGTCCTAGGCCTTCTGTCTGAGAAACAACCTTCCAGTATCACCCTCTGCATCCTTCCATGAAGCTATTTCTCCTTGGATCCCTTGCAATCTGACCTTCCAGAGCAGCCTACCATGTGGAACCTTGTTGAATGCTTTGCTGAAATCCATATATACAGTACATCATACACAGCTTAGTAAGGTGATTTTCAGCTTTAATTGTTTAATTGTGTGTGTTCACAATGCAGGTTATCACAAGGGAAAACCATACACAACTGATACCACAGTTAAAAGGTTTCTTCAGTGGGCAAAATCACAACGTGAAAAAGATTTTCTGAAGAAGTCTCTGGTTGGAGGATATTATTCTTTTCCTCCACTCCCATCAAGCTTCCAGGCTTGCAGTCAACATATAAAAGGTATAGTTAGGAAGTTGAAACTATGAATTAGCTTTTATTGTTAGCAGGAAAGCAAGATTTTCCGCTTCTGAATTCCTTCGATGAAGCTTCTAAGAATTTGTCTCACACTAAATACCCAGGTCAATATCCTTATATAACCTGATTCGCGTCCATAACACATTCTTCTGACAGTCTAGATCTATGATGAGAATAAATGTGGATTATTTCCTACATCTTAGGAACTACTTCTTAGCAAGGGTGTCTTTTGCATTCAATTCACCATTATTACCTTTGCAACTCGAGCAAAATAATATTTAAAGACTATGCTCTTGAACCCAGCAGATTGCTTAAATCGACCAATGAGCAGTGACATCCATTTTCTCATATGTGTCGAAGTCCATGGGTAGGCTAAGCATACACTTAAGATCACTAGAAAAGCACCAACAATACGTCTGTATAGTCCTCCAAATTTTCTGGCAGACAGGGCAAACCACTGTTAATGTCTCTTCCCAAGGCAACATCTCCAAGATTGTGGCTCTGCTTATATGCAACCCGCTTTGATAAGCATTCCTCATCAACTGCATGAATGAGACCGGACTTCCAATGCAAGTACTGGACTCTGATCTCCATCCTGACAAGCAAATTACAGGAGAACAGAGAAAATAATTTGAGGCTGTGCCCAAAAACTCCTTCACCAACTAATTCCTGCTGAAACGAGTGGGAAGCATCCAGGCAGAAAATTAGCGTCCCTATATTCTCAACAATAGGAGTATGCGCAAGCGTTCAGCGAAACGGTCACCTACCCTAGGTCTCGCTGATGTAAAGGAGGCCATATCAGGGGCACCAAATGCAGTAGATGAAGTTGCAGGAGGTATATGTCCCCCGCTGAGTTCCTCCAGCATATTGTGTTCACATGTCCTCATTTATTTTATAAATGAACAGATGGTTTTTTTCTGAATATTGTTGGGTATAACAATATGTCCCAAATTATGCAACATGCATGATATCCCATGGGAACTTTGTTGAAACTTTAATTTCCTGAACATTATTATAAGAGAACTATTTTTCATTCAACTGAAAAGTGAGATAATTGGAAATATTGGCCCAAATAAAAGTTTGATTATATTTGTCTTAAATAGAAAAAATAAAGTACAAAATGACCAGTGAACAGGAAGCTACCTTACTTAGGAAGCAGAGACAGGAATTTGACAACAAATCTCTGGGGTATGATCTCTTGAACAGAATTTTAATTTCCCAATGCAACAGTATGATTAATCAAGGAGAAGTGTTGTGTGTAAATTATTGATAGAAAAAACAATAAAACGATACAATACGATAGAACTTTATCCCAGGAGAGAAATTGATCTGCCAACAGTCATAAAAACACAAAATACATGAAACATGAAATTAAAGTGACGAGTGGAAAGGATTGGGGATGTGCAAATATTGGGGGGGGGGGGGGGTATGTAATTAGGAAACTACATACATAATACAGACAGTTGCTTAAAACATGGATGATTATTGGCTCCAAGCCCTAAGTGGGCCTTACCATTGTTTCAAAAAAGTTGCTGTATTAAAATCTTTACTTTTGCACAGTTCAAAAGTGATTCTCTGAAGTGAAAAATACGCATTGTCACTTTTATAGATGATGGGATCAAGATGATGGAATTGTTTCAAATAATTTTAATGTTACATTGTGAATAATGGTAGTTAACGTAAATACTACCAGTGAAGATTGCTTGAGAATCTATTGTCTATAATTTCATCACGTTACAAATGTTACATATGGTTTAAATCTGAATAATATTGCATATGATTAATTTATTACTATAGTTGGGCTTATTTGTTCAATATTGGCAGTTTAGAATAATAACGAAGCAGTAGTAGCACTTATTGAAACATAATGAAGTTTTAATGATTATTGGCATCATTAGATTTTTAAGAAACAATGAAACATTTTTACTGAAGGTTTAATGGATAGAATTTAAATCACATTCTAAACTACTAAAAATATATGTTAAACTAAAAGTATCCACAAAATACTCTAATCATAATGTATTGTCATACATAGACGATGATTGTACTGAAAAACATGGGCTTGTTTAGAGAAATAGAATTTATGCCTAGGTAGTCATACCAGCTTATGAATTCTGAAACTATATATTTTGGGTTTATTGTGGATTTTTGAACACCATTGTTGTGTATTGCCCACTAAGATTTAAACTGACAGTTTATATGTGACCTTATTATTGCAAACTGCAGATTCTTTGTATTGAGTTTTAATGTATTATTTTAACAATGTGTAGTAATGAGATCATTTTTTTTCAACAAAGCAGAGCTCAACCTCACCACTATGCACGAGTTAAAAGAAAAAATAGAAGGTTTGCATTACAGAGAGCATAAACATATAGTCATTCAAGGAGTTATTACAGGTGTCAGATATATTGCCCACACATCTTTTGTTGGAGGTGTAATGCACAAGAAATACTCTCAGGTATGAAGTACGTTGAAACTGTATTCTTTGCACGCTTTCTAATTGCCTTTTTGATTTTTTTAAAGAGAGAAAATCTCATTCAAGTTTCCTTGGCATTTGCAATCTTTCTGCTTATTTTTCACTTCACTGACTGAGCTTGCCATGTCATGTGCATAGTCAAAGATTACTTCCTGAACTTTATTGTGTAGGAAACTGCAGATGCTGGTACAAATCAAAGGTATCACAAAAAGCTGGAGTAACTCAGTGGGTCAGGCAGCATCTCAGGAGAGAAGGAATGGGTGATGTTTCGGGTTCAGACCCTTCGGTCTGTAGAAGGGTCTCGACTCGAAACGTCACCCATTCCTTCTCTCCTGAGCTGCTGCCTGACCCGCTGAATTACTCCAGATTTTTGTGATTGCTTCCTGAACTTTATTAATAGGTAGGTCTGAAGAAGGGTCTCGACCCGAAACGTCACCTATTCATTTTCTCCAAAGATGCTGTCTGGTCTATCTTCGATTTAAACCAGCATCTACAGTTCCTTCCTACACAATAGGTAGTGCTTCTCGGGTTCTTTGAGCAGCAAAAACAAAATACTGTTGATGCTGGAAATAAAAAAATAAAAATACTAGAAACATACTGCAGGTATGAGTTACTGTTTCAGATCAATTGTTTTTCATCAAAGTAGACGCTGCCTAATCTGCTGAAGTGTTTCCAGCATTTTCTGTTTGTATTCCATGCTTCATGACTTAATTATGCACTCAATGACAACTGATGAGATGGCTTGATCTTGTGCTGTCCTCTTGTATATTTCTCCTTAAAAGATGATTCTTCGAGGCATTCTTGAGTGACGTGACTCATGATCTGCGTGTAAGTAGTGAAATAGGGTTCCCTTTTGAGTGAACACATTGCCACTGCTAATTCTGAAACGGTTAATCAGGATCAATTCTGATACCGATTGATGCTTTGCAGCCTATTCTGGCTGTGCCTTTTGTCAAAAGAGTAAGCTGAAAACATTTGAGATCAATTTGTATTGTACAGCTATATTGTACAGAATAAATTCTGCAATCTAAATGGCTTAGAAATTCATGCTAAAATGAAGATAAATGAGCTTAGAATTTTAATAGGCCAGATCTTCTACTGACAGGCAAGCTACCCAAGCTCACTGGTCATTTATCTTTGGACTACCGTGTTCCTTTTAACACTGCGTTGACTGTTGCCTTCATGTAGGAAGCCAGTTTCCATATGATTAGGAATGTCCTTCACAGCACAGTGCCTCTCCAGGTATCCCCGATGAGGCATTATCTGGTGCAGTGTGGGGGACAGACAGTAAAGTGGATGATGCCCCATCCATCTTAAAACCATGCTAGTCCTGCACGTAAAGTACGGCACGGTGGCATAGTGGTAGAGTTGCTGTCTACTGCTAGAGACCCAGGTTCAATCCTGACAACAGGTGCTGCCTGTACAGAGTTTGTACGTTCTCCCCGTGACCGCATGGGTTTTCCCCAGGTGCTCTGATTTCCTCCCACACTCCAAATAAGTAAAGGTTTGTAGGTTAATTGGCTTAGGAAAAAATTGTAAATTGTCCCATATGTGTAGGATAGTCTTAGTGTACGGGGATTACAGGTGGGCTGAAGGACCTGTTTCCGCGCTGTATCTCTAAATTAAACTAAAGTAAGTGCTTATTCTGAGAAACCCTCAAAGGCCCTAGCCGATGCGCGAGCATTGTATAGGGGGATCTGTCCCCCTATATACAATCTCATCACTTAATGATATTTCTTAAATGCTGATTGTCTGTTTTGACTGTTGAAATGTATTGATTACATACAGCCTGTAAACGCTAAAAATACTGCCAATGTGCGAACCAGTGATTCGTCTACGAAAGATAGAGATAATATGGCTAATAACCAAGCATCAGAACAGGAATACTTCAATAATTTCCACAGGACATCTCAAACTTTCAATCAAGTCTTGGACTCAGAGGAAGAAGTTATATCATTTGGAAGAGAACATTGCACTTTAAGGTAATTTATTTATATTTCCCTCATATCGTGAACCTAACACAAAATGTAAAAGCAGGAGTTCGCCAAACGACCCATTGAGCCAGTTTTACCATTAACTAAGAACATAGATAAAGATCATGTCATGTGATAGAAGCAGAATTAGGCCATTCGGCCCATCAAGTCTACTCTGCCATTCAATCATGGCTGATCTATATCTCCCTCCTATCCCCATTCTCCTGCCTTCTCCCCATAACCCCTGCATGTGTCCTTTGCGTATCTCACAAATTTTCTTGAAACTTCCTACTTGCTGGTGGGTCTGACAGGTCCTCTCCTCTCTCCTCAGTCCTTCTCGCAAAAGCCTTTCGAGCCAAAGTCTCAAGATGTACTTCCCCTCAACACAGCCGCTCCCTACAGGCCGCTCCGCTAGTTCGTGTTTCCCTTTTATTTGCTGCAAACAATCTCCAGCTAAGCCTATCGAACGCCTGGTTCATTCTAATGTCCCACCTCCACAATTAGCAACTCTGAAATAGCAACTCTAACTTTTTCCCGTCGATTATTTAACTCCTTTGTTATTTAAAATGCAGATTCATATTTGCAGCAAGATGCCTAAACTCGATAGTAATTACACATTTCCCAATTTATTCCCACATTACTTGATTAATATACTGCATAAAATTGTGGCTCTAGCGGCCTTGAATAGTCAAAGGTTTACAATCTTCTGAGAGAACAAATTTCTCCTTGTCACATATCCTAAGAATATGACCTCCATTTCTGTACTCTGCAGCTATGAGAAACAGCCTCGTAGCATCGTAAAGCTTGGCTTTACTTTTTTTCTTGGCTTCATACTCTTATATTTTTGGCTCTTTCATGGACCATAATAACTAGATTGTTCTTCTCCATCTTCAAATTCTTCTTCTGTCATGTAAAGTATATCTGAACCCACAAAGGCAAAACACTTGTATCATGGCTGCAGGGAATAGTTTTTATCTCCCTGGCTACCCATCACTACACCGATCATATTTCTTTTTGTCCCCTGCACTTGAATGCCATCCTCTATACACCAATGTGACATGAGCAGATATTTAACTTTTCTCAACTACACCAGTCGTACTTGTAGCTGCTAGACAATGGTAAATTCTGTGGCTCCGCATTGACTGTATCTGTGGCTCTCCAAATGATTGCTCCAAATGAATAACCAATGCTAAATCTTCACCTAATCTGAAGGGGATGGCTGTTGTTTGGGTAAAAATATCTCTCAAACCGTACCTTGTTCAATTATAATACATTTAAATAGATTTCAGCTCAACAGTTCTAAGCTGGGATTCTTCAGACTGCAGACACTCGTAGTAGATATTATTATCTGGGATCATTCTGATCACTATAAATTCTCCGGTGTTCCAAATTTGGTACATCTCCTACACTTCCAACTTCAGTTAATTCACCTTTAATATCATTAAATTGCCATGAAATGAAATCACACATTTTAAACTAAACAATTCAACTAAAAGGAGCAATTCCATTCCCCCTCCATAATGATATCAGACTGTTTATGCCACACTCCACGGTCTTAGCAAATGCCTTGAAAATGTGTATTCTTTAATAATTGGGAATTAAGACATTTGAACACATGAGTGACTATGAAAGGGTTTGTTTAATAATAGCCTGATGAATATACTTTTGAGTTTTCAAGTTATCATTGTTGAACTTCCCTCTTTAAATTTTTTCATAAGTATAGATAATGCAAATAATTAATCTGACATTTTATTCAATATATTTTTATTTTGATATTAAACTAAACAATTTTAAAAAGAAAATCAAAAGTAACTGGTTCATATTACTGATTATAGCTCAATGAGAAAATAATCTTTTCACAGTTCCACCTTGAAAAATAATGCTCCTGATCCAAATTTATTGTCCAATAGCGAAGAAACAGAGGAGGAATATTTTACTGCTGATGAAGGTTTGTTTCAACATGGTCTTCTCTTCTTCTAATGCTATTCAAAGCTAATTATATGGGGGAGTTCACTTCTAAAACACAAAGCATCTAAATTAATCAAAATTGATTCAGGTTAGTGAGAAAATAAACTCACATTCACAAATAAATTAACTGAACCCTGTTAAACAAGACAGGATTTCATTATTTTGGTGTCTGAAGTGGTGTTTGTAATTGATGTTGGATAAATTACAAATGGTGTTCGGGGAAGGTTTATAATGCTGGCTAAAAGGAAAAACTGCAACACCATTAAGTTAACTGATATAAAATTTTGCATTTAATATAAAACCATTAATTCTTTAATTAATGGAATGGTCTGCTCAGCAATAGCTCAGAATTGTAATTAAGCACGAAGTGCTGGCAGTACCCAGCTGCATCTACAGAGAGAATGGGAAAACGATGCTTCAGCTTGGGACCCTTCAGACTGATTGAGTGGGGGGGGGGGGGGGGGGGGGGGGGGGGGTGGAGCAAGCTGAGGAAAGAAGTGGGGATGGTACAAAACCTGGCAAGTGATAGATGGATACAGGTGGGGGGATGGAGTAAATGACAATGGCTGGAGGTGAAAATGAGATGAAGGGTGTCAGATAAGGAGAGAAGCGGAGGAGTGAAATGCAAAGTTGGGGGAGGGATTTGGGTGAATAGACAGATGCCATTTTGGGTCGGGACCCTGACTTGACAGACAACATTTCGGGACGGGATCCATTCCCCCCACATATGCTGCTTGATCAGCTGAGTTCCTCCAGCACTTAAATCAACTTTACTATTATTTTAAAAGATAGACACAAAATGCTGGAATAACTCAGCGGGTCAAGCAGCATCTCTGGAGAGAAGGAATGGGTGACATTTTGGGTTGAGACCCTTCTTCAGATATGGGTCAGGGGAGAGGAAACGAGATATGGGTAAGATGTGAAATGACAGAACATGCAGACCGTGATCATGGAAATGTAGAATGGTTCATTGGCTGAGGGGAAGGTGACAACAAGGCATACAAACAGGAAAATTAATCAGGTCTAGGGTGGGGGAGGGACAGAGAGAGAGGGAAAGCAAGGGTTACATGAAGTTAGGGAAATCATTACTCATGTCGTTGGGTTGTAAGCTGCCCAAGCAAAATCTATAAAATAGTATTTGTGTTTTTGAATGACTGATCAGTACATTTTACAATGCAAGGTTGTTCTACAAATTGTCCACTGTTATTTTAAAGATACATAGACAATAAATGCAGGAATAGGCCATTCGGCCCTTCGAGCCTGCACCGTCATTCAATGTGATCATGGCTGATCATCCACAATCAGTACCCCGTTCCTGCCTTCTCCCCATACCCCATGTTTCCACTAGCCCTCAGAGCTGTATCTAACTCTCTCTTGAATGCATCCAGTGGATCGGCCTTCGCTGCTTTCTGAGGCAGAGAATTCCACAAATTCACAACTCTCTATATGAAAAGGTTTTTCCCCATCTCAGTTCTAAATGGCCTACCCCTTATTCTTAAACAGTGGCCCCTGGTTCTGGACTCTCCCAACATCGGGAACATGTTTTCTGCATCTAACGTGTCCAATCCCTTAATAATTGTATAAGTTTCTATCAGATCCCCTCTCATCCTTCTAACTTCCAGTGAATACTTTCATCATATGACAGTCCTGCCATCCCGGGAATTAACCTTGTGAACCAATGCTGCACTCCGTCAATAGCAAGAATATCTTTCCTCAAAAATGAAATAAATTTGCACCAATAATGCAGTTACTTTCTTATACCAGACTAGCAAAGTAAAAGATTTTGTTATATCATTAAGAAATAAGGCTTATATAGATTATATGTTATTTTTATTAACATTTTCTGTTAAACTTTAGATCACCCTGAAATGGATGATGTTGCTAAACCCAATCTCTTAGATAACTCATGGGAAAGTTCAAACTGGTCTAAGATTAAAGGACATTTGAAAGAAGTTCTATCATTTGGCCAACTACTTCCTGAAAGTTGTCCACAAAGGTTTGAGTATGCAAAGAAGGAAGCAATAATGAGCCAGCATAATCTTCATTCATCAAGATGTGACTCATATCTACTTGATTCCATCAGCAATGTTGAGAAGCTCACAACGGCATGGACACATTGTTATTATACATTGACCATTATTGGTATGTATTTAAGGTTGTGATCAGGAAGAACTGTATTTATGCATGGTTCTATTTAACACATTTGTATCATCTTTCACAGATCTAAATCAGGAAATTGCTTTGGATGTTATATTTCTACCATTGGGAATTGACATGTTCTGCAATAATTCTGCAAGGAATACCAGTTTTATTTCCATCCTTTCTGGTGATTGTACTTCAGAATCTCCGACCTTAAATGGTAAAATGAATTCTAGCATCACTTGTCAAAATTAACATAAAAAGATATAGTGGATCACATATTGGTGCGATACAAATCACAGTTCTGCTACTAAATAATTGTTTGTCATAGAGATGACTGTAGTACATGTTTGCAAGAATATCAATGAAAGATTAACAAGCTTCTTATCGATAATTGTGTCACAATAGCAAAACATTTAACAAATCTCCTGATAGTAATCATCAGAATTAATTCCACATTTAGATTATGTATACTGACAGAATTATTCATTGGTTTTCAAGTAAGTTAGAAACATATAAATTATATCAATTAAGAACATTAAGTGTTCCTTTTAATTCTTCAGAATCATACATTTTAAAATTAGATATTCTTAATACTAAATGATGTGTGAGTGTCTAAGATATTTATAATAGTTGTTTTAACATATGTTAAGCTGATTGATTTATTTATTTTTGAATCATGGAAATAGGGTCAGAAATAGAAGGAAAGCACTTCTTGTGCATTTTGGATGTCTATCATCACAGCAATGATCAAACAGAGGTTATTTTAAGCAGAGCATACAAAACAGAACAGTTCATTTGAAGCAAAAAAGGACATTTCGCCAGTATTTGCCTAATATTTGCACAGCGCAATATTTTTTAAGTTATGTGTTAAAGATGACAAAAAAATGGATGCTGCAAGTGATGGATTGAAACGAATCTCCTTATAAATATTCCGTTTAAAAATTGAAAACTTAATACATATTTCAATAGATGTGTTAATAAGCTTTGAATTTGCCCTGATGTCATCATCAATATATTTTTACAGATAATTTATAAAATCAACAAAGATTTTTTGCCAAATTACTAAATTTTTGCCAAATTTAAATATAATAACGCTTGTTGACTATGCTTCTATTTCTACTAATGCATTATCTCACCCAAAGGGCCCTTCTTCACACATTTGAAAGCACAATCTGAGACTACTGATCCGTATTATAATTAAGCTAAATCCTGTGCTTTTTCAATAATCTAATTTCAGTATTCCGAACAGAAATCTGAGTTAATATTTATTCTTTCTCTCTGGATGTTGTGGCCAGGTGTACTGCAGTACACTTAAGTTAAGGTCACATAGAATGATTATCAATTCTGGATCCTCTGACCTTGTAATTGGTGTTAACTGTTTTTGTATATTTCTCAAACTTGATGGATGATAATTATTATCGATTTCTACATGGTTTCATGTAAATTTGCAATTGATTATTTTTATATTTATGTATGTTACTTTAATTATAGTTTTCATACCGTGAATATCACATAGAAGTTAATAAACTTTAACTAAGGTACATTTATTGTGATATCTGAATTTGTTAAATATGATGAAAATGTAAATGTTCTATGAAATATTAACTGTCATGGGTTATGTTTACTTTTAAATATAAATAAATTATGTTGTTATTCGGCACGGTGGCGCAGTGGTAGAATTGCTGCCTTACAGCAGATGCAGAGAGCCGGGTTCGATCCCGTCCGCGGGTGCTGGCTGTACGGAGATTGTACGCTCTCCCCGTGACCTGCGTGGGTTTTCTCCAAGATCTTCGGTTTCCTCCCACACTCCAAAGACGTACAGGTTTGTATATTAATGTAAAAATTGTTCCTAGTGGGTGGAGGACAGTACAGCGTTAATGTGCGAGGATTGCTGGTCGGCGCGGACCCGGTGGGCTGAAGGGCCTGTTTCCGCCCTCTAATTCTAAACGTTAGAATTGTTAACTGGTATCTGAATTTTTTTAATTAATTTGTCTTTTTGTTTTTGTTTTATTCCACTTTTTCGCAATGCATGAATGTTTTAAATTAAATATATTAGAAAAGATAGGATATTAGTATTTTTTGATTTACATAATGCTTTTTCTTTTCAATAATGTTTTTCCTTTTCAAATGATATTAAATATAGGAAATTAATTACATGCATCTTCTTTCTCACAAAACAATGTAAAGGAAAGGGATTATGTAAGGTTATGTAGGAAGGAACTGCAGATGCTGGTTTAAACCGAAGATAGACACAAAAAGCTGGAGTAACACAGCGGGACAGGCAGTACCTCTCCCGAGATGCTGCCTGTCCCGCTGAGTTACTCCAGCTTTTTGTGTCTATTGCGTATTGTTTATTAAGTGAGTGCAGTGTATTGTTTATTGTGTTATGTGATTTGTATGTATCTTTCTTCTGTAAGTTATTAAATAAATGATAATGCTGGATTCTACTCGCTATAAAGGCGTCTTTTGTTGTATTATGCACTGGTCATTGTGTTGATTTGCAAGTTTTACCAAACCGATTTCACATTTTAAAATCTTATTTCATTCTTTTATGGCACATTAAATGTCAGAAGGACGTACAATTTCTTCAGTTCATGTATATGTCACATTCTTTACAAATATAGAAGACTTATAATTTCCACACTTTTCACGAGTGCCTATAATTTCCACATCAAATGATGAATAGGTAGAAGTTCCAATTCAGTAGGTCTGAACAAATATGCTTGCTATTTAGGACAGATGCTCAAATTTTGAATGAAAACATTATTACATCTTAACTTTAATTTCAATCACAGTGGTAAGACATACTTTTTCAAAAACAGTTTTGTTTTGTACATCTTACACCCCAAGTATGTCTTACATTCACAAGTTTATTAACAAATATGCAGTAATACATTGAAGAATTAAAACCGCAGATGCTAGTTAATGCACAAAAGAACACAAAATGCTCGAGTAATTCAGCAGGTCATGCAGCATCCCTGAAGAACATGGATGGGTGACATTTCAAGTCGACACTTCTTCAAAATTCAATTCAATATATTGAATGCATCTCTAGAAAAAAAAAAATGTAACACATTTTCAGTTTCAGAAATATATACTATTATATGCAAAGAATATACTCTAATATGCAAAGGATATACTCTAATATGCAAAGTAGATTCTTACAGAAATTCCTTGTGCTGTTTAATGTTAAGATTTAAAGGTAATTTATTTCTGTATTCCATTTCACCAATGATATTAAAACAAAACCCAGGACAGAACTGCATGTCTAATTGGCAACCTTGTTGCCACCCATGATTTTTGTTTCCTTCACTGGCAGGATGGTACTCAGTGTGGTGCTTTGGAGTTTTATCCAAGGTTGATTTGATTTGAACTGTTAGACTATTTTTATTTCTGTTGTGAAACCCTTAATTTTCTTGATTTTACATATTCTTGATTAGTCAGGGTGACAGTGGTTGTGGGGAGAAGGCAGGAGAATGGGGTTGAGAGGGAAAGATAGGTCGGCCATGATTGATGGGCTGAATGGCCTAATTCTGCTCCTAGAATTTAGGAACTAATTTTAAATATATTTGAAAATAATTATGATGGCAAGCTGTTTACCTATATACCATTCAGACCAACACACCGTAGATCCCACAGAAACAGAAAATGTTTACACTATTATTTGGAGAGGAAGTATTGAAGCTGGTTATTCAAGGAACTATCTGCTATTTCCTTAGCAATGTGTGTTGCCTGAAGCATTCTAAGGCTCAGGGAGAGCAATCCCCTATTTCAATGCCTGATATACAGGTTGCACCCGATATAAGTAGCAGACAAAAATGCTTTAAACTTTTTAAAAGTTGGATTGCAGAAAGGAATACGGAGGAAATTTCCTGGCCACCGTGCATTAACTTGCAAGATAATTTAAAGCTAATTGCACTTAATTAAATACAAGTTATTTCATGAAACTATATGGATCCTCTTGTGGGGCTTTGAGTGGTTCTAGATTGCCTTTCATTATTCCCCGAAAGTGTGGAAAATCTGCTAGGCTGTTGTTTTATTTGGTTTCAGTTGGAAAGTAAAACATTCTGTAACTTGTATAAAGAGAACACCAGTTGATTGAGGACATTTTACCGCTTTAATAAAAAACACCAATGTAATTTATTAAAAGTCATTAAATTCAAGCTGCAGGTAACTTCAGTACAAATAGAATTGTCCTATTGGATCAACCAGCTGCTGCCATATATGGAGGTTTGGGAAGGAGAGAGTTGGTGGGATGGAAAAGGGTAATGTTAGGTTTTGAGGCAAAAAAGTACCAGTCTTCATCTGTAAAGCATTTGAGTAAATACATGCATATGGGGACATGTATTATTGGTGATACTTGACCTTCACTATTTCCCATCAAACTTTTGTTGCCTCAATCTTTCTTCTATTCAAAATATAAGAACACAACGATTGAGAGAGCGAAAGTCCAGAACTACTTCCAAAATGTACAAAACGCCCACAAGCTAATCAATAAAGTCCATAACTCAAGGGTCATCATTAGCCTTGTAAGAAAAAGTTTTGTTTTTTGAAGACCTGGAAGCTGAATCTTTATTTCATGAATGGAAAGGCACCCAGTTGTACAGTTTACAATGGTTTACTCATGAAATGGTTCTGGTTCTATTCCGCTGGCTTGTTTTTAAAGTCCGGCGCGTTCCATTCAGCTCCGAGACCAGGGGAATCGCGACAGTTCCAAGAAAAGCAGCATGGAGCAGTCAGCTGTGGCCAAGGGCTCTCATCCTAAACTTGTCAAGTGGTGAGAACGGAAATAGAAAAAGGACAATCTCAATATATTCAGAAAAAAGACTTATTTGTGCCGCATTAGCTATTATAAATTTACTTACATTGCTTTAAAAAATCTGGTTAACTAAATGCATTAGAAATGATACAAAGTTATATAATGGTCAATCACTTGTATTTTTGGATAACAATGTTTTTAAAGATTTTCTTTTGTTGCGCACAAAATCCGAATTGTGGGTAAATTCAGTGTTTAAACTTTAATATTGGCATCACTGGTCCTTGGACATTCATAGAGCTACAAATCGGCATGCACAGCAAATCAACGAACCATCTCTACGTTACAAAATATCTTGTAGAAAATGAAATGATATGTGTATCCCCGGAATAAAACAAATACGTATTTCTATACTGCAGAACTGCCTCGAAATTGTGTGCTTTATGGTTAACCTTCGCGAAATAAAGAAATATTATACATTTCTTTAAGCTTGTTCTTTGATTTAGCGTTGGATCAAAATTCGGCACCCAAATCATTGCTCAATTACAAACCCACAGGAAGTAGTCTCCAGAAGGCGTTATTGTGAATGATGATCACACTGTGCACGTCTCATCCAGCCGAACCTTCTCTGTATCTGTGAAGACGCATACATACCTGAATCTTTTGGTTTCCAGTCGGTAACCGTAGAAAGTTAGACTAAGCATTGTACTTGCAGGTTTTTTTTAATGTATTTGGCCACTTCCATTATTCTGAGTGGAAAGGTTTTCCAACTTTTGTTTTTGCAATAAAAGGAAAAGATCAGGCAAATATATTTTCGGGCACCTGTAAATCTGCAATACTTCCCGTTTCATACAGCAAGCTGTAGCACGGATGCAAGTCACAGATTTATGGCTGTAATTTCAAGTCCAACAATAGTTTGTATAGTTTATATCACATTATAAAAAATCACTTTGAAAACTAAAGTGCCACTGTATCTTTATAAAAAAATGATCAAGTTATCTCAATATGAGTTTTAATACTTAAAATATTTTTTACTGCACTAAAATTCTAATTCCTCATTCGAGCAGTGTTTTGTTGAGATATTTATATTGTATTCTCTTTTTTTTATAGGTTACTTGAGCATTTTTATGTCTGTGAAGGTTGGAGCATTCCTCGCAGTCTCATTTATCAGTTCTACCTGGAATATTGTAACCACAACAGATTAAATCCAATAAATGCAGCTACCTTTGGAAAGGTATAAAATACACAATAAGGCATAATATTTGATTGTTGTATAATAGCTGGTCTGTGATGGTAGAAAGATATTGATCAAACTTTATAAAACACCAACTGGCATGTTATGTTTAGATCTGGATACCTTGCATCAAGAAAGATGGTGAAGCATAAGATTGGGTGGAAGAGAGATTTAGCTGTGTGGATAGACTGAAGAAGCTGGGAATGTTCTCCTTTTAATATAAGTTGTTGAGAGCTTACATGATAGATGCATTTAAACAATGAAGTATCTGGACAGAATAGATAGATAGAAATAAAGCTTTTCCATTGGCAGAGTGGTCAAAATCCAAAGGACATAGAATGGAGGTGATGGGCAAAAGGAACAAAAGTAACAAGAGGTACATAACAAGTGGTTAAGGTCTGGAATGTATTGCCAGGGTCGAGTGTTTAGAGCTGCCGCAGAGCTCAGGTCTCAGCATTGCCCATTCTCCTTCACCACCTTTTCTTTGTTGCTGTAGTCTGCCATCTCCTTCCGACCCTCTCTACTTTATTACCTTCACTCATTCTCAACTTCCACATTTTTATATTGTGTCACTTTTACATTTTATTCATGCCACGCTACCTTCATTTCTCACTATCAAGTGTTGTTTTTTCTATTTATCTGCTGTGCTCTCAGTTCTAAACAGATGCACATTATTTACAAAATGGTGCTGGAAAATGTGTGATTCTTTGTGTACTCGGTTTAATCTACTATTCTTACACCTACAATTGTTGTACTCTTGTACTCGGGTATCATTGTGCTTTTGTACAGTAAGATTCTACTGCATTTCATGCAAAGCAAAGAATTTTACTGTATCAATGTCTAGGCAACAATAAAGTACCATTGAACCTATCTTTCTTGCCGTTTGAACGTGTGAACTTTATCTTGCTGTTCTACTCATAGCTCTCACTGTCTTTCACATACTCATACTGCCCTATGTTCACTTCACCATTCTTAGGTGCCACTGTCTCCTCCTCTCTTTTTCACATCTCTTTATCCTAAACACTTCCTTTGATTTTTCTCCTCTTGATTTTCAGTTCATATTGTCCCCTTCTCTCTTTTGCCATTTTAATTAAGCCTCCCCTTATTAGGTTATCTTGTTTCACACTCCCTCTATCTTATCACTCAGTTCTTGTGGTCTCCTGCTCTCACCTGCTCAATATCCCCACACTTTGCTCTTCTTATCGTGTCACTCGCACTGTTGTATTGCTTTAAACCTATTAATCCATTTTTGGTTCCATGATCTTTTAGTTTATCTTCCCCCTTGATTACCATTGGCCAATTCTCAGCTTTCCCTTCCATTTTACCTGCTCCACTTCATTTTTGGGCCACACTTTCTTGCCATTTGATCCTTGTTGCCCATTTCTCATCTGGGCAATGCACTCCCTCTGCTACCATTGTTCTCCCTTGCTTTTTGAATCCTGCTGCTCTGTGCAATTCTTTGCTCTGCTCTCACTCTTTTATCTCTATTTATCCATTTACAGATTTCAAAATGATCAAAGGAAAGGCAAGAAACATTTTCACCAAAATAAATGTAGCATGAAAGAAAATCTAATAAGTGCAGGAGTCTAATGAAATTTGTATGTACAAACTTTAATACTTTTTGCTTTGTCACATGGTAGCAATTCATGTATTTTGTGTAATGTAGATTTATTTATATATTTTTACATGTTAAAGAAACAGTAGACCCAGCATCTCCTGTCCATAAACAATCATTTACTACAAACCAAGTCAAGTCAAGTCAAGTCAAATTTATTTGTCACATACATACTCGATGTGCAGTGAAATGAAAGTGGCAATGCCTGCGGGTTGTGCACAAAAAGAATTACAGTTACAGCATTTGAATAAAGTTAATAAGTTACTAAACATAGCACAAAAAGTGTCGCAAAAATTTAGTCTCTGGGGTTATAAAAGTTGACAGTCCTGATGGCCTGTGGGAAGAAGCTCCGTCTCATCCTCTCCGTTTTCACAGCGTGACAGCGGAGGCGTTTGCCTGATCGTAGCATCTGGAACAGTCCGTTACTGGGGTGGCAGGGGTCCCTCATGATCTTGCTTGCTCTGGATCTGCACCTCCTGATGTATAGGTCCTGCAGGGGGACGAGTGTAGTTCCCATGGTGCGTTCTGCCGAACGCACTACTCTCTGCAGGGCCATCCTGTCCTGGGCAGAGCTGTTCCCAAACCAGACTGTAATGTTGCCGGACAGGATGCTCTCTACAGCCCCAGAGTAGAAGCAATGAAGGATCCTCAGCGACACTCTGAATTTCCTCAGTTGTCTAAGGTGGTAAAGGCGCTGCTTAGCCTTACCCACCAGTGCGGCAATTTGCGTTGCCCACGTCAGATCCTCTGTTTCCAGTGGCGCTATATTTGTTATATGCAACTGCACAGTGAAATTCTTCTTGCAATTATTACACAGGGTAGCGCTGCTATGTTTTGGCACCGTTTCCAAAGTCCAGTCGGGCCACATACTCTGTCATATTTGCTACATTCCAGTTCCCCAGTACCTGCCCCATTTCTACGAAGATTAGGCCATCTTTCACTACGTCTATCCACGACTTCCCTAAGCTACGTTGGATGCAATCCATTTGGACCAGGTGACTTTCCCACTCTAAACATAACCTGCCTTTCCAGCACTTCCTGCCCAACATTTATTTATTTCATCCATGACTTCTGTTTTCTTAGCTACAGCCAAAATTTTGTCACCATCTCTTCTTTTGTGAACATCATAGCCAACTCTCAAAATGAACTAATATTAGAAGCTAAAACAAAAACAGATATTATAAGCGGCTTACTTGGTTTGATTAAACAGTATTCATGGGTGTCATGGTGCACCAGTCATTGAAAGCAAGCATGCAGGTGCAGCAGGCAGTGAAGAAAGCGAATGGTATGTTGGCATTCATAGCAAGAGGATTTGAGTTTAGGAGCAGGGAGGTTCTGCTGCAGTTGTACAGGGCCTTGGTGAGACTGCACCTGGAGTATTGTGTGCAGTTTTGGTCTCCTAACCTGAGGAAAGACGTTCTTGCCTTAGAGGGAGTACAGAGAAGGTTCACCAGATTGATTCCTGGGATGGCGGGACTTTCATATGAGGAAAGACTGGATAGACTGGGCTTGTACTCGCTGGAATTTAGAAGACTGAGGGGGGATCTTATAGAAACATACAAAATTCTTAAGGGGTTGGAGAGGCTAGATGCGGGAAGATTGTTCCCGATGTTGGGGGAGTCCAGAACCAGGGGTCACAGCTTAAGGATAAGGGGGAAGTCTTTTAGGACAGAGATGAGAAAAATTTCTTCACACAGAGAGTGGTGAGTCTGTGGAATTCTCTGCCACAGAAGGTAGTTGAGGCCAGTTCATTGGCTATATTTAAGAGGGAGTTAGATGTGGCCCTTTTTGCTAAAGGGATCAGGGGATATGGAGAGAAGGCAGGTACAGGCTACTGAGCTGGATGATCAGCCATGATCATATTGATCATGATCAGGCTCGAAGGGCCGAATGGCCTACTCCTGCACCTATTTTCTATGTTTCTATGTTTCTATTTTTCTATGTTTCTATGTTTCTATGTTTCTATGTTTCTATGTTTCTATTCATTTAAAATGCCAGCGTGAAATTATGATTTTTTTTAATATGTTCTCTACAACTGGAAAGTGGTATATTTAAATCTATTGTAAACTGACATTTAGAATTAATGAAAGAAATTCTGTTCTTAATTGTAGTTTTTGTCTATATTACTAATTATCTGTTTTCTTTTATAGCTCGTTCGTTCAGTATTTACTGATTTGAGAACTAGACGATTGGGAACAAGAGGATGTGCAAGGTATAGAACAAAAGGATAATACTTTAAAAGTATAAATCTGAATTAAAAACAAAAATGCAGGAAGTACACAACAGGTCAGGCAGCCTCTCCAAAGAGGGGAACAAAATTCAGAAATTGTCATGACCTATTGATTATTAGAAAATGGAACATCTAATCACTGATGCTGATATGGTGCTGTTTGGAGCAGTAATGAGAAGGAGGGATAAAGAGAGAGAAAAAATGCATCTGCATACAGATGGGGACTCAATGCCTGACAGTTTCACTTCCAGGAACAATTTCAAAACCAATGTTAAACATTTCTATTAACAATTACAAATTAGCAGGCCAATTGTCCATCCTACTCCACTGAGGGATATTAAGTCGAAGGCTTCTCTTTCTTCTCACTGTCAAGAACCACTGAGCCTTGCAATTCTAGGATTTTTTTGAAAGAAAAACTTGGTAAACATAATTTGGTACTTTGAGTCCAGATAGGACACTATTTGAAATTTTCAAAATTAATTCATTCATGAAATGTGAGTGCCATTGGCATGGCCACCACTTATAATTCATCCCTAGTTGCTCCACACTCAATGGTTTGCTTAGCCCTTTCAGAAGACAATTCATACACATCCAATTTGCTGTGGGGCTGGAGTCACATCTAAGCATGGCAGATTTCCTTCCTTGAAAGAAATTAGATAACAAACTATTTTGTCAATCTGGTTGCGACATGGCCACCTTATTGATGTTAGGTTTTGATTTTAAATTTAGTTATTTATTTGTATATGTATTATACCACAGAGGTCGCTCGGTATGTGTAGTAATGTCAAACATTATCAAAGATCTGCTTTGACATCTCCTGCATGAAATACTTCTGATCCTCTCTGTCCCTGAGATCCTCTCCCCGGCTCCCAAACCCATTCCATTCCATAACACACTACTTAAACAAACTGAGGAACAAGGCTGTGCACAAATGGAGCATGGTGTTCCCCCAATAAATGCCATATAAAAGTAAGGTTATTGACACTTTTGCCCATAACATTAAGGACACTTGCATTTGCCCTTCCAAACTTACAAAACTGATTTCCCTCACATGACCCTGTGCAGGAAAGACCTTTTCTTTGTTTGTGCAGGCGACACATGCGCTTCTTGTGCATGCAAAACAATGTCTTGCGCCACACATGCTGTGCTAAACAGCAGCCTGAGAGGCCTCTGTGCAATGCTACTTCAACACACACTTGTAGACACAATACAATTTTTTGTCTTAATGATCAACTTTTACTACAATTGCTTCATTATCAAGGTCTCAATTGGTGTTTTGAACTTGGGTTATTATGGGTTTCATTAACTTTATTTGATTGTTTACTTAATTTGATTTTGTGTATTACCTTAAATAATTTTGCTTAGACCTGTCTAGAAAACACAGATTCGTATTCGGGATATTTCAAAAGGAATGCAGAAATACATTTATAAAATTAATGTAGCATATTATTGCATTTAAACTCAAAATTGTTGATGATAATAAAAGAAAAGTAATTGTCTTTTTATAGATATCACTATGAGGGAATACGCGTGAGACCGCATTCTCCTCTGTATGGTCAGTACTCCTCCCTCATGACCAATAAGCAGTTTGAAAGGTAAAGGAACAATTTATGAAGAGGATGACTAAAGTGTGTCTTCAGATGAATTTGATCATAAAAATGGTACTTTCTTTCTGAGGATGTCAAATTGATATGTAGATTATTCCATATTTCTATCCTCTGACAATGTTGTGCAAAAGTTCCTGAGAAAATAATTAGAGTGCACTGTAGAGATCAAAGCAGCGAATCAGAAGCATGCTAATATTGAGTTTTATCTGGCTGAGGATGGAAACTAGTGTTCTATGGCACACACATTACAGTACCAGGTGGTAAATAGAGAATCTGTTTCTTATTATTGAATGAAGCTTTCCTTTGCTTAATTAAAACTTCATAGAAATATAAACAGTAACAGATACACATGTTATATATTAGACGTATTCTGATTTTACAAGATTCCTTTCATTTGCGTACACCATGATTTTAAGCTGAATTTGATTATATAGCTGGTACAGTAGATATTCATTAGAATTTAATTAGAAAATAAACGAGTGCAGCCGTTAAAATTTAAATTTGTGACAAATAACACAAGACAACTGCAAATGTTTGAAATCATTCCAAATAAGTAAGTAAGCATGCTGACAAATTGCCATTTAGCTTAAATCAATAATTGCTGATATTGAAACCTTTTCCAACATATTTTTATTTTGCAGTAAATATTTCTAGCCCTATCACAATAACATCATGTATTCTTCCAAAGTTAATATTATTTTTTAAACTGGTAAAAGCCAATGAGTTTTAAATCATACATTATGTATTATAAATCATATTTGGTTTAGTTTAGTTTAGAGATACAACATGGAAACAGGCCCACCGGGTCTCTGGCACTGTAAGGCAGCAACACTTCCGCTGCATCACTGTGCTGCCCTTTATAATTGCAAGTGGCAATTACATTGTTCACATGCAACATCATCGATGAGACAGGTTTATGACCAGCATAATTTCAATTTGTTAAAATATTTGTACATTTGCTAAAAAACAAATTGCTTCTGGTATATCTGGCATGCTCAGCACCCACAGCATTACCATCTAATTGGCAAAGGTGCCAATTTCAGAATTGATTTTAATGCGGTAGTGAATCTGTTATAATTAGTTGTTGAACTATTTTGGTGAGGAAAAAGACACAACGACGTCAGTGTTATTATGGACAAATTCTAGAATTACACTAGTAATAGATGAAAGTAATAGTGCTGTAATCTTCTGGGATTTCTGCACATTAAATCAACCTGCACATATTTCCAAGAAATTCTGAAGCATGTTCAATGAAAAATGATTTTTCACAGATTTATGACATGTCATGAATTACACAACATCTAACAAATTTGAGGATTGCTATATTTGGAAATTACACCAGCAATTTGAGGATATTTTTCATAAACAAGAATTTTCCGTTTTTTTGCATAGAATTTTTTGAGTATATCAGATGAAAATGTGCCTCAGTGCAAAATTAATGTCATGTTTGTCTGCGCAACATAATTAACCATAATTTACTTTGGAGTCACAAGAGATTGCGAATGCTGGAATCTTGAGCAAGAAACTCAAATGCTGGAGGAACTTTTGTGACTCTGGAGAAACTCAAGTGCTGCAGGAAGACATTTGTCCATTTCCCTGAGCAGATGCTGTCTGGCCTGTTGAGTTCCTCAAGCACCTTTTGATTGAAAATACTTAATTGGCTGTAGAGCATTTTGTATTCCTGTGACTGTGAAATATACTCTAATAATACAACCCTTTCTTTAGCATGATAATGTTGACATGTTTTCCTTCTGTTTCCGAAATTCTAGCTTAGACTTTTCCAATTTGGAAGGAGAAAGTTTATTTACCATCAGTAATAAATGCAGAAAGGTTTGTAAATCAAATAATATTTAAGGTATTCTGATTTGCAGTTACAGTCTTGCAAGGTTCTAGTAGAAATTCCTTAGTGTACAAATATGGGTCATACACACTTGTATATCATTTACGTGTGGTTTGTGGCAATTACAGAGAAGTCAAAATGATGCCAGACCAGATCACGGCATGGTATGGAATGTCTGCTCTACTATCCGTTTAATTAATGAACATCTCCAGTTCTTAAACAATCTTTGTTCTGTGATAAAAGAAGAATTTATTTATCAATAAGATTTATTGATTCCATTAATCTATTTCAAAAACAAAATTGTAGTAAAATTTTCAGCATATCACTAAATCATTTGATGTGTGAGAGTAATGCTATTCCATACAACTACAAACTTTAACATGGTCAGGTATTTGGTCAATCATTGTAGAAACAAGAAACTGCGGATGCTAGTTTACACAAAAGGATACAAAGTGCTGGAATAATCCAGTGCGTCAGGCGGCATCACTGGAGAACATGGATAGGTG
This sequence comes from Rhinoraja longicauda, assembly GCF_053455715.1. Taxonomy (NCBI): domain Eukaryota; kingdom Metazoa; phylum Chordata; class Chondrichthyes; order Rajiformes; family Arhynchobatidae; genus Rhinoraja; species Rhinoraja longicauda. The sequence goes on from NC_135959.1 coordinate 53,726,122, forward strand.
ACATTTTGGATCAGGACCCTTCTTCAGATTGGACATGAATAAGTGACGTTTATGGTCAAGACCATTCTTCAGACTCGAACTTGGTTGGAAGAAAGGTCCCAATCCGAAACGTTACCTATCCATGTTCTCCAGAGATGCTGCTGACTCACTGAGTTACTCCAGCACTTTGTGTCCTATTTGTTCAAGTCAACAGTTGTAATGGTAGAGTTATTGTAGATTATATTCTTGCATTTCTATGCACTGAGGGAATTGTATAGGTTTAATTGATGGTCGTGTAGTAAACCAAGCATTGTGAATCAAACGGGTTTATTAACGAAACAATGGTTGGACATACGCGCGCTTAGTTAGGAGAACAGTTAGGTGCTAGTTGCTGTTGAGAGGAGCACCACACGTCTGTTCACTCGAGGGCTCGAGCTCAGCTTCTCATCTCCAACTGTCAACTGTCATCTCCAACTGTCAACTGTCATCTCCCTGTCATGTGATCGTTCCAGTTCTGGTGACAAAGGTTCGATCAGTAAGTGGCTTGACCCCTAGTTGGTGTCACATGACCCCCCCCCCCCCCGAACCGAAGGAATGAAAATGAGCAGTGGCCCGAGTAAGGCGTCCAGACCGCTTGTACATATGGTCCGTGCTCGGAGGCACCACCAACAGAGGCGAGGATGGACGCGGGTAGCCAAGCGGCCGACCCCCACGACGGGGCTGTGCTACCTGCACCGACTGATCAATGGTGACATGAGCAGGCTTAAGGCGGGACACCGAAACAATCTCCTGCCTGCCCCCCATGTCCAGCACAAAGGTCGCAGTACTATGTTGCAGCACCCGGAAAGGACCTTCGTAAGGCCGTTGTAGCGAGGTCCAATGAGAGTCCCTGCGAAGGAAAACGTACTGACAGTCCTTGAGCGAAGGTGGGACGTGTGAAGTAATAAGTCCATGACAAGACATCAGTACAGGGGCCAGCTGGCTGCCTGCTCGTGGTGATGCACCAGCACAGCTGAGGGAAGCTCTTGCTGCCCACATGCTGCTGGGATGAAGTCCCCTGGGACTGTAAGCGGGGCATCATACACCAACTCAGTGGATGAAGTAGTCAAATCCTCTTTTAGGGCAGTACGGATCCCCAACAAAACCCAAGGCAACTCATCTAACCAGTCCGGGCTCGTGAGCCGCGCCTTCAGGAAACACTTCAGGTGCCGATGGAAAAGTTCCAACAGCCCATTGGATTGTGGATAGTAAGCTGTGGTGTGGTGCAGTTGTGCGCCCAGCAGCTGGGCCATGGTGGACCACAATGCAGAGATGAACTGTGCGCCGCAGGCTGATGAGATGTTCATCGGCACACCAAAAGAGGCGATCCAGTGAGCAGCGAGGGCACGGGCACATGTTGCGGCAGAGGTATCGGCGTGCAGGACAGCCTGGCCATTGCGTGAACCGGTCTACAATGGTGAGAAGGTGGGTGAAACCCCTGGATGGTGGTAGCGCGCCATGAGATTCACGTGGATATGGTCAAAGCGACGGCGCAGCAAAGCGAAATCCTGAAGGAGCACCTTGATGTGACACTGGACCTTAGATGTCTGACAGGGAACGCACGCCCTGGCCCAGTTGGCAACCTGTTTCCGCAACCCATGCCCCAGAAACTTTGCCACTACCAGCGCCGTTGTTGCCCAGATGGAAGGGTGGGCCAAACCATGGACGGAATCGAAAATTGGCAACGCCAAGCCGCGGGGACGATGGGCCAAGGCTGGCCTGTAGAGACAGAAATGGCGGTGTGGTAGGCATACATCTCCTCATCAACCTGCTGCGCAGCTGCTAGGGCCGAATAGTCGATGCCCTGGACTAAAGTGAGGACGGCGTTGATGATAGTGCGGAACAATGCTTCGGTGACTTGGTTGCTTTTGTCCGCAATGTGCTGGACACAAGTCGTGTACTCGGAGATGTAAGCCAAGTGACGCTGCTGCCGTGCAGACCAGGGATCGGAGACCTTCGCGAAAGCAAATGTGAGGGGCTTGTGGTCGGTAAAGGCCGTGAAAGGTCTTCCCTCAAGAAAATAATAGAAGTGGCGGACGGCCAGGTAGAGGGCCAAGAGCTCACGGTCGAAAACGCTGTATTTCTGTTTTCCGGAGGGCGTAGGTGATGGCTGAAAAAGGCGAGTGGTTACCACCGGCCATCAATCAGCTGTTTGAGTACTCCATCTGCAGCAATGTCAGAGGCGTCCACAGTCAGGGCAGTCGGAGCCTCAACCCGCGGATGGACCAGCGTCGTTGCCAGTGCTAGCGCCTCCTTTGCGCCGTTGAAAGCGGCCGTGGTCTCAGCATCCCACTCGAGGTCCCGCTGCTTGCTGGCCAGGAACTTGAACAGCGGTCGCATAATCCTGGCAGCCCGTGGCACGAACCGATGGCAGATGTTTACCATGCCAACGAACTCCTGAAGACCTTTCACTGTGGAAGGCCGAGGAAACTGTCGAATGGCCTCAACCTTGGCCGGGAGTGGGACTGCACCATATTGGGTGACGTGATGGCCAAGGAAATTAATTGAATTAAGGCCAAACTGGCATTTAGCCAGATTAATGGCCAGGCCGTGTTGGCTGAGCCGCTGGCAAAGGAGCCGGACGTGTTCTTGACGAGAGCGACTGGGGACGAGAATGTCATCTAGCTAAATGAACAGAAAGTCCAACCCACGACCTACCATGTCCATAAGGTGTTGGAAAGCCAGAGTGGTGTTCTTGAGGCTGAAAGGCATCCTGAGGAACTCAAACAGGCCAAAAGGTGTGATGATTGCGGTCTTGGGCACATCGTCCAGGTGCACAGGAATACGATGGTAGCCGCGGACCAGATCCATTTTTGAAAATAATTTTGTGTTTTCCAGATGGGCCGTGAAATCTTGAATCTGGGGAACAGGATACCAATCAGCCGTCGTGGCGTTATTAAGACGGTGATAGTCCCCACACTCCAGCCCCCAGATGCTTTAGGGACCATTTGAAGGGGTGAAGCCCACAGACTGTCGGACCGACGCACAATGCCCATGTCCTACATTTGTTGGAAATCATCCTTGGCAAGCTGCAGTTTATTGGGGGGAAGCCTGCGTGCCCTTGCGTGGAGCGACGGTCCGGTGGTGGGGATATGGTGCAGCACGCCATGTTTGGGGCAGGCGGATTAGAACTGAGGAGTCAGGATGTTGGGGGAAATCTGCTAGTATCTGAGCATACACGTTCTTAGCGGAAGATAGCAAGGCGAGGTGTGGGGCAGCGGGAATGGCGGGGCGCAAAGAGATGGGTTGGAAAGTCTCAGAGTGGACGAGGCATTGTCCCTTCACATCGACCACCAGAGAATGTGCCCGGAGGAAATTGGTGCCCAACAACGGTTGGGAGACGTCCGCGACAGTGAAAGGCCAAGTGAAGTGGCAGGAGCCGTAAATACGGGGGAACTGTGCGGACACCATACGTCCGGATGGGGCTGCCATTGAAGCAATCAGGACAGGCCCTCGCCTACCGGAATGGGTGTCGGCTCCCAACAGGGGCAATATGCTGACCTCCGCTCCCATGTCGATGAGGAAACGATGCCCAGAGTGGCGATCCCAGATGTAGAGGCAATGTTTCTGGCCGACTGCGACAGCCACTACTGGTAGCCAGCCACAGCACTTCCCGGATACGTGCAGGGAGAACGGCATCGACGGGCCTCGGAACCCCAGCGTTGGTGGTACCTTTGCCGGCGTCGCCCGAGACCGCTTCGTCGCTGTGCTAGCAGCGGGGGCTGGAAATGGCCGCTGGGACCGCAACGGAGCTGCTGACACACGACCGATGGAAACAGCCACAGCTCATCCGCTCGTTCAGCCAGCTGCTGGGGGTTGGCGAAATCGCTACCGGTGAGGAGCAGGCAGATGTCATCAGGCATCTGCTCCAGAAACATTTGCTCAAATAGAAGGCAACGCTGATGTCCGTCCATCAGGGAGAGCATTTCACTCATCACCACTGACAGCTTGCCATCGCCGAGCCCATCCATGTGAAGGAGCCGGGCAGCCCGTTCGAGATGGCTGAGCCCAAACGTGCGCAACAGGAGTGCTTTGAGGCCCTTGTACTTGCTGCCATCGCGCGGTTGGCGAAGGTAATGTATGAGGAGCGTCTTGGTCCAGTGCACTGACCACATAGAAATACTTGGTCGTATCTGCGGTAATGCGCCGAATATTGAATTGGGCCTCGGTCTGTTGGAACCACACATGTGGGTGTGCGGTCCAGAAAACAGGCAGTTTGAAAGCGATTGAGTTCTGCTGGGCCATTTTTTCGCCTGCGTCCATTGTCGAAATCCAAAAGAAGCCGTTTTGGATGGTCACCAATGTAGTAAACCAAGCGTTGTGAATCAAACGGGTTTTATTAACGAAACAGTGGTTAAATACACGCGCGCTGATTTAGGAGAACAGTTAGGTGCTAGTTGCTGTTGAGAGGAGCACCACACACCTGTTCACTTGAGGGCTCGAGCTCAGCTTCTCATCACCAACTGTCAACTGTCATCTCCGACTGTCATCTCCCTGTCATGTGATCGTTCCAGTTCTGGTGACGAAGGTTCGATCAGTAAGTGGCTTGACCCCTAGGTGGCGCCACAGTAGATAATATTAATCACCATGTTTTAACCATTGAATATTTCTAATGTATGTTTTATTAATTACAATGAAGATTGAAAGTCTTGGTGGGTCTTCCTATGAATTGGCTCGGTTTACCTCGTGGGAGCAAGAACTGGAAGGGAAATATTCTACTCAGGTGAAAAGTATAAGTCTCTCTTTCATTTCCTCCAATCAAATAATTGTCAAGATATTTACGCCTCATAAAGTTCTTTGACCTGATTTTTTTCTATGGTTTTCTTAGTTTACAGTAGTTGCAGATTCATATTATAACCATTGTCAAGAAGTCCTACATCATGTTAGAAGCAATCAACTTGAGAAGGTATTTAATTCTTGTAAATAATATCAATGTAGTATTAACCTATAAATTATTAATTTATTAGTATTAGTTTGGTTTATTATTGTCACGTGTACCATGATACAATGAATAACTTTGTTTGCATGCTATCCAGTCGCATTATGTTTACAATCAAGCCATACAGGTAGTGCAAGGAGAAATATATAATACAGAATATATTATTACAGCATTTCAATATTAAAACTGCAGAGAAAGTACAAATTTATAAAAGCAAGATCCACATTGAGATGGGCTAGATCACCATTATACCATTGGCTTACTTATGGGAGGACTGTGGTCTGAAGGCAGCGAGAAAGAAGCTGCTCTTTCAAACGTTTGTCTCATCTGCTCGATGGGAGATGGAAGAAGAGAAAATAACTGGGTAGTAAATGGGCCTTTATTATATTGGCTGCCTTCCCAAGACAGCATGTAAAGTAGATGGAGTTGATGGGGGTGATGTTGGTATGTGTGATGGACAGGGCTACATCGACCACTCTGCAATTTCTTGTGATCTTTGGCAGCGCTCTTCCCAAACAAAGGCTTTCTTTGCTGTATCTGTAGAAGTTTGTAAGAGTCATTGGAGACATGCTGATTTTCCTTGGTCTTATTAATCTAATTTACAGAGCCAGGAATTGACTCAAATTCTCAAAAGCAATCTAAATAGATCATAGCTCAGTTCAGATTTTTAACGTGGTTCATTTCTCTCACAAGAGCTAATGTGCACATTCCACCCAAACCTAATGTTACTGTGAATCACTTAGCAATAGCGTGTGTTTGTAAAATCCTCAAAATTTACTGGATGGATAAGCAAACCAATGTTCGTGTCAATTTCCCAGACAAACATCCCAAGCATTGAGGACCTATTAAACTCAATCATGCTCAACACCAGACACCCAAAGTAGTCAGTGCATGCCAAGTTCTGTGAGTGGGAGCAATTACCAAGCAAGTAGAGAAAACGATTTAAAGTCGCAAAATCTCCTAGAAGAAATACAATATTCTCATTGATTCCTCTGAGTCTCTGGCCCATGACTGTTCAAAGTAGAGAAGGACCATTTGGAATGGTACTGATAAGCCTTGAGTTCATGCGTTTGGAGTATACAGAAGTCTTGTAAAAGGAGCATGCTGCCTCACAAATCACCTACTTGCCTGCCCCATCAACGGAAGAGCCTCCATTGGGTTCTGGGCTGAGAATTTTCAAGTTCTCTCCCAAATCATACGTCAATTCCGGCAGACCCACTATTATCTTAATTTTCTCAGGGCAATTAGGGCCACATTTAATGCAGCATTCAGAGGTACAAGCACCTTGAGAAAAAATAAACTTAAACATGGTTCCCAGAGCTCCATCAATCAATCTGCATTGTTTTCATAACTCTTATGTTCCAGAAGTTAAGTCAATTCAGACTAAATTCCTTCCTTACTTAAAAACAAACATTCTTCATTCAACCTCATTGATTTTGTCTTCAGCTCATTCTAACGCCAGCAATAATGTGTCCCTTTTCTCTGGATTAATGTCCAGGATATCCTTTCTTTTTTAATGCTAAACTCAGATGTCTGTTTGCATGTGAGAGTGCATATAAATATGAATTATAGATAATTAATTAAACCTGTTCCTCTGAATGAGATGTTTTACAAAACAAAAAAAGAGTAAATTATCACTGAGAATGTTAAGTCAAGTCAATTTATTTGTATAGCACATTTAAAAACAACCCACGTTGACCAAAGTGCTGCACATCTGACTAGGAAAAAAAAGAAACATACAGTGGCAGGCAGCCAAACACAACGGCGCGGCCATCTTGAACAAAATGTTAATTCAATCACCCACAGTCCAACAATAAAAGCACTAAACAGGCACCCAAATTACCCAACCCCAAAAACCCCCCAAAACACAGTCCAACAATAGAAGCATTAAATAGGCATTCAAATCACACACCCCAAAACCCCCAAAAACACAGTCCAACAATAAAAGCATCAAACAGGCACTCAAACCACCCAACCCCAAAAAACACACAAAAAAGAAACATCCATCAAAGAAACATCCATCACAGTGAGTCTCCTCCAGTCCTCTCTCTCCTCACTGTGATGGAAGGCCACAATGTCTTTCCCTTCTCCTGCTGTCCTCGCCCGCAGTCAGGTTGTTGTGGTTGCAGGCCGCACCGGACGGTCCACAGCGGGCCAAGCCCAAGGCGCGTCGCGTCGCAGCCGCTCCCACAGCCTCCGAAGACGGCCGGCTCCGCTGATGATAAGTCCGATCCGGGGCGGGCGAACACGCTGTCGCTGCCGCTGTTGCTGCACGTCGGGGCGGTCGTGGCTCCCGACATTGAAACCCCCGCCCAGCAGAGAAATATCCCGCGGCCATCTTAGGCCGCGCCGGACGGTGAAATGTCCGCGCCCCAAGCCCCGCGATCCGGGGTGGGCGAACACGCTGCCGCTGCCGGAGCTCCCGATGTCGGAATCCACGCGGCCCGAACCTAAGGCAAGTCGCAGCCGCTCCCGCAGCCTCCGAAGACGGCCGGCTCCGGTGATGGTAAGTCCGAATCACGGACTTGGATGGTAAGTCCGATGGAGGCCGACAGCTCCAGGAGTTGGGCCGATGGTAGGCCGCAGCAGGAACGGAGACACGGCCCAGAAAACAAAGGTCGGGTCTCCGTTCGGAAGGGACACATATTTACAGTGTTAGTTTCCCCCTCCCCCCCACATACACACATAGTACACAAACACAAAAACACCACATCACAACTACAACTAAGACAAAAAAAACAACAAAAACACAAAGACAAATGGACCGCAGGTGAGCGGCAGCTGCTAGGGCAGTGCCGCCATTTTAAGGACTGTTAATAGGCATACTATAGTAAGGATGCAAACTGCAGTTAAAACAACACTGGGTTTTAATTTAGACATGATATTAATTATTGAATACGTTAACAAGTTACTCTTCAATTGCAATAATTTTGCATATTTCTGAATAGTCTGTATTGTGAAATATTGTGTAATATTGTGTAAATTAGCACGTGGCATAAGGAATTTATGAAAATAGTTGGTTTATCTGAATGAAAATATTTTGCAATTAGAGGCGCATCCTAACAACGAACATAATTATATTTAGGAGTTAATACCCTACAAGCCATGCTAAGAAATTTAATGTATACATTTATTTGCCGAATTAATGACTCTGAAAATGAGATCATCTTGGCATTATCACTAATAAGGTTTTCTACTACACGCTACCAATCACAGTTGTGAAGACATTGGTATAGTTGTCTCGTTGTTGATCACTGATGCTTGTGTGTGTATGTAATTTATTGTGCATTTGTTACTAATTTGTTAGTAACTTACTGTGCTTTTGTATGTAACTTATTGTGCTTCTGTATGTTTATTATATGTAATGTCTTGGCTTTTATCTGGACCTTGAGTCTGTAATAAAGTATTGATTGATTGATTGATTATATGTTATCGTAGGTTAGAAGTGTCCTTGCATTGTTCTGGGAGTCATTTATATTTGATATCATCAATATATCTTTCCCGGATGTATGGCAGTTTTTCTGCTCTTATGATACCCAGTTATACAAGGTAAATAAAAATTGCTACTGATATAAATATAACATTCTGTATATATAACATGCCTGTATGCATACATTAGATGCATTCTTTTGGTTGTACATTTTATGAAAATCTTTATAGATTATGTTGACAAATAAAAACAATGATAACTTGACAACTTTTATTAAAACATAAAACAAAGAAAAGTACTGCACAGAAACAGGCCCATCCCAGCATGTCCACAATGTCTATGCTGCACATGACGCCAAGATAAATTAATCTTATCTGCCAATAGACAATAGACAATAGACAATAGGTGCAGGAGTAGGCCATTCAGCCCTTCGAGCCAGCACCGCCATTCAATGCGATCATGGCTGATCACTCTCAATCAGTACCCCGTTCCTGCCTTCTCCCCGTACCCCCTCACTCCGCTATCCTTAAGAGCTCTATCCAGCTCTCTCTTGAAAGCATCCAACGAACTGGCCTCCACTGCCTTCTGAGGCAGAGAATTCCACACCTTCACCACTCTCTGACTGAAAAAGTTCTTCCTCATCTCCGTTCTAAATGGCCTACCCCTTATTCTTAAACTGTGGCCCCTTGTTCTGGACTCCCCCAACATTGGGAACATGTTTCCTGCCTCTAATGTGTCCAATCCCCTAATTATCTTATACGTTTCAATAAGATCCCCCCTCATCCTTCTAAATTCCAGTGTATACAAGCCCAATCGCTCCAGCCTTGCAACATACGACAGTCCCGCCATTCCGGGAATTAACCTAGTGAACCTACGCTGCACGCCCTCCATAGCAAGAATATCCTTCCTCAAATTTGGAGACCAAAACTGCACACAGTACTCCAGGTGCGGTCTCACCAGGGCCCGGTACAACTGTAGAAGGACTTCTTTGCTCCTATACTCAACTCCTCTTGTTACGAAGGCCAACATTCCATTGGCTTTCTTCACTGTCTGCTGTACCTGCATGCTTCCTTTCATTGACTGATGCACTAGGACACCCAGATCTCGTTGAACTCCCCCTCCTCCTAACTTGACACCATTCAGATAATAATCTGCCTTTCTATTCTTACTTCCAAATAACCTCACACTTATCTACATTAAACTGCATCTGCCATGTATCCGCCCACTCACACAACCTGTCCAAGTCACCCTGCAGCCTTATTGCATCTTCCTCACAATTCACACTACCCCCCAGCTTAGTATCATCTGCAAATTTGCTAATGGTACTTTTAATCCCTTCGTCTAAGTCATTAATGTATATCGTAAATAGCTGGGGTCCCAGCACCGAACCATGCGGTACCCCACTGGTCACTGCCTGCCATTCCGAAAGGGACCCATTTATCCCCACTCTTTGCTTTCTGTCTGTCAACCAATTTTCTATCCATGTCAGTACCCTACCCCCAATACCATGTGCCCTAATTTTGCCCACTAATCTCCTATGTGGGACCTTGTCGAAGGCTTTCTGAAAGTCGAGGTACACCAACCACATCCACTGACTCTCCCCTGTCAATTTTCCTAGTTACATCCTCAAAAAATTCCAGTAGATTTGTCAAGCATGATTTCCCCTTCGTAAATCCATGCTGACTCGGAATGATCCCGTTACTGCTATCCAAATGCTCAGCAATTTCGTCTTTTATAATTGACTCCAGCATCTTCCCCACCACTGATGTCAGACTAACTGGTCTATAATTACCCGTTTTCTCTCTCCCTCCTTTCTTAAAAAGTGGGATAACATTTGCTATCCTCCAATCCACAGGAACTGATCCTGAATCTATAGAACATTGAAAAATGATCTCCAATGCTTCCACTATTTCTAGAGCCACCTCCTTAAGTACCCTGGGATGCAGACCATCAGGCCCTGGGGATTTATCAGCCTTCAGTCCCATCAGTCTACCCAAAACCATTTCCTGCCTAATGTGGATTTCCTTCAGTTCCTCCATCACCCTAGGTTCTCCGGCCCCTAGAACATTTGGGAGATTGTGTGTATCTTCCTCAGTGAAGACAGATCCAAAGTAACGGTTTAACTCGTCTGCCATTTCTTTGTTCCCCATTATAAATTCCCCTGCTTCTGTCTTCAAGGGACCCACATTTGCCTTGACTATTTTTTTCCTCTTCACGTACCTAAAAAAACTTTTGCTATCCTCCTTTATATTATTGGCTAGTTTACCCTCCTACCTCATCTTTTCTCCCCGTATTGCCTTTTTAGTTAACTTTTGTTGCTCTTTAAAAGAGTCCCAATCCTCTGTCTTCCCACTCTTCTTTGCTATGTTATACTTCCTCTCCTTAATTTTTATGCTGTCCCTGACTTCCCTTGTCAGCCACAGGTGTCTCCTACTCCCCTTAGAGTCAGTCCCTTATTATGCCTGCACATGATCCACAACCTTCGGGCGCATGGGGGAATACACATACAGTGGATCCTTACAAAAGACGGAATGCAACAGGTTGTATGAAAATGTGTAGGACCATCACACATAAAATTCCAGCCAGTCCCTTATTATGCAAACACTGCTACAGACCCACTTCAGTGTTCATCTATTTAAAAAATATATATACATGTTTTCTTCTTACATAAATTTGTATGCAGCGCTTCCTATTCCTCAAATTCTGGGATAACTGCTGGCACTTTTTATGTCTTGCTCTTTCTGAGTAGGAAGGTGTAGAATGATGGCCATTTATAACTGCAACTTTTCTGTTTTATTTCTCCAGTATCTCTAATAATTGCAATGCTTAATTGGAAACATGTGAAGTATGTAGTAATATAATTTAACTGTATTGGTGAATGTTGGGGTATCAACATCCAGTCTCACATTTTTGGTCCTTTTGACCAAAAGATGACTTGCTCTGATTTTGTAGTTATTTGATTTGATTATATCTGGCCAGTTAATTTTTAGCAAACAACAGGGCTAGTAGCAGTAGAGTTGCTACCTTACCGCACCAGAGACCCGGGTTCAATCCTGACAATGGGTGCTTGCCTGTATGGAGTTTGTGCGTTCTTCCCGTGACCATGTGGGTTTTCTCTGGGTGTTCTGGTTTCCTCTCGCACACCAAAGACGTACAGGTTAATTGGTTTTGGTAAAATTGTAAATTGTCCTTAGTGCGTAGGATAGTGCTAGTGTACGGGGATCGCTGGTCTGCGCGGAGTCGGTGGGTCGGAGATGTTTCCGCACTGTATCTGTAAACCAATGTAAAGTATATCCTCAGAGTAAAACCTAGTAATAATGCCATATTTTAAGACTATTATTCTTTTGCTACTTCATTCAATATTTTTTGCCTCTTAACAAAAGGTAAATTGCTAATAAATGCTTCATATGAAATATCTCAAAGGTATCGAAGATGAAACATGATTTTTAGTATTGTTTACTAATATGATGAAAAGACCAGTTTAACCATTTTTTCCTGTGTCAGCAGATGATAGAAGAAATTCTTCTTTGTGATTTTCTCGGTGACTTTTCTGTGCAACATCTTCAAAATGCCAGATCCTTTGCCAAAAAGTTTAAGAGTTGGTTGGGTGATGCATTGGAAGGCATACCATTACTGTTACAGTCACTTAAAATGAGAGGTATCTTTTTGTGATTAATTAATTTTAAATATTTTACAGATATATATTCCCCTGTCAGCATGCTTTTTATCCAGTGGATAGCATCACAGCAGAGACCATTCATTTTCTCCCTTTCAATGCCCTCTCCGCAGTTATCTGTCATCACACCCCTCCTGCTTTTGGTTTTAACACCACTGTTTTCACCAAATTAATGATTTGCACCATTTTCTGTTATTATGTCATGTTTTACAATGCCTCAGTCTCTCCAACTATTCTGAAGTTCAAGGACACCCCCTTCTTATAAACCAATTCTGCCATTAACCTCTTTTGACCCTTTTCTCCATCCTAATCTTCGACCTGTATCAATTTTGCCTTGATTTCTTTGATAATCAAGCAATATTAATTTCCAACACATTTACATTCAAAATAACTTAATCTTGAGTTATATAGAACATAGACAGAACATAGAACAGTGCAGCACAAGAACAGACCCTTTGGCCCACAGTGTCTGTGTTAAACATGATGCCAAGTCTGAGGATAGACACAAAAAGCTGGAGTAACTCAGTTGGTCAGGCAGCATCTCTGGAGAGAAGGAATAGGTGACGTTTTACGTCGAGACTCTTCTTCAGACGAAGCAATTGCTTGTCAATTTCAGTGGCCTTCCTCAATGTAATAAGCAGCCTGCCATAAAGAGACAGCGGTGCCTGATTACTATGGGAACGTTCTGTCCACTATAACTGAAATCGGTTATAAAGAGGTCCGTAATAACGAGGGCAAACTGTACTCAATCTTTTTCTACTTAACATAGAAACAAAGAACTGCAGATGCTGGTTTATACCAAAGATAGACACAATGTGCTGGAGTAACTCAGTGGGTCAGACAGCATCTCTGGAGAAAAATGATGGGTGACATTTCGGGTAGAGACCCTTCTTCCGATGAAGTCTGAAGAAGGGTCATGACCCGAAACGTCACCTATCCTTTTTCTCCAGAGATGCTGCCTGACCCGCTGAGTTACTCCAGCACTTCGTGTCTCTCTTTTGTTTCTACTTGACCATTGCTCTTATACCACTGCACCTCAATTATCTAACATTAACTGCTTTTATTCAGACACTGCTATTCAAGATTTAACCAATCATTTGGTTCCTCAAGTAGCCAAATCTCATGAACTCGAATCCTTTAACCCATTTCTTACCTTATTTTCACTCTGAAATCTTCGTCATCGTCTTTAGTTCCCATCCCCATATACCCTAAAATCAGCGTCTTTCCTTTCTGCAATAATCTCTGTTCATCCTTTTTTTTCCATTTGTCAGTTAACTGTATTGGTTTCAAGTCCTTCAAGGCATTTAAATGTAATCAATTTCCTCATCATAAAATCCTACATCTGCAAACTTCTCCAGACAGCCCTTCTCTTCAATAGTCAATAGTCAATAGTCGTTTATTTGTCACATACACATAAATGTGTAGTGAAATGAAACATTACCTGCAGTTCAACAATAAGATCAATAAGAATAATCAATAAAAATGCAATAACACATACAATCATAAACTAACACCAAACAAAAAGAAACATCCATCACAGCGAGTCTCCTCCAGTCCCTCCTCACTGTGATGGAAGGCCACAATGTCTTTTCTCTTCCCCTGCCGTCTTCTCCCGCGGTCAGGCTTTGGAGTTGCCACGTCGGGGCGGTCGGGGCTCCCAACATTGAAGCCCCCGCTGGGCGGTGAAAGGTCCGCGGCCTATTCCAGGCCGCGCCGGATGGTGAAAAGTCCGCGGCGGGCCGACCCAAGCCCCGCGATTCGGGGCGGGCGAAGATGCTGTCGCTGCCGCTGCCGGAGCTCCCGATGTCGGCCCCCACCCAGGGGCCTGCGGGCTTCCGACATCCATGCGGCCCGCGCCGGAGCCTCCGGAGACGAGTCGCAGCCACTCCCGCAGCCTCCGAAGGCGGCCAGCACCGCAGGTGGTGAGTCCAGGCCGCGGGCTCTGCGAACCAGAGCCCCAGGTGGTTCCAAGTGCATGGCCGGTGGTAGGCCGCAGCGGGAACGGAGACACGACACAGAACAAAGGTCGGGTCTCCGTTCGGGAGAGAGAATTTTACAGTTCCTGTTCCCTCCCACCTCACACCCCCCCAAACATAACATACAAACACTACACCATATTAAAACTACAATTCATACAAAACAACAAAAAACACAAAAGACAGACAGACTGCAGGCAAGCCGCAGCTGCAATGGCAGCGCTGGCTCCTCCTTCAAACCTTTCAATCGTGTGACTCAAGCTTTTTGTAAATCTTGCCTGCCTTCAACTAACTTTGGCAGTGCAGATGTAACTTATTTCTGAAACTTCCACCTGAACTCATCATGTTCTAGACTTCTCTCTCTACCTTTCAAGTTTCATTCTGTCATAAATGATCCTATATATATATATATATATATATATATATATATATATATATATATATATATATATATATATATATATATATATATCTATATATATAATTTATATTTTTCTCTGTCCTGTGTAAATAAACCTTTTCTATAAGAGGAGGTTGTTAAATTCCATCCCCCCACTGATTCCCTTCATTCTGTTCACTCACACATACCCATTTACGCTTGCTCCCTCTCCCCAATTCTCCCACCAGCCACCTATCATTTACAGTATCCAATTAACTTTGCAACATAGTATGATGTCCACATTAAAGCTATTGTATTAATGCATGTTGTTTTTGTCATCATCCTCTGTAGGTGTGTAAATATGCAAAAATAATTTCACTGTGCAGTTGCACATGTGATAAATACAGCATCATTGAACCATTGAACCATCCTTCCACTGGTCCACATTCAGATTTCAGATATCATCGGGATCAGGAACTGATTCTTCACTTGTCAGTACGAGGATGTGCCAGTTAATTACAGCACGCCAACTCCCATCGTGGATGATATTGTTAGCTTAACACATACCAAGGAATAAGCGTGAGACTCTACTGATCTCTTTGGCTCAACTACTGATAAAATAATGATAAAATGATAAAATAATTCATTGTGGGAGATCATTAATCTGTATTTGCCCACCTCCATTAAGCAATCAGAAACATTTAGGAGCTGTAGCTGGCTTTTATTGAAAGGTGGAAATTCATGTTCTGGAATGACACGTTTCCATTTCCTATTGTTCTTCATAAAGGACTCCTATAAATCCAGGAAAACATTGTGTCAAGAATTCCATATCCTGGCATTATTATAAAATGGTGCAATGATACATGGTGCAATTCCAAACATTAATTAGAATCTTAATGCTGGCATATCATTTTGCCACTGTTTTTTACTTTGTGAATAATGTGTTTTAAATTTTATATATTTATCTGACATGACTTTAATATTTTTTTAGCAGCAAATATGTTTGTCAATAGACTCCGAAGAAGAACTTGTATTTGCAATCTTGCAAAGGTAATGTGCACATAATACAATGAATACATTAATATATTTGTCGGCGAAGAGGCAATAAGTATAGAGGCTAACAGTAGTTTACTTTCCAGAACTGTAAAACTATAAAAGTTGCACATTGGCAGCATAAGGCAATCTGCTGTATATTGTTTCCCCATCTATTAATGTTGGAAATCACTGAACGTTTAATTTGAGGAGGAGATAGCTGTTAGATTGGGATCAATGAGTTCCCGAATCATTTGGGAATTGGTCATAGCTCTGCCTGCACAGAGCATAGAGCTGAGAAATGTCTCCAGAATAACGTGCATCCACTTCCACAGTCATTGCATCATAAAGCATAGAACATTGAGGAAGTAAGTGTACTGACTTCATGAATTAGAGGATCAATATTGCTCCCAGAAATAATGGGCATTCTACAGGGAGTGCACCACAATAAGAAGAATGAAAAGAGAATGCGTAGACCAAGATCACCTGGAGGAAATTAACGTGAGCAGGAAACTCCAACTATTTAACATGTAGATTTATTGAGCACTTCTCTCATATGTGCCTCAGTGGGGAATAGCTCCTTGAATGATTATTTGAGACCATTTCATTAACTAAGATGATGATGATGATGATGGAAGTATACTGTGTGTTGTAGCTATAAAGCAGAGACAAATCCCTGTTGCCTTTGACTCTAAAGACAACATGGGCTTCATGTTCTAAGCATAGTGCTAGAAATAACTCTGGGTCAGGCAGCATTTCTGTAGAAAAAGGAAATGTGACATTTCAGGTTGGGACCCTTCAGATTGAAAATAGGGAGTGGGGGGGGGGGGGGGGGGGGTTGAAGAGCTGGAGGTGAGAAAGGGCCAGGACCAACCAGGGTCAACCCCTTCTTCCTCCTAGTCATTTAACCAGTTCATCAGCTCTCCACTTTGTATCCCTCTTGAATCCACACCTTCCCTAGCCAACAATGGGCCCATCAGGGCACCACCCTGCCTGAGGACATTTGTAGCATTTGCTTCCCATTCCACTGTCATCCCACATTGTTTCTCAGTGGAATACCATGGTGGTAATATGGCAAGGAGTAGGAAAATCAACCAATAAGCTAAACAATGTAGTGGAAGTCCAAAGGCAGTGGAGGCCAATTCTCTGGGTACTTTCAAGAGAGAGCTAGATAAAACTCTTAAAGATAGCAGAGTCAGGGGGTATGGGGAGAAGGCAGGAATGGGGTACTGATTGAGAATGATCAACCATGATCACATTGAATGGTGGTGCTGGCTCGAAGGGCCGAATAGCCTACTCCTGCACCTATTGTCTATTGTCTATAACAATGAAATGTCGATATTAACATGATTTGAGTATGGGCAAAAGCCCAGAGTTAGTCTTGACAGAGAAATCAAAATCTCAGTCCTCTAGTGAGGTAAGGATAGGCAGCAATTTCTATATATCTGACAGTTTCACAATGACCCCAATTGATTCTGCACAGGGTCATGGAGCAATATTCACCCTGAAGACTTTGCAGATCTCATGTCTTGTTTAGTTAGCCTGAAATAAGTTTTGGAAAGAGAATGGTACTCTTGACAAAAGAAATACACTATATAAAAGATTACAGATTTTTTTAAATGACACCAATTATCTATAATTTGTTTCCATTCTAGAGTATGCACACAGTGTTGAATAATCATAGAATGGTTAGCACTTTAAAAGCTGATTTGCGTGCTGTCATCAGTCAAGGGTTGTTGAATATCCCCAACAAGTCCACAGAAGCATTCAGCCATTCACTGGAAGAAGACGGCAATAGTTTCGAATGGAAATGTAAGTACTTGCTTTTATTTGTTTGATTGATAAGGGTTTGTATTACAATTAATAAAATCTGGTGTAAACGGAAAAGCAGTTGTAGAATCTACATGTGATGGTTCACCAACTTATTTGCAGTGACTGTATTACAAAACAATCTATGTGCGGAAAAGGGGAATTGATTTTCGAAAATGAAAACTGATGAATTTCATCTTTTTATTTTTTTCTTTGAGAAATAATTTGCAATGGCTTCTCTTTCCTGCCTCCACCATTCTAGTGTCCACAAACATCTGTCTTTGACACTCATTAATTCCCATCCATATATTGTCAGCAACATCACCCAAAAGTATAATGGGATCATCCAGATGTACATTGAGGTCATAAAACTCTACCTTGCTTCCATCTATTTTAGTTGAGCAGCCCCCTCTAAATTGTTTAGTTGCTTGTCCAACATATGGAATTGAATGGGCAGAAATTTCTACTTCCTAAATATTAGCTGGCGATTGATTAATTTTCCATCTCGAGCATCATTCCATTGCTATTGTTATGATCCTGCTCACTTCCATCAGTCTCAGCAGGACCAGGCTTTTCATAACTGGTATGATGTTAAATCTTGGATGCTGCCTGGATTAAAGAGTATTAACTATAAAGAGCGATTGGACAAATTTGGATTGTTTCTCTTCGGAGCATCAGAGGCTAAGGGGCAACCTGACAGAAGTATGTAAAATTATGAGATGCAGAGGAGGTAGATAATCAGAGCTTATCACAGGATGGAAATACCATATACTAGAGGGCATTGTTTTACGGGGAGGGGGGGCGTTTAAAGGGAATTTACAAGGCACGTTTTTTACACAGTGTGGTAGATGCCTGGAACATGCTGCCATGGCAAATGGTGGAAGTAGATATGAGAGCAACATTTTGGAAGCATTTGAATAGACACGTGAACAGGCATGGAAATGAGGGATGTAGCCAAGTTTAAATTGGCATCAAGGTCGGCATAGACATTATGAGCCAAAGAGTTTTCCCAAAGGGCTAGTTCCAGTACTCTACTGTTCTATGAATATTTCCATGTCACAACTCCATCGGCTGATTTCTACCTCCATAATATTCCAGGTCGCCACCTGTTTCAGCTTCTTTGAGGCTGAAACCCTCGACTTTGCTTTTGTTACTTTATGTCGTGACTATTTTGATGCACCTCAGTCCAACCAACTTCATTCTCCCTGCCGTAAACCTCAGATCATCGAAGTGATTGCTGGCTTTAACCTAAATCATGTCAAATCCTGTTTGTCCTTCACCTTTGTCATATTAACATAGTTGGACAATGCCTCAAGTTTTAAAATTCTCATTCCTGTTTTCAAATCCTTCCATGAATTCATTCCTCTCTGATGACCTCCCACATTAGCACCCTCTAAGATATATGTGCTCTGCCAAATTGGCTTCTTGAACTTTCTTGAATTTAATTACTCCAACTTTGGCAGCTGTTCTTTCAAGCCTCTAATCGCCAGAATATCCTTTCAAATGCCTTCTGTCTCTTTCTTCCCTTCTTTAAGAAGCAATTCAAAACAACTACTTCACTTTGGTCAATTAGCCTAATATTTCCTTGATGAAAGCAGTCCTTGACTGGTATTAAATTTGATTAATAAAACCCAAAAATGTTGTGGAATGTTTTGCCATATTAAAGACAGAACATGTATTAAACTTGTTTTAAATCACTGGTGCTAGTTTTGGCACACTACTTCATTTGTTTGCATTGAATTTTTATTTGTACTTATCACCTTTCAGTATTTTTAACCAGCTTTCTACAGAAAGGAGAAAGGTTTTCAAGTGTCGTGCTCTAAAACAAAATGTACACAAGTTCCACCTAAATGGCAATATTAAATCTAGATATAGATACTGCTCCCCAACAATATAGGGTAAAATGTGAGAGATGTTAATTAATTCTGTTCATGTTCATTCTGCATTTCTCTCCACTGTTGCTCACTTACCCACTAGCTATAAGACAGATTGAACAAGAAAGTGCAGACCACAAATTATATGTTCAGATGGCAATGTCTTGACATTATGGATCATGCTCATGTAGTAGATTTGTGTGTGGGGTGATAAAGAACAAATTCAGTCAAAACTGTTAATTACACAAATCCTGACAGTTGTGCTTGTATGTAAAGTTATTGTGTTGATGCAAAAGGCATCAAAATAATTGAGAAAATGTAATCCACCCCAAGTAGCTGGTATAGTTGTAATTGAGTTACATTGAAGTTGCAAAGTCCATGTCTACAAAATTGATTCCAAAACATATCAGTAAGACCAATGTCTCAGTCCAATGTTAATGTTACAATGGTCATCAATTACTTCAGTTTTGTCAGTGTGGAATAGCCAAATGTTTGAGTAGCTAAAAGAACATCACAGTTTCACTGCCTGTATGTCTACATGTAACAAAAATCTAAGTCAGCATGTAACAAAAACATTTAAGTGGGAATTCAAGTGATTTGGGTTGCTTACAACCCAACAGTATAAACATTGATTTGTCCAATTTTAGGTAACCTCTAACTAACTCTCTTCCTTTGTGTCCCACCTGCATGCCCACCCATTTTACCCCACGCCCCACCTCTCCCCGCTACATTCCTCCCTCTGGCTTCACAATTCGCAACTCTTCAATCCTATTTCACACCTTCTACTTTTATCTCTGCCCTTTTCCCAACCATCTTCCAGTCAACCCCCCCGCCCCCTCACCTGTGTCCACTTGTTACCTGTCACACTTTATCCAGCTTCTCTGCTCTTCCAGCTTTCTTCTCCCCCTCTACAATTAGTCCGAAGAAGGGTCTCGACCTGAAACGTTACCTATCCATGTTCTCCAGAGATACTGCCTGAGCTGCTGATTTACTTTAGCACTTTGTATCCCTTTTGTCCATTAACCAGTATCTGCAGTTCCTTATTTCTTCAAAATTACAGCAGAAGACTTCATTGTTTACAGTTACATTCTGACAATGAGAAACTGGTATTATATCATAGCAATTCCACAGGCAACAATACCAATCAAAATAATGTCACCAGAGCCAAGACACCTATTCAAGAAAGTTCAGACAAATATCTTTGTTGGAAATCACTACCAAAATCAAAAGAGGAATAGATCGGGTAGACACACACCAGAGTCTCGAGAGCAGAGCAATCGAAAACCAGAGGACATAGGTTTAAGGTGAAGGGGGAAAGATTTAATAGGAACCTTTTTGGAACTTTTTCACACAAAGGGTGATGGGCGCATGGAATGAGCTGTCAGAGGAGATAGTTGAGCCAGGTACTATTGCAATGTTTAAAAATCATATAGACAGCTGCATAGATAGGACAGGTTTATAGGGATATGGACCAAATGCAGGCAAGTGGGACTAGTGTAGTGGGACATGTTGGTCAGAGTGGGCAAGTAGGACCAAAGATCCTGTTTCAACGCTGTATAACTCTATGACTAAATGAAATATCTATTCTGGTAAATGGACTGCATAGTGCAACACAACAGACAGCAAGTACAGCTACCCATCATTGTAGCACACTGTGAATACTGATCAAGTTTAATGAAAAAACATTGGCTGGGTAAACTCATGACAGTTTGTAAGGTTGGTTTTGCACACTGGCGTGTCAAAGACTCATCATGACACATTGCTGGAAAGACGCAATATGCAGATTCATGATAGCCTAGATACAAAGTCAGCCTATGGTTAAGTAAATGGTATACTTCTGATTCTGAAAACTGATCAGGGTGGGCCACACAGATCGTATTGTGCCGAAGGCAGACACATTGGTGCAGCTGTGTGGAGATTACAAAGCCATTATAAATCAAGTTGAAGGTGATGAATGACATCCATCACCAATTTCACAAGACTGGAACAAAAATATTCATAAAATGGACCCCTCCCATTGCCTGTGCACAAATGATTGTTGACAGGCAAAGAGACTCAGGTATACAATCCAAATCACGCCCAAGGGAAACATTTTATTTAAGTACATGTGCAGACACAGATCTTTTCATTCATGTTTAGAGTTCTGCTGCATCATTCACCATTTCCTTGCTGCTCCTCTCACACTACTCTGAGGTTTTCACTTCCAGCACTTCACTGCTTCCAAACACTGTTTCCTCATTGCCTCAGTCACTGTCTCCTCACTGTTTCAGTCACTGTCTCCTCACTGCTCCAGTCACTACTTCAGTCAGTCTCTTCACAGTCTCCTCACTGCTCCCATCTCTCTTCTCACTGCCCCTATCACTACCTCTCCACTGCCTCAGTCACTGTCTCCTCACTGCTTCTGTCTCTGTCTCCTCATTGTCTCCAGTGATCGTGTCTTCACAGTCTCCTTGTTTCAGTCCGGAGAAGTGGCCTGACCTGAAAAGTTGTTTGCCATTCCCTCCACCGATCTGCCTGAGTTCCTCCTGCACTTTGTAATCGGCTTAAGATAAGTTCCTACAGAACTTTATTGTTTGCTTAAGATCAATTCCTCCAGCATTTTGTTACTTGCTGGTTGATTGCTCTTTAATGCAAATAAAAGTTTAGGATATGAAATTTGAACTTGGTGTTGTTAGTAGCACAGTGACATTGTAAGATAGATTTTTTAAAATATTGAAGCATTGCTTAAAGCAGGAGCATGGGAAACTCAACAGATTGTGTTTGAGTGTGACCTGCAACAAAATGTCACAATTTTGGATCAGTTGGAATTTCTCTTGTACTTGAGTCAGAAGATTATAGGTTCAGATATTGTGCAGAATGTGCTTACGAGATGCACTGTTCACAGGTTGTTTTAATTGCAGTAGATATTGATTATCGTCAGAGGGTGGTGAATCTGTGGAATTCATTGCCACAGAAGGCTGTGGAGGCCAAGTCAATGGATATTAACGCAGAGATAGATAAATTCTTGATTAGTACGGGTGACAAGGGTTATGGGGAGAAAGCAGGAGAATGGGGTTAAGAGGGAAAGATAGATTAGCCATGATTGCACGGCAGAATAGACTTGGTGAGCCAAATGGCCTAATTCTGCTCCTATCACTTATTAACTTATGATTCCACTTTTGTATTAACACCTGAGCAATTTATAGTATCACACTGATTTAACAAAGGATGTTGGGATATAACTTTGAGCTTCACCAGATGGAGATGTCCTCTGGTAGCTTAATGCAGGGCATCAGGTCCATCCTTTAATTGATCCTATACAGCAGAGCTTGATATTCTGAGTGTGAGGTGGAAGAGAGAACTGATGAATGGGTGGTGTAGAGTTTTGTTGCATAATATTTGAATTGGTAAGTGTGTGGCAACTACTTGGCCTGAATCAGTGGTTCTGTGGCAGATCAGAAAGAAATATCCAATGGTTCATGTACAGCTTGCATTCAGTGTTGTGCATCAAAGGAAAAGTTGACGATATAGAACCAGAGAAGCTAACCATGGGTAAGTTATTTTTTTTAATGTGATTTATAATAATTATAGTAATATGAACACAGCTACAAAATAATTGCAAAAATATTTCAAACCACAATATAGCTAAAGCTGATTTTTACGTCATCTCTTTCTGATATAACATTGAACTGAAACAGTGCAAACCATTGATCTGACCCCCTGCCAATATTTCCATTTGCTCTGAAGTGGAAATAGATGCTACTTATTGACAATGGGCCTGAAAAAGTATTTCACGTGATGTTCCAGTGCCAACAGAACACACAGACTGTGTTCTCTCTGTATTTGAAGAAATTGAAGACATTTTAAGGCATTGAGAAATTGGATTGCGTAGGTTCTTTTTATCCACTATGCAATTAATTTTCAAGGAAAAATCATTTTCAATGGAAAGTATGGACTTTCAGCCATTTCATTTGCTCTGTAATCTTCATCCCGGGCCCTTTGTGCACCTCGTGCTAATACACAGAGTAGACTTGCCTGACTGGCAGATGGTGCAGATCATTCATGTAGAGAGAGGCTTTCACAACATGTGTGAGGCTTTTATCTTTGAGACACTTAAATAGGGGCCTGCAGCAAAGGCAGTCCCCTGGACTCTCCATCTTCAACTCCAGTTTATGCAACACCATGCTTATGGAAGCATTCGGTTGAGCTACTGGCTCACAGTGCCAGAGATCCAGGTTCAATCCTGTGCGAACTGCTCTCCATGTGGAGTTTGCATGTTCTTCCTATAACTCTGTTTCCTTTAGGTGCTCTGGTTTTGTAGGTTAATTGGTCTTTCTAAATTGACCCTAGTGTGTAGGGAGTGGATGTGAATGTGGGATAGTATAGAAACTAGTGTGTATGGGTGATCGATAATTGGCATGGTCTCGGTGGGCCAAAGGGCTTATTTCCATGCTCTAAACTAAATGTGCCCAGTATTTCTACCAATGATTTGCCATCTCTCTCCCCTTCCAAAACCTAACCCCACTACTGATTCGCATCTGCTATCTTCACTCCAATCCTTCCTTCCCACTCTGTTTTCGTCAACTTACTCCCGAATCTTGTGACCAGGCATATTGGATTTCCTTGGTAAGCTCCCTGTAAAATCTGTAGTGTGCAGTGTGTCGCTGGTACTGACCTCCCCAAATGTTGAAGAGGTCCACAGGAGGCGTTGCTCAAAAATGCAGCCAGCATCATCAACCAGCCAGGACCCACACCTACCCTGATCACACTCTCATTTCACCCCTGCCATCGGGAAGAAAGTAAAGAGCCTGAAAACTGTAACATCCAGGTTCAGGAATGATTTCTTCCCAACTATCATCGGGCTATTAAATGCCACAAATTCCAATTAAACTCCAAACCACAAACTGCCTTGATTGCACTTAGGGACTTCAGACTTTGTCTTGTTTTCTGCACAAATTGTTGATTGAACTTTTTAATATATTTTTATTATATTATCTATTGAGACTGTGTTTGCAAAGCTTGTTGTGCTGCTGCAAGTGAGAATTTCAAATGTTCATTTTCAGTAAATATGACAATAAAACACTATTGGTTCTTGACTTTTGACTCTTGACTCTTACTTTGGATGTCAAAAAATAAATATTACAGTAGTGTACCTTTAAAGGAAATGGTTGATGGCCCACTGCACACCACCTCAATAAAGTGCAAAAATCGGTAACTTTCAATTTCTTAGAAAGTGCAGCTAAAGATAACAAAAGTGTAAAAGTAATATCAAGACCAATCCTTCTCATTTATTCAAGAATTCTAGAATTTCAGGAATCTGCTAATTTGACTTCACAGTCCACTGCAACTTGTGCTTTTTTTGTATGGTAATTGCACTGAAACAAAGCCAATTTGCTGCCTGTAATAATTGTCAAAAGACACACATGGCTGTGCTATCTGCTCTGGTTTATAAAATGGATATTTTAAATCTGTAAAGCGGTTCTTGAAAAGCATTCACTTTCACGTCAGAAAAAAAAATGCAAGTCTGAACAGTCTGCTGCAATTTCTTATCGCAGGTTTTGATAGTTTATTAGCTTTACTGGATTCTGCTGCGGGTATTAGAGCTTACTTTCAATGCGTTTCAACCCTGGTGCATCACTTTGTATTTCAGGTGAGTTATTTGCCAGACTTCTCATTATCCTATTCCCATTTATTTGGTGAGGGTTTATATTGGCCTTATAACTTTGCTTTAATCGCTTATTACTGAGCATTTGGATGTAAATATTGTGTGTTTTATCACCCATTCCATTAATAAAAAGATAAGTTACTTTTTCAAGCACCTTGGTCCAAGAATTCAGCAACACAATGATGAATGTACTTGATATTTCAGCCCAGCATCTTCAAGGAAGAAGAGTTTACACAATTAGCTGCAAATTTCCAGCTGAGGTGGAACTACTTTTTCTCCGCGATAAGCCGTGCTTTAACATTGTCAAATGCAGAATCCTTTGGTAAGACATGCTGCAAATACCTATGCTCGAGCATGTCCATGACTTATAACTGCAGAGTAAAGAGAAATATATATTTTTTAAATTAGAACTTCAGACTTTAGACTTTAGAGATACTGCGCGGAAACAGGCCCTTCAGCACACCGAGTCTGCGCCAATCACCCAGTACGCTAACTTTATCCTACACATCAGGGCGGATTTACAATTTTTTTTACCGAAGCCAATTAACCTACAAACTTGTATGTCTTTGGAACGTGGGCGGAAACCAGAGCACCTGGAAAAAACCCACAGGAGGAATGTACACTCCATAGGGACAGCACCCTCAGTCAGGATCGAACCCAGGTCTCTGGCAGCAGCTCTGCCACTGTGCCACTAGAAGCTTCCAAGCTACTGCCTGTCTCAAAAATAGCATTTCTGTATTTTATCATGCATAGAATATAGAACAGTACCCCACAGGTACAGGCCCTCATGCCCACAATGACTATGTCAAACACAATGCCAAGTTAAACTAATGTTCTTTGTCTGTATCTCATCGATAACCCTCCATTCCTTTCTAAAAGCCTCTTAAATACTTCTATCGTGTCTGCCTCCACCACCATCACCGCTCTCTGTGTGAAAAAACCTGTCCTGTATATCTCCTTTAAACATTGCCACTCTCACTTAAAGCTATGCCCTCCAGTCTTTGACATTTCCGCCCTGCGAGAAAGGTTCTGACTGTCTATCCTATCTAAGCCTTTCATTATATTATATGCTTCTATCAAGTCTCCCCTCAGCCTCTGCACACCAGAGAAAACAATCCAAATTTGTCCAACCTCTCCTCTCCTTATATGATCAATATCTCAATTTTTTTAAACTACATTGCGAATTTAAAAAGGTATTTCAGCAATTAAAATTAACATTGTTTAGAAAAAAAATTCAAGACCTTTTGTATAAAAGACAACTCTAATTTCAACAAAATGTGTTAATGTGTATTTATATTTAGACATAATGAATTACAATTTTATTTAACAAACTATGGAATGAGATATGGAGATGTGCATTCTTCTAAAGAATCTGATACTTGTCCAATAGGTTCTTGGCACTTGGTGAACCTTCTCATTTCTGAGTACCTGACTCATGTACTCCAGTCCTACATGGAAGAGGAAATGGAAAAGTCAGTACCAGAAGGCATAGATCAGCCTTCACAAGGTGCAATTCAGGACCCTGACTTGGAATCTGTTCTCAAAAACATCGCAGCACCATCAGAATCCCTTAATGAAAACCCAGAACAACCAAGTGACAAAGACCTTAATCTGCAAGGTATCACCATCAAGCCTTTGGGACTCAAAATTGATACTTTGACTGGCAACAAGGTAACTTTAGTCTGATTCATAAACGACTAAATTCTGTTGTGAAAATACCTTTAAGGGTAACACTACTCTATATTGGACAGTTGATTGAACACATGCAGTTAAATACAAAAATTCAGAAGTTGCTGTTCGGAGATGTACAGCCAGTGTGGAAATATCTTCCTGTCTAATTGATAGTGATAGAAAAGCATAATTTATTCTCCTGTCATTGTTCATAATTATCTGCAGAACATTTAAAATGGTAAGATGCTTTAAAGCTTGTGATTATTTCTTACAGATAATTCAAGTTTTGGTTGAAGATGAGCCAAGTAAAAG
Organism: Rhinoraja longicauda; assembly: GCF_053455715.1. Classification (NCBI taxonomy): domain Eukaryota; kingdom Metazoa; phylum Chordata; class Chondrichthyes; order Rajiformes; family Arhynchobatidae; genus Rhinoraja; species Rhinoraja longicauda. Next base: position 53,752,882 of record NC_135959.1, read on the forward strand.
TACCCTTAAGCTGAATCTGTCATTAGGGAAGAAAGCAGTTGTCACTTTAAAGAATGGTCAGACATTTGAAATCCACACATCTATGATGCCGCAACAGGTTGCTAGTGACATGCAGATATGAATGACTAGTTCACATTACATACAAAGAAGATTTTCAAAACACCAAAAATGGCATTGCTGCAGGAAGATTTGCTCATAAATGCTATGATTTGGTAATATCTTACACTAAGGTGTGAGTGTAACAATTTCTAGAGAATTAACTTTAAAAAAATATATATAATATTGTTGGCTTTATGTAGTATCATTTACAATTGTTTGCTTGTTTGATCAGAAATAGAACTTCAGTTTCGAGAATCAGGGTGGGGAGGAGAAGACATTGCAATAAAATTTAGATTTCTGTGCTTCAGAATGAAAAATCAATTGTACAGGTATGATGCAGCAATTCATCCACTGGCCATAAATATAATTTTCAAATACAAGGTTTATTCAAAATCAAAACCTGAGTGTAAATGAAATGATTTTGGATAGCATGTTAATTGAAGGAAAATAATAAACAATTCATAACATAAATTGACTTTTCTTTCTTATTTTAAATTATTTGAATAATGACTAATTGTTAACATGGAAGGCTCGATTGTAACCATGTATTGTCTTTCCATTGACCGGTTAGCAGGCAACAAGAGCTTTTCATTGTGCCTCGGTACACGTGACAATAAACTGAACTCAAACTAAATTAGAACCTGTTTGGTAAATGGATTGCCCTGTAAGTTACCAGTGCAACAACGTGGGAGAAAAATCAACCATCATTCATGTCCCTGGAACTTGTGCAGTGCTGGATGTCAGGTTTAAAGATGATTGGGTTTATTTTGACATCCTCCAACACTTTTTTCAACACTCACTATCAGTGAAGGATGAACACTTGCCATTCAAATGTGGGGTTACATGGTCATAAGAGCATCACTCCAAACTATTAACTCTGTTTCTCTCCCAGTGTGTAGGAAGGAACTGCAGATGCTGGTTTAAACTGAAGATAAACATAAAAAGCTGGAGTAACTCAGTAGGTCAGGCAGCGTCTATGGAGAAAAGAAATAGGTGATGTTTCAGGTTGAGACCTATCTTCAGACTGATAGGAGAAAGGGAAACGAGAGATATAGAACAAATGAATGATATGCAAAAAAGTAACAATGATCAAAGAAACAGCCCATTATATCTTCCCTTGCAACTGCATGAGATGCAACACCTGTCCCCATATCTCCCCCCACAACTCTGTCCAAGGACCCCGACTCCCTTTCCCTGGCTATACCTCCTCCCTCGACTCTGTCCAAGGACCCTAACTCCCTTTCCCATACTGACATTTCTGACCTGGGCCTCCTACATTGTCAGAGTGAGGCCAAATGCAAATTGGAGGAACATGCTCTTCATATTTCACTTGGGCAGCTTACAACCCAGCGGTATGAATTTTGATTTCTTGAACTTCAAGTAACATTAGCATTCCCTCTCTGTCTCTCCCCCACCCGAGTTGTCGCACTAGTTTCACTGTTGTCCTGTTGAGTTTCATTATCTGTATAACTCGTTAGCACCTAGCCCACAGCCACCAATGGACCATTTCCTTGATCATCGAAGGCACCTAATGCCTGCTAGATCCTTAGACATTCAAACATCCACTACTTGAGGCACCTCTTCAGAAATCAGTGAAAAAGTGGAAGCTGAAATTGCTTGAGAGGTCCCTATTTTTAATTATAGATTTCAGCTGATTGGATGGTTAATCGTTGCTGGATCTAATAATTTAAAGACATTGATGTTATAGTTGAACCACAAAACCACAATGCAAAAAGTGACGATAAACTTTAAAAGTTAATATTTCCAAATTATGTTTGACATGACCCTAATTCATCTCAACCCTTCCTCCAGCCGCATAATCAACTTCAACCCTATTTGTTTTTAAATTTTCTAAAAAATATTACCTAACCTGGAAGGAATAACCCACGCCACATTTTCTCGACCCAAAATATCACCCATTCCTTCTCTCCAGAGATGCTGCCTGTCCCGCTGAGTTACTCCGGCACTTTGTGTCTATCTTCGATTTAAACCAGCATCAATGCAGTTCTTTCCTACCCATGCATTTGCCTATCCTTTTGATTAAGGAAACTTACTCTCTTTCTAAGGGAACTTTGATTTCTTTGCAGGTGTCAATTAGATTGATTGGCATGAATGCCAACAAAAAGGAAAGAACAGCAACAAGATTTCGACTGTACAGTACATGGAATTTCTCATAGAGGGTGATGGGTATATGGAATGCACGGCCAGGGCAGGCAGTTGAAGCAGAAACTATAACAACATTTAAAAGACATGTGGACAGGTACACGGATAGAAAGCACAATACAATACAATATATCTTTATTGTCATTGTACAGGGGTACAACGAGATTGGGAATACGCCTCCCATACGATGCAATAATTTAATTAGCTAGTCAGTATTAATTTAAACAACCCAATGAAACAAATTGTAACAGTTTTAAAACAGAATAAAGTGCAAGTAGATCTGTGCCGGATCACTGTGCGATGTGACCATCCGGCTCAGCAGGACCGGTTCATAGCAGCTATGGCCCTGGGGATGAAGCTGTTCCTGAGTGTGGAGGTGCGGGTGGAGAAGGCCTTGTATCGTCTGCCCGATGGAAGGAGTTCGAACAGACTGTTGCAGGGGTGTGAAGAGTCCTTGTGGATGCTGGTGGCTTTTCTGAGGCATCGGTGTTGTAGATGCCCTCCAAGGCTGGTAGCTGTGTAACAGAGGGATATGGGGCAAACACGGGCAGGTGGGACTAGTATAGATGGAGCACCTTGGTTGCTGGGCTGAAGGGCCTTTTTCCCGTGCTGGATGACTACGACTATTAAAGCAGTTCTCTAATTGTTATTCTTGCTCATTTTGAGTCGGAGGCGCTGCCAATGAAAGTCTCCAAGGCTGGGACGGACAAGCGAGAGAGTGCGCCTTGCAGCCGCTGCCAGACGGTGGTGCTTTGAAGTCGAGCGGTGCAGTGAGAGGGGTTTATTGGAGCGGCCAGCTTGTAGACATGGCCGGCATGTCCTTGTTTACCCTGCTGTTGCTGCTGGCCTGGGTGGTGCACCGCAGCCGCGGCTATGTGATCGTCAACTCCGTGTCCTGGGCCATCGCCAACCAGGAGGAGACGGTGTCCACTGAGGAGGACGAGGAGGACGAGGAGGAGGGGGATGTGCTGCCCAACAGGCTCTTCCAGAGCGGTGGCAGCATCTGGAAAACCTCGCACCTCACCACCAGCTACCAGCAGCGGCAGCCACGGCGGCGGCGGGGCGGCGAGGGAGAGGGAGAGTCCCGGGCCATGACACCAGAGATGCAGAGTCACAGAGAAGCGCTCGGCTTCCCCTCCAGGATGTTCTCGTACCGCAGGGACGGGCAGAGTGGGGAGAGGTCGTCCCCCAAGCAGCCTCAGCAAGGGAAAGCCAGGCTCGCCCGCCACCTACTCCGCTCTGGCACCTGGGGCTTTGTGGCCACCCTCTCCACGCTGGACAAGGTACAGCCCGCACCCTGCCTCGTTGAATTGGGGTTCAAAATGAAATAGCTGGACCGTGCTGATAGATGCAGCCGCGAACACGCTGCGGCAAAGTTGGGTGACTTTTGGGAGATTGTTTCCATCCCTTCAATAAGGTTGAATGAAGTGAACAGAGGTGTTGGTTGTGTATTGCAAAAAAAATACCATAGGTTTCTAACACTTTGCGGTCCCCAGCAGAATTATGCATGTTGTAGAGTCATAGAGCACTGAGCCAGGCTCTTCGGCCCAACTTCGGCCGGGCCATCCTACCAACAACTGGAAGGCAATCCTGAGCTACCATCTACCTCATTGGAGACCCTCGGACAATGATCCGACTTTATCTTACACGAAATGTTAGTCACGTTCTTCCCTTTACCATGTAGCTATACACTGTGGATGGCTCCATTGTAATCATATATAGTCTTTCCGCTGACTGGGTAGCAAACGCAACAAAGCTTTTCACTGTATCTCGGTACATGTGACAATAAATTAAATTAAACTAAACTTGCCCCCGTCTACACTAGTCCTGCATTTGCCCCATAGTCCTCTAAACCTTCCCTACCTTGTACCTGTCCATGTGTTGACAGATTAAGAAGACTGTTGCTAAGCTATGGGTGGAAGGTTGAATCACACCAATCAGAAGCAGATATAAAGTACTAATGCAAAGTACAGTTTATGTTACATTACATAATGTAAAGTACAGTTATATTATGGGCATCTTCTATGGGAACAAAAAAAAAGATGGATGTGGTCTTGGGTGGGGATGGGGGATTTACAGTGTTTTATATCAGTAAAATAATTTTTACTTACAGATGGTTTGGTATGTATGAAAAAAACTTTCTTGGCCAGTTCAATCATTAAATCTGTGGGGAAATGATTTTCATAAACAGTATAAGAGATGTTGCACCACTTGGGTGCGTAAAATTGAATGTGGCTTTTAAGCACCCATTTCTGGCTGAAGATTAATGAGAGCATTGTGGGGTTGAAACAGGTTTGGATTATTCATTGGGCCATTAGCTACCTTGACTGTATGTAGAAGGAACGACTTGCACGAAGGATGGGATGTTCTTGGCACATGCCATACCTGAGCACTTGTATGTTGCTAATCTGAGGGGCCTAGGGCTGTTTGCTCCAGCTACAGAGAGACAATCTGGGTAAGAATATAACTGAAGCATAAGTAGGCTGTTTGGTACCTTGGCTGATCTTGTCCACTTCCTCAATGATCCCAAATTCTCAATGTCCAAAGATCTATCTATAGCATCCAGGTTAATACCTACAAAATCTATCAAAGGAATGGAGGGACAATGTAGGAATGTGATCTGATGCATTAGGGCAGCCAATATATCATTGAATGGATGAGCAGGCATGAAGGGCCAAATGGCCCACCTTGCTTTTATTTCTTATGTTCTTAAGTGGTTTTGAAAATGTTCAAACATCTGCAGTTTGGTAACAAAGTATAAAGATTTATATTTCAGAGTCAAGAATTTTGCCTCACTGCACACCTCTATCTTGAGATTGACATTATTTACCCCATCAGTTTCTTGTGAAATCTAATTTGTTTTAGTAAAATTGTCTCCAGCAAGTATAAAATCCAGTGAGCGTGAGTTCAATTGTATTAATTTGCAACTTCGTGGTTCCAAGGAAATCCTTATCCTCAACGATGATGGAGTCCAACATGTGAGTGTTGAGAACCAGGCAGAAACATTTACAAAATGTAGAAAAAAGGAACTTTAGTATATGAGACAAAAGTGACCCATCCCCACTTCCTTTTGAGATCTCCATACCACGTTGATCTTAATCCGATTCCATTGCTTCAATGTGTGAGCTGTCATTGACATGATGGGCCAAAGCATGCCTCCTCAATGTAAGGAAATCTGGAGGTGACAATTTTCAGGTGAGATATTAATCTCGGGCGTCATCTGCTCTTTAAAGTTCCCGCATTGATGCTTTAATTGAGAGCATGAGTCTTATCTCAAATATGCTCGTCAAGATTTATATCTCAAACAGCTACTGAGAACTGACTGGTTATCATTGCTCTATTGTTCATGGGAGCTTGCTATGTGCAAATTGGCTGCCAAGCTTTCTATCTAACAATAGTAATCATACTCTTAATGTACTTTAGCTTGTTCCAAAGTTGTGAAAGGAGTAGTATAGGACAAATCTTTACTGAATAAAACAAGCTGCTTAGAGTCCAGTTATTCTATACAAGACCACATGCAGGTGTACAAAAGCAATCAAAGATGATATTCTCTTCATAGGGAAAGTGAACAATATGTTCAAAGCTTGTATCATAGAATGCTGGAGTAACTCAGCAGGTCAGGCAGCATCTCTGGAGAGAAGGAATGTGTGGCATTTCTTCAGACTGATGTATATGTTCCATCACTTTGTGCAGAATCACCATGATACTGTATAATGGATAAATAATATAAATGAACCACAATCAGATCTAATCTGTACAGATGCCCAGCTTCATGCAGTTAATAATGCACAGTTCTGCAATGAGAAATATAGATACAGCATTATGAACCAGCAATTTTTTTTTTACAAAAAAAAGTCCTGATGTTTTGTTTTGTCATGATATTTGATATTGTACTTTCCCCCTCATGACATTTGAACAATTGTTGCAGCAAGATTTCCACAGACATTTTTTTTGTGATCATTGTTTGTTTCGAGTTAAATACTACACAAGAATAGAGCATTGGGATGCTCAGTTCTATTTGAATTCATGGTTAGGTGTTTGTTCAAGCCTGGTTGCTATTTATTTTATCATGACCTTGAGCAACGTAGTGGTGTGGAATATGATTAGGCTAACAGCATTGTTTGGACATCGCCTTAAAGACAATAATCTGGCGTCCATGTGCAGAGGGACACAATCCTTTGTTGAAAATTTGTTTTTTATGTGCTTCTTTGTGAAATATTGTAATTTGTTTTTTAGATGATTGTCTTTCATCTCAATGTCACATACAGCTGGCCAACATTCCCTTTGAAAACTAGGTACTATAAATAGCTTGTCAACAGGAGGCTATTGTTTCCAATGATTGCTGGTAGGTTAACCGAATAGTTGAAAAACCTTTACTCCTTGTATCGTACAATTGATTCTTGTCCTCAAACGTAATGCATTAACGGTGCTATCTTATTTACTTGCATTTTCTTTTATTATGTGATGGAGGTATCAAAATACTTGACAGTACCAAGAGTATTCTAAGTCTGAACATTTAGTCAAAGCTTTGAATAATACATACAGTGCCCTCAATAATGTTTAGGGCAAAGACCCATCATATATTTATTTGCCTCTGTACTGCACAATTTAAGATTTGTAATAGAAAAAAATCACATGTGGTTAAAGTGCACATTGTCGGATTTTATTAAAGGGTATTTTTATACATTTTGGTTTCACCGTGTAGAAATTACAGCTGTGTTGATACATAGTTCCCCCCCCCCCCCCCCCCCCCCCCCCAATTTCAGGGCACCATAATGTTTGGGACACATGGCTTCACAGGTGTTTGTAATTGCTCAGGTGTGTTTAATTGCATCCTCAATGCAGGTATCAGAGAGCTCTCAGCACCTAGTCTTTCCACCAGTCTTTCCAGCACCTTTGGAAACCTTTATTGCTGTTTATCAACATGAGGACCAAAGTTGTGCCAATGAAAGTCAAAGAAGTCATTATGAGATTCAGAAACAAGAATAAAACTGTTAGAGACATCAGCCAAACCTTAGGCTTACCAAAATCAACTGTTTGGAACATTATTAAGAAGAAAGAGATCACTTCTGAGCTTACTCATCGCAAAGGGACTGGCAGGCCAAGGAAGACTTCCACAGCTGATAGAAGAATTCTCTATAACAAAGAAAAATCCCCAAACACCTGTCCAACTGATCAGAAACACTCTTCAGGAGTCAGGTGTGGATTTGTCAATGTCCGCAGAAGACTTCATGAACAGAAATACAGAGGCTACACTGCAAGATGCAAACCACTGGTTAACCGCAACAATAGGATGGCCAGGTTAGTTTGCCAAGAAGTACTTAAAAGAGCAACCACAGTTCTGGAAAAAGGTCTTGTGGACAGATGGGACAAAGATTAACTTATATCAGAGTGATGGCAAGAGCAAAGTATAGAGGAGAGAAGGAACTGCCCAGGATTCAAAGCCTACCACCTCATCTGTGAAACACGATGGTCGGGGTGTTATGGCCTGGGCATGTATGGCTGCTGAAGGTACTGGCTCACTTATCATTGATGATGCAACTGCTGATGGTAGTAGCATAATGAATTCTGAAGTGTACAGACACATCCTATCTGCTCACATTCAAACAAATGCCTCAAAACTCATTGGCCGGCAGTTCATTCTACAGCAAGACAATAATCCCAAACATACTGCTAAAACAACAAAGGAGTTTTTCAAAGCTAAAAAATGGCCAATTCTTGAGTGGCCAAGTCAATCACCCAATCTGAACCCAATTGAGCATGCCTTTTATATGCTGAAGAGAAAACTGAAGGGGACTAACCCCCAAAACAAGCATAAGCAAAAGATGGCTACTATACAGGCCTGGCAGAGCATCACCAGAGAAGACACCTAGCAACTGGTGATGTCCATAGATCGCAGACGTCAAGCAGTCATTGCATGCAAAGGATATGTAACAAAATACTAAACGTGACTACTTTCATTTACATGACATTGCTGTGTCCCAAACATTATGGTGCCCTGAAATGGGGGGGACTATGTATAAACACTGCTGTAATTTCTACACGGTGAAGCCAAAATGTACAAAAATGACCTTCATTAAAATCTGACAATGTGCACTTTAATTACATGTGATTTTTTCTATTACAAATCTCAAATTGTGGAGTACAGAGGCAAATAAATAAATAATGGGTCTTTGTCCCAAACATTATGGAGAGAACTGTATGTCCACATTTAGGAAGAAACACTATAATTAACCACGCTTGTGGGAAATGGTGTCATTCTGTTAAACAGAATTATGCCCTCGTGCACAAACTTGCTAGCACAAGTTGTAATACGAAATGCTTTCAAACGTCACATTAAGAAAAGCTGTCTGATGACTAAATCTGAGGTGCTAAATTTTACCTATAATAGATTCAATATCTGAAAAAATAGGATTGATCCCCATGGAATACAAATAATTTCCTTCTCATTCAAAATTGGTTGATCTGTTTTTAGATTCAGAATTTATTCCCACTTTTATTCTGACTGGTCCACTGCTATTTTCGTTGCTCTCGTATGTAAATTGCAAATGCATTCCTCATTTTCCTACAGTGGATTCGAATTTCACTGGGCTTGACCTATTTATAAATTGTTTTGGTACTGTCTCTGCAGATCTGTCCATACTTTATTTCAAGGAAATGTTTTCTGGCATGAGATGTAATAAGTGGAGATTGATGGTCATTCCAGGAGAGGAAGGGAAGCCCAGAGGAGGAAGGGCTCAGCTACTCCTGCCTCTCCAAGCCCATGAAGAGAACTTTAAAAAAAGTTAAATGTTTAATTTAGCACAGAAACAGGCCCTTCGGCCCACCAAGGCTGCACCGACTAGTGACCTCCGCACATTAACACAAGCCTACACACACAAAGGACCATTTACACCTATACCAAGTGTACAAACCCAAGCCAATTAACTGACAAACCTGTACGTCTTTGGAGTGTGTGAGGAAACTGACGATCTCGGAGAAAACCTATATGGTCACGGGGAGAACGTACAAACTACATACAGACAGCTCTCATAGTCGGGCCTCCGGCGCTGCAAATGTTGTAAGGCAGCAACTCTACCGCTGTGACACCATGCCGCCCTGTATTCATCATCAGACCACATCAGACAACTGTATTCGTCATCAGACCACTGGTGTCTGTATTCGTCATCTGACAACTGTACAGACGTACAAACAACTGTACAGACCACTGTATTCGTCATCAGACAACTGGTGTCATCAGACCACAACCAAGACAACTGTTGTGGACGGGAACTAAAACGGTTTTAGTTCCCGTCCACAACAGTTGTCTTGGTTATGGTCTGATGACATCATTGAGCCCCAACCTTTCCAAGACATGGGAGTCACATTGATGGAATCTGGAGTGAAAGAAACAAATTGCTGAAAAAACTCAGCTGGTCGGGCAGCATCTGTGGAGATAAAGGGATAAGTCTGAAGAGGGGTCTCGACCCAAAACGTCACCCATTCCTTCTCTCCAGGGATGCTGCCTGTCCCGCTGAGTTACTCCAGATTTTTGTGTCTATCTTCGGTTTAAGCCAGCATCTGCAGTTCCTTCCCACACAAGGGATAATCAATGTTTCAGGTGGGCCGTGATGCAGGGTTACAACCCGAAACATCGACTATCCCTTTGCCTCCACAGATGTCGCTCAAACCATTGTGTTCCTCCTGCAGTTTGTGGGGGTTTTTTCAAACATATATGAAGCTCTCAGTTGCCTCTTCATGTGCCTCTTGAAACCTCCAAACAAAAATAGCCCTGGATGACCATAATTATAACCTTGTTTGGTTCGTCAGGTGAGAGGTGCCGACACGTGGAATTAAAATCTAGGCTACTGTTTATATAGTGCCTCCTTTTACATCCTTCAGTGGACACTATGTGGCCTAACCCTCACTTTAAAAGCTTTAGATAGTGTCCAATTAGAGTCTTACTGGCTGTTTTATAATTTGTTTGCAATCTGTTGTCCTGAGTATGCATGCATTTAGAGCTATTGTTGGTACTTTTTTGGAAAGTGCCATTTAATCCTTTTGACTGGCCACAGTCCTTGTGATGATGGTTAAATAAGAAACTGCATATGTTGGTTTACAAAAAAGGCAAAGTTCTGAAGTAACTCAGTGGGTCAGGCAGCATCTCTGGAGAACATGGGTAGGTAACGTTTCTGGTCTTCTTCAGACTGATTGTGGTCTGGGGTGGAGGGAGAAAGCTGGAAGAGAGGAAGGGCAGGACAAAGCCTGGCGAATGATACTTGGAACCAGGTGAGGGGAGTTTTGAGAGATAGATGGTTGGACAAAGGCCAAAGATGAAAAGACAAAAGGTGTGAGATAAGGATAGAGGCGCAAATTTTGAAGCCTGAGGGGGAGGAAGAGAAATGGGTGTATGTCCAGGTGGGGCACAGGGAAGAGAAGAGGGAGGGAAAGGGAGGGGAGAGGTGGAACAGATGCAGGTCCCCCAGTTTGTTTCTGGGCTCACTCTGGCAATGGAGGAGGCCCAGAACAGGAAGATCAGTCTGGGAATGGGAAGCACTGTTAAAATGATTAGCAACTGGGAGGTCTAGTAGGCCTTGGCGCACCGAGTGCAGGTTTTTGGCAAAACAGTGGCCAAGTCTACATTTAATCTTGTAAAGGGGGCCATATCAGGAACACCGTGATGCAGTACATGAGGTGAACGCTGAAGACCAGGGGATCTCTGGTGAAGATGGTGTTAGGAAGGAATTCCAGTGTATTACTCGAGCAGTGATGACCAGTGATAAAAGGATAATTCGGGTTGATCTGTCCAAGGGGGAGACTTGCAGGTAATGGTATTCCCATGGCATTGTCCCCCGATGCTCACTGATAGAGTTTGGAGGAGTTACAGTGGCACAGTAGTAGAACTGCTGCCCTACGGCACCAGAGACCAGGGTTCGATCCTGACTACAGGTGCTGTCTGTATGGAATTTGTACGTCCTCCTTGTGCGTGGGTTTTCTCCAAGTGCTCCGTATCGGTTTGTTGGTTGATTCGTTTCTGTAAAATGTCCCTAGTGCGTAGGATAGAACTAGTGTACAGGTGATCATTGTAGATTATACAATCTGCAATGATGGCGTGCACAGTGAATATCGAGTACCACGGCAGTGAAAAGACCTGGCTGATACTGAAGTTCTAAGGTACTGTTATTAGCCATACCATTCCAGAGAAGTGGGCAGTTACCCATGACTCTCAGACTTGAACCAATGAAGATGCTTTGATGGGTCAGTAGGTGAGCTACTCATCACCTATTACTTTGTTTTGCTCTTGTAGCCATGCGTTTGACGGGTCCAATATGGACAAAGGAACCTGCATTCCCATAATTTGCCATAAGCGCAGTTTTTGTTTGGTCCAGGTATGCATTATCTGCCGTTTGTTGTGTGAGGTTGTCTTAATAATGGCGATGTTTGCAGAGCATGGTTAAGAAAATAGCTAGTTCTAGAATTAGATGCAACACATTTAGTGTTTCCAAATGTTACATCACAGAAAGCCTGCAGACCTGGGCCCCAGCCGCAAGCCTACCAACATTTCTAATGGTAGAAACAAGGAACTGCAGATGCTGGTTTAAACAAATGGACACAGAGGAGTAATTCAGCGTGCCAGGCAGCATGTCCAGAGAACATGGATAGGTGACGTTTCGGGTTTGTGTTTGAAGGATCCCGACCCAAAACATTTTCAAGCCTTTCACCTATCCATGTGTTCCAGGGGTGCTGCCTGACCGGCTGAGCTACTCCAGCACTTTGTGTCCACATTCCTGATCGCTGGTGTTCCAGACCCTAACCCCAGCTCTGGCCACACAGCCAGACCCTAGCCTCAGCTGTGCTCTGGACCCAATAACCCAAAACACACACGCAGCTTGCATTCTGGAGCCCTGCCTTGCGTTTTGGATATGATTGAACCAGTTGCAGGATCACAAAAAAATCCAAATCAGATTCTGGAATATTGGGGTTTTATTATTCAACCTGCCAAACTGCACCATGCCCAGCTGTACAATTCCATAAAAATATAGAATCCAAATTAACAAAAACAACATGTTACTGATTGGCCTCCCACCGTCAGTCAAAGCAAATTATGAGTGTAGCTGAATTTTAACTGAGAAGCAACCAAATAAATCAAAACCATCGCTAAACCTTCAATCTTAAATACCTCATGTTTGCCATCATTAGCTGTTGCCATTTTTAATCATTTCTATAATATTTGCATTTGTTGATATTAGCACTGATACTCCCGATTAGTTCTTTTATTCAACATGCTTTATGCGGTTTGAGTCTGGTTGGAGCCATATGCTGTATCCAGCTGTTCAATCCTTGACCACCCAAAGCTCTTGTTATGGGCACAGGAAAGTAAACCCTGACTCCTGCCCTTTTGCAATCTGTTCAGAGATTAAATTTGGATTTGGTTTTAAAACCTTGATTATGGCCCAAGTTTTCTCAAAGCTCAGTCTGCCAATAGTGTAAAATACAACAGGAACACATTGAGGTATGTATGGTATTACTGCAGTAGAACTGCATTATGTCACAATGCCCAAGAATAATATTTGACGAAGGTTTAACACCTGTGAGGCAAGATAGCAAAAGCAGGATTTTCCTTTTTGGGAACATTACACCCAAGTCAGATTTTTGCCTTCAAATTGCATTATTCAGATATTTTTTCCATCCTAAATTCAGGATGGAATTTGCTGCTTTTTAAATCTTTTTATTTCTATTTTGTTCTCCCACTCAATTCTCTAAAGCTGCTTTTTAAATCTTTTTATTTCTATCTTGTTCTCCCACTGAATTCTCTGTTCCCATGCCACACAGCAGGGAAATGCACAGGGGTTGTGGGGTGAGGGGTGATGGATTGGAAGTTGCAGGAAGCACTGACTACATCACATGATTAATAGATAGAGCCTCTGTTTCCTTGAAGTTTCAGAAGAGCTTCACAGACACAGAGGTAGAGTCGCTGCCTTACAGCGCCAGAGACTCGCGTTCGATCCTGACTGCGGGTGCTGCCTGTACGGAGGTTGTATGTTCTCCCTCTGACCACAGGTTTCTTCCGGGTGCTCCGTATTCCTCTCACATTCCAAGGACGTACTGGTCTGCAGATTAATTGGCTTCTGCAAATTGTCCCAAGGGTGTAAGATAGAACTAGTGTGTGGGGATCGCTAGTCGGCACGGACCCAGTGGGCCGAAAGGTCTGTTTCCACGCTGTATTTCCAAACTAAACAGACTGAGAATGTCAGGTTGGATGGTGTGTAGTGGAGGCTGATTGGTGCAGGCTGCAGAGTTGAGTACTTTTGCTTGGATTGTTTAACCTGGCTGGCTTTCCGGTCACTTTATAGTTTTTGGTGGTGAGTGAGTGCGATTTGACAATATAGACCCCATCCTCTCTGCCACATTTTCCTGCACTGGAACTCACCACCTTCAGTCGGGCAAAGAATGTAGAGTCTGTATCACCCCTTTTATCCATGCGCCTCACCATTAAGCTTTGGGTCAACATTTGCCCTGTCCAAGATAGAAAAGAGATTGGGGGCCCAGAATCTAAATGACAGCCATTTAAACCTATGCTTGAGCTGGAGCATAGACACTAGTGGTTATTGTGAGAGCTTGGCCAACATTGTGGGCCGAAGGGCCTGTTCTTGTCCTGCACTGATCTATGTTCCTGGAACTGACTGGCTCTCCATATGTCATTGCAAAATAACGTTGCCATGTGAGATAACTGGAAACAAGCTGATACAAGATGCCTCTGTACTTTTAGCCCTGGTAGTAAAACTACTTAGTATGTCTTCCAGTAGCTTGTGTGGGACATGCAATCCATACAACTTCACTTCCTAATCCAGATGAAGTATAGAACTGCGATTTCTCTGCAGTGCCATCTTGCTCCCTCTTGAACCTGAAACATGATTCTGTTTCACTTTCTTCAGCTGCTGCCTGACCAGCGGAGAGTTTCCAGCATTTTGTGTTTCTACCTCCTCCTCAGTTGTCTTCTGTAGGACTTCTTAGCAGCGTTAGACTCCTAAAGAACAAAACAAATTACAAAGGTGCAGATGGCATGAGGAGGAGTTATACATCACACACAATTCCAAGTAATAAAACTATCCAAATGTGTCAAAAGTGTTTAATTGTCATGCACCAACAGTGGAACGACACAAATCTTACCTGCAACAGCATGACAGGCCTGTAATCATTCTGCACATAAATAATATATATTAGACAAAAATTCAATAAATTAATAACCTAATAAAGAAAGTGTATAATGCAACCAAAAACATTCCATGGAAGTTCATATTTGAGTTTAGTGTTGTGTAGTGATCAAGAGCCTGATGATTGTTGGGAAGAAGCTGTTCTTGAACCTGGAGGTTACAGTTTTCAGAGTCTTATACCTTCTTTCTGATGCGTGAAGTGAAATGAGAGTGATGTGGGTCTTTGATGATATTGGCTGCCTGTATTTTTTTTTCTGCTAAATGCAAGGAATACATAATTGTCAGAAATTCTGTTCTGTACTGCTCCTTGCTGCAAAATGACTACTCCTTTCAATTCTTGTAACTCCATATGTTTCCACACCTTGCTGGCTTTAAGTGATTTCTCACTCACTTACCCTGCTTGTTATTTTGATTCCTATTTAACCTGTTAATTGAAGTAAATGAAAGAGAAGTGGGGGCAAGGCTGATGTGGAGTGTACAAGGAAGATATTTAGTGTCTTTGTGTGTATTAATAAAAGCAGTTGGTGTAATATAAAGACGCAGGTTTGTAGGCCAATAGGCTTCTGTAAATTGTCCTTGGTTTGTAGGATAGAATTAGTGATCTCAGGTCGGTGCGGACGGTGGGCCGAAGGGCTTGTTTCCACACTGTATCTCTAAATTAAACTGAAATTATTCCATAGTGTCATGAAGAAAGTATTTGAAAGAAAGAAGTTGTGAGAATGCCTGAAGTTGTCATAAAGGACTCCTTCTCTGACAAACATTGCAGGTTGTACCATCAACTTTTTCTCACTCAGTCTGTGGAACTTACTTTACGTGTCACTTCTTCACGTCTCTTCAGTAGTAGGTGAGACAAAGCGTAGGTTCGGTGATCGTTTTGCTGAACACCTCCATTTAGTCCGCCTAGAACTACATGATCTCCCGGTTGCTAAGCACTTTAACACCCCCTCCCAATCCATAATGACCTTTTTGTCGTGGGCCTCCTCCACTGGCAGAGTAAGGCCCAACGCAAATTGGAGGAACAGCACCTCATATATTGCTTGGGCAGCTTACAACCCGGCGGTATGAATAATGATTTCTTTCACTTCAAGTAACCCTTGCTTTCCCTCTCTCTCCATCCTCCCCCCATCCCAGTTCTCCGACTAGTTTGACTGTCCTCCTGACTAAATTTTACTTTGTATGCCTCGTTGTCAACTTCCCCTAGTTAACAATGATTTATTCTCGTCCCCTTTGTTGTCCTCTTGTTTTCACACCTTACCATTCCATACCCCTCATTTCCCTCTCCCCTGACTCTCAGTCTGATGAAGGGTCTTGACCCAAAACGTCACCTATTCCTTCTCTCTGGAGATGCTGCCTGTCCCGCAGTTACTGAGGTGTTTAAGTAATAATGAATCTTTTCTATGGATTTAACATGGATGTAAACTTGTTTCTAGATCAAAGGCCTGCCATTTGGAAACATTTTCATGATCAGCGATGGCTCCCCAGACAACAGTACTGGTGCTCCATTCTTTTATATCAGTCGGCAAGACAGAATTGTTGAAGATCTCATGAACAATTCCAGCGTTTCTTTAACATTATCAGAAGCTGAGCCAAATTACTGCAGGTACGCCCATCTCTTTCTCTGTTGACCCCTCCCTCTCTCCCTCCTCCTCTTCCCTCTCCCACCCCTCTTTCCCAACCATTTGTCCATCCTGTGATTTTCCCCTCCTTGTTCCATTTCCCACTCATCCGCCCTGACAATCTCTTTGTTTCCATTGGGAGCCTGAGGTTTTTAACAGTGCTCACACATGGGAAATGGCAAATTCTTTCAAGCAAGTGGCAGTCTAGGTAAAATATAGCAATTTATTAAAGCAAGGATGTATCAACTTAATGATTCTGTTATTTTTTGGTGATGTCTGATCAGCCTTTAAGGGTAACCGTACCATTTATCTAGCAATGTAGTAATGCTGTGCATTGTCTGTGATTGCTACTCGCTAACTTCAAATAACAGAGTTCAGTGAGAGGATTTGAGTTTAGGAGCAAGATCCTACTGCAATTGTACAGGACCCTGGTGAGACCACACCTGGAGTATTGTATGCAATTTTGGTCTCCTAATTTGAGGAAGGACATTATTGCTGTTGAGGGAGTGCAGCATCAGTTCACCAGGTTAATTCCCGGGATGGCGGGACTGACGTACGATGAAAGAATGGGTCGACTGGGCTTGTATTCGCTGGAATTTAGAAGGATGAGGGGATCTTAATAGAAACATATAAAATTCTTACAGGATTAGACAGGGTAGATGCAGGAAAAATGTTCCCTATGTTGGGGGAGTCCAGAGCCAGGGGTCACAGTTTAAGAATAAGGGGTAGGCCATTTAGGACTGAGATGAGGAAAAACCTTTTCACCCAGAGAGTTGTGAATCTGTGGAATTCTCTACCACAGAAGGCATTGGAGGCCAATTCACTGGATGTTTTCAAGAGAGAGTTAGATTTAGCTCTTAGGGCTAAGAGAATCAAGGGATATGGGGAAAAAAAACGGAACGGGGTACTGATTTTGGATGATCAGCCATGATCAGATTGAATGGCGGTGCTGGCTCGAAGGGCCAAATGGCCTATTCCTGCACCTATTTTCTATGTTTCTAAGTGTTATACTTTTGTTTCATTTAAAAATAATTTAGTGGGAGAATAGTCATAATTTGCAATAAAAAGTCTATCTTACATTTAAAGAATACAATATATCAGTAACAATACCTTTTCCTTTATAGTTTAGGTTTATGTTTGTGTGTTACCCTATCAAATCAGATAATAGTATATATGAATACAATCAAACCAAACTCAAGTACAAAAGGTAGAGTCCTTGCCATATTAATATATACCCATGTCACTGCACAGATCAATTAGGCAGGTAGAGGAGGAAGAGATGAGATCCTAACGATCCTGTCTGAAAGCACCGCCCATGAATAGCATATAATGGGGGATTATAGTGAGACACGATATTCCTGATGAGATCTCACTGGGCACTTACATAATTTCACAAGATGCAGTCAGTGTAGTGCCCAGAGACAGAGAGCTGATGAAACAGAAGAATTTAAACGCACAGTTACATTCGAGATGTTGCACTGTGATTTCTTTAAGGAGATATGGGCAGGCTAAGGCAATGGGTGAGGAGATGGCAGATGGAATATTACACTGAAAAATGTGAGGTTGTCCAATTTGGTAGAAAAAAAATCAAAAGGTGGAGCATTTTTTAAATGGCCAGAAATTGAAAGTGGATGGAGGTCAGAGACAACTGGGTGTCTTTATACCCAGATTTGAATGTACAGGTACAGCAAGTAGGTAGGAACGCAATTTGTACATTTACCGTTTCTTTGCAAAGGAATTTGAGTACATGAGTAAAGCCATCTTGCTGAAATTATGTAAGTGCCCTGTGAGATCTCGTCAGGACTGCCTGAAGATAGACATGTTGGAGGGAGTACAACGAGGGCTTACTGGATCAATTCCTGTGAAGGAAAAAAGGACGTAAGAGGAAAGATTATGAAGATTGACTGCGTACAGTTTAGTTTATTGTCACGTGTACTGAGGTACAGTGAAAAGCTTTTGTTGCATGCTAACCAGTCAGCAGAGAGACAATACATCCTTGCAATCAATCCATTTACAGTGTATAGATACATGATAAGGAAAAATGTTTAGTGCAAGGTAAAGCCAGCTGAGTCCGATCAAAGATAGTCCGAGGGTCACCAAAGAGGTAGATCGTCGTTCAGCACTGCTCTCTGGTTGTGGTAGAATGATTCAGTTGCTTGTTAACAGCTGGGAAGAAACTGGTCAGATCTGGTGTTGTGCATTTTCACACTTCCATACCTTTTGCATATCCTCTTGAGTTGCGAAGAATGAAAGGTAAAACACGCAACATTTTCACTTGGCCTGACTGCGTAACATGGGGACAGTGCTTCCCCTGCATAAGTGAAGCAGCAGGTTGAACAGCATCTGTGGAGGCAAGAGTGTGATCAAAGTTTCACGTCAAGGCACTGCATCAGGACAGATGCTGCTCAGCCTGTTAAATTCCCCCAGCAATTTGTTTTTTCCCCTCTAGATTCCGGCATCAGCAGTCTCTTGTGTCTCTACAATGCTTACTCTGATCAGGGTTTCCAGAGCAAAGAGTCATCGTCACAAAATAAGAGTAAGCCTTTCAGGATTGAAATAAGAAAAAGGTTTTGTACAGAGAGGGCTGAATCTTTACAATTCTCTACCTAAGAGGGGTATCGAGGCTCAAGCATTGAGCCTGTCTTGGTTGTCGAAGGGCCGAATGGCCTCCTCCTGCACCTATTGTCTATTGTTAAGGGAATCAAGTAATACAGGGTTTGTGCAGGAAAAGTGCATTGAGCTAAAAGATCTTACTGAATGGCAGAGTAGATGTGAGCAAACAAATAGGCTAATCCTGCTTCCATTTCAAATGTTATTATGGCTGTGATAAACATGGTATTTGATGATGGAAAATTAAATGATAGGCTTGACCAGAATACCAAAGTCAATGGGGAAGGATTTGAAATCATTGGGAGGAGGTTTTGTATTTGGGGCTGAGATGATGACTTTGATGTTTAGTTGAAGAGAACTCATCAAAAACATTCAATGGGATGGAGACAGAAGAGACTGCAGATGCTGGAATCTTGAGCAAAGCACAGGAGGAGGAGCTCAGAAGGTCAGGCAGCATCTGGGGAGGGAGTGGATAGGCGACATTTTGGGTTGAGACCCTTCTTTTGGGACACTGTAGTAGGGGTAAGAAAGCTTGAAAAGAGCGGTGGGGTGGGACAAAGCCTGCAAATGATAGGTGGATAACAGTGGGGGGGGGGGGGGTAATTTGATTGGCAACCGGGTGGATTACGTGACAAAGTCTAGAGGTGAAAAGAAAAGGATATCAGAAAATGAGAGGAAGGGAGGAGTGAAATATAAAGCAAGGGAGGGTTGTGGGTGGATGGGGATGGGGTGGGAAAAAAAGGGAATAGAGGCGTATTACTTGAAAGTGAAAAATTATGTGGGATAAACAGTTTCACACATAAGTGATGCAAAGGAGGGCAGAATGCTACTGATTTGCAGGTGGAATCGAATAGTGTGTCGACAAATGATACTGCCAAAACGAAGGAGGTATTTAAGTGAGTTAAGCAAGGAGGGCCATGAGCAATTTTGTTTTTAGTTGATACTGCAAGTGTTGTGGAGAATGGGAAGCAATTTCATTGTGGAGATTTGTGGTTTTAACTGGTAGACTTTTAAAAAGTAATCAGTTGTAAAGAGTGGAGGCAAGGTTCTGGAGGCGATGGTGAGGTCAATCAAGTTGAAGGTGGCAAGTGGGTTGGGATCATGATCTTGAGAAATAATTTGATCTGTGGCCTTCGGTAGGGTCATGGACATTGGCCTGGAATGGAATCAAACAGGGAGTTGCAGGAAAGGTGAGTGAGAACAATATGTTCAAGAGAATTTGGAACAATGGCATTAGTAATTGGGAACACAGGAACTGATTGTGGGTTTTGCAGGAAAGGGAGACAGCATCTGAGAGGGGCCCATTGGCAAAGCAGAAAAGATGGGCTAAAAAGCATCGACCCTAAACGGCACCCATTCCTTCTCTCCAGAGATCCTGCCTGTCCCGCTGAGTTACTCCAGCATTTTGTGTCTATCTTTGGTGTAAAGCAGCATCATGCAGTTCCTACCTCCACTAGCAGGATTTAGTTGGGCAATTGATCTCAGAGAGAGAGAGAGAGAGTCTCTTTCTCTCTCTCTCTCTCTCTCTTTTTAAGGAGCAGCTGCAGTGAACGTAAAAGGTTTGAGCTGCATCATTCTGAGATTTAGAAACAAGGACATGCAAATGCTAGCTTAGAAAACAAGGCACAAAGTGCTTGAATGCTCAGTGGGTCAGGCTGCATCTCTGGAAAACATGGCTAGGTGATGTTTTGAGTCGGGACCTTTCTTTAGACTGATGGGCGGAGGGCGGAGTGATGTTTGTCTAAATCATTCCACTGGAAGATGAATGGCAGGTGCAGGAAACCAGAAGAAACCAGCAGAGACAATGAACAGGAAAGGAATCAGCAGAACAGCTCAAAACCAGTTCAAAGTTGCAAAATAAATTCCAAATTTGCTGTGTGGTGTATGAAATAACTAGATTTCTGCAACACAAAAAAAATGCATAGATTATCTAAAATAGACATGAACTAGTTTGTGAATTATCTGAGAATGCTGATGAGAGAAATTCTGGAAATCCAACTGCTGTCAGGCTGGCTTTCCCATCAAGAATTGATGTCTCTAGAAACAATCAAAAGTCTAATGTTTATTGATCTATAATGCCCTCCGCATGATAATCTGGTGAGGCAAGATGAGTTAGTCCCAATGCAAGTGTGTTATCTTGGTTAATCTGCTAGTTATTTTTTGTTGTATATTCACTTGCTATATCTTATCTGTGCGCAGACAAAATCTCATTAACCCTGAGGATCCGAGATGTAGCAGACTGACTCTGACAGGTCAAATGGTGACTGTGCCCTCTGATGAAATTGAATTTGCAAAGCAAGCCATGTTTTCAAGGTTTGTCGTTTTGGTCAGACTGACTATAATTCCATCTGTAAAATAGTGTCTTTCATTTGCACTTTATGCAGGTAGCAAGGCAGAGTGATATAACTGCGCATATTAACAGTCACTGTTTCAGAAACATTGTGCACTACGAGGAATAATGCAAAACAGATTGCGATGTGCTTTTTATTTAAAAATTCTTCCAATACATTTACATTTCATACCAGCTGAGTTTATTTTTATTTATTTAGAAATAAATGGCTTGACTTTCTTTACACAGAAGGTAAACCAATTTTGATTCTCGAGCAGGACTTCGAATATTAACAGCTGATCTTATATTCAATTCCACCCTTGTCTCATCTTTTAGTTGAGAGAGAGTTTTTAAATTTGGTTTTCCTAGAACGAGTCCCATGATGTGAAAGCTTGTTCCATTGGCCTCTTAACAGTGCAGAGTCATTTCCATGCCTCGCTCTCAATGGTGTAGACAGCTAAATGAATAGGCCATTCACAACTGATGAGAATATTTTTTTCCAATCACATTTTTCAATATAAACAAAATATCCAAGAAAATCTTGGCTCGCAACAGTTGGATGGCACCGTGGCACTGCTGGTGGAGCGGGTGCTGTCTGTGCCACTGCCAGCACATTCTCTCTGTGACTGTGCGGGCTTACTCCAGGTGCTCCAGTTTCCACCCACATCCCAAAGACGTGCGGGTTTGTAGGTCAATTAGCTTCTGTAAATTGCCCTCAGTGTGCAGGGAGTGGAGGCGAAAGTGGAATAACAAAACCAGCATGAATGGGTGAACGATGATTGGTGCGCACTTCCTGAATCCTCAGGATCCTGCTCCTTATCCGTGTTTCATCCCCTTTCTGACTTGGCTTCCTCCACCCTACAGCTGTTTCCAATCACAAATCCGAGATGTTACTTTGTGTAGAAATATAAGTAAGTAATCCAGAAATAAGAAAAATCTATATGTATTTTCATGGAGGATTGACAAAATGCTGGAGTAACTCGGCGGATTAGGCTGTATCTCTGGGGGAAAGGAATAGGTCACCATTCTGGTCGGGGCCCTTTTTCTGACCCAAAAGGTCACCTATTCCTTTTCTCCAGAGAAGCTGTGACCTGCTGAGTTACTCCAACATATTGTGTCTATCTTCGGTATAAACCAGCATCTGCAGTTCCTTCTTGCACATTGTTCTCTGTTTAATTTGTGCTTGCAGGCGATGGGCTGTTTTGCTGCCAGATTAGGAGTATAACTACAATTAATAACATGAATGTATAGTGAACTAAATTAACAATGCATCCTCTGAAAAATGTTTTAAGCACGTGGAACTATTCATAAAAGTACAATTGTTGCAGAACAGGTACAGACAATGTTCTGTAATGAACTTGGTATCTGTTGAAACATTTATCTGTTTGTGCCAGCAGGCATCCAGTGATGAAGAAGTGGCCTCCAGAACACAATTGGCTCTTTATGAAAATGAATATTCGACATGTGTGGCTCCAGAACTGGTTCGGGGCGGTTGCCATAATCTCGGTCGAAGATTATTTCAAAGCCAACCCAATGAATATTGTGTAGGTTCTAAAAGAGCATATCTAAGTGAATAAAACATTGTTTACAGTATTTGCGCATGCCCATTATGTATCTTTGGGCTGGAAGAGCTTTTTATTCCCTTTTGGGCATACCTGTCCAATAGAGAAGGAACAATTTATTAAAACAAAATATTTATCGCTATCAAGGCCAGGAATGACTGTCCATCCCTAATTGACCTCGTGAAAGCGCGATGATCCACCTTAAATGACTGTGTAACTCAGATGGTGAAGCTGACACCATGGTACTGTTTGTTCTGGAGAATTCGAAGGACTTAAGACCTGGTGTAATATGGCAGCTTTGCCTGTTCTTCTTGCCAATATTTCTTGCTTCTGCCATTTGTAACTGCATTGGTGTGTGAGCTTGTGCTGCAAGAAATGTGTTACTATACTTCAATTCTGTATTGTGTTAATGTAGAGTGTAAGATCGAGCTTTGAAAAAGCTGATTATTTTGATAAAATTCAGTCTGCAGGATTTCAAGTTTGCTTTTCTGCCCTGAGATGAACCCACTGCAGCATGCAACTTTCAAATTTTAATTACAAACTGTGGTGATTTGAATTATTTTGTATCAATATATATATTGACTGTACTGCTTGCTTTAAAGCATGTAAGATTTCCGGGCAGAACATTAATTTGTTGCAGCAATTTTTGATTTGTTTGATATGATTCAAGTGCAGTCTTGAATTTTGACACGATACTGTAATAAAATGGACCATGTGATCCCAGCAATCATTTTGCCTGACCAATGTAGAAAAAATCATGCTCTGCAGAACAGGTACAGGCAACAGAATGTTCTGTAATGAACTTGGTATTTGTTGAAACACAACCTTTTGTGCCAGCAGACATCTAATGATGAAGAAGTAGCCTCCGGTAGTTTCTGTCTACTGCCGAGCCATGGCATGAATCCTTCATCCAACATTTTTTTAATGTACACAACACTTTTGACTCCCCTTCCCTTTCAGTTAGAGCTGCTATGTTGAATTGTCTGTGGTATTCATTATAATTTGTAATAAAACTGCATGTTTCACATTTGGCAAGCTTATCTTAATGTGTTTTATACGTTTTCCTACAAAAAGGGTTGAAAAGGAAAAATTGCACAATTTGATTTTTTGGGTATGTGTAAGACACATGAATAGTTCTCTGAACCTAAATAATGGTTAAAGTATGATAGAAATAAGCTAATTTCCTTTCCATGTAATCTTCAAATACTTAACTAAGCCATGCAAGTTAATTATTAATATTGACATTTTCGACAGTGGAAGTTTGTGAAAATGTTGCAAAGTTTCTTTTGTGTATGAATCCACAGTTCAGTCTTTTATCTCTGCTTTGACTGTCTCTCCCACTGCGAGTTTGTTTTTAAATGCCAGGCCATTTCCCTCATATCTCTGTGAAATTCCTTTTTATTTAATTAAAGGCGTGATAAAAAGGCAGATGGTTATATATTATATATCTTGTGCTGATATAGTTAATACTGACAAATTGTTTATACCATTTTAACTTTCCCTCGAGATATAACTTGGATCATCCAGAAAGGTCCAAAAATTATTGCTGAGATGCATCTCAGTGAGAAATGAATTTTGAGTACATATAAAATGTGTAAGTGTGATGGTGCTGTTTATAAAACCAAATTGCATACAGACTATTATACACTAACAGAACTGACTAGTTATAAAAAAGCTGAAGTATTTATGTTGTTGCCAATTTGTCACCGTAGAAAATAATTGAACTAGGAATCAATTTAATAGTGAAAGTAACTCAGGATATTTTCAGATGTATTTAGCTCGGAACATAGGAAACCAATATTTGTATCTTTGTTTAGGAGCGGCGCAGTGATAGAGTTGCTGTCTTACAGTGCCAGAGATCCGGGTTCAATCTTGACTAAGGGTGCTGACAGTAAGGAGTATGTGCATTCCCCCTGTGACCATGTGGGTTTTGTCCAGGTGCTCCAGTTTCCTCCCACACTCCAAAGAATACAGGTTTGTAGTTTAATTGGCTTCAGTAAAATTGTAAATTGTTCCTTGTGTGTAGGATAATGCTAATGCACAAGGTAATCGATGGTCGGCTCAGACTCAGTAGGACAAAAGGCCCGTTTCCGCGCTGCATCTCTAAAAGTCTAAATGATGATTCTTCATGTATATATTTCTCAAACTAGCTTCCCTATGCAGAATGGGATGATGTAAATGCTTCTACTATCTGGATGGGAAATTGGTTTTACCGATGTAACTGCAAGGAACCAACAGACAACTATCTGCTTTTGTTCATGGTCTCTAAAGTTTTCAGTGCACACTCCCAGAGTGCAAGTTCTGCTGCTGAACATTGATAATGGTGTCCAATGCATCCTTCTGTTAGTATAGTTCCTTTGAATGATATTGCTGGAGAGACAATTATAAGCCCAGGCAGAGAAAAGTCTTGTTATAGAACCAACCACAGAAGGAATAAGTGTTTCCATGTAAAAATGTTATCTGTGAATTCATGTTCTATCAAGAACACTGCATCTCTGATACTGGGTGTTCAGCCGAATTGCACTACTGTACCGTTGCAAACCAAGGACAAAATACTTTAAGAGGACACCATGTAACTAATTATACACTTGGCTTTAAACCAAGTATATAGCAAAAAGAGAGATTAACCTTATCAGTTATGAATTCACTGTTGAGTAAAAGTTAATATTCGTCTTGCCCAGTGGTCATTGCTTCCTAGTGCAGAAATTTGGGTCGAAGAACAAATGTTAATTATTGAGTCATATAGCATGGAAACAGGCCTTTTATCCCAACTTGTCCATGCCAAGCAAGATGCCCCATCTAAACTAGCCCCATTTGCCCTTGGCCCATATCCCTATAAACCAATCCATGTAGCTGTCTAAGTGTATTTTAAATACTGTTATAAACACTCTCTTGACTACTTCATCTGGCAGCTCATTCCATCTACCCAAAAAGTTGCCCCTCGGGTTTGTATTAAATCTTACCACTCACCCTAAACCTATGCCCTCTGGTTCTTGATTCCCCTCCTCTAAGCAAAAGTCTCTCTATTTATTCTATTCCATTCTATTCTTAATTAATATTATTCCACATGAAAAGCAGAATAAAAATGCATCTTAAAATAATAAATTCAAATAAATAAGAAATGGACGCTACCAGAATATTCTTCACTGGTATAGAAGACAAAGAATTAATGGAATCCAGCACTGTGTTCAGACTTTTGATCATAAAATGTGTGCTGCTCAAAATAATAAAAGAAAAAAACAAAAGTAATTTAATATAAAATGCCACAAGAAATGAGGGGGAGGGATAATAAAAGAATGAACAAACTAAAAGAGAGAATAGTCCCCTTTGGGCAGCACGGTGGCGCAAGGGTAGAGTTGTTGCCGTACAGTGCCGGAGACCCGGGTTTGATCCTTGCTATGGGTGCTGTCTGTATGGAGCTTGTACGTTCTCCGCGTGACCTGCGTGGGTTTTCTCCAGGATCTCCGGTTTCCTCCCACACGTACAGGTTTGTTGATTCATTTATTTGATATAATTGTAAATTGTCCCTCGTGTGTGTAGGATTGTAAAGGTGTGTGGGGATCATTGGTTAGTGTGGACTCGGTGGGCCAAAGAGCCTGTTTCTATGCTATATCTCTAAACAAAACTAAACTAAATCCTGTCGGAAATGGCAGAGGCTGCACAGTAAAGGGCTTTTGTCGATTGTGGAAGATTATGTGGTGAATGGAAGGAATGTGAAAAGTTTCTCAACACTCATTTTCCCTTCTTCAAACCTTCAGCTTCTCATTCTGTCAGGACAGTATCAATCCTTTGACACATGCAACTAATGGGGTCGAATGTAATCCCAAATTTGGGGTTCCATAGTCATACAGCACAGAAGCAGACCCTTTGGTCCAACTCATCCTTGCCAACCAAGATGGCTATCCAAACCTGCGTTTGGCCTTACCCTTCTAACCCATCCCCCTCCATGCACCTATCCAAATGTCTTTAAAACATTGCAGTTCTACCTGCCTCCACAATTACCCTACTCTTCTACTGATTGTATCTAAATATGGTATATCTGTTTGGTTAGCATGCAGCACAAAGCTTTTCATTGTACCTGTGACAATAATAAATTTAAACCTACAGTTTCTTCTAGCAGATCATTCCATATACCCACCACCCTCCGTGTGGAAAGTTGCCTCTCAGGTCCCTTCTAAATCTTTTTTTCTCCCACCTTAAACCTATGCTTTAGACTTTCCTACCCTAGGAAAAAACTGCGACCATCAACCTTATCTACCTCAACCTCCTACATTCCAGGGAAAAAAGGCCCAGCCTATCCATCCTCTCCTTATAACTGATTAATGAGGTGATATATATTCTTCCTATTCAGAGTTTACAATGCTTTTGTTATTTGTGTGCCATCTTTGTTATTTTGTCAGTTTTGTTTGCAAAGCACCACTGCCAGTTACTGCAATGCAGCAGCCATGGTGCAAATGAGAACAATAAATAAATATTTTGGACAAAGATTGTAGTTCTGAAGAAACGCTAATTGTGTTCCTTTCCTCCACAGAACCTGTCTGTGCAGCTGAGCATCTTTAGCATTCTCTTGCATCTTCACTGCCCTGTGAATACAGAAGCCAGTGACATCCACATCTAATGAGTGAATATATTTTTAAAATGAGTCATTGTTCGCAATGCCATAAAATGGAATAGATCAGCCTTTCAGAGTCTTGGGTGGTGATCATAATATTTCACTGATTTCTGTCCATGCATGTTGGAAAGATTTAGCAACTCATATTGATGATATGACGACATAGAAAACATGCTGGAAACTGAAATAAAATTATGTGACCACATGAGAAGATTTGATAGGAAAAAAACGAAAGCACAGCTCTTTACTACAAATGGCCAAATTTAATGCGTTTGTGGAGAAAGATTAATTAAAGTAGGTAAAGAACAGTAGGCAAGAAAATCTTACTGAATGGAAAATAGAATAACTTTGATTTAGAACACAGTATTGAGAATGGGACATAAATTCAGACTGTATGAATGATCATCTTTACTCCCTTCTCACCAATCATTTAGGCACTCACTGGGAGGCAAATTGTCATAGTTAATGGAAAGCAGTTAAAGTACAAGCAAGTGGTCTTCCTGTGGTGAATGCTTAGGACAGAAAATGGCTAGATTGGATTCCTGCGCCCAATAATGCAGAGTTGTTTTAGTTTGCAGGTTATTTGTTAATTTCTTGCCTTTCGGTCCAACTGGCAACTCAGCTTACTGAAACTGTCACGTATTATCGTTTCTAGACAAAAGGCCATTGATATCGTAAGTATTCTTTGTATGAGGTCTTCAATAACAATTTTAGATACAAATGAAAAAAAGTTTTAGTTCTTTATTCTTTCTTTCAAGAAGGATAGTAAAGAAACATGCTCACAATTCCTCTGCCATGTAATCAACTTCAGCATCAATTATTGATTTATTGGTTTATTATCATCATATGTACTAAGATACAGTGAGCACTTTATTATCCAGGCAAATCACACACGATGCATTAGTACAATCAAATCACACTTGTTATGGGAATAGCGCACCCGGTGGTGCAGTACCGGGGATATATTACCCATGAGGCAGTAGCCAAGGAGACCTGAATTAAAATGGCTGAACCCAAGACTCGAGTGTAAAGCCTCTGTTAATTAGTTGTGTAGCTGTAATGGAGCAGGTTACAGACAGGAAGCACACTAACAAAACATGGTGTCAGATCGGGGCCTGCTTCAGGATTAGTCGAGAAGACGACATCGGACAACGTTTGTGAGTAATTACTGCTGAGAGACGACTGTGCGGCCTACATTGTTTCCATCGATAGAGGGGCGGATTTATCAGGAAAATGGAGCAGCTGAAGCCCCCTAGGCAAATGAATTTTGAGGCAAGGGACCTGCCAATGGAGTGGAGACAATGGAGGGAAATTTGAGCTCTATGTTGATTTTAGCATGGAAGGGAAGGAGGACAAGACAATGAGGAAACTGCAAATGTACCTAGTTGGACCGCAAGGGAGAGAGCTCTACCAAACGCTCGAGACACGGACGCCGGAGGGCAACGTACAAGAAGTTACACTAGAGCAGGCTCTCGATGCTTTCGAAAAGCATTGTCAACCCGTGAGGAATGAGACGATCGACAGGTATAGATTCTTTATGAGGAGCCAAGAGGGGAGACTTTTGTTTCGTTTTTAATAGAACTGAAGCTCTTGGCAGCTCATTGCGTTTTCAGAGAGTTGAAGGATTCACTAATACGTGATAGAATAATATGCAGCATAAGGGATGACATGCTGAGGGAAAGACTTCTCCGAGAAACCTCACTGGACTTAGAAAAGTGTGTGAAGGCATGCCAGGGTTTGGTGCTGGCCAAGGCCAGAGTTGATGTCCTGTTAGGGGACCAGCGACAAGATGTCTGTGCAGTGAGACATGAGGGGAAACGATACCAGCCAACCATACAGTGCAAATACTGTGGATACAAACATGAGAGAAAGAGGGAGAAATGTCCGGCATATGGCAGGGGATGTTTCAAATGCCATCAGAAAGATCATTTTGCCTCACAATGCACGGAAAAGCAGGGGCAGCGGAAGAAAGAAAAGAAAAGGAAAAAACCTGTGCATGCAGTGGTGTAAGTGGAGAGTTCCAGTGATGAGTATGATGACAGTCAAGAGGATGATGAAATTCACACAATGGAACTGCAACCAGAAGCAGGAAAAGCAGAAAGTGTGCACAGGGTTGAGGAGACTCAATTCCCAAAGAAAATCTTTGCGACCATGATGCTGAAAGGGAAGGAAGTAAAATTCCAGGTGGACAGTGGAGCCACATGTAACATCATTCCCAAGATGTATGCGAAGGATGTGGATGAAACCAAGCAAGTATTGTCCATGTACAACAATACGACAGTGGTGCCTCTTGGGAAAAGCAAGGTGAGACTGGTGAACCCAAAGAATGGAAGGAAATACAAAGTAGAGTTTGTAGTTCTGGAGGAAGACTGCATTCCAATCCTGGAAAGCAGGGCAGCCCAGCAGATGGGGCTCATCTCAGTGTGTAAAGAGAACATAATGACACTGAGTGGCAGTGAAATCCCTCTGAACAAGGAAAGATTGATAGCGGAGTATGCTGATGTGTTTGAAGGGACAGGTAAATTTGAGGGCGTACCATCTGCTGGTAGCTGTCAGCATAACGTCGGTGATCCATCCACCACGAAGAGTCCCTGTAGCCTTATGGAGTAAGCTGAACGAGGAGTTAGGCAGACTAACAGAAGCAGAAATAATTGCCCCAGTAGAGACCCACACACCATGGGTATCCAGCCTTGTGTGTGTAGAAAAGCCCAATGGGAAGTTGAGAGTGTGTTTAGACCCGAGGGATCTGAACAAGGGGCTTAAAATAAGTTATTAGCCAATGACGACGATCGAAGATGTCCTCACCGACCTGAATGATGCCAAGGTCTTTAGCACGTTTGATGCCAAGAATGGGTTTTGGCATGTGGAACTGGATGATGAGAGTTCTCAGCTTACGACATTTAACACACCATATGGTAGATATAGGTGGAGACGCAAGCCGTTTGGTCTGTCCACGGACCCCTGAAGAGTTCCAGCGATGACAGAACCAAGTGCTGGAGGGCCTGGAAGGAGTGAGGTCTGTTGCTGACGACATCCTAGTGTTTGGGAAAGGAAAAATGGCAGAGGAAGCAGAAAGAGACCATGACAGAAAGGTTAAAGCTCTGATGGAGAGATGTCGTGACCGTCACCTGAAGCTGAACATAGAGAAGGCAAAGCTGAAGGTGAAGGAAGTCACTTTCATAGGACATAGTCTCTGCTGCAGGACTGAAACCAGATCCAGGGAAAGTAGAAGCAGTGCTACAGATGTCTAACCCAAAGGATGTCCAAGGAGTTCAGCGATTTATTGGCTTTGTTAATTACTTGAGCAAATTCCTTCCTGGATTAAGCGACCTATGTGAACCGCTACGCAAGCTGACACAGAAGGATGTAGTTTGGTGGTGGGCACAGGTGCATGACAGGGCGGTGATGGACATAAAGAAGCTAGTAACTGCCGAGCCAGTACTCGGGTACTATGATCCATCCAAGGAGATGACAGTACAGGCCGACGCGTCAGAAACTGGACTTAGTGCGGCGCTGATGCAGGAGGGCCATCCAGTTGCCTATGCCAGCAGGGCCCTGACGGATGCGGAGACCAGATATGCCCAAATAGAAAAAGAATTGCTGGCAGTGATGTTTGGTCTAGAGAGGTTCCATGTGTACACATATGGAAGGCCAGTGAATGTGCAGTCAGACCATAAGCCACTGGAGATAATCGCCACAAAACCACTTCATCGGGCACCAAAGAGATTGCAGAGGATGCTGGTGAGGATGCAGACCTATGATGTGACAATAAGATACAGACCAGGGAAGGAGATGCAGCTTGCAGACACGCTGAGCAGAGCATATATTCAGACTGGCAAGACTGACAAGACCATAAGAGAACTGGAGACTGTAAACCTGGCAAGGCACATCCCAATAGCACAGCCTCTGCTAAATGGCATAAGGAATGCAACAAAAACAGATGAGACTGCAGAAACTGCAAGAGGTGATCAAACGAGGCTGGCCAGAGAACAAGAAGGAGGTTGACCCAGAACTTATCTCCTATTTCCATGTGAGGGACGAGCTGTTGGAGATGGCCTCATATTTAGGCGGGAGAGAGAGAGTAATCATCCCTAAAGCCAGGAGACGCGACATGCTCACAAGAGTACATGATTCCCACATTGTGGTGAATGGCTGTCTAAGAAGGGCAAGAGAATGTCTGCACTGGCCCGGAATGAGTGAAGAAAACAAGGACTTCGTACAGAAATGTGAGACATGTCAAGCTCAAAGGAAAGAGCAACCAAAAGAAACACTGCATTCCCATGAAATTCCAGAGAGACCATGAGCGAAGGTGGGTGCAGATTTGTTCCACTGGGATGGAAGGAACTATTTGGTCACTGTGGACTATTTCTCAGGATATTGGGAAATAGACTATCTAGAGAAAACACTGGCAGTGAATGTCATCCATAAAATCAAAGGCCAGTTCGCAAGATATGGAATACCAGATCAGCTCATCACAGATAATGGGCCACAGTTCACAGCTGAGGAGTTCAAGAGATTTACCAAGAAGTGGCAGTTTGAACATACGAGCACATCACCCTATTATCCACAGAGTAATGGAAAGGCGGAGAGCAGTGTGAAAGTTGCGAAGTCATTGCTGAGGAAGGCTAAAGCTGCTGGAGCTGACCCTTACCTGAGCATACTAGCTTTTCGCAACACACCAACACCTGGCATGAGTAGCAGTCCAGTTCAAAGATTGATGAACAGACGTACCAGGACCATTCTATCGACTACTCAGAGGCTGCTCAAACCTGAAATTCAGGAAAAAGTAGGAGATGAGTTGAGAGCAGCTAGAGACAGACAAGCAGACTACAACAACAGAGGATCTCAAGATCTGATTCTCCTGAAAGCTGGCGATCCAGTTTGAGTGAAGCCAACCGATGATCGACATCAGTCCTGGAGGAAGGCTGTGGTTGTAGGCCGTGTTGCGCAACCCAGATCTTATGAAGTCAGAACCGAGGACGGCGTCATCTATCGTCGGAATCGGCGCCATCTGAGGAAGACCAACGAGCCATGTCATCACGCTGATGTTGACCTGGATGACCTGGTGACGTCACCTGAACCGGAGCGAGACCACCTGAGGAAGACCAACGAGCCATTTCATCGCGTTGATGTTGACCTAGATGACCTCGTGACGTTGCCTGAACTGGAGTGAGAAAATCGACCAATGAGCCGACCACCGGTCCCCAGGGAGCATCAAACCCCGACAACAAGATCTGGTAGATGCGTTCGAAAACCACGCTATCTGCAGGAATATGTGCCCAAATAAGGATAAGGCCTGTACATGTAGTTGAGTATAGATATAAAGGCTATTAGGTTATGTTTAAAAAGTTAATGTTATATTTTCGGTTATAGTTTGATATGCATTGTTTTATGTAGAAGTAGTAGTAATGGCCATTTTAAAACTAAATAAATAAACAAACAAATTAACAAATAAAAAAGGGAATGAGGAACCAGACATGTGTTGTTCAAAGTTTAGATAATTCCGAGCACTGAACTGTCGCAGATCCAAGGGAGGAAAAGTTGGAAGCTACCACGGAAATGGATTGTCAAAGGCATGTTGGAAAATGGACTGTTGGAGACATGTTGGACTCAGTGAAATAAGATGCCATGGAAGAATTTAATTTATGACTATACATGTAAAGTTCCTGTGCATATTTGTTTTGTAAATAATGGGGGATGTTATGGGAATAGCGCACCCGGTGGTGCAGTACCGGGGATATATTGCACATGAGGCAGAAGCCAAGGAGATTCTGAATTAAAATGGCTGAACCCAAGACTCGAGTGTAAAGCCTCTGTTAATTAGTTGTGTAGCTGTAATGGAGCAGGTTACAGACAGGAAGCACACTAACAAAACAACACTGTACATTAGTGCAATCAAATCACACACTGTACATTAGTACAATCAAATCACAAGCTATACATTAGTATAATCAAATCACACGCTATACATTAGTACAATCAAATCACGCTGTACATTAGTACAATCAAATCGCACACTATACATTAGTACAATCAAATCATACATGAATACAACAGGTAGTGTTAAGAGAAAAGAAACAGAATGCAGAATTTAGCGTTTCGCCTACAGAAAAAGTACAGATAAAAAAGTGCAAGGGGCACAACAAGGTAGATTGGTAGATCAGAAATACATCCTTACATTATGAGAAGTCCATTCAATAATTTGACAACAGTGGGTAAGAAGTTATTCTTGAATCAGGTGGTACATGCTTTCAAGTCTTTGTCAAGTCAAGTCAAGTCAATTTTATTTGTATAGCACATTTAAAAACAACCCACGTTGACCAAAGTGCTGTACATCAGTGCAGGTACTAAAAAAGAACATACAATGGCACACAACCTTCTCCCTGCATTCAACCTGCAAATGTTTGTGCATTTTAATAACTTAACTTTTTACCTGTAATCTATTGTACATCTTTTCACTTTAACTTTTTACCTGCAATCTATTGTACATCTTTTCACTTTAACTTTTTACCTGCAACCTATTGCACATCTTTTCACTTTAACTTTTTACTTGCAATCTATTGTACATCTTTTCACTTTAGCTTTTTACCTGCAACCTATTGTGCATCTTTTCATCTATCTTTTGCTCAAAGGGAGAATG
Source organism: Rhinoraja longicauda (assembly GCF_053455715.1). Classification (NCBI taxonomy): domain Eukaryota; kingdom Metazoa; phylum Chordata; class Chondrichthyes; order Rajiformes; family Arhynchobatidae; genus Rhinoraja; species Rhinoraja longicauda. Next base: position 53,786,707 of record NC_135959.1, read on the forward strand.
GAGAAGAGTGAATGACTGAGTGTGAGTTGTCCTTGATTAAATTGGCTGCTTTCCAGAAATAGTGTGAAGTGTAGATGGAGTTATTGTGTGTGGGGGTGGGGGGGGGGTTAGGGTTAGTTAGCTGATTTGTATTATGGGCTGTGCTGAGTACACAACTCAGTAATTTTTCTCAAATTTGGGTAGAGCAGTTGCCAAATCAAATAGTGGTTCCTCCTACTTGTGCGTCCTTCGCTTCTGTAGAAATTGGTAAGAATCATTGCCGTTTCCCTTACCTCACACCAGAATATTTTGCAAACTTCATGATCAATGCTATATATTACAATTCACTTCACTGCATCATATTTTATGATGGGCTTAATTTCGCCATGTGGGAAACCATTCAGCCATTACTTCTACTTGGAGTATGTCCCAGATCTCAGGTCCCATTACTTCTACTTGCAGTATGTCCCAGATCTCAGGTCGGCTGCGATCAAACCTGGCAAATGGAACTGAGCCAATTTAATTTCGCATTTGTCAGAACTGGTCTCAAACGCTATGCAGAATAGAACGAACTTCATCAAGAACTTTGCAATGTAATTTGTCTGTGACCTGATTGTGACAAACTTACATATAGTTCCGGCTATTGCTCCCTCGCCGGGAAAGATTGGCTGCACTATTTTACATTATGGAAACATTCTTCGAGCTGTGAGAGGAACATCATGTAATTCTAAACATTTCTTCCATAGTTGCTTTGAAGACCAGAGAGAGGGGGAGAGGGGAGCATGCATACATTCCTTTGCCAGTCTGGGAGCAGTGTTTAGGGTTAAACTGCAGATGCATGCAGCAGTTATTGCTGCAACCCCCCAGTCCAGTGTGACTCCTCTCCTGATCTGCTACTGACGTCAGGCCAGCCAGCCAGCGAGTGTCAACATCAACAGGCTGACAAAGTGGTTAAGGAACAGTGAGCAGGAAGGGGACTGGGGAGCGGCCGCGGCGGCGCAATGCAACCGAGCCGGTGGTGAACTCAGGGTGTTGCGGCGAGAAGCGGTGCGTGCAGAGAGGGAGAGTGGAGGGACTGACAGACGAGCGGTCACTGGGACTGGGACAGATCAGGCCCCAGTGACCCATTGGTGCAGAGCCGGCCGGGAGAGTGCTGCCAGGATCCCCGCTGCACACACCGCATTGCATTGCATCTTGAAGCACTGGGCTGCACCGACCGTGGGAGACTTGTCCGCTCCACTGCTGGAGCTGGGGACGGGGCAGGGGACGGGGCGATGCGACGCCCGGCCGCCGGACTGGGCTCCTGGCTGCGGCCCCGCTCTCAGTGGCTCCCCCTCCTCGTCCTCGTCCTCTCCCTCCTGAGGCCGGCGGCCGGCGCCAGGGTCGAGTGGTTCACGGCCTTCGTCAGCACGGCTTACCTGGACCCCGACTCCAATGTTACCGTGTCGGCCAACAGCGAGAGCGGCAGGTAGGGGAGGAGATGGGGGAGCGGCACACTCGGGGGGTTTGGGGGGAGGGCAGGGACACTGGGGGAGAAGGTGGTATGGGGAGGAGAGGGAGAGTGGAGGGACACTGGGTGGAGGAGACAAGGGAGGGACACTGGGGCAGGAGTGGGAAGAGTGGGCACTGGTTGGGGATAGGAGGGAATGGGAGTACCCCTAGGAGGCAAAGGGAATGGCATGTGGGAGGTTGGACGGGGTCTGGGGGGGGGGGGGGGAGACTGGGGAGTTGGGGGAGAGAATTGGGGGGGGAATTTAGAAGGATGAGGGGGGATCTTATTGAAACATATAAGATAATTAGGGGATTGGACACATTAGAGGCAGGAAACATGTTCCCAATGTTGGGGGAGTCCAGAACAAGGGGCCACAGTTTAAGAATAAGGGGTAGGCCATTTAGAACGGAGATGAGGAAGAACTTTTTCAGTCAGAGAGTGGTGAAGGTGTGGAATTCTCTGCCTCAGAAGGCAGTGGAGGCCAGTTCGTTGGATGCTTTCAAGAGAGAGCTGGATAGAGCTCTTAAGGATAGCGGAGTGAGGGGGTATGGGGAGAAGGCAGGAACGGGGTACTGATTGAGAGTGATCAGCCATGATCGCATTGAATGGCGGTGCTGACTCGAAGGGCTGAATGGCCTACTCCTGCACCTATTGTCTATTGTCTATTGAGAGGTCACTGGGTTAGGATTGGAGAAAAGAGAGTGACATCTGGGGGGGAGGGGGAGGTGAAGGGGGAGAGGGATGGACATTGGGAATTGGAAGAGGGGTGGGATACTGGGGGAGTTGAAAGGGATTGGTAGAGAGGAGAAGGCCACCAGGTTTAGGAAGAGGACTGGGGGAGTGGGGAGTAATGTCAGGAGCCAGGCTGAGAGAGAGGGGGAGGGAAGTGATACCTGGGAATTGGGCTTGGGGAGAGTTGTGTCACCAGGGGACTGAAGGAAGGGGTTGATGTTGGAGAAGGTTAGGATACTTGACGTGGAGACGAAGGTTGTAAGAGGCTGGCAGTTAAGACTGAAGATTAATATGTCGCAAAGAAGATTGAGGAAAGGTTGTGGTAGTTATTTGGGGCTGATTACACGTGGGAATGTGGTTTCACGTTTCAATGCGATGGAGTGGACACGTTAAGTTGTTGGAGATGGCTGTGTGGTGTTCAGATAAAGAAGTTGTGGAAGGGTAGTGAAAGCCTGGATCGGGAAGAATGAGAGGGCATGGGAGAGGAATAGGAAAGAGGAAGTAGGTGGTAGAGTTTGTTAGTGTTGAGAGGGAGGGAAAATTGAAATAGCTGAAAAGGGGAGAAGGAGATGAGAATTTTTATAGATCAATGGATGGAAGAAGGAAACAGTGGGAGATAGAATTTAAGAGGACATTAATTTTCAAGGAGGAAGAAAATGACATGAAATTAAACCAGTCTTGAGAGATAATCAAAGTTTGTTATTTTTACCCTTCCAGGTATGGTGACAGTTCTCCCAAAGGTAGCGTTCAAGGAGTGATTGGGATACCTAAGAACGCTAGGGACCAGCTGGGATGTGACGCCAACACAGAGTATTTTATCCCAAGATCAGGGGAACCGTGGATAGCTCTGGTAGCAAGGGGAAATTGTACGTTCAAGGAAAAGATTTTAAATGCTGCAAAGAAAATGGCAATTGCTGTTGTGATTTACAATTTTCTTGGGACTGGCAATACAACAGTCACCATGAACCACATTGGTAAGTTCTGACATGCCATGATTATTTGTGGAAATTATAAAGTATAAATGACTAATCTTTTCAAATTATAAATTAGTCATTTTGTAAATTGAAAAAAGCATGTCTTAACTGTTAATGCAGTGGTGCAGATTTGCTATCAAAAGAATTTAGATAATTGAACATCATGTTGCCACTAGAAATGATTTGCTTTTGTTGGTAGCATGAGTAATTATATGTCAGCGACTGGAACTGTTAAAGCCTAACAATTAGGCTGTTCAGAATCGCTAGAATTTTCATCACTGATGTTGAAAAGCTTTAAATTGTTTGTTCAATTTGCTGATCTATTGTTCTATTTAAAGATCAGATGTTTGCTCACAAAAGAAAAATCAAAATAGATGTCCAGTCCTTGGATTAAAAGGGGAACTTTTACTTTAGAACAAAATAATCCATTCATGGCACTCTTTTAGGTTATGGTGTACTTAAAATGTTTTTCCCTTTTTATTCTGACAATAACATAAGATCAGAAGACATAGGAGCAGAATTAGTCCTATCGGCATATTGAGACTGCTCAGCCATTTGATCGGCTGATCTATTTTTCCTTCTCGGCTCTATTCTCCTGTCTTCTCCCAGTAACCTTTGACGGGTGGCACAGTGGAGCACCAGTTGGCACTGTTGACCCACAGCTGCACAACCCATTTTGATCCCACACTATGGTACCATCTGTGGGGAGTTTGCACCTTCTCCTTGTGACCACATGGGTTTCCCCCCAGGTATTCTAGTTCTTCCCTCATTCCAAAAACACACGGGTGGATAACTGGGCTAACGTGCATCTGCCAACTAACACAAGTGTAAGGGAAGGCAGGAGAATTGGGGAAGGGGGTGGGTAGCGAGGGAGCTGATGGGTGCATGAGAGCGAATATATTGCCGGGAAATGGGAGATTGGGACTGATGGGAATGCTCTGAGTTTAGAGATACAGCGTGGAAACAGGCCCTTCGGCCCACCGAGTCTGCGCCAACTAGCAATCCCCGTACATTAGCACTGGGAACAATTTACAATCTTTACCAAAGCAAATTAACCTACAAACCTATACAATTTTGGAGTGTGGGAGGAAACGGGAGCACCCGGTGGAAAACCCATGCTGTCACGGGGAGAATGTACAAGGTCCATGCAGACAGCACTGGTAGTCGGGATCAAACCTGCGTCTCTTGCTCCGTAAGGCAGCAACTCCTCTGCTGTGCCACCCTGAGGTCTAGTCTGTAGTCAATGGACCAAAGTGTATTTGTCTAGATTTTATGAGAACCCCCTTGAATTTAAGAGTTATTATGCCCAAATAATCTCTGAGTGTTTTTGAGGAGGTCACAAATTAAGTCGTAAGGGGGCGTATGATTTGAAATCATGTAATTGCAAATAATCTTTTGATGTGAGTTGAAAATTGTGTGGAAGCTGGAAGGCAGACCGGGAACAATGGGTAGAGTTTTGGTGAAATATGATCCAGGATATCTCCCACAAATCCGTTCCAACTCTTAATTTGTGAATTTTGTTTTGTTCAAGTACCTTGGTACCATTAGTAATTTAAATTAGCGTAACATATTTTGTAATAATTTCTTATCAACAGTTTCATTTACCAGAATTATATGAATAACATCTCAGAGACAAATTGCAAAAGCTTTGCATTGGTAAAGTTTCTATTATTGTATGTAAAGCAGCGAAGATGTGTGATTTAGTGTGATTAAAAGAGGGGAAAAATTACAATTTGTGATGTACGAGCTGAAGGTTTTGATTTGGGTTCCAATGATAACAAAGTATTATTAAACCTGGAGAAAGCAAAAAGTAATGTTCCATTATTAATCTTATTTCGTGGAAGACTGCTGGAATTTTGAAGCTAATCAATTTGTTGTTGATTGAATGACTTGAGGCACTTAAAAGAGGTTGTTGCCCTTGCTAGAATCTATGATGCAAAGAGTGAGACTTAGAGGAAGTCTCCTTTTCCATTTTTAATATAAAGGCGTAACTTTCAAAGCAAACAATGCCACTTTGAGGAATTGTTAGCGGTGTGGAAAGGTGGACTATAATCCTTATTTTTTTACAGCAGTCTTTTCTTGATTTTATTGAGAAAATATGGGAGAGTGAATTAAATTAGGATAAAGTAAATGACGGTGTAGCATTTGGGGCAGTGGGAACATGAGGAGTACAAGGTTTAATTAGTGTATTATTTAGTGCATAATGCAAGGGCATTGATGCCAGAAAGGGAATAGAGATGAGCTTAAAAGTGAAGGTATAGGGATGGTCTGGTGTTGGTACGTGATTAGGAAGGTTGATTTTTCTCCTTGCTCATCATCCTAACCGTTGCTGTTTGTGACCTTTTCCTGTATCCTACCATACTTTATTAGATATCACCTCAGGCCAGAAAAGGAGAAGAAAGAAAAATGACATTATCGAAAAGAGTAATACTGATGGCACAGGGTGACGACAATAAACAGAACATTACCACGGCAGGAGCAAATTGCATTTATATAGCACATTAATCCGGCAAAACATTACAAGCTGCTACTTTAAACCTGATTCAAGGCACATAAGGAGATAGAAGGTCAGATGAGCAAAAGCTTGGGCAGTAAGTTAGGTTTGATGTAACATGTTTCGGAAGGAGCCTGAGGTAGCAAGTTCAAGAGAGGTTTTTAAACTAGATTGGCAGGGTGGTGGGATCCCATGCAGGACTGAGGCAGGTGCGAGACTGGCGGTTGGCATGGATGGTGATGAAGGAAAGTTCAGTGGGCAGAGCAGGCAGGAGCATGACAGGGAGAGAGGAAGGACTGTTGGATTGAGTTACATTTATTTTAATGCGAGAGGCTTAATCGTGGATGAACGCAGAGCGTGGATGGATACGTATGTTGAAGCCATTAGGGAAATGTGGCAAAGAGAGGGACAGGACTGGCCGTTTAATATTCCTGGGTGCATGCGCTAGGAAAAGAGATAGAGGTGGGTTAAAATTGTAGGAGGTGTTTCTTTATTGATTAAAGAGAATGCCACAGCACTAATTCAAGATAACATTACTGATGGTTCGTCCAGTGAGGTGGAGCTGAGAAATAAAAAGGGGATGGTAGACACAAAATGCTGGAGTAACACAGCGGGTCAGGCAGCATCTCAGGAGAGAATGAATGGGTGACGTTTTGGGTCGAGACCCTTCTTCAGACTGATGGCAGAAGAAGGGTCTCGACCCGAAACGTTACCCATTCCTTCTCTCCTGAGATGCTGCCTGACCTGCTGAGTTACTCCAGCATTTTGTGAAATCTACCTTTGATTTGAACCAGCATCTGCAGTTATTTTCCTAATAAAAAGGGGATGATCACCTTGGTGGGAGTGTACTACTGGCCCCCAAATAGTCAACAGGAATTAGAAGAATGAATAGGCCAGGAGATTGCAGTCAGCTGACGAAAACGGTTGTCATAGTAGGAGGTTTTAACTTTTCCAACAAGGACCGGGACTGTCATAATGCCAAGGGTGTAAATGGGGTGGAATTTATTAAATGTCCAGAAAGGTTTCCTTGGGAAATATAGAGATATTTATAGAGAGATATTTTATAGAGAGATATAAGGGAGGGAGCAAACCTGATCTATTCATAGGAAATTGGGACGGGTAACTGACTGAAGTGTCTGTGCGCGAGTCTTTTGCAACCCGCGACCATTGTTCTATTAGGTTACGGATAATGACCAGGCGGGCCCACAAGTTAACTATCTGAATTGGGGCAAAGCCAATTTTGATGGTATTAGACAAGAACTTGCTAAGGTTAATTGAAGCAGGTTGTTTGTGGACAAAGATACTAGGGAAACGCTCTCCTTTCCTAAGTTTATGCAATTGTGTAAATTTAGATCTTTAATATATTCTTGGACATGGGATTGTTTAATTTGCCAACAATTGTTAAAATTTCATTGACTCTGTACAATGTAATTGACTGAGGCAAATGTAATTGACTGAGGCAAAATACATTTCACTTGGCCCTTTGAATGAAATATCTAGGAATGCACCCCTTTCATAAACCAAACATCTGAAAACTTGTTTTTCTTCTTTTTCTAAAGGAAGGCATCTCATGCACTCCCTGGCACTATACTGGATTCTTACCATATCTTATACACACAGGTATTTTAGACTAGAGATACAGTGCAGAAACAGACCCTTTGTCCCACCGTATCCGTGCCGACCAGTAATTGCCCCATATACTAACACTATCCTACACACTAGGGTCAATTTTGTTTTACAACTTACTGAAGCCAATTAGAATAGAATAGTTCCTTTATTGTCATTGTAACATGAGCCATGTACAACGAAATTGTAAAATGTCAGCCAGTCAGTGCACCATTCAAACATTTCTAAAAGCTAACGATACATACAAGGTAAAATATTTTAAAAAAGATAAACAACTAAAATAAATATCATGAAAATAGCACGCATAACCTACAAACCTATACCTCTTTGGAGTGTGGGAGGAAAGCGGAGCACCTGGAGAAGCCACATGTGGAGAACGTACTAACTCTGTGCAGACAGGACCCATGGTCAGGATCGAACCTGTGTCTCTGACTCTACCGCTGTGCCACTGTGCTGTCCTGATTCACCCCTAAGCCTCCTGTGCTCCAAGGAATAAAGTCCAAGCACCAGACATCAACTGAAACATTTGGAGTGTGGGGGCCTGGCTGTGGATGTTGCCACGAATTGAACACAATGATGTAACATTCAGAAAGCAAGAAATGGGTCAGTTTAATTCTTGTCAGGAGATCCATGGTGTGGGCCAGAAAAATGGAAAGTTGAAATTCAGAGCAAAATAGCAGAAATTCATGGCTATAAAAATAAAAGTGTTTCACATCTACGACAATACCTTTTCAATTGTGAACACTGTTGTGATGTAAGGAATGCACCAGACAATTAATGCAGAGCAAAGTTGTGCAAATGGCAAGGTGATAATCAAAAAATCTATTTTTATTTGTAGTTTATAACAAATGTTGTTGAGAGGTAATACAGACCAGATAACACCTCTCACTCCACCCCTCAGCTCTTGATGCAAAACATTACATGAGGGCAGAAGGCGCTTCATTTTAACTTCACAAATCAAACTCTACCATTTAACTGCAATACTCTCAAGACTGCATCGGATTATGTGTTTAAGAGCATGATTGTAGATAAGAAAAAGGCAATCTATCTATTTGTTCTGCTTAGTGGAATTGTATAATTTGTATGATATAGGATTTTAGAAGAACAAGCCAAATTGCAAAATTATCTTATCTATATACTAAAACTCTCGTTTGTTTGTTTATTTGTGATCGAAGTACAGCCAAAACGGTACACGATAGCGTGACAATTTTAGGCCCACCTTACTTACCGTTGTCACTTTAATGGTAAATCAAGTAGTTTTATTGAAATCGGTGTTATATTTTTAAAGTTATTCACATTTTAAAGTTTAAATCTATCTCCTAGGGAGAGGGAGGGAGATGGGGGGGGGGGGGGGAGGGGGGGAGGAGGGTGGATAAGGGGGGTTGAGGGGGAAGTGGGGAGGGGAGGGGAGGCAGGGGGATAGGAGAGGGTGCTGCACCAATGGAGGAGAGGTTTGGGCCCAACGGGTCCACTTGGTCTAGTACATATATAAGTCTCACACAACTTCAAACAGATGCATTCCGCAATTACACATTTATCGAATAGCATTTCATCTTTACTCCTTATTCCTCTGTCATTGTATAACTTTCATCTTCATTTTTCCAGTGAGGAGTTTATCTCTTCCATTAAAAAATGATTTAAAATGTTTCTGCATTAAATACTTGTGGGAATCTCAATGCTTGTTAATAATTATCTTTCAGTCTTCAAGGTTTGCATGATCAAAGTAAAACGAATCTCTATATTTAATAGCAACCGTTTCTAATATGATTTTTTCTTTTAAATTCAAATATAAAAATTATCTTGATGGTTTCTTTATTTCTGATGGTTTCGGCTTTTATTGGAACAATGATCATCAGGCCAGCTAACATGAAAAGCATTGATATTTTGAACAATGCCGAAAAAAAATTGAAAGGAAATGTTAATTTAGTGTTGGAAAGATCTCCATCTCCTTATTATCTATATACTAAAACTCTCCTTCATTTGTTTGTTTGTTCCTGAACTACAGCCAAAAACGGTACATGATAGCATGACAATTTTAGGCCCACCTTACTCACCTTTGTCCCTTTGGTGCTAATGGAAGAAGTTTCATTGAAATTGGTGTTATATTTTTAAAGTTATTCACATTTTAAAGTTTAAATCTATCTCCGAGGGAGGGGAGGGAGGGGGGGGAGAGGGAGGAGGGGGGTTGGGGAGGATGGTGTGGAGGGGGAGGGGTAGGGGGAGGGAGGGGGGATAAGGGGGATGGAATGGGAGGGAGGGGGGTGGGGGCAGGGAGGGGGGGAGGGAGTGGGAGAGGGGGGAAGGGGCAAGGGGGGGAAGGGGGATTGGGGGAGAGAGGGGGGGGATTGGGGGAAGAGAGGGGAAGGGGGTGTTGGGGAGGAGAGGGTGCTGCACCAATGCAGGAGAGGTTTGGGCCCAACGGGTCCACTTGGTCTATAGGAGATAAAAGGTGAGCAGAGATATTGAATAACTAGTTCACTTCAGTTTTCACCTGATCAGTGGTTCAGAGTTAGCACATTCTCTGAGTGGCCATGTGGATTTCCTCCAGGTGCTCTGGTTTCTTGCCACGCCCCCAAAAGATTGTATGGGTTGCCTGGTTAATTGGTCACTGTAAATTGTCCACCGCAAGGCCAAAGGACATGTTTCCATGTTGTATCATTCATCTATGACTTGATAATGTTTTGAGAATTCAGCAAAGAGAAAAAAAAGTGTGAGGTTAGCAAGATCTAGCCATGTAATTTTTGTCACTATTGTGACCTTTATTCTGCTTCCTCCATAAAAGTTGGCAAAGCCAAAGCTTTGTTCTCCATGCTGACTTGTATCCATGCTGTCCTGTTTATTCCCCCAGTACCAGTACCATCAGGAACAATAGCACACAGGAACAGGCCCTTTGGCCCTCTATGTATCCATGTATCTATCTAAAGCCTCTGGGTCCACTGTATCTGTCTCCATCACCACATCTGGCAGAGCGCTTCAGGCACCCTCCACTCTCTGCATTTTAAAAACAAACACCCTACACGTCTCCTTTTACCCCTCTCACCATAAAGCTCTGGCCTCTGGTCCTTGACATTTCCACCCTGGTAAAAAGGTTCTGACTGTCTACTTTATCTGTGCCCCTCATAATTTTGTATACTTCTGGCATGGAGTCGATCTAATCATCGGACCATCTGCCAGGATGAGCTAAAGCTGATGTATGGGCATACTAATGACAATGAGAACATTTGTGCACCAGACCGGTCCTCTTGCTCAGGCAAATTTCACTGCAATTCATCCCACATCCGTGGTGCAATTTCCCATCAGAGAAAGAGGCCCTGTGTTTTGTCAGTCAGTAGGTTTATAAAAGAATGTCAAAAATAATACAGAATATGCTGAATATGACTTTATCAATGTTATTTGCATTATTTTTACTTGCAGTTAAATGGCTTTTCTGAAGCAACTAAGTATTCAATGGGTTTTGTTCGTTTCTGCTATCCAGTTATATTTGGTGAATGGTTTGTAATCCATATCTCTTTACAATTCCTGTAAATAGGCATTACGCATTGTGTGTGCATACCTAGTTCTCGTTAAATGTAACCTCTTTGTGTGTTTAAAATCTGTTTGTCCTTTTGTTGCCTGTTGCTAGTCCAAATCACAGCTTTAACCCTTGCTCAGCATCAATGTTTGTAAAATCTCTTTTGATAAAATAACCCAACATAGTTCTCGCATAATAACTGATCGTAAGATTATGGAGAATTTACCGATCAGATGGGACTTTTTGTTACTTCTCTATCAGTCTTTAAAATCCTCCGCAAAGTTTAATGCAGATTTGGTCCAGGTGGTTTGAAGCTCTTGCTGCTGACTGAAGCTATCAGATTGTGGATGAATGGGAAACTAGGCTCGATGCCCAGTAAGAGACGTAGGGGTTAGTCCTTGTGGACGAATAAAACAAAGCGTTTATGTTCAGTGTCATTGAAGTGTGTTTATTATATTCAGATCAAGGCGAGGATCTACCATGGACCAGTTGAACTAAAGGGCCTGTTTCCATGCTGTAACTATGAACTAAACTAAACTGTGCCAATTATTATAAATTTGGGAGCATTCCAAGAAATATTACATTTGAAAAATTAATTGTTTTTCTTTACATGGATGTGCTTGACCGGCTGAGGAATTCTAACGTTTTGCTTTTATCCCAGAAATAATGGAGGATTATGGAATAATTTTATGGAATACATTGGATAATAAGCAATCCAAACTCTCCTAACCAGAACCATTTTGATTTATCACCATTTGGTTCCTATTATCAAGCCAATGTTGAAGGATAGTGTAGGAAGGAACTGCAGATGCTGGTTTAAACTGAAGATAGACACAAAATGATGGAGTAACTTAGTGGGACAGGCAGCATCTCTGGAGAGAAGAAGTGGGTGACATTTTGGGTCAAGACCCTTCTTCAGGAGTCTGAGTTACTCCAGCATTTTGAGGGATAGGTTATACAGGCATTTGGATGGGCAAGTTCTGATTAGGGATTGTCAGCATGGTTTTGTACGTGGGAGGTCGTGTCTCACAAATCTGTTTTTTTTTTTTAAGACATGGCCAAAAAGGTGGATGAGGGCAGAGATGTAGATGCTGTGTACATGGATTTCAGTAAGGCTTTCGACATGGTTCTGCATGGTAGGCTGCTCTGGAAGGTTAGATCGCATGGGATCAAAGGAGATATAGCTGAATGGATAGCAAATTGGCTCCATGGAAGGAAGCAGAGGGTGATAGTGGAAGGTTGTTTCTCGGACTGGAGACCTGTGACTAGTGCTGTGCCTCAGGGTTCGGTGCTGGGCCCATTACTGTTTGTCATCTACATCAATGATTTGGATGAGAACATACAGGGCAAGATTAGAAGTTTGCTGATGATACAAAAGTGAGTGGTTTTGCAGATAGTGAAGATGGTTGTGAAAGATTGCAGCAGGATCTGGATCGATTGGCCAGATGGGCGGAGGAATGGTTGATGGAATTTAATACAGAGAAGTGTGAGGTGTTACATTTTGGGACGTTGAACAAGGGCAGGACCTACACAGTAAATGGCAGGCCTCTGGGTAGTGTTGTAGAGCAGAGGGATCTAGGAGTACAGGTGCATGGTTCCTTGAAGATCGAGTCACAGGTAGATAAGATGGTCAAAAAGGCTTTTGGCACTTTGGCCATCATCAGAGTATTGAGTATAGAAGTTGGGAGGTCATGTTGCAGTTGTATAAGATGTGGTGAGACCGCATTTAGAACGTTGTGTTCAGTTCTGGGCACCATGTTATAGAAAAGATATTGTCACGCTTGAAAGGGTTCAGAAAAGATTTACGAGGATGTTGCCAGGACTAGAGGGTGTGAGCTATTGGGAGAGGTTGAGTAGGCTGGGTCTCTATTCCATGGAGCGCAGGAGGATGAGGGGGAATCGTAGATTTTAGATTTAGAGATACAGTGCGGAAACAAGCCCTTCGGATCACCGGGTCCGTGCCGCCCAGCGATCCCCGCACATTAACACTATCCTATACCCACTAGGGACAATTTTTTAAACATTTACCCAGCCAATTAACCTACATACCTGTATGTCTTTAGAGTGTGGGAGGAAACCAAAGATCTCGGAGAAAACCCACGGGGAGAACATACAAACTCCGTACAGACGGTGCCCGTAGTCAGGATCGAACCTGAATTTCCGGCGCTGCATTCGCTGTAAGGCAGCAACTCTACCGCTGCGCCACCGTGCCACCCACACCTTATAGAGGTGTACAAAATCATGAGAGGAATAGATTGGGTAGATGCACAGAGTCTCTTGCCCAGAGGAGGGGAATTGAGGACCAGAGGACATTGATTCAAGGTGAAGGGGAAAAGAATTAATAGGAATCCGAAGGGTAACTTTTTCACACAAAGGGTGGTGGGTGTATGGACCAAGCTGCCATAGGAGGTAGTTGAGGCTGGGACTATCCCATCGTTTAAGAAACGGTTAGACAGGTATATGGATAGGACAGGTTTAGAGGGATATTGACCAAGCGCAGGCAAGTGGGGCTAGTGTAGCTGGGACATTGTTGGCAAGTTGGGTCGAAGGGCCTGTTTCTACACTGTATCACTCTATGACTCTATCAATATTTAAGCATAATCTTTAAAAGTATTCCAAAAATGTTGACTTAAAGAATTGACTTCATTTATAATGCCACAACTGTTTAATTACGTTTGAATATTTATTGCTGGAGCATAACTTGTTTCTAAACCATTGTTCCAAGTTCTTTGATATCTATTCAATGGGTGTCACCAGCAAGGGCATCATTTATTGCCTTGAAACTGTGGATTGCCAGATCATTTTAGAAACCATTTGTGCATTGTGGGCCTGGAATTGCATATCAGCCAGATTAGGCAACATGGTAAATCTTCTCCCATGAAGGACATTAGTGAACAAGAATATTTTTATGACCATTTAGTAGGTTTTCTAAAGAATTTAATTCACATTTCGTAACTGCATGTTGGTAGTTAAGCTTTGACCTCTGGATTGTTATTTCAAATTTGAGATTACTAGTACAAAAATTTAATAACTGCCCCCATACCCAAAATATATAAGACCAAGTAATTTACCTGAACATTAATGTTGAACCAGACTCAGATCATATAGTTTCTGGATGTCATCAAATGAACATGTTCATGATGAAAGGTAATTGGGTACCCACTTAAATAGAGTGTAGTATTATTTTGAAGATAGATTTAATCAGATTTAGTGTGAGGCTTTGATCAACTTGAGAAGTTGATCCAGGAGAACATAAGCAGAACAAAAATATTTTGGTATTGTGATGGATGAAAATGCAAGTATGTATTCCAAAGCTTTTTTTCCATTTGTTTTATATTGTGAGTTTATTGACTAGCAATAAATTGGATTTGCAACCAGTCATTCTATTTTGCGACAACCAGTTTATTTAATCGGCAAAAAATAAATCAAACAATATCTGTTTACTGGTCTCATTTTATTTTTTTTAAATCGTCTACAATGGAACTCATGCCACAACGTCCACACAATAAAAGCGCTGGGATTTCTGCAGTAACATGCAGTGAGAGGTTTAATGACATAATGCAGATTATCCGGCTAAAATCAACACTCCTTATTTCCACGAGTTGTATTTAATGTGGGATTTATTTGATATTTTCTATTCCTGCTGGGAATAATGATGTCATTATGAGCAGGCCTTTTCATTGTTGCGTACTCGATAGTCTTTCACCAACCTGTTTTGGTTTTTTACTATTTAAAAGGTTCTTCAAAGGCACTGCTTTTTCTAGAGGGAAACAGTATTTCAGTTCCGATTTCGTCAGAAATGGCAAAGATTTCATTAGCTTACGATTTTGGACTGGAAGTGGGGATGGTATGAACGGAGGAAAGAACAAAAAGACAAAGCTGTGATTAATATGGGAGCAGGTGGGATGGAATCTGGAAAAAAATAGATTCATGCTTAATTATACAATCAAAACAAGCCCAGGAGACCATCCTAACCCAGATCAACAATGGAATTATATGATCTCTCAAGATTCAAGATTCAAGATAGCTTTATTGTCATCCAAATTGGACGAAATTCAGTAACCCACAGTCCAACAACAAAAGCATCAAAATAGGCATTAAAATTACACAACCCCCAAAACACACAAAAAAAAGAAACATCCATCAAGAAAACATCCATCACAGTGAGTCTCCCCCAGTCCTCTCCTCACTGTGATGGAAGGCCACAATGTCTTATCCCTTCTCCTGCCGTCCTCTCCCGCGGTCAGGTTGTTGTGGTTGCAAGCCGCGCCGGACGGTCCGCAGCGGCCCGAGCCTAAGGCGAGTCGCAGCCGCTCCCGCAGCCTCCGAAGACGGCAGGCTCCGCCGATGATAAGTCCAATCCGGGGCGAGCGAACACGCTGCTGCTGCCACTGTTGCTGCACGTCGGAGCGGTCGTGGCTCCCAACATTGAAGCCCCCGCCCAGCAGAGAAATATCCCACGGCATATTTTAGGCCGCGCCGGACGGTGAAATGTCCGCGACCCAAGCCCCGCGACCCAGGGCGGGCGAACACGCTGCCGGAGCTCCCGATGTCGGCATCCACTCGGCCCGAGCCTAAGGCGAGTCGCAGCCGCTCCCGCAGCCTCCGAAGACGGCCGGCTCCGGTGATGGTAAGTCCAATCCGCGGGCTCTCCGAATCGGAGCTCTGGAGGCCGACAGTTCCAGGAGTTGGGCCGATGGTAGGCCGCAGCAGGAACGGAGACACCACCCAGAAAACAAAGGTCGGGTCTCCGTTCGGAAGGGACACATATTTACAATTTTACAGTTTCCCCCCCTCCCCCCCACATACACACATCGTACACAAACACAAAAACACGACATCACAACTACAATTAAGACAAAAAAACAACAAAAACACAAAGACAAATGGACCGCAGGTAAGCCGCAGCTGCTATGGCAGCGCCGCCATTTCTACTGTTTAGAAACAGGTATGATTTTTGCTTGAAGGAATTCATTGTTCATGCAAACTGAAAACCTGTTTTACAGGTTCTCTGTTAAGATGACCCTGCTTGCACTCTTGTCTGATTGCCATTTCATGACTCATGATGCCTCGAAACCATGAGGTGTGTTGCACGTTGGGAGGTCGAATGTAAGGGGAAAACATACAATTAATGTCATGATCCTTAACAACCTTGATGTACAGAGGGATCTTTTGTTTTTAATCTAAATAAACTTTTTACAGGATAAAATATATGTACAAAACAACAACTGTGCAAAAACTCCCCCAACATGGCTATACATGCTCTTGGGGTTCAAGTCCATAACTCCCTGAAAGTGGCAACACAGGTAGATGGAGTGGTAAAGAAGGCAGATGGTATGCTTGCCTTTGCAGGTCAGAGTATTGAGTTAGAGTCGGAAATTCAAGATGCAGATTTACAGGACTTTGGTTAGGCCATATTTGCGTGCAGTTCTGGTTGCCTTTGGAAAAGGTGCAGAGGAAGTTCACCAGAATGATGCCTGGATTAGGGGATATTAGTTACAGGAAGAGGTTGGACAGACTTGGATTGTTTTCTCAATAATGCTGGAGGTTGCAGGGAGACCTGATAGAAGTAGATAAAATTATGAGAAGCATCGATAGGGTAGATGCCAGAACCTCCTTCCCAGGATGGAAAAATCAAACACTAGAGGTCATTGCTCTAAAGTTGAGAGGGGCAAAATTTAAAAGAGACGTGTGGGACTTGCAGGGCGTCATAGAGATAGGAAATGGGACAAGGCAGTGGAAGGACTTGAAAATGATGAGAATTTTGAAATTAAAGTGTTTCTGAGCATGAGGATTCAAAACTGAACATGGTTTCAATATTCACCATAGTTATTGAGAAGAACTAAAGAATGGAGACAGTGGAAGAGTTAGTGGGGAGATCCATCTGAATGGTGTTAGTGCACACATAGAGCCTGATATGTTTTGGATATTGTCTATGGGTTGCAGGTGGATGAAGAAGAGTAGAGGATGAATATGTATCTTAGGGTTTGCAATTGCATAATTAATACCAAAGCAAGGGCACTTTTACCCAGTTTAATGACGTTTGAAGGTATGGAGGAGGATGGTGAAGTTGACCTGAAGGTCAAGTAGAATAAAAATCGGTAGTCTTTACTTAAAATAATGAAACTAGGTTAGTCTTAATTTGATAATGACTGTTTCCAAGCTGCAATTAGGCAATAGGTAGATGTGTTCAAGAACTTCAGAGAGGAGAGGGTTAATTGAGTTTGGGGAGAAGTTTGCATGGTCTAGAGTTTATAGGGAGGGTGATAGAATAGTACTCGCAGAAAATATACTAGTTAGCAATATTGACTAAAATGGAGTCCAGGAAGAAAAGTTGGATGAGTTTGATTGGAATAGAATTGTTGAATAGATGATGGTTCTACTGTTGAGATGAAATTTAGATAAATAGGAGTTCAAGGTTAAGGCTTGGGAAATATTCAGAAAATTAAAGCAGATGGCTAGAGAGAAGGAATGGAAGTGTCAGAGAGAGTTAATGAGATAGTCATCATCTTTGTATCACCAAACTCCGTGAACTCTTCTTGGATTGGACGAGACTGGAAGGCGGTTTAAAAAAAGTGATATCTTTCAGAACATCCAGATTTATTTGTTTAATTTTTCATTTTGGACAAATTGTGGAATGGTTTTGTTTACTGGAAAGAAGATACAATTTTAGGTGAGTACATGTTTCTGCAATGTTAATGTACAATAATGTCAGTTCAGATCAGTGCTGTTTTCCTTTTAAATCTGAGCACTGTCTCTTTACAATTCTACACAAATAACACTTTGAAAAATGTCTTAAATAGAAACCAAGGACTTTTGGCAAATGAATTTTCCATTGTGAATATAACCTCTCTGTTGTATGAGATGGTGGTTATTGCCTTGCTATTAGTTTAACTGATCTGGTGTGTTGCAGTTTAATTCTTTGTTAACCTTGGAATGTAATTTAGGCCACCCTGATGATAGATAGATGTGTGAACATGCTTATTCTTTGTGAACATTTGACAGTATTAAATTAACCTGTACAATTCAGATTGAAGGTTGCTTAAATGCGCATTGGGTAAAATGGAGTTGGGAGGAGATGGAAATTAGGAAATCTCCTGAGTGTGTCTTGTATTAGCCTAGCAGTAGTATCAAACAAGCCAGTGCGTGCAGTTGGGTGCATTATTGCTGCTTAAGGGAGTTATGTTAAAATTATGATCATGTGGGTGGGGCAAACCCATGCTCCTTTACTTTGCTGCAAAAAAGCATTGCTGTTGTCAAATACAAAAATCACTGGCATGTTTGCAGCTCATATCCTGGCCTTTGAGAGAGAGTTGATTTACAGTATTTTGGAACTTATTAAGATTAGTTTTACATATTTTTAGTATGTTTTTCCAATAATGGAAGTTCAAATGCAACATGACTTAGTAAGAACAAAATCAAAACTTCCATATATGTAGCTCCTTTAATGTAGCAAAACATTAGGATGATGACCAAAATAAAATTGAGCAGAGTCGTGTTTAGTACATGGGGAAAAAATAGGGAAAAATAGATTGGTTTAGGTTGAGAATTTCGCAACCCCTTTCTTTGCCAGCTGAAAGGGCGCGGTTATTTGTTTCACCCATTGGGAGGACTCAGTTGTAAAAGTGTTCCTCCGACACATGCTAGGATGTGTCCAACTATATCTGTTACAGATCTCCTTGACTCTTTTGCCTTTATGCAAAAACAAAAGTCAGCAGATCCTACTGGTTACTTGGAAGGACAAAATCGCTCCTATCTCTATTTTCTCAGAAGAGGTGGCCCAAAGATTCTGCTGCCTGTAATCTGGTTTGCATCTTTGTTAGGACAAGGAACATTTCTCGTATCGTGGCAACAGAGCTCATTGTTCTCTTGCTCTTTGCAAATGGCCTCTTCTGTTAGTTTAATCAGTTACAGATGCCTTGTTTGAGAGGGAAAATATTTATTCAGAGGGGGAGCAACTTGGGTTTACTAGATTTGGCAATGTACTTGTCCTAGTTACCCAAATGGAGAGAATGTGTAGATTCTTAAAAGGTTTGATCGAGTAGATTCTGATGGATATGATGGACACTGTATTTGGATAAAAATCCATCAATTTCTTCAAACTGAGGAAACTGAGGGGATGGAGATGGGATGAACTAATGGAATTGAGATTGAGGCCCCCCCCCCATGACTTTCTAGAATGGCTGAATAGACACATGGAACCAAATGGCTCCAATTTCAGCCCATGTTGTTATGAACCAACTGGAAAGGGGCATCAACACATGAAAATAATTATGCTGGAAATGTAAAATTAAAACAGAAAAACGGAGGAAATCAGCAGTCGGCCTGTATCTGTGGGAAGAGAAGCAGGGTTAAGATTTTGGGTTGAAGGCCCTTTATCAGAACTCAAATAGAGACAAAAGAGGCTTGTAAATCTGCAGAGGGGGGAAGGGGATTTCTCTGATAGGGTGAAACTGGGATGACCATCGAGACAAATTGTAAACGGGCTTATCTGAACAGTGAGTGAATGTAAGCAGTTAGTGAGTAGAAAATAGACGCAAGACTGTTAGATCTGTAAAATGAAGAGTAGGAGGATGTGCCCAGATGATTAGGCTTGTCATGTAGCCTATTCCCAGAGTGGAAAAAGAGAAAAAAGGGAGAAAAATATCAAACAGAGCTAATATAACAGATGGATATTGATAGAGACAGAGACATCTAGTTACCTGAAAGCAGCAGCAATTTGTGGCTCAAGGACGCAAAGTGCTGAGGTAACTCAGCTGGTCAGGCAGCATCTCTGGAGACCATGGATGGGTGATGTTTCGGGTTGGGACCCTTCTTCAGATTCTATTTCAGCAAATTGTAGCTCTTTGCTTTTTCAGTGTGGAAGCATTGCACTAGAGGCTACCTTTATTAATGAAAGTTTTGGACATAGAGGTGCTAGCAATGATGTAAGTGTCATGAAGGGGAGGATTTCATTCAGTAATGGTAGAGGTTATATGTGACTGTAAGAAACACATTGTTCATGTACCTGGAAACAGCTACAACATGGTTCAAGATACTACAATTATAGACTTAATTAACCAGATACTTGGATGTATTCTGGAGATAACCTTAGAGCTATGACTAGTTAACAGTATGAATACCTTAAAGTACAATTGAATTAAATCAATGTTGCAGTTTGCATTATCTCTTAGTGCAAATAGTTTTTAAGTAAATAGAAGCCAGTTTTATCTTTTTGAAGTAGGGTGCAATTTCCTGAATCTATGCTCAATCACCTGAAGGCAGGTATAATGTTAATGGAGCATTTCTCTCATTAAAGCTTCAATCGGTGCTTCCTGGAAGAAAAGTCACTGGTTGTGAGCCAAATTTGGGATGGTAGTTGGGAATAGCTTTCTTTCCAGTGAACCCTCTTTGGTAGCTAATATCCACAATAAAGGGAAAGCATTCCTGACATTGGAAAAATTACCAAGTCATTTATATCTTTTCCTTGACCTCCTTGGAAATGGAGTGCAAAGTCTCCTTAAGGTTTGATGTTTGGAGGTTGGTTCAGTGATCCAAACCCTACAGTCCTTTAACTAAGATTTGTCTTCTGCTGGGAAGCTGCCCTATGCTAGCCCATTCCCTGCTTCTCCTTTTCTCCTCCTCCCCAGAGAAACATGCTCTTCCACATGCATTGAAACAAAAATTCAGCCAAGAAAAAAGACTGATCTAATTCAATGTTAGTAGTAAAAAAAACACAATTGATTTAAGAAAGACAGATGCAAGGTAAGCAGGATCAGGCTTCAAGGACTGCTGTGCATTTGTGCTATTGTACTATTAATCTTCATTATCATTATCATTTACCAGAGAGATTTTTCATTCCTTCCATGTCTCAACTACATCATTGTCACCTTCATTAATGTTCAGCGCCGCTATTTTTATGGTGGATTAGGTGAAACGAAAGCAGAAGTCTGTCTGCTGCTGCCTCAGAGGAATGCCGTGTCAACTGAGTAGGTATTCACCCAGCACGCTGTCAGCTGTCAGCTATCTGCAATCTTTCATCTCCCAACAGTCCTCTGTTAACAACTTTGGAAAGCTGATTTAATTTGCTGATCCCACCCTAGTCAAATGAGTAGGAAGGATTTTTAAAGTTCTGCAGGCACATTGTAATTTATGCACCCAGCTTTCCTGTACACAATGTGCCTAAATAACGACCCCTTTTTGTCGACATTGTATTTCAAAGGATGACTTGTGGAGTTATTGATTGATTGAATAATACAGTATGGAAACAGGCCCATTGGCTCACAAACCCATGGTGATTATTGATCACTAGTTCCCACTCTCTCATCCACTCGCTGCACACTACAGGCTATTTTCAGAGGCCAATTAACCTACAAATCCACACGTCTTTGGGATGTGGGAGGAATAGGGAAAACGTGCAAACTCCATACAGAAAGCACCCAAGGCCAGGATTGAACCCGGGTCTCTGGCGCTGTGAGGCAGCAGCTCTTACAGCCAGCCAGACTTTATTACGAGGTTGCGTATGGGGCCACAGTTTAAGAATAAGGGGTAGGCCATTTAGAACGGAGATGAGGAAAAACTTTTTCAGTCAGAGAGTTGTGAATCTGTGGAATTCTCTGCCTCAGAAGGCAGTGGAGGCCAATTCTCTGAATGCATTCAAGAGAGAGCTCGATAGAGCTCTTAAGGATAGTGGAGTCAGGGGGTATGGGGAGAAGGCAGGAACGGGGTACTGATTGAGAATGATCAGCCATGATCACATTGAATGGCGGTGCTGGCTTGAGGGGCCGAATGGCCTACTCCTGCACCTATTGTCTATTGCCTTTAAAAGGTGATATATAGGGAAATAAATGGACCTTTGCCAAGTTTTATCGTGGTATATTGGACTTAAAGATGGCACACGGTGACACTGTTGCCACTTCACATTGGCTGTCTCCCCATGGTGGCTCCTTTTAGGCGGCTTATCTCCGAGTACTAAGTTGACTTGTTAAAATCTAGTGTTTTTACCTTTGTTGCAAGTCGTACTCCCCCTCTTTGGGTGCCTATACCAGATGTAAAGAAGGGGAAGATTGGGCACAAAACTGATTCTCACAAAAGCAAATAATTACCCTTGTGCAGCTGTTCTTTCAATTTTAAGAATATTGTTACATTTCTGCTCTGTGCTCAGTGATTTTCATCTATAATAGGTGTTTTAAAACTTTCACTTGAATTTCCTGCAAAGTAGTTCTTCCATGCTCCATGGTGGATGTATACAGTCATAGCTGGTGGATATGTAGTGAGCAGTTCCTGCTATTTATGACAGGAAGTATCCCACCTCCAGGCCACAACCCTTTATTTTGTCATGTTATTTGTAACCGAAGTTTGGCACATTAATAAATGCATTAGCATTGATAAAAAGCAGGTTTATTGTTGTTAATGTTTTTTTTCTGTTTTCGTCTACGATTCTTTTGTTGAGCCAGTATTTTTTATCCTAGTCTCATCTTGTATTTGGACAGTGCCTGCCATCACCATTTATTGTTTTCTTTGTTTTCAGGAACTAGAAATATTGTTGCTATCATGATTGGCAGCACAAAGGGTTTGGAAATACTGGAATTAGTGCGTCGAGGTATCCCAGTGATAATGTCCATCACTGTTGGTTCCCGCCATGTGGAGGAGTGGATGAGTTCCCAGTCAGTTGTTTTTGTTATTATCGCTTTCATAACAATGATGATCATCTCTTTGGCATGGCTCATCTTCTACTATATTCAGAGATTTCTATACGCGGGGTCGCCGTTTTCAACCCAGGTAAAGTATTTATGGATTTATAGCTAAAAGTGCTTTAAAATTCATTTTTAATTCACAAAAATATTCCGCTTTTGGTTTCATTTGGGTGTCGGGAGTTATGGGCCGAAGGGGTTGAGAGGGAAAGATAGATCAGCCATGATTGAATGGCGGAGTAGACTAGATGGGCCGATGGCCTAATTCTGCTACGAGAACTTATGAAAATATATGTTTTAGTAAAGCATGAGTCTGGTTAGTGGTACTCCTGGTGATTACTGTGCGCTTTCAGATTTCTATTTTAATTGATGTTAAAGAAGCCTGGTGTGTTGTTGTTACCTGCTTTTTTTAGATGGTACACATTGCAGCTACATTGCATTGTGATATAGAGGTTGAATGTTCAGGCAGAGGATTGGGTGCCATTTAACTGAATGTTTACACTTTTCTTTGTTCATTTGCTGAGAGTTGGAGTTAAATTTACCAAGAAGAAGGGCCTCGACTTGAAATGTCACCCATTCCTTCTCTCCCGAGATGCTGCCTGACCCACTGAGTTACTCCAGCATTTTGTGTCTACCTTCGAATTTATCAAGATATATGTAGAATGGTTCGACATGTCCTCTACAAAGAAAAGGTTTTGGCACTCAGGACGTGAAACACTCCCTGCAGGATATACAGCCACAGACATGCTTTTGTAGTTACAGCATTTACGTTGTTGGTCTACTTAAGTTTTCAGTTAAGTGTGACCCCACGGTTTAAAGTTTGGAATTTGATGGTAAAACTATTGAATAGCGAGGGGAGAGGAGACTTTTCGTTTCTATTGGAAATGTGCATTGTGATTCAGGAATGCAACTTGCCACTTACCACCCCAGACCTGAATGTTGTCTAGGTCTTGTTCCACATGGGCTTGGCTGCATCATTATCTGAAGAAATGTGAAAGGAATTAAACATTTTGTCTTTATCATAATATTAAGTCAATTGCTGATGATTCTAAATGAAATGTTGGTCCATTTTTTGATCTCCTAAAGCAAGGCATGTGAATGAATTGCTATCAGGTCTGTGTCAGTACCAAATGCTGCGAAAATGTGGTGCTTGACAACTCCATCCAATTTCTGGAGCATTTTGAGCTATAGCGTGGCTTTCTTTAAATCTACTTCCTCCATGCAAACACAGCTATAAAACATGATTATACTTTCTTTTTGAGAGGGTTTGTCAGGAAGAGTCAATTCTCTACTTTTTTTTAATATTGAGCATTTTGGTGTACAGCTATCACTAAAATGTTGAATGCCTTGAGATGTTATCCTATCTGGCATTGTGATTCAGGAGGAATTTTGATATTTGAAGCAAATAAACTATGTTTAAATAGAGTTATTCCAGATTCCCCAGGGTTAATTAACAGATAAATTTGCAAAAATGTCAAATGGCCGATCAACACTGTGGTGGTGGTCATTGAATAAGATAACTGGTATCTGCAAAATTATAATCCAGAAACAAAGTACTGCAGACACTGGAAATCTAGAATAAAAATAGAAAATGTTAGGGATACTGAGTAGATCAGCAGCATCGTTGGGAAGAAACTGTGTGAAAAATTGTTTTGATTTCTAATATTACCCATTTTGTTATGAAAGATGATGGACCAGAAAAGTTAACCCTGCATCTCTGTTTGCAAAATGTAGAGATAAAGAACTGCATATGTTGGTTTACAAAAATGGACACGAAGTGCTGGAGTAACTCAGCGAGACAGGCAGCATCTCTGGAGAACATGGATAGGTGACGTTTCAGGTATGGTTCCGACCCATTTCGTGACAATTAGTCTGGAGAAGGGTCCCAACCCGAAATGTCACCTACCTATGTTCTCCAGACAAGCTGCCTGACCCGCTGAGTTACTCCGGCACTTTGTGTCTTGTTATCTCTCTCTCCAGATGCTGCTTGACCTGTTGACCAGTGCTATGTTTTTTTTTCTGTGATAGTGTCTCTGCATGGAGATGCGTTTGGAGATAGAACAAGGGAGAAACAGTAACACAAAATAAACCCCTGTTGAAACTTAAGCACCAGTTCAGAATTGACATTTGAGAGTTCAACCCTGCATGTTCATGGATCGATTAGCAAACAAATATTGACTTCCTGGTTGACGATCCCATTCATGCAAACAGAAAGGTGTTGAGAAGAAGTGGGGTGAAATTGGAGTGTCAACTTTCCGATTTAAACACAAAACAGAAAATTGTTTTGTGTCCGATGGGCACCATTTAGATTAAACATGTCCCCAGTCACTTGCTGCAAAGCACATTAAATGCATGGTAATAATCATTGCATAGCTGCTCTGAATGCATTTATGTTGTTGTTTCCATTGCCCCCGTTGTTTAGCCCAATCCTGGACTTGGTTATCCTCATGCCAGCTACATTCAGGGCACCGTATGCAAGTGAAGTGGTCCTGATAAAGACATTAGATGGACTTCCTTTGCACATGTCTAGTGCCCAGCATCTGTTTCAGGTGTAAATCCAGGCTACAAATATGAAAGGTGCCACTTTTCTGATACATTTTGTTGATGCGGCTCGTCTTTTTTCAATAAACCCATAAAATAGACATAACTATTTCTAATCCAAGATGTGTTAAATTAGTACAGATAACATAATGGGGTTTTGGTACATGGTCTCACAAGTTAAAAATGATATGGCTGCATATCTCCTGTTTTAAAAAAATCTAATCTAAAGTCAACATAATAATGGTCATTAAAACCAGCAAGAGCCTCAGCCGGAGAATGCTGGGAAATGTAAACCTGTCAGTTGGGCACTAAAATTGGGTGGTACAGTGGCACAGCTGGTGGTGCTGCTGCCTCACAGCACGAGATACCCAAGTTTGATCCTGATCTCGGGTGCTGCCTGTGTGGAGTTTGCATGTTTTCCCGGTGACTTCATGGGATTCTTCCTGGTGCTCGTTTCCTGCCACATCCCAAAGATGTATGGGTTGGTAAGTTAATTGTCCTCTGAAATTTGCCCCTCATGCCTTTAGGGAAAAGTGAAATAGCATAGAACTAGTGTGAACGGGTGATCAGTGGTCTTCATAGACTAGGCCAAAGGGCCTGTTTTCATGCTGTATCTTTAAACTATTTGGACTTTTCGATTACTTGAAATGTAATTTGGGTACAAACTGGTTAATGTGATTAAAGACATATAATCATTTGTCCAGTAATCATTACTGAAGGTAACAAAAAAATTAAAAATCAATTTTAATCATTTGTTACAGAACAAAAAAAACAAGAACAACAGGAAAGAAACCAAGAAGGCTATCGATAAACTTCAGCTTCACACTGTCAGGCATGGAGATAGGGTAAGACATGTTGGGGAGTTTGAGCAGGACCTCACAACCTGCAAGCAGTCAAGGGTTCTGCTAAAATAAGTTGTCTTTTATCCATCTCAGTATATTAATCTGATTATATTGAAACATTGAGGTATTTATTTTAAACTTTTTATTTCCTGTATCGTATTTTAATGTTTCTCTTTGTTTTAGCTATGTCTCTTGTCACTTGTAATTTATTTTAGTTTATATTGTTACTTTGAGATATGGAGGTTATCTCTCTATGATTCAGTCGAACATCTTATTGAGAAGAGTGGTGTTTTATTGCAAAGCATTGGCTTCAACCTAGAATATTATTATTCATTATGACTTTTCTACAATTTCTGATAAACTAAATTCTAGCCTGCCTGAAATCATTGATTGCTTTCTCCTCCGTAAAACTTTCTCTTAGTAATTCCCCATGGCACACGTCTTGCCTTCAGCTTAAGGGAGATAAGCTTGACATCTTATTGAATCCTGCTCTTTATTATTAAAGCTGGCAATTATTTCAAGATTTTATATAAATGCAAAGATGGCTTTTCGTCACTATATGCCATCTTAAGCCATCTTCCAACAATTGGTAGACAGAAGGAACTGCAGATGCTGGTTTACAAAAAAATACACAAAGTGCTGGATTAAGTGAGCCGAGCAGCCTCTCTGGAGAACATGGTTAAGTAATGGGGACCTTTCCTCAGACTGATGAAGAAGGGTTCCAATCCAAAACATCACCTATCCATGTTCTCCAGAGATGCTCTGACCCGCTGAGTTACTCCAGGACTCTGAGTTTTTTCCAGCAATTGGTGCCAGGAATGGTTATTGTTTCACAAAAGCCAAAACTATCCATTCAGCTGTAACTTCCACTTCCATTTCTTTGACACTGGGCCAAATGTCTCCAAATGTTCCTTGCTGGCTTGTTACAGAGCCGCACCTAAATTCAGATTATTACCTATCTCTTGCTTTTTTTTCTAATTTGACTTGTCCACAATATCTATCACCTGATTATTTGAATATATTTTGAGCAGATTAATGACGCCCAACTTTTGTTCTTGGGCCAGTGCAGGTTTATATTTTAAGTTGTACTATTCTTCTCACCTTGATCCTTTCAGATTTGTTGCTATCGCTCACGTCAAAGAAACAAAACATCCTTAACCTTGTGATCATTGCTCCATCTCTGTGCCTTGAGCATGTTCTTGCCTCCCATAGCATGTGTGTCCTTTCCTCAAAGGTGTGTTTAAATCCATTTAATCCAGTTTCCACCCAGCAGCAGTACTGAAACTGCCCATTTTAAATTTGCTTTACATTTTTTGAAACTGGCTGTGATAAACTATTCTTCTATACTTATTGACCTGTCTGTTTCTTCCATCACAGCCAAATACTCATTTGTCTCTAAAGGCTTATCTATTGTTCACTATTTGTATTAATTAAGTTGCAGCCAAAGAATAGCCTACAATAGATTCTTCCAATTTTGAATTTGCTGCAAGAGTCCCTGAGGGACCTATCTTGGCTCCTTTTTCTCAAAGTACCACCTTCAATAGTCAATAGTCGTTTATTTGTCACATACACATAAATGTGTAGTGAAATGAAACATTACCCGCAGTTGAACAATAAGACCAATAAGATTAATCAATAAAAATGCAATAACACATACAATCACAACTAACACCAAACAAAAAGAAACATCCATCACAGTGAGTCTCCTCCAGTCCCTCCTCACTGTGATGGAAGGCCAGAATGTCTTTTCTCTTCCCTGCCGTCTTGTCCCGCGGTCAGGCTGTTAAAGTTGCCACGTCGGGGCGGTCGGGGCTCCCGATATTGAAGCCCCCGCTGGACGGTGAAAGGTCCACGGCCTATTTCAGGCCGCGCCGGATGGTGAAAGGTCCGTGGCGGGCCGACCCAAGCCCCGCGATTCGGGGCGGGCGAACACGCTGCCTCTGCCGGAGCTCCCGATGTCGGCCCCCATCCAGGGGCCTGCGGGCTTCCGACGTCCACGCGACCCGCGCCGTTCTTGAACAACCCCAGTATTCCACAGATCTGATGAAGTTCTCGACCTTAAACATTAACTCTATTTCTCTTCGCACAGATGCAGGTCTAATCTGAGTATTTCCAACATTTACTGTATGAATTTTAAATTGCTGTTTTTTTTAAAACGGAGTCAAAATTGTCAAATAGAGATTGTGTCATTATCTAACTTTACCCTTTAACGCTTGTTAGGAAATTGATTTGGACATTGAAGGCTGCGCTGTGTGCATTGAAGTGTACAGATCCCGAGATGTTGTACGAATTCTCCCGTGCAAGTATGAATCTTTTGTTTAAAGTTGTAAATTGTGAATACTTTACCCTAGGCTTGTATACACTGGAATTTGGAAGGATGAGAGGGGATCTTATTGAAACATAAGATTATTAAGGGATTGGACACACTAGAGGAAACATATTTGCAATGTTGGGGGAGTCCAGAACCAGGGGCCACAGTTTAAGAATAAGGGGTAGGCCATTTAGAACAGAGATGAGGAAAAACTTTTTCACTCGGAGAGTTGTAAATCTGTGGAATTCTCTGCCTCAGAGGGCAGTGGAGGCCAATTCTCTGGATGCTTTCAAGAGAGAGTTAGAGCTCTTAATGATAGTGGAGACAGGGGGTATGGGGAGTGGGCAGGAACGGAGAACTGTGAATGATCAGCCATGATCACATTGAATGCCCTATTCCTGCACCTATTGTCTATTGACATGCAAAGGAATATCATGTTTATGTATAAAAATAACAATCGTTTAAAACGTTATAGAAAAGTGCTAGAATTTTGGAATATTTGTTGCTACAAAATAAGTAAATAAGCTGGGGTTGGAATGCAGTTTTAGTGTCTACTGCAATTAGTTTACAATTCTGTACCTATCCTTTAGGCATGTATTCCATAGAATGTGCATTGATCCATGGCTTCTTGAGCATCATACCTGTCCAATGTGCAAACTCGATGTCATTAAAGCACTTGGTTTTATGGTAAGTAATGGAAAAACAATTGGATAGAGCAGTTAATTATTCAGTTGATGCAAAATTAAGAGTGTACAAATAACAAAATCAATATTTTTAAATGTCATATTAGCTTTAGGACTCTTATCTTTGAGTTGGAAGCAGTGATTTCAACCTCACTTCAGAGAGTTGAGTGCATTTATCTGTGCACCATTTAAGCACTCTAGTGTAGCACTACAAAACAAAAAGCTCCATCTCCTGTGTAAGCAATGACACTTTGTCACATATACCTAGGTACAAGCATTCAACCACGTAAAATTGTACAGCATTCATCCCATAGGCAGCACACAAGTGTCGCCACGTATCTGGCACCAACAAAGTTACAAGAGTTTACTGAACATTCGTATGTTCGGTAACCTCTGGAGGGTGTTCGGTAAACACAGGGCAGCAGGTGGCCCCCCACTCGCTGTGTCTGCCTCGTTCTCTGCACCCACCCACCCACCGGGTCCCCTTTATTCTCGGTGGCCCCCCGCCGGGTCTCCCTCCGCTCTCGATGTCTATTTCGCTCTCGAGTTCTTCCTCGCTCTTAACAGTGCAGGTCCCAGCGACGCCGGTGGCTCAGGGCCGACTTTGGAGTCTGCAGTGGGCGAGCCGGGCCTACTGGCGGGTCCTCTGTCGGCAGTCCACAGAGGGCGATCCTCGGTCCTCTGACCGCAGTGATCGAGTCCTCGGTCTACGGCGGGTGGATCCTCCGTTGGTCCACTCTGAGCAGAGATCGTCAACGCTTTAAATGGCTGAAACGGATTTGTCAGAACAGCTGGACACTAATCTGGATTTTCTCCAAATTTTCTTTTTAACGCCTCTGCCTGCCCATATTTCTCTTTTTGATCTTCATTAAAGCCTATCTCTTGGATCAACATTTTGATCTCGTTTAGTCAAAGATGTGATTAGGAGAGAAATTATTTTTTTTAATTATCTTTTGTTGCTGACTACATTATTTATACCTGACAGATGGATACATGTGAAAATGTTGAAGTAGTTATACCAGAGGCAGTACCTGACAACATCCCAGGTGGCAATGCAAATGTTCCTCCACAAGATGGAGCTGAAGCAAGCATGCTCCCTGACTCTCCAACCTTTGAGTCTTTACAGCATGATGATAGACTAATAGAAGAGGATGAAGCTGTAGCCTTAATTGGTATGTAAATTTGTTCAAAGTTTCCGAATATAATAAAATTAATCTTCAAGCAGGCATAAATTATATAAAACTAAATGCATGTGAAGCTGCGGGGGAATTGGAGATGGACCAGGATAATATACCTGATAGTGGCACACTGGTAGCGTTTGCAATGGACGCAGTAGCATGTGGCACTATTAGAGATATACCTGAGATTCACAATGTTGTCATCTGGTTGTTCATCTTCCAGTCATTTGCAGTGTCTGGAGGACAGTGCACGACAATGTGTTCTAAGCAAATGTTCTAAGCAAATTTTAGTTTGATGGCTCCTCTTTTTTGCAATGATCTCGAGAAAAAAGGAGACAAAACAGTCAGGTAAGGAGAGAAGAGGAATTAAATGTAAAGGAGGGAGGCACATAGTTGGAAAGGAAGGGATAGGAAAGTGGGAGAAATAGGTACATATCAGGCACAGAGGGAGAACAGTGAGTGAGGGTTTCACAGAACCGTTGGAGAGAGGAGAACTTCAAAGTATACTTTGAGGTAGAGATATTCATGCACATTATTTCAGTAGAGGGCATGCTTTTTAAGCCTTCTATCACAGCTATGGGCATGATCTTCTACAGCATGTGTTCCATGTAACAAATTTCTCCAGGTACTACTTTGTAATATTCCATTTGCAATATGTTAATATCTAGATTTGGTTTTAAAGATCTAAACCTCCAGGAATTTATTTGATCAATCTTTTAATCTTGTTAACTGGTTGATGTTTCACCCTTAAATATAATGACGAGAAATGGGAACTTAAGAGTTTACGCTAACTGCTTGCCATCCACATGCACTTCCAGCATGTGAGCAAACAGAAAGCTTTGTGTAGGAAGGAACGGCAGATGCTGGTTTACACTGAAGATAGACACAAAATGCTGGAGTAACTCAGCAGCATATCTACAGAGAAGGAATGGGTGACATATCAGCCAGTCTGAAGTTACCTATTCCTTCTCTCCAGAGACGTTACTCCAGCATTTTGTCTTGACAGAAAGCTTTGGTAGCTCCTTCTCTTCCCCAGCAGAAGAATGGTACTGTGATTATACCTCATTGGAAAGCAAACGGGGATTTCATGTTCTGTAGAAAGCAACAACATGAACCATATTTGCTACAAAGATTGAAAGAAAGGATTCAATACTCCCTTTGAACAGGTGTAAACAAAATTATGAAAACTAAATATAAATGTTAAATTATCCACCTGTTGTTTAAGAGAATTTGCCCCACAATTCTACCTCTAGCTTCCAATCAATCTATTCCAGCTGGCATTGGAAGTCTGCCACCTCACCACTGCAAAGGGGCCATTTCATCAAATGCTTGCAATGTAAAATTGTAATGGTTCAATGCTCATTGAGCTCTCACCCCAGTTCTGCTAAGAGTAATTTTAGTATAAGATACAATAAAATGGGTTATTGTGAATTGGCGTATATATATTTATATACACACGTAATGTGCACAAAAAAATACCCCTCCCCCTCATCATTTCAAAGCTGTATTAGATTTGCTTGTTGAATATGTAAATTCTAGTAGTCAGCTTTTTTTTTTAAAGATTTTGTTCAAAACTTTCACAATTTTTTCCTTTCTTTAGAAGCAAGTTTAGAAAATCAAATAAATAGTGACAGTTCATCTTGCCCTATTGGATGCCCAGATTCCAGATGAATACTTCTAAAATTGGAAAGTGGTGTTCTCTTGAAGCACGAACGGTCATCGTGGGTTTTTGGAAGAAAAATGAAAATATTGTATACAGTTTGGTGTGTGCAATGAAATATTAGGTCATGTATTTTAATTTATCGCTTTGCAATTCTCTGTTTAACATAATCTTCCCTGTACAAAAGAAACATTGGGTCATTTTTCATAGGTGATGAAATACATTGAACTGGTAACACATGGGACTCCTGTTTATATATTGCAAAATTCCTGTTCTTCCACAATGTAGAAAATAAGGTACTTTGCAATTCATCATTTGTGATGCTGGAATTTTAAATCACTGGTTATATACGTGTCCATTTTGTCTGTTCTGTCTCTCAAGTATATTTGTAAATATGCTTATTTGATCACATTTTCAATGGATTTATATTGTCAATTTGTCAAATATGGATGTCTGGGGAGTTATTTGTAGCCAGTTGTCAGATTGTGATATTGTCAATGATCTTAACTGGACTAGTAACATATATTTCAGGGCATTATCCTGTTCTACCAGTTTGGCCCATTACCTTTCCACAATGTTTGGTAGATTTCTCTAAGTGGCTCCTATTTTAAGGATATTGTGCACTAATTTAGTTCCACCTGTAGCTGCACGAGTTCTCCATTAAAATGCACTAAAAAGATTGAATAATTAAACAAATGTTTGTTAAACATTTCAATTATCACGATGGTCATAAAAGACCAATATCATTAGATTAAAATTTCAATTACCTGCACTTCAGAACTTGTCCAAATTTACTGGTAAATTTTCCATAATTATAATTCTAATAAACTAATTAACTTTTGATAAAGCTGCATTACTGCTTCTTAACAATGTTAATACAATTATACTACCCATTATTGTAATATTGTCAAATTGTAAGGACAATTTGAAATTGGCAATATTTTATAATTATGCCAAACCAATAAGATCTTGTACTTCATTTTAATGTAACAGAGCAATAAAACAATGTGCCTTATGCAAATAAATTAATAACCATAATCTGCAAAATATATCATTGTGGTAGTAATTTATAAAACTGCATCAATATTTGGGGCAAAAATTCAAGAGATTTAAAACCAAATTCAAACAAAATTTACTCCTTATTGCTGTGTTATGGAATATTAACAGCTTATGACATATTACAAAAACATGGAAACGCATTAACATTTCATCCTGTTCAGTGCAGGTCACTGTTTGCCACCATTTTATTTTTAAAGTGAGCCCATAGATGCAAGCAGTGAGATACCAAAAGAGATGGCGTAATATCTTCTTTTATAGTAAATTAAATGCCAACATTGCTTTCTACAAAATGTAAGTTGTCATGAGAAGATTAACATGAGGCTGCATACTTGCAGTTCCTTTAGTAGAACTTGCTTCAGTCTGCCATTTCATTTATGTCTGGCTGGCTACAGTTTAAAAGGTTTCTTGTGAAGATTCTACGGTCAATTTGTAATTTTTAAACACGATGGGGATTTAAGGCTTTGGAGACCAGGCCCTTAGTGAAATTGTGTGCATGCAATAAACACATTCTGAACTGTGTAATTTTTGTGCATTTCAATTGTCTTTAACATTTTTCAGATGATTAAGTCATTAAGGACGAGTATAAATTCCAGCCTGCCTTTTTATTTCTTCAATTTCCACGTTACGAGGGACATTAGCATGTTAGAAAATGGACCCCACTATTGTTATACTGTGTATTTGTTAAGCAACTAAATGCACAAATAAGGATTTAATCAGCGTTATAAAATAGTGTGAATCTTATTTTTATGAATGAGGACTTTAGTGTGAATCTTATTTTTATGAATGCTACATACCTTATGGTGCACGAGGACAGAACATTTAACCCAATTTGGATCAACTAGACACGGAGGCTGAATTTTCCTACCTCTCTAGACATGGTGCTATTATTTTCAGTCCACTCGTTAAAATGAGGATCACAAACTAACCAGCCTGGAAGCAGAAAACATTGGCTTTACATTCTGTGGGACTACTTGAACAGAGTATACCCTGTCTTGGCTTTTACCCCTTCCTCAATTAAAGAAACAGACGAAACAATTCATTCTGGTTTGCAGGATCTTGCTGTTCAATTTAGAAATGAACTACAAATTTGGAAATACCTCATCACTTGAGTAAATTTACATTGAGTAAATCTTCCGGCAAAGAAAGTGGTAATCTAAAATGGTCTGATCGTACTTTGGATTTTCCATTGCTTGAACATCTGTACTTTTTCTTTCTTTTCGTCCCATTACAGCAACATTTGAATATGTAAAATCTCCATCAAATAAAACCTGACCCTATCATTGCCCTGATGCTGTGCTATTCTGTCAATTTGATTGAAAAAGTTACTCAGATATATTAAACTGTCGCATGACAACTCTATATTTCTGCTAAATGTTCAACGACTAACAAGTCATACATTTCTTGTTTAATCAGTTTTAAAGCAAACCTGTGCACTAGTGTACATGTTTTGGAACAAGATATTAACATCGAGTGCTTGTCAGGTATGTGCTCTGAGAAAAATCGGAAAGGCCGGCATGGTGGCGCAGCGGTAGAGTTGCTGCCTTATAGCGCCAGAGCCCCGGGTTAGATCCTGACCATGGGTGCTGTCTACAGTTTGTATGTTATCCCCGTGACCTGCATGGGTTTTCTCCAGATGGTCCAGTTTCCTCCCACTCCAAAGACATACAGGTTTGTAGGTTAATCGGCTTGATAAAATTGTAAATTGTCCCTGGTATGTGTGAAGACTCGGTGGGCCGAAGGTTTACAACGTTTCCACGCTGTATCTCTTTTTGACATTTTCTGTTGCTTTATTGTGTTGCTGTATCGGTCTTGCTTGTTCATTGATGTTAAAGATGGACACCTCATCCCTGATTAATCTGATTTAGCACTGCATACACATTGCACCGACTCTAATCTAGTTACTGGTTTTGTAGGATCAGCTGAGAGGTCTTTCTGTTTAGGATGTAATTTCTCCATTGAGACTGCCATTATTCATCATGACTGAGCTAGAATTCCCATCTGCATCTGGAACTGTGTGCTGAGAAGTAATCTCAGTTTCCATGCACCAAAACCAAAGGATAAATTAGTTTCAAATATTAGTTTGATTAAAGTGGCCATCACAATTTATCAATGTCTAGCTCACATCTTACGTACTATACTGTCCACAGATGGTGGAGTACAGAGCCAACAACATTCACACCATCAAGCAGTCTGCTTCATTCGTACTCCATCAATCATCCTATCCATTCATTCCCATCACCCCTAGCACGGACGTTACAGTGTATCATTTACAAAATGCATAGAGGTGACCTGTCTTATGGAAGGTTACATTTCTAGAAAACTACACAGAGTGATTTTCCAGAATACAGCTCCCATTGAATCTTATGCTTAAGTACAGATGCATTCCTATGGGATGTTTTTCCCTCATAACAAGCCATTTTATTGGCACTGACAAAGTGACCCACTGTTGCTATTTGACAGCTGAGGTCAATATTAGACCCTAGGGAAAGATTGGACAAGGGTTGTGCAAAAGAAAGAAATGTTGTCAATTTTTATTTTTACACACAATACTATGGGGCAGTCTGGTTTGGATATGACATTGCCATAGCCAAGTTCCTCATTTGCTTTTCATCTGCAAGGGATTATCTGATACACAAGGCTCACTGATTACAAAAGGGATGAGATCATTGAGAAAGGCAGCAAAGGAGTTCAGCTCGGTAATGATTTAAAGTGTGGTGACTTAGTGAAAGTGGAGCCACAGCCGAGGAATTACTTTAGGGAGAGGGCTATGGCTTCTGCAACTCCTCACAATGCCATGTATCGGAGAAATTGCCTTCCAGATGAAAATTGCAGCAGTGCAGCATTTTAAAGACATTTCCCTTGTCCACATACTGGAGAAAGTATTGCAAATAAGGACTCAGCTGTGACTGCCAATCCAATCAATCTTATTGCCCCCCTAGTATTGATCAACTAAAAATAAAAATTGACAATTTATTTTGCAGTATTCTTCCCATACTCCATAAACGTGTATTTTATTCCATATCTAGAAATGTTTGGATAGCGATTTGTGAGTTTGGTTAGTTCAGAAATCATAGGGGCGGAATTCAGGCCATTCAGCCCTACTTCAAGTTCGAGTCTAAGCAGCTAATAAAGTCTATTCTGCCATTCAATCATGGCTGATCTATCTTTCCCTCTCAACCCTTTTCTTCTGCCTTCTCCCTGTAACCAATAACCGTACTAATCCAGAACCTATCAATTTCTGCTTTAAAAATACCAGAAGACTTGGCTTCCACAGCCGCCTGTGGCAATAAATTCCACAGATTCACCACCTTCTGGCTAAATAAATCCCTCTTCATCACCCTTCTAAAGCTACATCCTTTTATTCTGAGAGCATATTTCCGTAACACGTGGTTGCCGATGTAGTTTAACACCTAGGCTACAGTAACAGCTAAAACATGTAATTTCTATTACCAGTGGGTTAATCTGTGCAAGGGAACATAGCCATTCAAATGCTTTGTCCAATGCTTTCACCAGGAGACTCATCACCACCACCATTAGGGCGATTATGGATGAGTAATAAATGCTCACCTTGCTAGTGATGCCCAGATTCCAAAAAAATTTGAACAAGCATACCATTTCCAACAGCCACAAATATATATGATTTACTTTCCATCTCCTGTAACTCGTCTGAATGTTCATGCTAGCAAGTGAAGTACTCGCAGGAACATGAACAGCTCAACAGTTTGCCCTGAAAATTAACAATTAATATCGCTCAATACATAGATCAATAACCAAGTATATGGTGCTTCATATTTCAGCATTTTAATTAAAACAAAACTTTTATAATCAATATCCATGAAGTTTCAATTTAAACATTGTTCACTTTCTTTTACTTTTGTACTTCATGAACTTTAAATCATTAATATGATAATTTGCACTATGTTTATACATACAGCATCAAGAATTGAAATTAACTGGTTGTATTCTTTTAAAGAAAGTATACCCCAAATTAAATAGAAGTCAGCAAAGTGATGTTCTTTGCTATACAACTCTACCCTCCCAAAATGTGACCAAGATGCTAATCAGTATCAGTTTGTATGCTTGTATAACAAGAAAATAAATCAGGTCCCATTTGGGTAAACTTGCTGGTTACGAAAGGCTTACGGTTTTGAAACAAAACTAGTTATTTTTCAGTTGTGCACTGAAATCACAGAAAAGTTTCCAATGAATTCCCGAGTTACATTGTGAAGCTTGCCTTCCTTTATTTAGATGATTTTGCTTCCGGAGGATTTTCTCCAGTATCCAGCGTTTTCAGTAACCTGAATAGGCCAGCTGCTTCTCGTATTCGGCTAAACTCAATGCAGAAGGCCTGCACTTCAATGAACAAGTCCTGGACGTTGATTATCTTGTTTCTGATTAAAGACTGGAGGAAGACACATACAAGGCGCACCAAACGGTTCTAAAAGATAAGAGAGTTAGTTTACAATTGATATGGGCGTTGGTGCTAAAATTTATAAGATAGTCTATTTTTCAATCTGAGAAACATTTATCGAATACAATTGATCTGCAGTATATCTTACACAAAATTATAATTGATACAAGGGCAACACAGTGGTGCTGCGGTAGAGTAGCTGCCTTACAGCAAAGGAGACCCAGGTTCGATCCTGACCTCAAGCGCTGTCTGTACAAAGTTTGTATGTTCTCCCCGAGACCATGTGTGTTTTCTCCAGGAGCTTCAGTCTCCCACACTCCAAGTATAGGTTTGTAGGTTAATTGGCTTTGGTAAAACTAAATTGTCCCTAATGCGTAAGATAGTGCTAGTGTACAGGGATCACTTTTTGGCGCAGACACAGTGGGCCAAAAGGTCTGTTTCCACGCTGCATCGCTAAACTTAAAAACTAAAATAAATTGATCTTTTATTTCACCAAGTAATATTGGGAAAACTCCACAAATACCAGCAGGGCTAATTAACCCTTCTTCCCTTGCAATCCTTGACCCAGTTATATTCACACCGTTACTCCCTTTAAACCGGAAGATCCAAACAGTTGATGCCTATATCCAAATTTGCACCAGGCCTTATTAATCCATCTTCCTGACCCACACGGAAATGATCGAGCAACATCTTGACTTAAGTCCTATTCTGGTTTTCAAATCTGGCTACGATTTGAACCCTCCCTGTATCTGTATAGATTTCTCTGGTGTTATAGTGCACCTCTGTGCTTCTGAATTTTTTCATCTGTGCTTACCAGCTGTGCCATGTCCTGTTAGCACATTCCAAATCCTATTTTTTTCACTGGGGCAAATTTAAGCATGACAAGCACCATAATTTAAGTTCATTCGATGTCAAAGCGTATTTGGGAAACATCATAGTCCAGAGAGCTTGAAAAGCAACTTGTATGAATGTAAAAAATATTCAATGAGAAACCAGTCTTGAATTTAAAAGGCAATTTTAACGATGCAATGGGTTTAGAAAAATATATTGATATCAACAAGCAAGGTCCTGAATCCTAGGCAGTGGAGCCCGTTTGCTGTAGCTGGAGAGATAGGGTCCAAGACACAGCAGAAGGGACCAGCCAATTAAAGGTTCAAAAGGAGGAATTCAATCACACAAAGGATCGGCATTCCTGCTTCGGAACACTGCATATGCTCAATTGTTTAACATATTCCAGGCAGGAACGACAGACATTTGGATACCAAGGGAATCAGGAGATTGGGGATCCCTACCAGGATCAAGGGGCTGCACGGCCTATTTATATTTTTACTTCCCATGTTAAGTTCTTGATGCTTTACATAAATAACTCTGCAAGATAAAGGGCACCAAAATGTGTGTTTTACATGATCTTCAAAGGGGAGGGAGAGCCACACAGGGGGGTAATGGAATAAGAATAATGCAGGATGGAATAAGAAAAATAGAAAAAGATTGAAGGTAAACAGTCAGTCCAAATGGGAAACTGGAAGGTCATAAGAAAAAAAAAAGCCAACCTCAAAGCCCCACCAATCACACATGCTGTGAGTAGTTTGTCTACTGCAAGCTAGTCAAAGGGGGAGCAGCAGAAATTATTTAAACAATTTCTTGATGTATGCTTTAAAGCTGACCAACCGAGTAGGTACTCATCAGATCATCAGGGTGAGGAGGTCCCCTGGCGTACTGCAGGCCTGACTCGCCTGCTGCAAAACCGGGAACCTGCCCAGAGTGAAGCCTGGTCCCTGAAGACTGGAATCGGAGGGAGCAGGATGGAGGGAGGTGGCGGATGCCGGATAAAAGGCCTGGTAAGTATAACCGGCGGGGTGGCGGGTGGTTTGAACCAGAGAGGCATTGTCTAATAGTGAACAAGAATATAAATCCAATTTACAGAGGAGCACACATTAACAGCAGAAAACATATTAATAATGAACATGTTCATTACCTGCATGTATTTATCCTTGATCTGTTCACAAGTGGAGATACAATTTGAAATATAGAGGTGAATAAATTCCGGAGGAAGATCAACAGCTGTGGTTAACCTACAAAGTAAGCAAGAAATCAGTCAGCTGTGTTCACACCTGGTCATGAAGTTTGGTAATAAAACAAATTATAGAATTTAAGTATTTTTGAAGTTGACAGACAAGTTAAATTTTAACGTGCTAGACATTTTAAGTATCAAACTTCCAGAATCAAGTGAATTCATGCTGTGAATACGTCAAAGGAAGACAGAATTGGGATTGACAGATGGATCAACAAGATGCCATTAAAACAAATCCCTCACAGCGCAAGCTATCCATCATTATTCAAGTTTGTACATTTTGAAGAATGTCAAGGGTGGTGCATTCTATGTGCAAATTTCTTGGGTAGTGCAGTGCTAAAATAAGGGAAGAAACAAAAGAATATAACTCACCTATTTACAACTTCCATGGAATGAAGAGACATGTCCATATTTACAAGTACAGAAAAGTATTCTGTAATCTGGCTTGATTGCATTAGCTTCAGTAACATCTCTATTGCCACCAAAGGGTTATTTTCTACCAGATCAGGCAGCTTGACAGGAGTCAGTCCAATATGGTAAACTAGCTTTGGATCTTTTTCGAGTTCACCCAGGAGCTATTATAAAAGAAATTAAGTAAATACCTTTGTTATTTCGATGCAGTAAAATCAGTTTTTTTAAATTGATAAATCAAATAATTAATCATAAATAAGTATAGAAGATTTTTATCTTTTTTATTTTTATCCAGTGCAGCACAGGAACAGACTGTTCGGCCTGATGTCTGTGCCAAACATTAACACCAAGTTAATCTGCCTGGAAATGAGAGAAGACATATCCTCAACGTAAACCTCAGATTGCTTCATAAGCAGTTTTACAGCAATTACCCTGAAAGCAGTTAAACTTTATGCATAAATTATGCATAAAACTGAGAAATTACATTGTAATTATTCAAAAGTCACTTAATATTTAATATATAAATTAAAAGATCACGCATATTTTAAACATTGTACACATACAATAAATGTACATTAAAACACTATTGTAATCCCTTTATGGCCTCAGATTCCATTCTTCAATTCTGGTCTCCTACCCTCTCTCCCTCAACTGTGACAACTGCTTTCAGCTACCGAGGTGCCAAATTCTGGAATTACATAGAAAATATAGCACAAGAACAAGCCCTTCAGTCCACAATATCTGTTCTGAACGTGATGCCAAGACCAGCTCTTATCTGCCTGCACATAATCTATATCCCTCCATTAAGCCTCTAAATTCCATTATTGTATCAGCCTCAACCACCAGCCCCGGAAATGTATTTCCAAACATTTTGTTTAAACTTTGTCCCTCTCACCTTACAGTTATGCCCTCTAATGGGGCCTAATGAAAGTCCTACGCCTTGACCTATGAAAGCAAGCATATCATATGCCTACTCTACCACTCTACTTGTATTATCACTTTCAGAAGGTTATTGGCTTGCAGCCAAAGATCCCTCTGTACATCAATGCTGTTTAGGGTTGCGTTATTAATTGTACATTTCCCCCTTACATTTGACCTCCAAAAGTGCAATACTGCACACTTGCTCGGATTAAACACCACTTGCCATTTCCCCGCCCATTTTTATATCTGATCTATATCCCACTGAGGTCCCTGCGAAACTCCACTGGTCAGACCACCAGCCTGAATATTGTCCCTCCACCACAACCTTTTTGGCCATTTAAGGTCCCCTTACTTTGCCACCTGTAAGCTTGTTCTGAATCCATACAACCAAGTCATTATTAATCCCATGTATCTTCTGGATCAGCCTACCATGGAGGACTTTATCAAATGCCTTACTAAAATCCATGTAGAGAACATCCACCACCCTACCCTCAATCAGGTTTGTCACCTCCTCAAACACTCAACCTAGTTAGTAAGACACAACCGCTGTGTACTAAGCCATGCTAACAATTCCTAATTAACTCATTCTCTTCCAACTGGGAGTAAATCCTATTCGGAAGAATTCTCTCCAATGACTTCCTTTCGGGCCTATAATTCCCAGAATTCTCTCTACTTCATTCTTAAATGAAGGGACACTTTGGACCACAAGTCATAGGAGCAGAATTCGGTCATTTAGCCCACCCTAGTGCTCTGCAAGAGCCCAACACCTCCTCCTCCTTAATCACAAATTGCCCGTACAAATTAATATTCTCCACACTTATCTCACTGTCCTCCATGTCCATCTCCTTGGTGAAAACAAGTGTACAGTACTTGTTTAGTACCTTGCCTACATCCCCAGACTCCGAGCACAAATCCCCTCGTTTATCTGTGAGTGGTTCTATCGCCACCCTGATTACCCTCTTGATTTTTTTTTAAAAATCTGGCTCACCAAAGCCATCTGTGGCCCCTTTTAGCCATTCTAATCACCCACTTGAGTTATTTCCTCCTTTCTTTATGTTCTCGAAAGACCTTGTCTGATTCTATCCTCTTAAACCAAATGTATAACCTTTTTGGTCATTTAAGGTCCCCTTACTTTGCCACCTGCATCCCTCCTCCTCACTGGAACATGATGGTCTGAACATCGATCAACTGGTCTTTAAACGATTCTTACATGTCAGACAAGAAACTTACCCAAGAACAACTGCTCCCAATGTGCCCTCCTGAGCAACTGCCTAATAACAGTGGAGTTTGCCTTACTCCAATTTAGTACCTCCCCAAGGTCCAGCCTTCTTCCTATTCAAAACAATCTTTAAAAAAATGGAGTTGTGATCACTATCCCCAAACTACTCTTCCACTGAAACATCAATCACCTGGACAGGCTTATTTCCCAGCACAAAGTTCAGTATGTTCTCTTCTCATGTTGGATTATCCACAAGTTGTTTCAAGAAACCCTCTTGAATACACCTTGCAAATTCTGCCCTTTGGCATTGAGCAAGTCCCAGTCAATATTGGGAAAGTTAACATCATTCACTAAGACAACCCTGTGCTTTGGCTTCTTTCAGTAATCTGTTTATATAAGTTTCTCTATCTAATTCCATTAGAGTGCTTGCATCTTTCTTATTTCTAAGCTCTACCCAAATCACCTCAGTGGATGAACCCTCCAGTATGTCCTCTCTTAAGTGTCACCACGATAGTCTCCCTGAATAGTAGCTCAACTTCTTTACCTCTTTTGCCTCATTCTTATCCACACCTGAAACATCAAAACCTCGGAACATTGAGCCACCAGTCATGTACCGATGCAACCACATTTCCGCAATGACAGCAGTCCCAAACACTAATCCAGGCCAAGTCCATCTGCTTTTTCCACAATAGTCC
Source organism: Rhinoraja longicauda (assembly GCF_053455715.1). Taxonomy (NCBI): domain Eukaryota; kingdom Metazoa; phylum Chordata; class Chondrichthyes; order Rajiformes; family Arhynchobatidae; genus Rhinoraja; species Rhinoraja longicauda. The sequence goes on from NC_135959.1 coordinate 53,829,189, forward strand.
TTGCATTAAAATAAACGCACTTCAGCTTATCAGCATCACCATACTCCTTCTCCTCACCCTGCCTGTCCTTCCTTTGAGACTAACTGGTCCTAACATCTACCTTCCCATCACTCTTTCCAATTTCGCACCTACTCTTCTGGTTCTCACCCCACTGCCTCTAGTTTGAACCCTCCCGAGTAGCACTAGCAAACTTCCCTGCAAGGATATTGGTCTCCCTCCAGTTCAGAGGCAATCCATCCCTAATTCCTGATTTTCTTCCCTAATCTCTTCAATTCTGCATCTTCTTTAGCTAAAACATTTGGTCAGCTGCACAAATATTTTAAATTGGTGTCAAATCTTGCCTGCCATCTGGCATTATGAAATATAATGGGACAATTTACTGCAAAAAGCTATGCAAATGCAAGTTGTTGCTTTGTTACAGACTATAGTAATAAATATAGAAATGGATGTCAGGTAAAAGTAAACTCAAAATAATTTTCTCCTTTCCCCTATGATGCTTGCTCCGAGCAAATACCAACCTGTAACTTTCTAATGAAAGAAATTTCCCTTTACTCTTACTGTTTTTGTCCTCCATGCGGTATTATTGAAACATCGTCTCAGTTATGATATCTTAATAGGTGTCTTTAAAACTAACCACAATCATGGCATTCCTTTATCCTCAATTATTTAAATAATTATACAGATAGTCATGCCAACTTATCTTGCATTAACTACTAATTAATAGACCTAATTAACCAGTGTGATGTTTTCTTTTGTATTCTTTGGAATCTCACCATGTATTAAAAGCATGAGGTTTACTGAAGACTAACTTCTGTATTAGTTCTGCCTTTCCTTTGTTATTCATCCACCACAGTCCAGTTCTCTAATTTGCATTAATTTTCATAGAGGGTTGGATAATCTTTTAGAGCATCTGGAGCCTGAGGAAGCAGGTGCATGTTTCCAGTACAGGAATTTTCTTATTTTCCACATCAATAGTCTGGAGGAAAACGGCAGGCAACAGATTTTCAGCCTCCACTTTTGCACTCTGAGCCCAGGGAAATGACAAACATGGCAGTGTGCTTCATTCATCTGCTTGGCTTACGCTCATCAGCACAATGAAGACACTCCCCAACTTACGCAAGGGTTACATTCTGTAAAGCCCAAGGCAAGTCAGATTTTATGTAAGTTGGAATCATCATAAGAAAACAAAGAACTACAGATACTGGCTAATACACAAAATGACACAAAGTGCTGGAGTGACTGGAGCAGCTTCTCTGGAGAACATGGGTAGGTAACGTTTTGGGTCGGGACCCTTCTTCAGACTGATTCAGTCTACTGAGTTATTCCAACGCATTGTGCTGTTTAACCTTAAAGCTAGATGCTGATGCCGCTGATCTGCACCAACAATCCCTTCTTCACCAGTGGCCACATGATCCGGTTGATGCGGCTCATGTTGTAGCCCCTGGCTGACAGCGCTTTATTCAGGCTGTCCCTGCACTCGGTCACCCTGGGGCTGCCTACCCTCTCACTAACTCCTGCTTCTTCCTTTCTGCCTCTTTGCCAAGAAAGGTCAAAGTTTCCATTTGGAACAAATCTATGTATTTTGCGTCCACACACCTGTTACCTTCTCAGCCTCCAAAAAGCCATGTTATCCCACTGCACTATATTAAAAATAACTTTAGGCTTGGCTCAATTTTTTTATGTCTTTCCTTCCTACTTTAATTTCACCCTTGCACTTTCAATAATCCTCCAATTGTTCTAAAGTATTGAGCTGTTGGTATCTGATAAGTTTACCTTTTTTGTCTTATGCTACTCAACGTGCTTCTGGATATCAAGCAGTATCCAGACTTAGCAACAAGCTTTTTCTTAGTGGTAATATTAGCACCTCTATTCCTTCAGCAATTCCCTCTTATACTAACTTACCATCCAATAGTTATTTTCACTCCATTTTTGCCAAGTCATTTATTAACCCAGAAAAGATGGTCTTACTCCAACCAAAATCTTTGACTCTGAATAAGAGTCTCGACCCGAAAAGTCACCCATTCCATTTATCCAGAAATGCTGCTTGTCCCGCTGAGTTACGCCAGCATTTTGTCTATCTTTAGTTTAAACCAGCATCTGCAATTCCTTCCTACACAAAACCTTTGACTCTTGATTCATCTTTGCCTTTTCCCAAAGCTTACTAGATCTAACTGCATTATGGTTGCTGCCACCAATATTTTCTCTAACTCAATAACTACCATCTGCTAAGATTTGTTTTCTTAAATCAAGTTCAGAACTACCCTTTCTCTTGTTGAGATTGTGATGATTGGGTTTTAAAGGTGTTGCACCCTCCATACTTTTTGCACTGCTTGCATCTGTGAAGGATTGATGAAATCCATATTACTTATGCATTGTTTTTATGTCTGTCAAAATCCTGCCTGTATATTTCTCATTGTTCTAACAGTTGGGGAAAGTAAGGTAATCTTAGTTTTCTCCCAAGAGTTTGATTTCTCGACTTTTTTCAGTTCCACTGCATGTTGAATTTTTAAGCATATCATCCTTATTCAGGTGTAATTGATTATTTCATATCTCTCTCAACTTCAGGCAATTTTCAAAATTAGGCTCAATACTTATTGCTATATTCTCTAATGGTCTATAGTTGGCTTTGGAACGCATAGTTATAGACAAGTAGCTTGAGTACGAGAAAATCACGACCTTTCACATATACTAATCGACTTAGCCCAATCCATGCAGGACTTAAAACCCACATTAAAACCACTCTACCTTTGCTATCTTTATGATCACATACTATCTGGTCATGAGAGTTGTCACTTAATGGCAAATAAGATATCAGGATTTACCACATGGTTCTGGCAAACAGAGCTGCAATCTCCAAACAGAGAATATTGGTGGTGTTTTGTATCAATGGTCCTAATGACCCAGCTGTTTGATTTGCAATTACCTGTGTTTGTTGCTGTGCAGACAAGGGACTCTTGAAGGCCTTTGCCATGATGCGCTTAATTTCCACCCCAGTGCTGTTTTTAACACACATGGTTTTATCCCACTGGATTGTATGATCAGGTTCTGTGGGGTTTAGCCAAGCTAGCTCATCTTCACATACATGAAGTGGAGGAGCAGGCCGAATAAACTCTGGCCGAAAGTGACCTTCACACGAGAGAAAAAGAACCGTGATTAATTTTACTATTCCATTGGAACAAAAATTGATAAGAAAAATGTATTAGCCTGCAATTTCCTGGTAATTGCCAATAATTCAGTGTGGTGCTCCAGCACACCCCACATAACTCAATAGAAGTTCATGATTTTCTCATAATTGAGTCCACAAGCACGTCTCAAACTTGCTGAAGGGTCCACCATTCTGATTGCACTCTTACAATGGACTCCTTGGATTGGCTGCAAATTTTCTCCCATTCCACTAATTGCTGTCTTAACCCCGAGCAATATTTACAATCAGGGAAATGAAAAATGTCTTTTTTTTAAATAAGACATCAATCCATTTATTTTCTTTAACAACTTCAAAGAAAGCTTCTTGCCTCAGCCCAGTTTTCTTGTTCCGCCAACATTTTACCAGCTAAGCACTTCACTATCCACATTATAGGAGTCAATGCAGTGTGAAAGACTGAATACTCTTTATGTGCAGAAGATCTTCCTCAAGTTAACATGAATAAAATCCCCAGGAATCATTCAATTCATGTAACTTGTGCAAGATTGCAAATCACTGCACGCATCAATGAAGTGGCATTAGCATGGAAATGCAGCCAAGCCTATTTTTTGCTTCTTTCCTTGTGCAACAGTGCTATATTTGTGAGGTGGACTAGATGGCCTCAACTTTAATGATGGTGGCCATTTATGAAATTACTACTAACTCAGTCCCACACCAGAAAGGATGGCTTTCTGTGCTAAGTGACTTGTCGTAACAAAAGCTAGTAAAACAAATTCATTTAATGTACTGGACCAAGTTGAACTCACATTTTGCGAGAGACAAACATTTTAAATTCTTTCTTTGGATATTAATTTAAGAGCACCTACTTTCTATTGGTGGCCTTGGTCCACTCACTAAGGCCTCTATGATTTGAGTTGCTACAGAACTGTCAAATCCAGAATTAGAAGAGTCGGGATCAGGATCGGGGAGTATGCTTGGAAAACTGGCTTTGCTCTGTGTTGGTAATTCAGACTGGCGCTCTGCAGAATAAATAAAGATTAGATACAAAAATGTACAAACGATATTGAGAAAACATCATACAGTTCCTTACAACGATCATCTGAAACCTATAATTCTTTAAACACAAAGTCATTCTGTAAAGGCTGCAGAATTGAACTAATGAACAATTCTCCTGTCAATCACATTGGAATAAGTGACTAAGATTGACTTTGTACATATAATTCATTTGTAATAATCCTTCATTTCAATTTTTCTGGAAACAACATCCTTCCTATTTTGAAAGAGGTTGCAGTAGTTACTGTCACATGTTTGCTGTTCATTCTCTTTAAGCAGACTATTTTCATGAGTGCATTAACTGTTTATTATACAATGGATTATCAACTATAAATCCTGTGCAATGTCGATATAGTCCATTGACAATACTATTTCAGCCTTTTCTGTACTTCATAATACACATACAATTTCATGTCCATTAAAGCTTTACCAATTCTATTTTTGTAAATCAGTTTAGAATTGCCTAAATATGACAGTATTTTGAAATTTTGTTTCAATCTGCTAAATTTTGTTGAGTAGCAACAATAAAGCAAAATCCCAACAATTCCAGTCACAGGCAGGCTTGTTTCTTTCTTATTGCTAAAGTTTCAGAATCTTGTCAAAGTAATTCTAGCAATTATTGGTATATAAAAAACCCCTCTATATGATAACTGCAGTCTACATTTTGCGAGTTGCAAGAAGAATGCGCATTCATAAGGTAACAATAGAATTCCGTATTCTTGGTTTTGCAGGCAAGGTATGCGGCCACAGCTTTGTAAAAAGTATACAACAATTTCACTCACCTGCTAAAGCCAGTTGCAAGCCACTAATGTCTACATTCTGAGGCATGTTACCGACATCCATACATGCAATCTGACGGGGAGTCTTCTTAAAAAGTTCTCTTGGAGGAGCCAGCATTAACTGAGAGAGGAAAAACCTCTCCGGAGGTGTAATAGGTGGCAAAAACCCTGTCATACAAAACAAGGGTTCAGACTTGAATTTATTACATAAGGATAATTAAATGTTAGCAACTGCAAAGCATGTAAAATCCAAATATCATCCCAAAGAATTCTGAATATTGATTATTTGTGATGTATATCATGGATCTTTATTTGCATTCATAAGAATTCTAATTACCCAGAGGAATTATCTTGAAAGACAATTCTTACTTAAATAGCAGATTTGACTCATTTGGCTGGAATGCCTATTGTGCATTCACTCTTTGATGGAAAACACCGCCACACAGCTAGCCCCAGTTTAACCTCAACTGCAATGTTCATGTTGTAGGTCTGTGATGAAGGTCGACTTATTTTCTGCATTATGCATGGAGACAGTTGTAGACAATTCACAGCTAGCCCATGTGGAATACCAAAAGTGATTAGATTTATACTATAAGTATTAAAATGTTCTGAAAGGAGTCTGCACATTATATTGGAGGATCATTCAAAGTCATCCTCCAGTATATCTATCTCATCCAGTACCAATTACTTAAATAGAATAGAATAGCCTTTATTGTCACCCAAAAACATGTTTTTGGACAAAATGAGGTTACCCACAGTCAACAAAGTGAAGCAATAAAAAGGAAGCAATAAAACACACAATTACAAAACCAACATAAAACACAAAACATCCATCACAGTGAGTCTCCTCCAGTCACCTCCTCACTGTGATGGAAGGCCAGAATGTGTCTCTCTTCCCTGCCGTCTTCTCCCGTGGTCAAGCTGTTGAAATTGCCACGTCGGGGCGGTGGGGGCTCCTGACATTGAAGCCCCCACCGGGTGGTGGAAAATCCCGTGGCCTATTCCTGGCAGCGCCGGACGGTGAAAGGTCCGCAGCGGGCCGACCCAAGCGCCGCGATTCGGGGCGAGTGAAGACGCTGCCGCTGCTGGAACTCCCGAAGTCGGCCCCCGCCCAGGGACCTGCGAGCTTCCGACGTCCACAGGGTCTATGGCCCGCGGCCGAAGCCTCCGAAGGCGAGTCGCAGCCGTACTTGCAGCGCCACCACAGCCTCCGAAGCCAGCCAGCTCCGCAGGTGGTGAGTACAGTCTGGTCCGCGGGCTCTGCGAACCAGAGCCCCAGGTGGTCCCAGATGGAGGCCGCCAGCTCCAGGTGTTTGGCCGATGGTAGGCCACAGCGGGACTGGAGACACGACCCAGAAAAAAGGTTGCGTCCGTACGGAAGACAATTTTTATAGTTCCCTCCCCTACACAACCACAAAAAATACATCACATCCAAACACTATAATTAAGGCAAAAAACCAAAAAAAACACAAAAAGACAAACGGACTGCAGGTGAGCCGCAGCTGCTGCACAGCGCCGCCACTTCCTGTGTCAAATGTAACTCGTCTTTCAAACAGGTAGGAATTTACTCAATTAGCAGCTGAACTACAGAGAAACATGTTTTACAATTTCATCCAATATGTCTTTAAAGCTCATTGACCGGCTGCAATTTCTAGAATGGTGGAAACATTTTTAATATTGTAAAATGTCTGTAACGGTCTTAGCGCAGTTCTGCACCCCCCGACCTGGAACATCTGAACATGAAATGCCGTACCTTTCCCAGGGAATTCACCTCTACCATCTTGTGGGAGGTCCACATACCACCCTAACCCAACGGCAGAGTGGCACTGGGTGAATTATACATGGTCATCAATTACCTCATTGAAACTTACTGAATAGGGAAAGGCCTGGACAGAATGGATGTGGGGAGGATGTTTCCACTATTTGTAGAGTCTAGGACCAGAGGGCACAGCCTCAGAATAAAAGGATGTACTTTTAGAAAGGAGATGAGGAGGAATTTCTTTTGTCAGAGTGGTGAAGCTGTGCAATTAATTGTCAAGGATGGCAGTGGAGGCCAAGTCATTGGGCGCATTTAAAGCGGAGATTGACAGGTTTTTGATTAGTAAGGGTGTCAAAGGTTACAAGAAGAAGGTAGAATGGGTTGAGATGGAAAGATAGATGAGCCATGATTGAATGGCAGAGTAGACTCGAATGGCAAATGGCCTAATTCTGCTATCGAAATCGCTAATAGTGGTAGCCACTGTTTACACCCAGATAGGGCCATTCTACCTCTTCACTCTCCTCTCACCCAGATGGAGCATCGTTCACTTCCCTGTATCCTCCTGCCCTGATAGGACAATTTCCTTCTCTCTCTCCTCCCCACCTGGGTAATTTCCCCTTCAGCAGCACTTCTCCCTCTCGCAACTCCCACCTTTCCCCTTTTTCATCTTCTATTGCTCAGAAGTGATGGCATCTACCTCTACCCAGCCTTAATTTCTGTCCCTCAGAAGGAACACCCAGTTCTCGAGTATCCTTTTTGCCTCCCCAATGTTGGCCAGCATCCTCCTTCCCCGCCTCTCCCCAGACAGGCGGATATCCACCTTTCCATCCGCCATCTACCCACTTTCAATCTTTCTTCCCTCATCATCCCTTCTTCTCCACCAGTGAGTCCCCACTCTGGTCAGGATTGCAGCTCTCACCCCCACACCAGTAAACACCCTGGATTGCAAAGCATAGAAACAAGGAACCACAGATGTTGGTTTACACAAAAGGACACAAAATGCCGGAGTAACTCAGTAGGTCAGACAGGATCTTTGGAGAACAGGAAAAGTTAACCGTACGGGTCGGAACCCTTCTACAGACAGATTCTTCAGTCTGAAGGGTCCCGACCCGAACCGTCAACTATTCAGAAAAAGACACATTGATAGAAACATAGATTGAAACTATTCATAGATTCATTATTCATGTTCTCCAGAGATGCTGCCTGACCCGCTGAGTTACTCCAGCACTTTGTGCCCTGGGTTGCAATGTCCAGGGAAGGAGTGAAAGTGACTTTCTGCAAAGCGAAGGCTGGACACAGCGTCCAAGTGGAGCCAGTGGCGATGCCCACTTACCGAGCAGCGGCCTGTCCTGCTCCTCGGCCGCCGGGCCCGCGTTCAGCAGGTGCGCGAAGACAGCGGCGAAGGGGTTGGCGGCCAGTGGCTCGGTGCGATACATCTCCCACAGCAGGTAGAGTGCGGTGAGGCGCTGCTGCGGGCTGGGCAGCAGGTCGGGCTGCTGCAGCAACATGACGAGCGTGGAGCCGAGGCGGAAGTGGTCGTGCTTGCCGAAGTAGTGGTGGAAAGCCGTGGACAGGCCCTCGAAAGTGTTGCTCGTCGCCTCCTCGCAGATGATGCCGATCAGGCTGCTCAGCTCCTTGGGAGCCAGCGTCATGGTCGCCAGGGCCAGGGGAAGGGGCAGGGGAGCCCGCCGCCGCCTCCTCCTCCGCCGCCGCCGCCGCCGCCTCCTCCTTCTCCTCCGCCGCCGCCGCCGCCCCCTTCACCGGCCCGGAGCATCAAACATCCGCTCGGCTGCAACGGCGGGCGGGCGAGTAGGCCGCGGGAACTGCCGCAAACCGACGCGCTCACGCCTCGTGCCCGCGCGCCGTGCTCGTGCCCGCGAGCCGTCGCCGTGCCCGTGCCCGCTCGCCGTGCCCGTGCCCCCGCGCCGTGCTCGTGCCACCGCGGGACACCAACTTCAAGATGGACGCGAAGAGCTGGAGAAACTCAGCGGGGACAGGCAGCATCTCTGGAGAAACTGGCTGTTGTGTTTATCGACCAGTTATGTTGCTGCAAGTAACAATGTCATTGTTATGGAGATAGATGCAATATGCTGGAGTCACAGTTTAAGCATAAGATGAGGGAAAATAACTTCTTCACCCAGAGAGTTGTGAATCTGTGGGATTCTCTGCCACAGAAGGCAAGTGGAGGCCAATTCTCTGGATGTTTTCAAGACAGAGTTAGGAATAGCTCTTAGGGCTAACGGAATCAAGGGATACGGGGAGAAAGCAGGAACGTGGTACTGATTTTAGATGATCAGCCATGATCATATTGAATGTTGGTGCTGACTTGAAGGGCCGAATAATAATAATAATAAATGTATTTGTCATATGTAGGTTGGCACAGGGTCAACGGTACAATGAAATGTATTTGACAAGACAACGGGTCACCTCAGCAGTAATATTCCAAAGATAAATAAGATTAAAAAATGACATTAGTCAGGTAAAAAGACGATATTAAAAATAGGTAAAAAGACAATATTAAAAATAATCAACATGTATGTTTTGAAATGTGTTTATGAGTTCAGAACTGTTCTTAAGTCTGGTGGTACGCGCAGCCATACTCATGGAACGTCTGCCTGACGGTAACAAGGAGAACAGCCTGCGTGCTGGGTGGCTGTGGTTCTTGATGATGCTGCGTCCCTTCCGCAGGCACCGCCGGTCGAAAATGGCCCGGAGACTGTTGCCAGTGATGTGCTGTGCCGTCTTCACCACTCTCTGTAGTGATTTGTGGCTGTGGGCAGAACAGTTCCCGTACCAGACTGTAATGCAGCCTGTCAGCAGGCTCTCGATGGGGCATCTGTAGAAGTTTGTGAGGATGCTGGCGTTCATGCCAAACTTCCTCAGTCTTCTCAGGAAAAAGAGCCGCTGGTGGGCCTTCTTTGTTATTGTGTCCGTGTGCAGTGTCCAGGAAAGGTCCTCAATGATGTGCACACCGAGGAACCTAAAGCTGCTGACCCTTTCAATCTCAGCAACACCGATGTGGATGGGGAGGTGTCCACTCCCCCGCTGTCTCCTGTAGTCCACGATCATCTCTTTAGTTTTGCTGACATTGAGAGAGAGGTTATTTTCCTGGCACTAAACAAATGCCTTTACCTCCTCTCTGTAGGCCGTCTCATTGTTGTCTGTGATGAGGCCCAAGATGGTCGTGTCATCAGCAAACTTTAGGATGCTGTTTGAGCTGTGCTTAGCAGCACAGTCGTGCGTGAACAGGGAGTACAGGAGAGGACTGAGCACACAGCCCTGTGGTGTGCCTGTGTTGAGGATCAGTGAGGAAGAGGTGTGGCTGCCAATTCTCACCACCTGGGGCCTGCCCGTCAGGAAATCGAATATCCATCCGCAGATGGAGGTCTCCAGCCCAAGATCAAGGAGCTTGGGGACGAGTTTTGAGGGAATAATAGTGTTGAATGCCGAGCTGTAGTCAATAAAGAGCATTCTCACATATGTATTTCCTTTGTCAAGGTGGGTGAGCGCAGTATGTATTGCAATGGCGATGGCATCGTCCGTGGCCCTGTTTGGTCTATATGCAAACTGAAGAGGGTCCAAGGTGTCAGGGAGAGAGGAGCAGATGTGAGTTTTGACTAGTCTCTCGAAGCACTTCATGATGACTGATGTCAGTGCGACAGGACGGTAGTCATTTAAACAGGAGGTTACTGGTTTCTTTGGAACAGGAACGATGATGGATGCTTTGAAGGAGGGGGGAACCACAGACTGACTCAGAGAGAGGTTGAAGCTGTTGCTGAACACCTCTGCCAGTTGATCAGCACATGTTCTGAGAGCCCGCCCTGGAATACCATCCGGCCCTGGAGCTTTGCGGTCGTTGACCTTTTTGAAGGACCGCCTCACTTCTGCCATTTGTAAGGATAGTGTGGTAGTCCCCCTGCACGCCTGTGGGCTCATGGTGGGCGCTGTGTTGTCTGCATCGAACCGGGCGTAAAAGGTGTTAAGCTCGTCCGAGAGCGATGCGGTACTCCTGCACATTGTCTATGTGTAGGAAAAAAACTGCAGATGCTGGATAAAATCGAAGGTAGACATAAAATGCTGGAGCAACTCAGCGGGTCAGGCAGCATCTCTGGAGAAAAGGAAATGGGTGACGTTTCGGCTCCATCCCCTCCCACTTCTTCACTGTTGGGGAACTGGGAAGGGGGAGTGGATGGAGAGAGAGGGAAAGCAAGAGTTACTTGAAGTTAGAGAAGTCAATGTTCACACCGCTGGGGTGTAAGCTGCCCAAGTGAAATGTGAGGTACTGTTCCTCCAATTTGCGCTGGGCCTCACCCCGACAATTGAGGAGGCCCAGGACAGAAAGATCAGAGTGGGAATCTTTCGGGTCAGGAACCTACTTCAGACTAATGAAGTAGAGGGAAGATAGTTGGTAGCCTGTTGAGAGAAACTTGTTCAGTTATCCAGCATTTTATATTTTATATTTCCAGCATAAAACAGAGGAACAGAATTAGGCCATTCAGCCGCTCAAGTCTACTCCCTTATTTGATCATGGCTAATCTATTTTTCCCTCTCAACCACATTTTCCTGCTTTCTCCCCGTAGCCTTTGACATCCTTACTAATCAAGAACCTATCAATCTCCGTTTTAAAAATATCGAATGTCCTGGGCTCCACAGCCATCTGTGGTAATGAATCCCCAAACAGCAAATCATAAGTGATAGGAACAGAATTAGGCCATTCAGCCCATCAAGTCTACTCCACCTATCAATCATGCTGATCTCTTCCTCCTAACCCCATTCTCATGCCTTCTCCCCATAACCTCTGTCACCAATACTAATCAAGAATCTCTGCCTTAAATATATCGACTGACTTGGCCACCACAGCCTTCTGTGGCAAAGAATTCCACAGATTCACCATCCACTGGCTAAAGAAATTCTTCCTCATCTCCATTCTAAAGATATGTCCTTTTATTCTGCGGCTGTGCCCTCTGGTTCTAGACTCTCCCATTACTGGAAATGTCCTTTTCACGTCCACTCACTCTAGGCCTTTCATATTCGGTTGGTTTCAACGAGATCTCCGTCTAAACTCCAGTGAGTACAGGCCCAGAGTCATCAAACGTTCCTCATACGTTAACCCAATCATCCCCAGGAACATTCTCATAAACCTCCACTGGACCCTCTTCAATGCCAGCACATCCTTCCTCAGATATTTAGAACTGAGATGAGGAAAAACTTTTTCAGTCAGAGAGTTGTGAATCTGTGGAATTCTCTGCCTCAGAAGGCAGTGGAGGCCAATTCTCTGAATGCATTCAAGAGAGAGCTAGATAGAGTTCTTAAGGATAGCGGAGTCAGGGGGTATGGGGAGAAGGCAGGAACGGGGTACTGATTGAGAATGATCAGCCATGATCACATTGAATGGCGGTGCTGGCTCGAAGGGCCGAATGGCCTTCTCCTGCACCTATTGTCTATTGTCTATATTGGGCTAAAAACTGCTCACAATATTCCAAATGTGGTCTCACCAGCAACCTATAAATCCTCAGCATTGCAACCCTGTTTTTATATTCTAGTCCCCTCGAAATGAATGCGAGCATTGCATTTGCCTTCCTTACCACTGACTCAACGTGCAAACCTGCAAATTAACCTTTTGAGAATTCTACACCAGCACACACAAGTCCCTTTGCACCTCCGATTTCTGAATCCTCTCCCCATATAGAAAATAGCCTATGCTTTTATTCCTTTGACCAAAGTGCATGACCGTACACTTTGATGCACTGTATTCCATTTACCACCTCTTTGCCCACTCTCCCAACCTGCCCAAGTCCTTCTGCAGCGCTAGGGTGCAGTCCCAATCTTACAATCTACCTCATTGCGGACATTAGACCTTTTCTCTGGAACTGTAAAGCTACAATACTGAAAACTATATTCTGCACTCTGGTATTTTCCTCTTTGCTTTTCCTATTGTATTTATGTATGGCTTGATTGTATTCAGGCACAGTGTCATCTACTTTAATTGGCTAGCATGCAAACAAATGCTTTTCACCGTATCTCGGTACACATGACAATAATAAATCAATACCGATGCTGAATTGCTTCTGTCAGGTATTGTTCCCTTTCTTTTCCAAAACAACTGCATCATTTATCCTTTCAAAAAAACTGCCATGTCCTTACATTTTGCTTTCCCATCCACACTCTTCGTGTTACTGTCTGCTAAATTTGTTTCCAGTCTGCTCGAAACTCCTCTTTAATTCTTTTTATACATATTTCTACCAGAGCATTGAACTTCCCCTAATTCAATCCAGAAATCTATATACTAAAACTCTTGTTTGTTTGTTTCTGAACTACAGCCAAAACGGCACACGATAGCGTGACAATTTTAGGCCCACCTTACTCACCATCGTCCCTTTGGCGCTATTGGAAGAAGTTTCATTGAAATCGGTGTTATATTTTTAAAGTTATTCCCGTTTTAAAGTTTAAATCTATCTCCTAGGGAGGAGGAGGGGGGGAGGAGGGAGGAGGAGGGGGGGAGGAGGGAGGATAAGGGGGGTTGAGGGGGAGGGGGGTGCATGGGGGGGTGGAGGGGGACGGGGGGGGTGGAGGGAGCGGGAGAGGAGGAGGGAGGGGGAAGGGAGGTGGAGGGGAGGAGGGAGGGGGAAGGGGCTGGAGGGAGGGGATAGGAGAGGAGGGGGAGGAGAGGGTGCTGCACCAATGCAGGAGAGTACCTCCTAAATTTCTGTGAGAAAGGTTGCTCGGTGTGCAGTAATATTGATGTAATTGTGTTGACTGCGAATTCCTAAAGGTGCAAGCCAAGAATGAATAAAGCACAACTTTTACTTTGCATTTTTAAAACATTTAACAACATTTTAAATAAATATTGGATTCTATGAATGTAAGTAAGATAGAAGCAGGAATCTCAAAATATGTTCTTTGAATTATACAAGAAATTTGAAATCCATTACATTTGGAAGTATTTAAACAAGAAAAGTAAAAGGCATATACATATTTTCGGGATAGAAAGTTATCTAAGGAGTAATTATATCTGATACATCATTAAACATTCACTATGATCTCGTACTATGAGACTTATAAATTACTCTTTTCAATTGCTTTGTAATTGTTATATGTTCAAATTAATTCAGGTGATATCCTTGATTCTGTGTGAAGAAAGGGATAACTGACAACAACTTCAAGATTTCTGCATGTGTAGTAACCCTAGATTGGTGTCAGTTTTACAGTGAATGCCAATTGAATGAGGACAACATATTTTCCTCCCACTTATACGGTTAGCACACAACTCATTTGTGTGTTGTCTTTGCCACAGGCGGATCCCAGTCAGAGTCAATCTTTTTCCTGTTATATAGGACATGGAATTAACCTCAGACACCTATATCTCAAACTAGAAAATACTGACAGAGAGAGAGGATGCAAGGTTACTTGAAATTAGAGAAATCAGTATTCATACCGCTGGGTTGTAAGCTGCCCAAGCAAAATATGAGGTGCTGTTCCTCCTCATTCATCTCTCCTCAGTTTTCCAATTTTTGACTGGTAATATCAATAGATTAATTGAACAATTATGTATTAAAAGCAGCATCCACCAAGTGCTGGCATTAAATCTTATGCAGTAGAGCCTGGTCTCCAATCACATTGGTCCCCCTTGCCACCGGATCAAAATTTTACTCTGTCAACTCCATGTGGCAGCTAGTGTGCAATGTTTACTCAATCTAAATAAAACCTTGCAAAAGAAAATTCCTTCTGAAGAAGGGTCTCGACCCGAAAGGTTACTCATTCCAACTCTCCAGAGATGCTGCCTGTCCGGCTGAGTTACTCCAGCATTTTGTGTCTATCCACTCCACATTATTTGGTTCAGGCCCCGTATATCAGGATATCAACCAGCAGAGGGCAGCAGTAAACTATTGATGGAGTCACTGCTCCCTTGAGGAGTCATAGAAACATAGAAAATATGTGCAGGAGTAGACCATTCGGCCCTTCGAGCCAGCACCATCATTCAATATGATGATGGCTGATCATCCAGTCTTGGTCCTGGGATTGTTTCCCTGAACACCTTCGCCCTCATCTGTCTTGGCCTACGTAATCTCCAAGTTGCCAAACACTTTAACTCCCCATGCCATTCCCATACTGACCTTTCTGTCCTAGACCTCCTCCATTGTCAGAGTGAGGCCAAATGTAAATCGGAGGAACAGCACCTCATATTTGGCTTGAGCAGCTTACAACCCAATGGTATAAATATTGATTTCTCTCATTTCAAGTAACCCTTGCACCCCTCTCTCCGTTCCTCCCCCACCCTAGTCATACTAGTTTCACTGTCATCCTATTGAGTTTCATTGTCTGTATAACTTGTTATCACCTTGGCCAAGCCAACAAAGAGCCATTGTGGGCTCCCTGTTTCCTTGGTCATCGTTACTTTTTTGCATATCTTCATTTATTCAATATCTCTCTACATCACCGCCTCTAACTGTCATTTCCCTTTCCCCTGACTCTCAATCTGAAGAAGCGTCTCGACACGAAATGTCACCTATTCCTTTTCTCCAGAGATCGTGCCTGACCCGCTGAGATACTCCAGCTTTTTGTGTCTATCTTCAGCATATCAACCTATCCATATTGTTATTTTTCTTAAATTGCACATAGAGACAATGCACTCTTGGACAATGCACTTGTGTATCAAACTTATTGATCACAGTATATAAGAGACTGATTTTGGACACATCATTTACATATAATTTTCCAACACTGACTGCAGATTTCTAGAGAACAATTCCCAAAGTGTAGCAGAAGGAACTTAAAGTATTAATATTGAGGAAAAGGAAAAACAACATTGCACAAAGCCAGAACAATCCTTCAGAGAATAAATCCTTTACTGGCCTTAACCTTCATATGTTCTAATTGCACAGATATTGTATGACCGGGACTGGTCATATCTATTCTCCACACATACCCTGATTTAAAACTGAATATTTTTTCCCTGGCAAGATCATTAATAATTCAATTTGTCTCATATAGGACTATTGAACGCTCAATTAGATTTTCAATTTAAGTCTCGGCACAGCATTAATAGAAAGAAGACAGTGCAAAAGATTAGAAGTGCAAGTGAATTGACGTGGGTGAAATTTAAAAATGTTTAGCCATTCAAAGCCTTTAAAAACAACCTCTGGTGTAATATGACAGCTACTTTGATGTTTGATGAGAAAATCTTATTAAGGGATATTGGTTTATTATGGTGACAGTGAAAAGCTTTGTTTGCTATCCAGTCAAATCATACTCCACGTGAGTATAATCATCCCATATACAACTTCACAGGCTAGATGCAGGAAAAATATTCCCCATGTTGGGGGAGTCCAGAACCAGAACCACGAAGAATAAGTGGTAGGCCATTTAGGAATGAAATGAGGAAAAGCTTTTTCAGCCAAAGAGTTATGAATCTATAGAATTCTCTGCCACAGAAGGCAGTGGAGGCCAATTCAATGGAAATATTCACGAGATAGTTAAATATTGCTCTTAGGGCTAACGGAATCCAGGGATATGGGGAGAAAGCAGGGACTGTGTTCTGGATGATTGGCCAAAATCATATTAAATGGCGGTGCTGGCTCAAAGGGCTGAATGGCCTACTATTTTCTATATATACTTGTTTTCCAGATGTTCCAGCAATGGGTGTAGGGCCAGGGTGATGGTATCTGTTGTGAACCTCTTGCAATGGTAGGTGAACTGCAATGGATCAAGACTGTCTGGGAGGCTGGATTTATTGCACACCATAACTACCCTCTCGAAGGGCTTCATGATGGTGCATGTTAGGGCCACTGAATGGTAGTCATTAAGTCAGACTACCTTGATTTTCGTTGGCACCGAATGATAGTGGTCTTAAAGCAAGTGAGAACCTCAGAATAAAGTGTGGAGTAGTTAAAGATGTCCATGAATAGTCCGACCAGCTGGTCTGCATATGTCCTGAGGATGTGGTCAGGGCCTCCATCTGCGATAGTTGGTTTCCATAAGTTCACTTTCAGGAAGGCTGATCTGACATCTGCGACAGTGATTGTGGGATTAGTCACATGCATGGGTGTGAGGGTGAACAGCTTCAGACCATTTAAGGAGCACCTTCTGTGGAGAATTGATTAAACTTCACAGGGAGGTGCCAAGAACCAATTCTGTTGATCAGAGATAAACTGTTAGCTCTTTATGCATAATTCTTTCTATTTGGATAATGGGCCATATCAGCTGCATGACTATTAACTCCTGCTTTAGAGAATGGACAACATGGTGGGGTTTTCATGTGTTTGTAAACAGGATGGTTGATGTTGAGTAGTAAATATTTCAACTCATGAATATACATGAAAACTGACAATATAGCTTCCATTACAGCAACACAGATTATCAAACTAGACGTAGGCACTTGCACTAACAAAAAGTAAAATGAATAAACTTGGGAACGGACACAAAATGAGTTACTTTTCCTGGAGGCAAATATTTCAAGTCATCTAAAATCAGGATTTGCTTGCAGTGATTCACCTCTTTTTCTTCCCATTGTCTTTCATGACCTAATCAGCTTTTGTCCATTTGTAGAAAATGGTGAACTAGATTACAAAAATGTCAAAGTACGTGAACATTTCAAAACTATTACGATAGAGAAATAACATGGTTGGAATGAAAAATGTTTTTTTTCTTTATGGCCATAAACATTCTCAGCAAAATTTATTTGGACGAGCTTATTTGTCAGGGGTCACATTTCTAGCTTTGACTGCAACATAATTATCTGGCAATGGGTTATATTTGAAAGATTCAGGCTGATGGCTGCCATGGAAATGAAATGTAATATTGATACACTAGGAGATACTCTTCTGAGATTCGGTGTAAAAAATAATTTCTCAGCAGAGATATGAATGTTAGTTGGGTATAATGGTAAATTATGTGAAGACATCCTTCTCTTCCACTTAGTGTCATGTTGTTCCATCCATTAAATTAGTTAATGAAAAATAGAAAAGGTCTGAAGAAGGGTCCTGATCTGAAACATCACCAGAGATATTGTCTGGCCCATTGAGTTACTCCAACACTTTGTATCTATTTTTGCACATCAGCATCTGCAACTCCGTGTGTCTCCATAAAATAAAGCAGCTTTGTTGCAAAGTGTAATGTGTTTCACCTTATTTTGAGATTTTCTCCTTGCATTTTGAGCTCTCTCGTCTTGGACCATGATCCATTCGGGACTCTTGCAACGTTTAAGAAGCAATCAGACAGGTATATGGGTAGGACAGGTTTAGAGGAATATGGGCTAAACACAGGCAAGTGTGACTAATGTAGAAGGGACATGTTGGGCTGTGTGGGCAAGTTGGGCCGAAGGGCCTGTTTCCACACTATGACTATGACTCTAATAAAAATATTGGTACTTGTTAAATGGGGAAAGAGTCACATTTTCTTTTAAATAGGAGACATACTAGAAATGAGCATGTCTTTGAGACGCCAAGTATAATATCTATTTGGTTGAGTAGAAGGAAGCTATCACACTATTCTGGGATTTCAACAGACTGAAATAGTGGGAGGTTTAGAGATTAAATCTGCAGGAGAGAATGATTAGTGGATCTGGTTCTGGGGATTGAAATGGACCAACGCATTAAGAGAACACTTGGGAAGCAGTGTAGGAAAGAACTGCAGATGCTGGTTTAAATTGAAGATAGACACAAAATGCTGCAGTAACTCAGCGGGACAGGCAGCATCTCTGGAGAGAAGGGATGGGTGACGTTTCGGGTTGAGACCCTTCTTTAGATGGAAGCCGTAATCGTTGGATCATTAGGCTTTCTGAAGTATGTTCCTACAGCAGGTGGGGTGTGTGTGCCGAGGGGATGAGAAGGGAACAAGCAAAGGACCCAAAGACAAAGACTCAAAGCCAAAGACCCTTAAAAACCAAGAGAAATAAAGAAGATGGAATAAAAGAGAGGGAGGGGTGGAGGGGCGGAGACAGAGCATGCTAGGCGAATAACTCCAGTGAGAACCAGACTAAATATAGTAAAATTAGAGTAGGATTGAAAAACAAAAGCGGAAAAAAAGAGGGTATAAGAATGACAATTATAAAAGGGAAGTCAAAAGTTGTCTATAGGTATGTTAATGGTAAATGGACAGTAAGATGAGTGGGTGGCTCAATATTAAAAAATCAAGGTAGAAACATAGATGGAATAATAAATGAGTGTTCCTATCGTCTCTACCATTGAAAGGACACTGCTATGATCTCAGTCGACAGTAGAGATAATTATAGGGTGAAAATTGATAAAGAGGAGATAGTCAAAAAAAGCCGGCTTAAAGTAACCATTACGTGGTCTGGATGGGATGCATTCTAGTTTGCTGAGGGAAGCAGGTTTAGACCGCGACAACACACAAAAATGCAAATTATATGGAAATAATTTATAAATTTTATATAAACTATGCACAAATTCTACATAGAATCTGCAAGACAATAACAAGAAAAATGACTTTAAAAAACCCAACATTAGTGCAAAACACAATTAGGAAAAAGCAAGTCTGTGGTAATGCAAGAGGTGTTCTCTCATGTTCCATTGCCAAAGCAAAGGTTCTGCGGGTCATTTTAAGAACCCAATAGTTGTAGGAAAGTCGCTGTTTCTGAACCCGGTGATGTGCAACTTCAGGCTTTTATACCTCCCGCCTGATGGTAGCAATGGGAAGAGGGCGTTATCCAAATGCTGAGGATCCTTGATGATAGATGCCACCTAGAGGCAATGCTTCATGTAGATTGTGTTCAGTTCTGGGCATCATGTTATAGGAAAGGGTCAAGCTGGAAAGGGTGCAGAGAAGATTTACGAGGATGTCGCCAGGATTAGAGGGTGTGAGCTATAGGGAGAGGTTGAGTAGGCTGGGCCTCCATTCCATGGAGCGCAGGAGGATGAGGGGGTGATCTTATAGAGATGTACAAAATCATGAGAGGTATAGATCGGGTAGATGCACAGAGTCTCTTGCCCAGAGTAGGCGAATTGAGGACCAGAGGACATAGGTTTAAGGTGAAGGGGAAAAGATTTAATAGGAATCTGAGGGGTAACGTTTTCACACAAAGGGTGGTGGGTGTATGGAACAAGCTGGTAGGTGGGACTAGTGTAGCTGGGACATGTTGGCTGGTGTGGGCAAGTTGGGCCGAAGGGCCTGTTTCCACACTGTATTACTAGATTCAGGATCAGTTCCCGTGGATTGGAGGGAGCTAACGTTATCCCACTTTTTAAGGAAGAAGGGAGAGAGAAAACGGGAAATTATAGACCAGTTAGCCTGACATCAGTGGTGGGGAAGATGCTGGAGTCAATTATAAAAGAAGAAATTGCGGAACATTTGGATAGCAGTAACAGGATCGTTCCGAGTCAGCATGGATTTACGAAGGGGAAATCATGCTTGACTAGTCTGGAATGTTTTGAGGATGTAACTAGGAAAATGGACAAGGGAAAGCCAGTGGATGTAGTGTACCTGGTCTTTGAGAAAGCCTTTGATAAGGTCCCACATAGGAGATTAGTGGGCAAAATTAGAGCACTTGGTATTGGGGGTAGGGTACTGACATGGATAGAAAATTGGTTGGCAGATAGGAAACAACGAATAGGGATTAACGGGTCCCTTTCAGAATGGCAGGCAGTGACTAGTGGGGTACCACAAGGCTCGGTGCTGGGATCGCATCTATTTACAATATACATTAATGACTTAAATGAAGGGATTAAAAGTAACATTAGAAAATTTGCAGATGACACAAATCTGGGTGGCAGTGTGAAGTGCGAGGAGGATGTTATGAGGATGCAGGGTGACTTGGACAGGTTGTGTGAGTGGGCAGATGCATGGCAGATGCAGTTTAATGTGGATAAATGTGAGGTTATCCACTTTGGTGGTAAGAACAGGAAGGCAGATTATTATCTGAATGGTGTCAAGTTCGGAAAAGGGGAAGTACAAAGAGATCTGGGTGTCCTTGTTCATCAGTCACTGAAAGTACACATGCAGGTACAGCAGGCAGTGAAGAAAGCTAAGAAGGCATGTTGGCCTTCATGACAAGAGGAGTTGAGTGTAGGAGCAAAGAGGTCCTTCTGCAGTTGTACAGGGCCCGGGTGAAACCACACCTGGAGGACCGTGTGCAGTTTTGGTTTCCAAATTTGAGGAAGGACATTCTTGATATTGAGGGAGTGCAGCGTAGGTTCACTAGGTTAATTCCCGGAATGGCGGGACTGTCGTATGTTGAAAGACTGGAGCGACTGGGCTTGTATACACTGGAATTTAGAAGGATGAGAGGGGATCTTATTGAAACATATAAGATTATTAAGGGATTGGACACGCTAGAGGCAGGAAACATTCCCAATGTTGGGGGAGTCCAGAACCAAGGGCCACAGTTTAAGAATAAGGGGTAGGCCATTTAGAACGGAGATAAGGAAAAACCTTTTCACTCAGACAGTTGTGAAGCTGTGGAATTCTCTGCCTCAGAAGGCAATGGAGGCCGATTCTCTGGATGCTTTCAAGAGAGAGTTAGATAGAGCTCTTAATGATAGCGGAGTCAGGGGGTATGGGGAGAGGGCAGGAACGGGGTACTGATTATGAATGATCAGCCATGATAAAAATTGAAGGGCGATGCTGGCTCGAAGGGCCGAAGGGCCTACTCCTGCACCTGTTGTTAATTGTCTTTTGTCTATTTCCTATGACTCTATGACTAATTTGAAGTTGTTCACACCGCCACTGGTCCCATAATAAAAACTGGCATGTTGTCGCCTGATTTCCCCATTCTGAAGTCAACAATTGGATTCAATATAAGTACAATTATTAGCGAAAGTGTACAAGTTAACATGCCGGAAAGGTTCCCAGGAAAGAGATATACAAATTTAACTTTGCAAATGAGTGCAGAAAAACTGGATATTTAAGAGTAATTATAAGAAAAAACCTTTTATGGACAGAAAAGGGAAGCAGCTAAGTTGTTAAATGAGTTAAAAAAATGGAAGTGATTGAGTTCCGCTGTAGTTTCTGTAGGATAGAAGTCACAATACCAAGAAGTGCAAAATATAGATTTTGTTCATAGTTTCGGTGTGGTGGAGAGGGGACGTGTTTCAATCCCTTTGAACTGTAATGTAATGAGGAAGATTTTTTTAAACTCGTGTTGCGCAAATTTAACCTCTTAAATTATCTATTTAAAAAGTTCTGCAGTTATGAAACAGCTGCCAACAATTTTATTTCATGATGTCCCATTGCAAGAATGAGGTCAAAATAACTGGAGAATAGGAGACTTAATGTCTTTCTCTTAGAATTCATCAAATTGACAACAAATCTAAAAGTCATATACCAAAAGTAATCAGGAGATCTCATCTATATACTAAAACTCTCGTTTGTTTGTTCCTGAACTACAGCCAAAACGGTACACGATAGTGCGACAATTTTAGGCCCACCTTACTCACCGTCGTCCCTTTGGTGCTAATAGAAGAAGTTTCATTGAAATCGGTGTTATATTTTTTAAGTGATTCACATTTTAAACTTAAAATGTACCTCCTAGGGAGGGAGGGAGGGAGGGGGGTGGAGGGAGGGGGTTGGGGAGGGGGGAGGAGGGAGGATAAGGGGGGTGGAGTGGGGGGTAGGGGAAGGGGAAGGGGGAGCGGGAAGGGGAGGAGGGTGGGAGGGGCAGGGGAGGAGGAGGGGGGGGAGGGGAGGGTGCTGCACCAATGCAGGAGAGGTTTGGGCCCAACGGGTCTACTTGGTCTAGTATATAATAAAACAAAACCATATCAATGTATTCCAGAATGCTGTCTGGATTACTTTTACTAGCCAAGCCTACTTACTTGCCCTGATCCTCAACTTCACCTATCTCCAGTTCTTTTCTGCTTCTCTAAGTATGTGAACTGAGTTCATCCCGTTCGTGAGAACTACTTCTTTCCTGTTTCCATCAAGCTGTATATCTGCCAGCTGCCCTTTCTTGACCTTTTGCTTTATGACTATAAAATTTCCCCACATCTCAAACATTGTAATCTTTTGTCAGTTCCAACCATCACTTCAAAAAACTATGCCATAACCCTATCAGGCCTTATAAATACCACCCTTTCATCAATCTGTCTTTCCCCTCTTAAATTCCCCCATTGCATTATCACAATGTAACAACAATGAGAGAGAACAGAAAAGATTTACGGGGATGTTGCCAGGACCCGAGGGCCTGAGCTATAGGAAAAGGTTGGGCAGGCTAGGACGGTATTTCTTAGCGAGTAGGAGGATGAGAGGTGATCTTATAGAGGTGTATAAGATCATAAGGGGAATAGATAGGGCAGATGCACAGTCTTTTACCCAAAGTACGGGAATCAAGAACAGAGGACATAGGTTTAAGGTGAGAGGAGAAAGACAATAGGAATCTGAGGGAAACCGTTTCACACAGAGCATGATGGGTATATAGAATGAGCTGCCAGAGGAAGTAGTTGAAGTAGGCAAAAACTATAGCAACATTTGGATAGGTTCATCGATAGGAAATGTTTAGATGGATATGGGCCAAACACGGGCAGATGGGACTAGTGTAGATGGGGCATCATGGTTCTATGTTGAACCACGATGTAAAACCTCTCCGTTCCTTTGACTGCTTGCATCCCTCCCACACAGGTGATAGTCTTCCACTTCTTCTGCGGTAATATTCTCATTAAATTCACCAATTATTGCTGTTCCAATGACTGCTTTGGCTAAGGATCCATTTATTTCTATTACATTTCCTTGAATGACCCTGAGACATAAATGCATGTTTTTGTGGTTCCCTACTGGAAACATGAAATAAGTGAACTTTACCAGTAATGAAATAAAAGGACTGCATTTGCCAATTCCACTGTGGATGGAAGAAGAGTCCAATGAATAGAAAAAAAGATGTCACAACAAAACCACAAAAATGAACAATATATCTGTGACAATTGATAAGAAGGAATTTTACTGTTAGTTCAATTTCAGTTTACTTCATTGGAGAGGGAAAGCCACAAAGGCATGAATAAATGAACAGGCCATCCTTAAAAATCAGTTCTGATGCCTTGATCATTATAATATTAGTATAACAGATGTTTACTTAATCTGTACCATAGGAGGGAACTTTCATTTGTCTGAAGTATGAATCTTAGATCAAATGCAAATTAATATCATTCAATGACTGACAGAAGATCCAAGAATTGTTATAGCTCAAAGGTTTGAATTTAGTTCCATTAAGTCATAGTAGTCCTCTACCGCTCTGGATTCAGCACATTTGATTTCTTAATTTAGCCCACAGACATCAGATTCATCAATAATTTCATTAATCTTGCAAAGGGCTTTCGAAGGCCTGGGCAGATATACCTTGGCAAATTTTATAAGAATCCCTATGAAGTACTGGAACATTGATAAGAATGAATTAGAGTGGCAAAAGTACATGAATTAAATTGAATAAGTTAATTGGCCAAGTATGCACACATACAAGGAATGTGCCTTGGTGCTCCACTCTAAAGTAACAACACGAACATACAGTAAACAATTTAGAATAAAGCATAAAACATTAAAACATTAAGAACAAAACATTATAGTTCAAACATGTGAATGAAATAAACCAAAGCAAAAGGAGGCTACAGACTTTTGGTTGTTGAGTAGAGCTACTAGTCGCGGAAAAAAAGCTGTTTTTATGTTTGGCTGTGGTGGCTTTGACAGTCTGGAGTCACCTTCCAGAGGGAAGTGCATCAAAGAGTTTGTAGCCAGGGTGAGAGAGGTCAGAGATGATCTTCCCCACTCACTTCCTGGCCCTTGCAATGTAGAGTTCGTCAATGGGGGGAAGGTTGCAGCCAACAATCTTCTCAGCTGATAGATCGATTCGTTGCAGCCTCCGGATGTCGTGCTTGGTGGCTGAGCCAAACCAGACCATGATGGAAAAGGTGAGGACAGACTCTATGATGGCAGTATGGAATTGGACCATCAGTGCCTGTGGCAGATTGTGTTTCCTCAGCTGCTGCAGGAAGTACATCCTCTGCGGGGCACTTTTTGACTGTGGAGTCGATGGTGCCCCCCCCCCCCCCCATTTAAGGTCCTTGGAGATGATGGTTCCAATGAACTTGCAGTGCGGCGTAGGTTCATGAGGTTAATTCCCGGAATGGTGGGACTGTCGTACATTGAAAGACTGGAGCGACTGGGCTTGTATACTCTGGAATTTAGAAGGATGAGGGGGGATCTTATTGAAACATATAAGATCATTAAGGGATTGGACACGCTGGAGGCAGGAAACATGTTCCCGATGTTGGGGGAGTCCCGAACCAGGGGCCACAGTTTAAGAATAAGGGGTAGGCCATTTAGAACGGAGATGAGGAAGAACTTTTTCACTCAGAGAGTTGTGAAGCTGTGGAATTCTCTGCCTCAGAAGGCAGTGGAGGCCAATTCTCTGGATGTTTTCAAGAGAGAGTTCAATAGAGCTCTTAATGATAGCGGGGTCAGGGGATATGGGGAGAAGGCAGGAACGGGGTACTGATTGTGCATGATCAGCCATGATCACGGTGAATGGCATTGCTGGCTCGAAGGGCCGAATGGCCTACTCCTGCTCCTATTGTCTATTGTCTAAATGACTCCACAGATGTGACTGTGGTATTGTTGATGGTGAGTGGGGGGAGGGGAGGGGAGGGGGAGCTCTCCCAAAGTCTACTATCAATTCCACTGTTTTAAGAACATTGAGCTCCAGGATGTTACGAAGGCACCAGGATGCCAGCTGTGTCACTTCCGGTCTGTAGTCAGATTCCTCCCCATCCTGGATCAGTCCAATCAGGGTTGTGTCATCCGCAAACTTCAGAAGCTTGACAGAGAAGTCTGTGGAGGTGCAATCATTGGTGTAGAGAGAGTAAAGGAGAGGTGAGAGTACGCAGCCTTGCGGTGCTCCACTGCTGAGGGTCTGCTGGTCTGAGATGTGCTTTCCCAGCCTCACATGCTGCTTCCTGTCTGTCAGGAAGTTAATGATCCACTGACAGAGGGGTGATCCACTCACATGAAGGATACAGCAAATAATTGTTGTCTGCAGTTACTCAATAGATAAATGCTAATTTTATTCAAGGAGCAACTGACCTGTATCAACCAGATAGTTCAATGACTAACTCCCTGGTCTAGGTTAGCAGTTCTCAAATATGGCAATGACACAGTTTTTGAAATTAGTTTTACTATTCCATATCAACACTCAGCCACATTTGACTTCCAACTTTACCATCATCTGATAAAAGGCTCTGAATTGTTAACTCTTCTGTTGCCTGATCTGCGGAGTATTTCTATTATATTCTGTTTTATATCACTATTAATTTTTCAATAGTAGAATACATGTAGTGTTAGACATGGATGACATTATGCTTGGCTCCAAAGTTTCTTGTTATTAATTAGCCCACCAAAAAAAATCACTATTTACACTCTTCTGAATAATAGCACTTGGTTGAGAGAGGAAATTAAAACTGGATTGAATTAAGTTATTTCCATGTAAAGAGTCACTGGCTCTCGGTAAAGAGAGAAAAATAAAATATTAACCATACAAAAAGTTGTCAAATAGAATATGAAATAGTTCAATGCACAAATGTGTCCAGCAGAGATCTCAACATCCATGTTAGATTGGGTTGCGTCGCGATGGCAGCCTCGCCTACAGTCTGTCTGTCTTTTTCATCTTTTTTTGTTATTTTTGGTGTGTTTAAAAAGTATGTGTTAATGTTCTCTGGTTTATTTTATGTGGGGGGTGGGCGGGGGTGTCGGGGGAAACTTTTTTTCAATCTCTTACCTTGCTTGAGATACGATTGTTTTCCAGATCATATCTCCAGTTGCTCTGTGGCCTAACATTGTGGAGCTGGAGGCCTTGCTCGGGACTGACTTTGAGCCCCACCGCGGGGCGTGGACACCATCAGAGCTGATTCATTGCCAGGGATCAACGTTCCAACATCAAGGAGCAACGGTTCACAGACTTTAACATCAAGGAGCTCGCAGTCTCGGGTTGAGATCGATGTCAGGAAGCTCCAAAGCCGCATGAGGTTCGACCAGTCCCGACCCGGGGTAGATCGCCCGGTGCGAGGGAGCTGAGATTCACCCCCAATGCAGGAGCTTGATCGCCCCGATGAGGAAGGCCCAACCGCCGGCTACAGGAATCAAGATCGTCCGGTCAACAGAAGGTTTCGAGGCCCCCGACCACTGGAGGACAAAGATGGGAGAGATTTAACTTTTTTTCGCCTTCCATCACAGTGAGGAATGTGGAGGAGTCACTGTGGTGGATGTTCATGTTAAAATGTATTTTGTGTGTTCTGTTGTTTTTTTATTGGTATGACTGTATGGCAAATGAAATTCCTCGTATGTTGCAAAACATACTTGACTAATAAAGTATGATTATGATTATTTGAATTAATGGCCGACATAATAATAAATTAAAGCTGTAGATTTGGTTAAAGAAATCTACAAAACTTTGACACTTAGGGAGAAAATTAGGTCATTTTTTAAAGCAATACAATCTCACAAGGGCTAAATTGCTGTCGTAGATGCTGAACCACGTGAAGTCTTCACAATGTTGGGAGCAGCTAGTAGAGTTACTGCCCAACAGCTTTAGAGACCTGGTTCAATCCTCAGCTTCAGTGCTATCTGTGAAGTTTGCACATTCTCTCTGTGACCAGGTGGGCTTCCACCCAATTATAGGTTAATTGGCTTGGTGTAAATGTAAAAAAATGTCCCTAGTGTGTGTATGGTAGTGTTAATGTGCAGGGAACGCTGGACAGTGCGGAGTCGGTGGGCCAAAGGGCCTATTTCCACGCTGTATCTCTAAACTAATCTAAACATGATGAGTGCCAGGGACATATCTGTTCCTGTGCTGTGTCTCTGTAACTCTCATAGGCTAATTTGCATAATTTTCCTGGTGCTTTTTATGTAGGCCTCTGAGTATAGGCTGGATGCCCAAACACATCCTCATCTGGGTTGACTCCAGCTTTGATACTGATTCTGAGTTATGCCTCAGGATGGTCATTGTTCAACAGGAGACCAAATTTAAAAGCACTAAGAACCATGTACGTAAAGCCTAGATATAGATCTCAGAGATGATGATTGTTTATCATTTGGCACGATTTGCAAAAGGAGCAAAATTGTTTTTGATGATCTCAAGTTTATGGATCGTGTAAATAGGAGGCCAGCCAAGAGTGCATTGGAATAGTCCAATCTAGTTATGTGTTAGATTTATGCCCAGACATGGACTTGTAGTCCAAGGTTCACTTCAGGATTAAGCATTAATCACACCAAATTTGCATCAGATTGGTTCCATTTCAGACAACTATCAGACATGAAATTGGTGCCAAGAGGATTGGGGTGTGCATTGGGTTCCAATTACATATCAGCATAAGGCATCTTCAGCAGTAGAGGGATTTATCGCAGAGCAGGTATTGTGAGTAGGATAAGGAGCAACTCTCTATGGTCTAAACTGCTTTGAATCAGCTGTTGCCTTTTGGCTACAGAGGAATTTTTGTTGAAAATCCTTTGACGTAAAAATGAATGGGAGCTAAAGCTTGTATATTTACCTAACATGGCGTAGTGACACAGTTGATAAAGCTGCTGCCTCATAACGGCAGAGTCCTAGGTTTGATCCTGACCTCGGGTGCTGTTTGTGGAATTTGCACGATTTCCCTGATTAATGTAGGTTTCGGCTGGGTGCTCCAGATTTCTCCCACATCCCAAAGACGTGCAGGTTTGTAGGTTAATTGGCTGTTGTAAATTGACCCTTGTGTGCAGGCGAGTGGATGCGAAAATGGGACAACAGGACATGAGAATGGATGATCGATGATCGGCGTGGATTCCGCGGGCTGAAGGGACTGTATATTTCAATCAATAAATGGCACAGAAGGAAACCATTTTGCCGGTCACGTCCATGCCAACTCTTGGTGGAACAGACCCATCCTGTTTTTGTACTGCAACAATTTAATTTCCTTTACACTTGCGTGCACCGTCCTTTGATTGTATTACCACTAACGTGTCCAAGGAGAAAATTTACAGTACTTAACTAACCTACCAACATATGTGTGGAATGTGGGAAGAAACTGAGCACCCAGCAGAAACTTACACATAGGAGTTTCGAACCCAGGTCCCAGGAGCGTTGAGGAAACAACACTAACTGCTGCACCACCGTGCCACCAATTGCAACCAAAGCTTGAGGAATCTGTGGTAGCAGGGGAGTGAGCAGAACAAAAACTAAAACAAAATAATGAAGAGATTGTCACAATACCTTAACGGCATACCTTGAATAATGAGTGCATTGAGTGTTGCCAAACAATCTGTAACGTTCTTGTCATATGGATGTTATTTATATTGATGCACAGAAGAATAGACTCGCACCGGGAAACAAAGATGCTCTCTGGAGTGCATCACCCGTCACAGATAACCATATTCGTAATGTTTCTTTTGTTACTGCTATCTCTCACTTGACTTCCACGCTGTTCTTTTTCGGGGAAGGGGACTTGAGAGAACCTCTAATTTACAGGTTCCCCTCCAAGGGGCACATATCATGATTCTGAATTTTATCTTTGTTGCGGGTGTAAATTCGGGATTTTATCCCTGTTGCGGGTGTAAATTCTGGGATGCTCTCCCCAACACATCGAAGCGCTTTCACAAGAAGGACTGCAGCAACTGGCGAAGGCAATTTACCACCAGCTTCTTAAGGGTGATTAGGTATGAACAACAAAAACCTGACCCTGCCAGTGATGCCTGAATTAAAAAGAAAATCCATGCTTGTGCATCAAACTATTGGGCACACATCATCATCATATAATGAGTAGGAAGAAAGGAAGATTGTCTTATAATTTCAAAAGAAAATCTTCTCTACATCTATTTCAGGAACAGGATATCAAACGCGACCTTTTACAACCCATCGCGGGCTGCGATGCGTTAATTTATGTATGCATTACTTAATGTTCATGTATTCAGTGGAATAAATTACGAGTTTACTAAGCAGAGAAAATAAGTAGTCAGAAGGTCTGAATGGTTGCAAATTTTGGGGTGGGACTTCCTCCGTTCGAGCCGGAAGACTCGAAACCAAGTGAAATCCGGAAATTGGAGGTGAAATTGAGAGTGAGCCCCGGCGAAGGTGCAACGTGAGCGTTGCTTCAGGTGAAACGCGAACGTGTTCAGTCAGTGTGGGCGACATCGGAGCTGCTACATTCACGCGAAAGTCGAGAACAAAAGCTGTTTCTATAAGTTTCTCATGTCCGCGAGAGTTCATTATGTGGCTCAAGCCTGAAGAAGTGTTGCTGAAAAATGCTCTCAAGCTGTGGGTGACGGAGAAATCCAATTCTTACTTCATTTCACAGCGCAGACGGAGACAGGGAGACATCGGCGGAAAGCTCTCCGGTAAGAGAAAGGGGGGGGGGGGGGGGTGCAAGGACAGTCATCCTTATGAAACTGATTCCCTGCATAACAGTGTGGATGTTCGTGTCTAGGTTGAGCCGAAGGTAAATGGCAGTGCTTATCTTAATTGGTTGGCAGCCAGTCTGATTGTGCTTTGTTTGGTTACAATCACTCGTTTGTTGAACTTCACCGGTCACTTATCTGGGCTAAATATATATATTTTTTATTTTTTATCATAATTTGGCTCCTGAACAGAAACTAAATGACCGTGAGCATTTTCGAGTGGCGCACAGAGCTAGCTGCTAATACTACAGTTATTTCAGCGGGGAGGCAAGTATCATTTTGTGAGTGAGTGGCATGGCAGCACCACCTGGCATCGAACAGCTCTGCTTGAGTCCATCCAGGTCCGTTGTTCACCTGGCCGATCAAAGCGCCAGCTTTTTATGTTCTATGCAGTATCGTTTTACACCGTGCCTGGGGGGAGAACAGGTAGGTTTTACATTCCGTCTTTTAGTCTGTTAAACCCGCCCTCTAGTCACGAAGAAAGATCTGCAGCGTTAAATGACTCCCAGCAAAGGGGCATCAGTTTATTTGTGGACGATCACCAGAGTCTTGATATTTGTATGATGTGGTGGATTTTCCATGTATATTGAACCCCACAACTCGTGTCACTGGGGTCTCCTGAATTACAGCTATAAACTTTAGTGTTATTATGATTTTGGATGGAATTCATTTTATGCTTTACTGTAGAGTCATGCAGCACAGCAACAGGCCATTCAGCCCAACTTGTGGATGCTGACCAAGATGTCACATTAAAAACGAGTCCCACTTTTCTGCATCTGGTCCATATCCCTCTGAACCTTTACTATGTGTGTATGTACCTGTGAACGTGTATTTTAAATGTTGTATCTGCCCCAACTACTACTACTGACAGCTCATTCTATATTCCCATTACCCTCTGTGTGAAACCTGTATGTCAGATTCCTATGCAATCTTTCCCCTCTCCTATGCCTTCTAGTTTTTGATTCCCTTATCCAGGGAAAAAGGCTCCATGCATGCACCTTATGTATGCCCCACATGATTTTATACAGCTTAAAAAATCACCCATCCTGTGATTTAAGAAATAATGTCCCAGTCTCTCCCTATAACAGGCCCTCACATAGACAATAGGTGCAGGAGTAGGCCATTCGGCCCTTCAAGCCAGCACCACCATTCAATGTGATCATGGCTGATCATTCTCAATCAGTACCCCGTTCCTGCCTTTTCCCCATACCCCCTGGCTCCACTATCCTTAAGAGCTCTATCTAGCTCTCTCTTGAATGTATTCAGAGAATTGGCCTCCACTGTCTTCTGAGGCAGAGCCTCATCTTGGCAACAACCTTGCAAATCTTCTGTGCATTCATTCCAGCCTAATGGCATCTTTTTTATAGCTTGGTGACCAAAACTGAACATAATGCTTTAAGTGTCACCTCACCATCTTGTACAACTATAACTTAACATTCCCACGTCTGTATTCAGTTCCTTGACTGATGACCAACATGCCAAAAACCTTCTTCGCCACCCTATCTACCTGTTCCACCACTTTCAGGGAACAATGTACTTGTCCTCCTTGATCCCTCTTCCATGATATTCCCCAGGGCCCTACAGGTATCTGAAGGTCCTGTCCTGCTTTGACTTCCTAAATTGCAATTCCTCACTCTTATCTGAATTAAACTCTATTTGCATTCCTCTGTCCAGCATATAAAGATCCCACTAATTCTTCATAACTATCTTCACTGTCTATGATACTATCTATTTCAGTATTATCTGCAAACCTATAAATAATGCCTTGTACATTCCTATTCAAATCATTGAAATGGATGATAAACAGCAATGGTCCCACCACTGATACCTGAGGCACACCGCTACTCACAGGCCTCTGGTCTGAAAAACAGCACGCCAACATTACCCTCTGTTTCCTGCTGTTAAACCATTATTGCCATTGTGCAATTGGTTGCAGTGACTACATCTAGACGACGAAAGGATACTTTAATTATACAATTAAAAATTTTGCAAATGTGCAATTGGTTTTTTAATAGTAGATTGAATGTTACAGTTCATAAACAATTCCGCCCTCTGGGTAGTGGGTTATCTTAAAGTTAAAGATGTTTAAATTGAATGAAAATAAATGGATGAAATTGCCTTCTGAATTTCAGAAGTGGTAGAGGCTTGGGTAGGATACAAAATGGTGTTTTGATATTACTTGGTCTTGTTTGATCATTGATCTGGTTTAGATGTGAATTCAAAAAAAACTTTTGTGACCCTGCATCTTAATTTTCCAGGTTTAAGTGAAGTCAGTATGGATGCTTGCTAAGGGAGGCAAATATGCACAATGTTTTGTCTATGCACTGGGTGGGGAAAAGAAAAAGGTTGGCTGGGTGATAATCCACAATAGATATGCCTGCCCACTACTCTTGTCTAATCTTGCTTCCATTTACAATTTATTAGAGTCTTCGCAATTGCCTCCAGTAGTAAAATCTGACAATAATACTCCGATAAAATGGAATCTGTTCTTTCAAAATACCACTCTCCCCATGATTTAAAACTTTTTAATCTGGTTGATCTGTCACAACAATTGAATAGGGAATGGACATTGAGAGGGTGGATTCTTATAAGAACCTGGGTGTCTACCTCAACAATAAACTAGACTGGACTGAAAACACCGATGCTCTTTTCAGAAAGGGCCAGAGCAGACTTCATCTGCTAAGGAGACTCGGGTCCTTTGGAGTGCAGGGGGCACTCCTAAGGACCTTCTACAACACGGTGGTTGCATCGGCCATTTTCTATGGAGTGGTCTGCTGGAGCAGCAGCATCTCAGCAGCGGAAGGGAAGAGACTCGACAAGCTGGTCAGGAAGGCCAGCTTTGTCCTGGGTTGCCCCCTCGACTCAGTGCAGGTGGTGGGAGAGAGGAGGATGATGGCAAAACTAACATCGCTGCTGGACAATGGCTCCCACCCCATGCAGGACACTGTCACTGCACTGAGTAGCTCATTCAGTGACAGATTCCTTCACCCCAAGTGCGCGAAGGAGAGATATAGGAGGTCCTTCCTTCCTACTGCTGTGAGACTGCACAACCAGCACTGCTCCCAGCAGACGAGTCAACAATAACAGCTAAGAACACACGGAAAACTGATGACAATTTATGTATCTTTTATTTATAATGAATGATCTCTTGCTCTCTTGCTATCCACTGCTGCTGTAACACTGTAAATTTCCCCGGTGTGGGACGAATAAAGGAATATATTATTGTTATTATTATGTCTCCTCCTTGCAGGGTATCTCACTCTACACCATTATTCATTGCTCATCTTTCTTTCAAATTCATTACTGCATTTTCCTAATCAGATGCCACCTTCTGGAATTATTTACTGTTACCTCTCTTGCCCTTGGAACTATCTTTTAAACATAGACATTAAGTAGTACAGCACAGAAACAGGCCCTTCAATTTACTATGTCTGTTCCAAACATGATGTCTAATTAAAGTAATCTCTGCCTGCACATGAATCTTATCCCTCCATACCCAATGTACTGCAGTACTAAAGGGTTTTAAAAAAAATGTAATTTGAATGTTAGCATGTTCTTTCTGTCTTCAGATTCAAGGGCAGTGTAAACCTATAAAGTACAGAAATGTCTTGTCCTTTTTTTACCAGCAAGCTTGTAGCCAAATCTCTCTTGGAGAAAGATGGGTAGGGTTTTACTGAGGGAGTATAAAAGTTAGGACATTAAAGGAATGTTTGGATGCCATGATATCGGCTGAAAGTGGATCTTTGGCAAAAGATCAGTCATGACCTTATTGAATGAAAACAAGTTGAAGTGTTTCTGGCCTTTCTCCATCTGATTCTTGAGTTTAGTTATGCTAGTAAAAGAGTACAATTCTATACAAGACAGTTAAGCAGCTGTATTTGCACAGGAGGATCTCTCTTTGGCTAAAATGTCTGCTGTGAGCTGCACTCTAAATCACCTGGATATGGTGCAATAAATATCTTGCAGTTGGAGCATCTAAAATGCCTTCTGCGAACTTCTGAACTGTTTGTTTTTAGAAGCCCATGTTACATACACTAGAAACTCTGTCTTTCTACTGAGAGTACAGTATTGTCATTTTCCATGTTTGTGGTAATTACGATTCAGGACTATGTTATGGCAGATGGGCTAAGCTTAATTAACTTTACTGGAGTTTTTTAAGTTACCTAATGATCATTCACCAGTATCAATTTCCATTTTCAGGAAAGTCCCAGCAAACTACTGCAAACACAATTCTCATAAATTAGAATCTTTTCTCAGAATCCTTGCGTGTATTTGTAGCAAAGTGCTCAGAGATCAGATATCTTTTTGAAGCAATATGTATTGGAACTAGTCCTGAATGAAACAAGCCTAGGGCAATGACCAATCATTCTTGGATAGGGTTTTGAGGGTAAGGAACCTGACATTTGGCATCTGAGAGATGTATTATAATCCTCCCTTGTGCCTAGCTATCGCTTTGCACAAACTATATTGGTAAAAAAAGACAAGCTGTCTCCATAAGGACCCTATAAAGAGCTGTTTTTTTTGTTGTTGTTGTTACTTCTGTCAAATTTACGCTGCTCATGGGAATACATTTGTTCACTAATGCCTTTAGGTGCAACTGCCTGTTTCTTGCTTGGTCATCTCTCCTTATTTCTCTTCCTGGTAAATTGTCATACAAGGCCCTTGAAGTCTTCTGATTCTGAGCCGTGGCCTCTTGAAATTTTCATCTCAATACCAAATTCTGTTTTTTAAAATGGTGTTAATTTCCTCTTTTTAAATTGCAAGCATTTTTCTAAAGTATTTGTTAAGATCATGATGCACAATAATTCATAAACCAAAAGGTTATCAGTAATCAACATTAAATAGCTAAATTGTCTTCATTCTATTGCTGACACAATTTGGAACTAAATTTAAAGTTGAGGGTATTTTTTAAATTGGTTTCATTTTTGCATTCAGACACATGGCATCTGAGGTATAAGGGTGAATCTGGTAGATATAAGGATGGATCATGGCTATCTGGTAGAATTTAATGAAGATAGACACAAAATGGAGTTACTCAGCGGGACAGGTAACATCTCTGGAGAGAAGGAATGGGTGATGTTTCGGGTCGAGACCCTTCAGACTGATGTCAAGGGAGTGGGAGTCACATAGATAAGAAGTGTATAGATCAGGAAATGTAAGGTGTGAAAACAGGAGAAAGGAAATGAAAATCAAGGAAAATGTAGTTGGGAGAACAAATCATTGTTAGTTGGGAGAAGGTTACAAAGCAAAGAGATAAAATGTCAGAGACAGTAAGACTGATTGGCGAACTGGGAAGGGGGAGGGGATGGAGAGAGAGGGAAAGCAAGGGTTACTTGAAGTTAAAGAAGTCAATGTTCATACTGCTGGGGTGTAAGCTGCCCAAGCGAAATGCGAAGTGCTGTTCCTCCAATTTGTGTAGAATTTCATGATTGGTTTGATTTGACAGACAATTTCTCATGTTTAAGTCTACTTTTTTTTCATATTACATGGTAGTTAAGGAAGTGTTGCACCATATTTTTAAGGCAATAATCACAACCTAGAATGAACAGATATAGAAAAAATAAGCATAAAATGTCTCCGTTCTTTGCATATGTAATCTGGATACTTTATCAGAAAGTTAAAAGCTTCATTTCCCTGCCCCATTTTTACATTTGAACACAGTGACATTGGATTGAAAGTAGTTATGAGTTGATCTTCTTGTCTCGGTCATTTGCCATAAATATAGAAGGTTCTGAAAACAAGCATGCGAAGGCCTTTTCATCAATCACCCTTTTTAGATGCTTGGGTAGTATTCTAGATGGATATGCCTGAACTCTCTTTTCAAGGCCCACTTTTTATTTACATTTATATGTTAGTCTTGTATACTTTGCGCAGTTTAAAAAAAAACGAGGATTGTTTACATCACATGACTGTACACTGACCTTTTTACAAATCCATCTGCAGCACTTGAGCATGTACTGTAGGGAGATATTTCAGGACAATATCTTGAGTGCTATGTTGTTCCAGGTGTTGTCACTGGATGAGACATTGAAAAGCCATTTTCTATACCAAGATTCTTTGGCAGTTTTGCTTTGATCTGTATTCTTGCTCTCTTCCTCCCACTTATGCTGCCATCAACCAAACACACCTCCCCCCCCCCCCCCCAAATCTCATTGACTTTGCGTTGAACTCCATTCCTCAACTTAAAAAACCCTTTTTCCTCATCATTTTGTCCAGGCTTTCAGCCATGTACCATTATTTTTTTACATCATGAGCTTTGTGTCTTATTTTAATTTGTAAATGTCTTTTTCTCCCTCTTGCCCCTGGCTTACTTCGCATGGTACATGTTGTACAATTAAAAAGTCCTACAAAAAGGTAGGGGACTGGATGAATTTGGCTACTACTATGGATGAATTAAGTGTCCTTAAATGTGTTCTTGACAGACACATAGTACACTTTTATTTGTTACTTATTTTTTTTGTGGTCTCTTAAACTGAACGACTGGAAATGCATTCCATCCAACTCGGAGAAATTGTTTTTCATTTTGAAGGTTGTGTTTCCTTGAAGACTATTTATCACATGAATCTAAAATCAGGAAGGAATTTTAACAGTGGCTAGAGGACAATTGCAGCTGATTTTTGTCTCTTAGTTCACACTATTAATTTGTCATTCTAGTCCTTGCTACAAAATAATTTAAATCATTTAGTTGATGGCCAGATGTGAATTGTGCAGCCCTGAATGATTTCTTGCACTGTTGGATGGGATACGAGGTTAGCTCTGCTCACTCAAGTGGAAGTTAAAGAAACTATGTCACTCTTAAAATTTTGATTTTGGGTTGGGTTTAGGATAAGATAATTATTCCTCTTATCCTGGACCATATCTATTTTTTTCCCAAAGAAAAGCCTGAGAAACAGGTTGTTTGGTTTTTATTTTACTCCTGTTTGTGTGTGCAAATTGGTGACTGTGTTTATGACAGCTTAATGGCTATAATTCAACAGAATTTCATTTGGCTGTAAAGTGGTTCTGGGTGCCCTGAAAGGGACATGAAAGATGCATAAAATGCAAGTCCTAATTTCTTTTGAGATAAATTGTTTTTTGCTTGTTTGGAGAATAACCTGTTTTGCAGTTCTCTTGTTAGACCCATCCCCCAATAAAGGTGTTCAAAAGAATATTGTCAGCAAATGCAGGGCCATTTGAACCAAACATTTGTGTGCCTCTATCATCTGAAATATTTTTGCAATGAGTATTTACTTTTTTATTGTCTGGCTCCCAACACCCAAATCAAAGTGGTTGTTGTGAACCATATCAATAAAACATATGAGGCAGATTGGAGAAGAATTTCAAAAACAGTAGGGTTGTAGTAGTGTGAGATTTTAACTTTCCCAATATTGATTAGGATTGCATTAGTACAAGCAGCTTAGATGGGGAGTAATTTATAAAATTTGTTTGAGGATTCTTTGAAGCAGACTGTAGGTTTGTACTTGGGATGGGGCTGTACTTGACTTTATCTGAGCGAACCGGCAAATGATGAAGTGTCTGAATTTATTATTACAGCTTGGTACATATGACAATTAAATACTCTTGATTCTTGAAAAACCCTTTAGGAACAGTGACAATTGTTTGTAATCGACAAGGTCATGGAAAAAAGATAACGGGTTCTCATTAGGTGGAGGTGGATTTTGATAGAGTAAAACAGGACCTGGGAGAGATAGATAAGGAAAAGCGAGCTGCTTGACAGCAAAATAACATCTGATAAGTGGGAGACTGTTTAAAAGTGAAACGGTAAGAATTCTGAGTCAGCAATTCTCTGAAGTTAAGGTCTGTGCCATTCAATTTAGTTTAGTGCAGAGATGCAACTATAGTAAAATCATGGAACATTGAATAATAAAATATATTGAAGGTTCAATCGTAGGAAAAAAAGTATGTCGGGTTTAGGAAGTCGGTAACAAATGGATTACTTGAGGTTCAGGACAGAATTTTAAAAATTCGGAGGGCAAAAATGATTGTGAAATGACCTTAACAAGTAGGATTAAGGAGAATCCTAAATATAGTAAAAGCAAGAGGGTAATTAATGAAGGAATAGGTCCCTTCAAGGACCTAGGAAGTAACTATTTGTGGAGCCATGGGATAAGAGCAAGGTCCTAAATGAAACTTCTCACCAAGGAGAAATTCACCAAGGAGAAGGACGTGGAGGCTGGCGAGTTAAGGGAGGAGTATGCAGATATTCTGGTGCCAGTCTGCATCACGAAGGAGGAAGTGTTAGAAATGTTGGGACGCATTAGGGTGGATAAATCTCCAGGGCCTTATTGGATCTATCCAAGGATGCAAAGGGAAGCAATTGCTGGGGTATTGATAGATTTTTAAAATTTTATCTTTATTTACCATGGTACCAGAAGACTGTGTGATAGATTTTGGAGTCATACAGCGTGGGAACTTGCTCATGCCAACCAGCATGCCCCATCTGCACGAGTCCCACCTTCTGCCCTTTATTTCCTAGGGCAGGGGAGTTTAGAACTTGAGTGCACCAGTTTAAGGTGAAGGATTTTTTTTTAAAGGAGATCTGAGGGGCAAGTATTTCACAGAAAGGATGTTAAATATCTGGAACCAGCTGCCAGAGGAGTGTGTAGAAAAGAACTGGAGATGCTGGTTGGAGGGGGAGTGTTGGGGGGGGGGGGGGATTTTAGGCAGAAGCTGCATGATCTGGCTTTCAACAGGCAATGGGAGATGAGTGGAAGGGTTTGTTACATTGGGCTACGTTACGTTTTGGTGTCCACAGGTTTGAGTTGTAAGTAAAGTGATTGTTTGGTGGAGTCACATTGGGGTTATTGTCATATTCATGAGTACGGTGAGGTACAGGTAAAGTCAAAGTCTTGCTTGCAGCAGCACCACAGGCACATAGACTCATACGGTACCTAAATTATACACAACACACAATTCTGTGGTAGTTCAAGAGGTGGTCCACAGTGTTCCATTGCCAAGGTAGGTTTACGGTTGTGCAGGTCAATTCAAAAACCTGATGGTTGTAGGAAGGTAATTGTTCCTGAACCTGGTGATGTACAACTTCAGGCTTTTACACCACCTACCTAATGGTAGCAGCTTGAAAGTGGTATGACCAGATGATGGGTTTCCTTGATGATAGATACCACCTTCTTGAGATACACATTTTGCAGTTAGTTTGGATGATGAGGAGGACTGTGCCTGTCATGGCTGTGTCCACCACTCTCTGCAGCATCTTGCATTCCTGTGCGTTGGATTTGATAAACTATGCCATGATGCATCCAGTCAGGGAGGATAAAGTGTGGACCTTTGGCCCAACTTGCCCACATCAACCAGCATGTCCCATCGA
The DNA here is from genome assembly GCF_053455715.1 of Rhinoraja longicauda. Taxonomy (NCBI): domain Eukaryota; kingdom Metazoa; phylum Chordata; class Chondrichthyes; order Rajiformes; family Arhynchobatidae; genus Rhinoraja; species Rhinoraja longicauda. The sequence continues at coordinate 53,868,605 of NC_135959.1, forward strand.
TACTAGTCTCACCTGCCTGCATTTGGCCCATATCCCTCTAAATAAACTTGTAGGAAAGTAGAGACACCAGCATGCCTTCTTCATGGTTACATCTATGTGCTGGGTTCTGACCAGGTTATCTGAGATGTTCGTACCCAGGAATTTGAAGCTGCTAACTCCACCACTGACCCACCAATAAAAACAGGCACGTGATCTCCCAGCATCTACTTTCTGAAATCAACGATTTCAGTCCATAAATGACAAATGGATACAAAAGGACAGGCTCACTTCTGGATTTCCTGGATGTTTGAGTGTGTACTGGAAGGATCTCTGTAGTACTAAGGGCTAAATTTTGAGATGAAAAGGTGGGGTTAATGTCACTCACTGTTATTTGCATGGGGTTTGAGCAGCATCTTTCAGTACCTTGAATGCTTCGCTCTACAAATCTGTGTAAAGCTATCTTAGCTGAGTTTATTGCATTAAGTAACACTTTTAAAATCTTTGAGGCGTGTCTGTGAATTTATTTTGCCCTGGTAGCCTATTCTATTCCAAAGAATGCATTACTATAATGCATTTTGCCCAGCCTTTTCGGTTTACAAATTTGTGCTTGCAAAATGTTCCAGAATGGCATTCCACTTCTAGATCCTACACTTATCTCCAAAGATACCAGAGTGTCGGAAAAACGTTGAGGCTTGTTCATGCCCTGGAAACATTTTTAGTGCGGTGTCTCGTTACTTATTGTTGGTGATTTAAAACATTAAATATTTCAGTTTTTCTTTCTCTTCGAATACAAACCTTCCTGGGTTTGTTCTGCTTTCTGTTCCTGATTCGACATTCATTATGACAACTGATACTTCGTGGTTCGAACTGAGCACTGCTCACTGATTTTTTTTCTTCATCTAATTTTGTTAAAGCCTGCTCTTCTTGTGTGGGAATACATATACGCTGTGCAGGTCATTGAACTTGAGGTACAGTAGTTCAAATGGGACTTGCAATATCCAAGCATAAGGAAAGCCTGTGTATTAATATAGTTCATTGAAGAATGGCACGGTAGTGCAGCTGTAAAGTTGCTGCCATAAAGGATCAGAGACCCGGGTTCGATCCTGACCTCTGGTGCTGTCTGTGGAGTTTACATGTTCTCTCTGTGACCCCTTGGGTTCTCTTGGGATAAGATAATTATTTCTCTTAACTGGTGTCACATCCTTTTTTTCCCCAAAAGAAACGAGTTGTCTGGTTTCTATTTCACTGCTGTTTGCATGTGCAAATTGGTAGCAATATCTTAACGGTGACTTGAATTCAACAGAACTTAATTTGGCTGTAAAGTGGTTCAGGGTGCCCTGAAAGGAACACGAAAGATGCATAAAATGCAAGACTTAATTTCTTTTGAAATAAATTGTCACTTGTTTGGAGAGTCACATGGCCGCATGCGTTGCAGTTCTTTTGTTACACCCACCACCCCCCCCCCCCCCCCCCCCCCCAATGAAGCTTGCAAGTTCTCCCTGTGACCACGTGGGTTTTCCCGGGTGCTCTGGTTTCCTCCCACATTCCAAAGACGTGCAGGTTAATTGGCTTCTGTAAATTGCTCCTTGTGTGTAAGATGTCGAAAGTGTCTAACATAGAACCAGTGTATGGTGATCAATGGTCGACGTGGGCTGAAGGGTCAGTTTCCATGTTGTATCTCTAAACTGAATTGCATATACCTTAAAATCTTCCCCAATGTGTTTTATTTGCTGGACTGTGTTTTCTTTATTCACTTTCGCAATGAGAGAGAAGTTTATTTTGAGAATTGGTGTAGAAGTGATGCCAACGTGGAATTGTCACTTTGTTTGACCTCCTTTGTCTAGGCTGTTTTTTGGAACAATTACTTGTTCATCCAACTGACATTTGTATTGTGTACTGAACCAGCTCTGCATGAAAGATACATAAAATGCAAGACTTAATTGTCTGAAGAAGGGTCTCGACCCGAAACGTCACCCATTCCTTCTCTCCCGAGATGCTGCCTGACCTGCTGAGTTACTCCAGCATTTTGTGAATAAACAGCTCTGCATGAAAGTGCTTGCTTTATGACAAAGTAATATTTTCCTGAAAAAATGGTGATAAACGATTAAGCTTGCATTTTTGACCTAGCCTCTGCATTTTTGTAAAATGTGATGTGATGTTTATGGACTATTATTCATGGGTTGAAGACAAGTTTATTTTCCCCGGCCAGCATTTTCTAAAATTACAGTTTACTTTCTTGAAGAATTAATGATTAACTTGTTACAATCATGGGCCTACGGGTTTGAAAGATAATTTGAAGACATCTATCAACTTGGAAAATTTCTATTCTGAATTGATTTTCGCTATCCTGCACATTGGTAATTTCAACCAAAAAGATGAAATAATAATCTGATCCAAGTCTAACACTGGCTAAAACCACTATTGGAAGGGGCGACTTCATGTGTGATTCCACTCTGACTGTTGTTTATTATGTTTTGCAGTTTATATCTATATACTAAAACTCTTGTTTGTGACTGAACTTCAGCCAAAACGGTACAAGATAGCGTGACAATTTTAGGCCCACCTTACTCACCATTGTCACTTTAGTGATAATGCAAGTAGTTTTATTGAAATTGGTGTTATATTTTTAAAGTTATTCTCATTTTTAAGTTTAAAAGGAGTGGGGAAGGGGGGAGTGGGGGAGAAAGGAGAGGGGGGGGGTTGAAGAGAGAGGGGAGGGGGGGAAGACAGGGTGCTGCACCAATGCAGGAGAAGTTTGGGCCCAACGGGTCCACTTGGTCTAGTAACTAAATAAAGTGCTCTATAAATAAATTAAATGTTGAATAGAATATACTTTTTCTGTTCTGATTCTTTTTAGCCTTGACACATTCACGTGAAGGAAAATAGGAACCGGGCAGAGTTTCAAGATAAACATTTTAATACTGCTGATTTGCCCATGTTGTAACCTGACAAAAAGATGTATTTGGAGAAGGCTTTGTATTTGACTTCTGTTTAACTGTGCCACATGAAGATAGGAACAGCAATAGACCATTCAGGGACATGACTTGGTAAATCAGTATTGACGATATTGCATCGGTCTGAAGAAAGGTCTCATGTTCATATATTCTAGGAGCAGAATTAGGCCATTTTGCCCATCAATTCTACTCCACCATTCAATCTTGGCTGATCTGTCTATCCCTCTCAACCCCATTCTCCTGCCTTCTTCCCATAAACCCTGACATCCGTACCAATCAAGAATCTGTCCATTTCTGCCTTAAAAACATCGATTGACTTGGCCTCCACCGATGTCCATGACAATGAATTCCACAGATTCACCCCCCTCTGACTAAAGAAATTCCTCCTCATCTCCTTTCAAAAGGTATGTCCTTTTATTCTGAGGCTATGGCCTTTAGTCCTGGATTCTGCCACGTGGAAACATCCTCTCCGCATTCACTCTATCCAGGCGTTTAACTACAGGCACTCCTCAGCTTACTCCTCAGTATATTTTGAATGACCACTATGTTTCCTTTTACTAATCTTCACCATTCTTTCTGATATTTTCAATCTCATTCTAGCCAAGCTTGCAACTTGCATAGGGGAAAGGGTAATATCTTTAAAAATGTGGTATTTCGTATGGAAACCTGTATATCTGGCCTACTAGTAATGTGACACAAGCTCCACAAAGTCAGCTGGCAATTTGTGAATGTGGAACTGTGGTTATATTTTAATGACATTGAGAGTGATAGATTAACTGTTTTGTTTTGTTCTCTGAAATGGCTGACTTTCAAGAAACATCTGCTGCTTATCATTCGAAGTGTTGATGCGGGTGTGAAGCAAGTCTTCATCAGAAGGTCGCAGCCTGTTCTGATGTTAATTGAAGGACCAGCCACCATTTGGGTCTCTCAGGCATTGATCATTTTCAACGCCAGACCAAATTCTCGTCCTGAGTCGCCATGTTTTTTTCCCCTTCCTCTAATAGATGTTCTGATGGTCCCTCTGACTCTTTGCCTTCCAATCTGCCACCCAGTACATTTTTGCTATCTTCACTCTGTGATGATGGGAGATTAAGGACCAATGTAAAATATTATACTTTATTATACTTTAAAAAAAAAAAAATCTAAACTTACCTTCAATTTGCAAAAGTTATAATATATCTTTTGCAGGGAAAAGGAGAGATGGGGCTCAAAATCTGTCTTTGTGGTGAGTCTTCAGCAAGTTACTGTTATGTAGGTGTGGCTCTTGTTTCAAGTTAACACCTTTTCTGAAGTTTGTGGATTTGGTTGGTACTCGTTGATTGATATAGCAGTTGCTTAAAACAGCTCGCTGTTCTTTTGTCCCTTTTGGTATTAAAAAAACAGTCAACCAAATACAATCTCTTATTTGAGAGTTTATTGCTGTTTTTCAGTCAAATCATTAGAATTGTGACAATAAAGTCACTGAAATACTTTTAATTAAGATGTTTTTCAGAATGCAGGCAGTTAGAGCACTTTGCTCTATTAATAGCGGGACACAACCCTATAAAGACTCTGAAAGTTTGCCCAAGTATTCAGCAATTCTGTTTATATTTGATGTCAGGAGAAGCAGTGAGACTTGTATTTTGTTTGCAAAGTGTAATGTTGAGACCCAATGAGGCTTTCATATTTCATTCTCACAGCCAGCCATTTTCTACCATCATTACGTATGTCTGCTGCATGACACGTCAGAGGTGTGGGATCTAGTTTATTTTAGAGATACAGTGCGGAAACAGGCCCTTCTGCCCATCGAGTCTGAACTGACCAGCGATCCCCACACTTTGACACTACCCTAGGGACAATCTACATTTATACCAAACCAATTAATCTACAAACCCGCAAGTCTTTGGAGTGTGGGAGGAAATTGAAGATCTGGGAGAAAGCCCACATGGTCACTGGGTGAACGTACAAACTCCGTGCAGACAGCACCTGTAGTCGGGATCGAACCCGGGTCTCTGGCGCTGTAAGCGCTGCAAGTCAGCAACTCTGTCGCCGCGCCGCCCCGGGTTCTGTTCTTTAAAGTGAGCAAGACAATAAACATGGTTTTCTGTAGCAATCTTTTAAATGTCTGTAGCTATCTTTTAAATGAAGTGCAGGTAGAAGTTGCTGAATGTAAACTGGCAAGGGTGAATTGATCCATGGAGTCCTTTCACGCAAGCTTAGAGAATGAAATGGTCTATTCCTGATCCCGTGTTTCTAATAAAGGCCCATGCGTCCCAAAGACGTGTGGGTCTGTAGGTTAATTGGCTTCAGTAAATTGCACCTAGTGTGCAGGGAGTGGATGAGAAAGTGGCATAACATGGAACTAGTGTGAACGGGTGACCAATGGTCAGCATGGACTCTTTATTTGAATTGTGAATTGGAGACTTCTGTGCTATTCAAATCAGAGCTTTCCCTTGAAATTAATCTTAGTTTAGTTTAAAAATACAGCATGGAAACAGGCCCTTTGGCTCACCGTCCATGCCGACCAGTCTTATCCACTCGTGCACAATATTGGCAATGTATAGATACCAATTAATCAACAACTCGCATGTCTTTATGGTGTGGGAGAAAATCTGAACAACTGGAGGAAATCTACGCAGTCGGAGGGGGAATGTGCAAACTCTATACAGAGGACGGCATCGAACCCAGGTCTCTGGTGCTCTACCAGCTGTGCCACTGTCACCCAAATCTTTCCCATTAAAAAAAATTGGAATTCCAATATGCTATTTGCATGTATTTTGAGTTCTGAATTTGCAGAGAGTCAGTTCTTTGACCCAGGGCGGCTTGGAATAGGGTTTTTCTGCTGTTAGCCAACATGATCCGGATGGGCTGAATGGCAGTTTCCTGTGCCATAGTAAGTACTGTAGATTCTTTCATTTTTCCAAGTCTAGATTGTTCAAAAATTTGGTGCCTGTAGTTTCACTTGTGCTGTGGCAGTTCTCAATAACTATATTTTAAGTTCATTCTGTGGCAAAGCAATTACATTTTGATTCAAGATTGGCTTGAAAAAGAGAATTTTATTCCTTTCGCCCACCCATATTACTTTCTTTTGTGTCTGTGTCTGTGTCGTAAATTCTTAAAGTATCAGTTTTGCCAATTCATTTGTCGTCTTCCATATAATTGCACAACTTATTTTTACGTTTTGAAGGAGTTATTAAACTTAAAATGGCCTCAAAGTGTTTATGTGCCTTTTAGAACATGGGATGCGATAGGAACAGACCTTTTGGCCCACAATATGTGCATCAAACATGATGCCAAGATAAATTAATCTTGTCTGCCTGCATATGATCCATATCCCTCCACTTCCTGCATATCCATGTGCTTATCTAAAAGCCGTTCCAGGCATTCGCCGTCCTCTGTGTAACAAAAAGAATTTGCTCGCATATCTCCTTTAAATTTTAAAGCTATGCCTTTTAATCTTTGACTTTTCCACCCTGGGAAAAAGGATTTATCAATGCCTAATTTTATATAGTACTGCTTTGAGATCTAGGCCCGATTTATTTTACATTGCATCGCTGAATTTTTTTCATGTCTTCCCAAATAATTTTCTGTCACTGCATTTTCTACTGGTCACTACAGATGTAAAATCATGTTTAATAACTTATTTTGGAACCTGAGTATGTGATACATTTATGCATTTTTAAAAATGTCCGAATTGTTTTCTAATGATAGTTCTGGTGACCAGTTCCACATAGTTTTAGTGATTTGGATTTATTGCAGTGTACATTGCTTCCTGAGGCACAATTTAAAAAAAATCTCTATATTTAATACTCGAGACACGAGAGGTTTTCCAGGGATTTGAGAGGACAATTATTTCTGTTTGTTACGCTGCCATTAAACAGTTTTATTAAATAAGAGACTATCCAATCCTTGTGCCTGGCTGCAAAATTCAATCAGTTTTCTGGTAAGCAGGGTCATAAAATGGCAGGCTAAATTGATGATTTGAGAAAACAAATCAATTGATCTACTCATTAAATTGTTTATCTTCCCCTTCACTGTCTACATTGGATTATTTTTTGCACTGGTACTAATCAGCCTCTGAATCTTTTGCTGAGCATGTTGGAAGGTATCAGAGCCTGATCTATTTCTGTGGACCTTTTTTGGCTTAAAGATGAACATCTGAAAATGCATTAAATTGTTGAAAATGCAACAACTAAATTGCACACAACAATCTCAAGCACTAATTAAAATCCAGTTCTCGCAGTGGTTGGAGGAGTTACCAATGCACTTCACCTCTCCTACTGACTCTAAAATAATACACTCCAGCTAACAACTGGAGATTTCATCTATAAAAATTTATATAGTAGAAATTAAACCAGAGCAACAAAGTGAACTTCATTAGGTTACAATGCTCTGCTTAGTTTGCAGTCTCTATTTCAAAATAAATAATTTGAAGGTATCGGGTTTTGGAAGCAGCAATCTTTATAGCGAGTGTTTTGAGGTGAGGAATTTTCATTGAAACTGAGTACCCTGACTCAATAAATGCCTCGAGTGTGGGTGACTGACTGTCTTGTTGAAGTGTTGTACTTGTGTAAGATGCACATTTTATTTTCATATGAGTTTGTGTATACTAAATCGAAATGGAAGCATGCCATACTAGTTAAAAGAGTCTCAGATTAGATATGTCACATTTCATTTTTTTTAACCATTTATAGGAAGGATTATAAAAACTTGAAAATGCAAGGTTGATTAATTTTAGAATTTACCAGGTAATTAAGAGTTACAGATATTTAAGGGCCTTTCCTGCTAGAAAAAGATTTAAGGAGTGGCTTGATTTTAAAAAACATTCAAGGTTATGGTGATTTAGGAGCGGTTTATTTCAATTGTTTGAACTTGGTAACAGGGTAAATGGAACGTGGTGGCACGGTATTAAATTGGAGGTCAGAAGAAAAACAATGGGCCATTTGTTGAAACAGTTAATTGGAGGATATTGGAGTCGCTACATGAAAGAAAACTTGTATTCATCTAAGTGTCCTTCCGAGTTTAACATCTTCCCAAAGCTTTTTATAATCACTGAACAATATAAGTGAGGAATATTAAAGGTTATAGAAAATGAACAGGATATCTCTCGTTGCCTGATGCAGATGAAATACTAATGCAGACTTGATACAAACGCTTGTTTCTGTGCTGAAACTGAAATGGAAGGTACATTTTTGGAGCTGCAGACTTTTCTATTTTCTTGACAAATTTAGAATGATGGGTAGAAATGTGGACCTGCAGATGAAGCAGTCTCCAGAGAACGGTAAGGAACCTGAACAGCATTATGCAAGTTGAAAACCTGTGAAGTCCCCCTGTGATTCCATAATGCATTGTTGTGAAGAACATTAAGATATGGTTCACTCTCCAAAGTTGTTCAGAAAGTGAGGAAATGTTATGAAAAGTGCACAGATTCTGCTCGTTCTAGTCTATTTTTGAAGACTATAGATAGCTCAACCTCCTTGAACTTCCTATCTTCAAGTTATGTGGGGAAAATGTGAACAAACCATTATCTGTGGTTGTGCTGACAGGTTCATCATTCCTTCGAAGCAACTAAACCTTTTGGGAGTGGAGACTTAATGAACAAGTTGTGGGACCAGATTGGCCCAGACCTGCTGGAAGTGTGTGTAATGCATCCAGCTGGTAGTCTGAATCCATGAGGATCGATTTCCCTATACTCTATTGAAAAGGGGAAGTAAGCCAAATTAATTCATTCCATAGATTAATGTAGATTTTTGCAGAATGTCCCCAAAATGGCTCAGAAAATGGTTAGTGAAGTCAGGACATGGATTAAGATGATGGACTGGAAGTGGATGCTGGGATTGTGGGAATGATGTTTCTTCTCAAGACATGTAGGAAAATAACTGCAGATGCTGGTACAAATCGAAGGTATCACAAAATACAGGAGTAACTCAGCAGGTCAGGCAGCATTTTGGAGAGAAGGAATGGGTGACGTTTCGGGTCAGTCTGAAGAAGGATTTTGACCCGAAACGTCACCCATTCCTTCTCTCCAAGATGCTGCCTGACCTGCTGAGTTACTCCAGCATTTTGTGATACCTTTCTTCTCAAGTCGATCTGTTGCTGGATATAGCACAGGTGTTTCCATATCCCACATCTGTGCTGCACTAGTCACCTGAGACAATTTCATTTTAATTGGAGATTGCAAATGAATTGTGTGCAGAGACTAAATTTGCAAATCTCCAGAAAAAGATGGTAGAGAGGTGGGTGTTTTTGTTCAACCTGTCTCTGTTTCTGAGAACTGGTCTAACTAACCCTGTTGAAGTTTAACTATGTACCTTTCTATTGGTTGGTTCAATATCATTGTTCTTTCTAGCGAATGTTATGAAGTTGAACAACCTTGGCTATGACTTAATTAGGGAACGGTCTGCACGCAATGTTCTCGAGGCCTGTGGAGAGGAGGCTGTGGAGGAAAGTAAACCGTGCATCCTGTGTGATGGTTATCCAAGCAAATTGTCACGGTCATTTGCCAGAGCATGCAAACTGACTGCTCTTGAGGTGGCATAGTCATCCAAGTACTTGCTGAGAAGGTCTGGAAGAAGATTTAATGGTCTTTGAGATTAATTCCAAACAGATGCATTAACACGAGACTGCTCTATGGGCGGTTCCCAGGGACATGCACTGAAATGAACAACTGCTGCTGGAAGCTTATCAAGCTGGTGAAAGGTGCCCTTTGGTCTCCTTGACAGGAGAGTTAGTCTTGCCATGAAATGAGCTGTCCGTGACTGAGTGTTTTGGGTTGATAACTGCGTATAAGAATCTTCTGCCATTATAGATTAAAGTGCTGGAATCTGAACATTTAATTCAAAAATGAATATAAAGAAAAACTGATGTCCTTCTTGTGTAATATAAATGTTGCAGCGTTACTGAGAATGTTGACATGTTCCTTTATTTATATATATATATCTATATATATATATATATATATAACACACACACACACACACACACACCAATTCAATAAATAAAGTAATCTGTATTAAATTTTTAAAAACCCTAATATGTCAGATCTGCTCTTCATCAGCCACAAACTATGATTTTTTGGGGGGGATTTCTTTAGATTATCTTCAGTCTTGTTTTATTTTCAACTTCAGTTTGTAGCTTTTACCAAGTGCTGACATTTCCCAGTTAATGTCAGCAACATGCTCTGTATTGATATTGTAATTATTGGTTCAGCTTTTATTGCCTGCAGAGGGAATTTGACAAACCCTTAACATTTTTTAATGGGGGTCAAGAATTCAAGTGTTTGATTTAAGAGATTGAAGTAATATTACATGTATCTCCCAGCTCCAGGTCAGCTTGAGAATCTAATTCTGATACACACGTGTGTGTGTGTGTTAGAACTGCAAATGCTGGTTTAAATCGAAGGTAGACACAAAATGCTGGAGTAACTCAGCAGGACAGCCTGTTGTGTCCAGCATTTTGTGTCTACCTTTAATTCTGATACACTTCAGAATCTGGATTAATTTTATGGAAAAGACTCGATCTATAGTTTTGCATTGGGTCCATACTATTACTGTTTATTAATTGTTGTACATTTATGGGTTGCATTAATGGGCCTGTACATTGTTCACCGGGTAGCGCTGTACAATGGCAGCCCCACCAACAGTCTGTCTCGTCCTTTTTTGATGTTTGTTGTTAAATGTATGTTTTAGTGTACCTTTAGTTTTGTATTATGTGGAAGTTGGGGGAAACTTTTTCCTCGATAGAGATGGGACTTTTTCCATATCGTATCTCCGTCCGCACTGCGGCCTAACATCATGGAGCTTGCGATCCCTTTGAAAAGGAGTGAAGAAGATAATACGTTATTTGCCTTCCATCACAGTGCACTGTGGTGGATGTTTATGTTAATTTTTATGTAATTGTGTCTTGTTGCTTTTTTGGTATGACTGTATTGCAAATCAAATTATTTGTATGTTTTTACATACTTGGCTAATAAATTAATTACAATTACAATTAAATCTGCAACAAGTAAGAATTTCATTGTTCAGGTCCTGATGCATATGACAATTAAACACTTTTTAACTCTTTGGATTTGTTTGAATGCAGTAATCGGAACGCTGAGAAACAGCTCAGACGAGTCTGAATGAGATAGAGATGATGCAGAATCACCCATGTCCATGAGCACCCTTCGACAGTGGAATTGGGGTATCATTTCACACAGGAGAAACCTCTGGGTTGAAATCCTCCCAACAAACCCTTCAGATTCCAATTCCCATGTACGCTTTTCTTGTGACCATGATAACACAAAATATTTAAAATGCATGCATGTTTCTTTACATGTGATGAGATTAATCTGCTGAATCTGCCTCGTCTCTTTTGATATTTCTAAGTATTCAAATATTTTTGGCCAAATATTTTTGATTGTATCCAGTTTTTCTACTTTATGAATGCCATATTTGGCGGAAGCCCATGGGCAAGAGCTCCTGTTTGGCCCTGAACCTTTTTGGTTTGTTTGATTTAATTACGTCTCCCACCTCAAAGTTCAATGCAAGCATTAATTAAAGCATTCCCTCATCAGACCTAGTGCTTGTGCTTGAGCTAACTATTAAAGGAAATACAAAGAAGGCTTCATGCCAGGACCTTTGGGATTTCTTTTTATCAATGGCTTGGTTGAGTTTGAGTACATTAGAAGCTTGAAGAATTCCTGATCTTGTGATCTTAGTTTCAGCTCCATTTGTTCACTCAACTCATTTATTATGCTCTTGCAATATTGATATTTGCTGGCTCTTTCTTGTGCATGCTCTTTCTTTTAAAAAATATCTTTTTGGTGTAATTTCCTTCCTGGTTGGCAGTAACAAGGTACAATTGAATGAAATACTAAAATAGCTTCAGGAGTGGCAGGCCTTTGGGAGAACAAAAACATTGTGTGGACATACACTCCCACTGGTCATGGTTGGTGTATCTGGCTTGTAACAATGTAAATGCAAGGAACTGCATGCAGATGCTGGTTTCCAAAAAAGGCAAGGAATTAAAGTAACTTAGTGGATCAGGCAGTGACTGGAGAATGTAGATAGGCGACGTTTCGGGTAGGGATGTTTAAAAAAGGATCATGACCCAAAACGTTGCCTATTCACGTTTTCCAGAGATGCTGCCTGTCTCGCTCTTTACGTCAACACCTTTTTAGGTCTGTAAGTGGAGCCTGAAAATGTAACCTATACAGGGGCTCCCTGGGATGCAATTGACCTGACTTACAAAAATAGTATTATTATTGCAAGTTCCCCTCTACATCTTAAAAATATTTTAAAAGTTAGTACTAATAGTGATGTGCTTTATCAAATCACTCATGACTGGATACAATAAATATCCCATTAGTTTCATTGTTGGGAGTCTTGGGCTGATTATTCAAAGAAATGAAAGAATTATAAGCATGTGTAGGTAGAGCTACATGATATGGGTAGCCCCGGAAAATGGATGCTTTTAGCTTGCAGAGAAATCGGCCTAAGGATAGTTGTCAGGAATTAAATAATCCTGGGTCAGTCGAAATACAGTAAAACTCTGATAATCTAGCACCCCCTGGACCTGCACCTTTCCCAGATGGGATGATGTGCTCATTAATATATCAACATGCTTTTTAATTCACTATTTTTAGGTTATCGAGTAGTATAATCAGTTTTCTCAGAAATCCAGTGCATTTAAATGGAGTTTGGGGAATGGCTTCCTGGTGGCTTTAAATGGAGTGTAAGGAACAAACCAGGTGAGCCAGTTGCCAAATCAGCACCTCTAAACAATAAGATAACAGGCTGCTGGAGTTTTAGCACAATGAAACCATTACCCCTTTTATTTTTGCGCAGATACTGTTTTTAATGTATTTATGAAAACGTGAGAATTGAGACAGGGCAACATTTGATGATACGTTACATGGACTGTTCTGAGTTATAGCCGAAACCATTTTACTTTTCATTTCATTCTCTCGGTATTTTGAAATGATTTTGGTGTTTATTGTTTCCATGAAATTGTGACTATGCAGAATACTGAAATCCTGACTTTACAAATATAAAGTGTCTAACATAACTCAAAGGTAGGTTTCTTCAGTGAATTTTAGTTTGTGACGGCACATGTTATATATTTATCTTGTTGGTGTGCAGTGCCAAAAAAACAAAATGAGAATATTCTCAAAATGATAAGAGCCTCAGTGTGTTTTCTCCTGATCTTCCTTGCTGCAAGAGTGGAGAGGCAAAGTTTGTTGTTTTGGATGCTGCATGCTGAGATTATTAATATTACCACACTTCTGTATGTTCGAAGGTCTGCTGGTGGGTGCTTTAGATGCTGTGCTCGACTCCAATGCACGTGTTGCACCTTTCCGAATTTTGCATCAGATGCCAGGATCACAAGTGAACTGGGTCATTGCCTGTGGTATGTAAACCTGTGTGAAGCTTACAGTGCTAGCAAATTGTGTGGAACGGATCATGTTACAATATGAAAGTACATAAGAGTAGTGTCCATTTTTGGAAAAGATCCTGGAGTTTATTTGTTGAATACCATCTCTGAATTTCTGCAGAATCTGATATGATTTTGGTTCGTTCTCAAGGGATGCCTTTCCTGCTATAATCTCCCGGACTGTGGGAACATTGACTGAAACTGAACCAAAACTTCCTTTCATACTGATATCCTTTTACAATTATTCTTTACACGAGAAGTTCCCATTTAGGCCATTGAAAATATCCTCTGTTATATTCGCTTAAAGTTTGTGACTATTTTTGGAATATAAATTGTTGAAAGTTGATTTATGCAAGCAATTACTGCCACTTGAAATAAACATGGAACAGTGCAGCACAGGAACGGGTCCTTCGACTCACAATATGCATGCCAAACATAGTCATCGAGTCATACAGCCCGGAAACGGGCCCTTTGACTCAACTCGACCATGCCAACCTAGATGCCCCATCTAAGCTCGTCCCATTTGGCCCACATTCCTCCAAACCTTTCCTATCCATGTAGCTGTTTGTGTCCGTTAAATGCAGTTATAGTACCTGCCTCAACATTCTCAGGCAGCTCGTTCCATATACCCACCACCCTCTGAGTGGAAAAAGTTGCATCTCATATTCCTATTAAATCTTGCCCTCACTTTAAAACTACATTCTCTGACTTTAGATTCCCCTACCCTGAGCAAAAGACTGTGCATTCATCTTATCTATTCCCCCTCATGATTTTCTACACCACTATGAGATCGCCCAACGATGTCTTGTACTCCAAGGAATAATGTTCTAGCCTGCCCAACCTCTCCCTATAGCTCAGGCCCTCAAGTCTTGGCAACATCCATAAATATTCTCAGCACTCTTTCCAGCTTAATGACATTAAATTAAACCAATCTCCCGGCCTGCACATGTCCAATACCTCTCCATCCCCTGCATATCCATGTTCTATCTAAAAGCTGCTTAAATACAACTATCGTGAATGCACTTAAAGCTTGCCCCACACATCTCCTTTTACATTTTGCTCTTCTCACTTTAAGGCTATGCCCTCTAATCTTCATTTTCAATCTGGTGGAAAAATTCTGATCATGTAAACCATCCATGTCTTCCATAACTCTATAAACTTCGATCAGGTCTCTCTTCAACCTCCACCCTTCCTGAGAAAAAAATCTGGTTATCCAACCTTGTAGCTAATGTCCTTCTGTCAGAGTTTATGGGGAGAAGGCAGGAGAATGGGGTTAGGAGGGGGAGGTAGAGCGGCCATGATTGAATGGCAGAGTATTGATGGGCCGAATGGCCTAATCTTTTCCTATTCCTTATGACCACATGACCCTCTAATCCAGGCAGCATTCATTAAACCTCTTCTGCACCATGTAATGTCTTATCTCGTTGTAAGAGCAAATTTATGAAAGACCTAATGTTATCTATCCAATTAAGCAATAACCTTCTAATGGATATTCAAAGTGTGTTGATGAGAAATTGCACGCTGATTGGATAGCTGCTTCCAAGAGAAACAAGGACATAAAATCTCTGGCAACTGCTTTTATTTGTCATTTTACTTCCTGTGATTCCTTGGGGCAGGTGTTGAAGATCAGCTTTGCCAGATACAGTGAGATAATTAACATCACATGTCTACTTGCTGATGCAAGGAAGCTCATTGGAGAAAAAGCTGCTTAAAGAATTATGCTTAATTTTCTATTTTCACATTTCGGTGTCAGAATTTGGTCATAATGTTGAATGGTACTTTCACTGTTGAACACAAAATATCAAAATGTAATTTATGCCCTAACATTTTTGCACATCTTTCTCTACAAGGGGCCACTGTGGAAGAAATCCAGCAACACTGGGAATGGTTAGAACAGAACCTTCTGCACACTCTTTCAGTATTTGACAATAAAGATGATGTTATCAACTTTGTTCATGGTAAAGTAAAGGTAAGAATAATCCAGCAATATTGAGAACAATATTGGATATGCTCTGGGAGCTGGGATGGGAGTGTATCAATCACATTTTTAAAGATTATGCTATATACAATTTTTTTAAACTGTACTGATATTATTCTGCAACAATTGTGCAGGACCTTTAAGGACAAGGAAGCATACTTTATTCACTGTAAAGGTAGAAGCAAAAATTGAATTATATTGGAACAACTGTTGAAAATCACTTACATAATCAGCATTTTCACATCACTACCATTTTACGTCGTGCAGGAGGGTCAGTTTCCCCAACTTCAGTGAAATGGTCAATTTGTTCCTCCACACAAACAGTGTGTGTGCAGAAATGTGAAGTTGCCTTGGTTGAATTCTTTTTACTTTAAGTAGGTTCTCAGCAATAAAATTCTGGTAATGCACAATGTTACATGTTGCATTGCACTTGTGTAAAAGCAACTGCAGGATTTTGTGAAAATGAACATGCACCATAGTAAAGGTTCATATTCACATTGTGCCCTTACTGTTAAGTGCTACTACGTGAAGCATGGAATCATTGAGAATAATGGAGCAGATCTTCTATAGGCCTGAAATTGCAGGTGGCATGCCCCTGGGTCACATCGCTTCCTGCAGCGCTATACTGGCAGAGTGTGTAATAAAGCTTTAAGAACAATAAAACTTTAATAATGCATTAAGAGCAATAAAACCTTTTTGGCTCAGGCAGCCTGTTGTATTTCAGGATCTCTTCCAGAGCTGGTGAGAGCCTGCCCCAAGTTGAGGACTGCCAGGGTTGTTAAGACCTTGGATGTTAATAAAAATTAATCTTGAAACATGGGGGCACAGTGGTGCAGCGGAAGAGTTGTTGCCTTACAGCGCCAGAGACTCTGGTTTGATCCCGATTATGGATGCTGACCGTACAACATTTGTACGTTTCCCCTGTGATCTTTTTCCTTTTAAAAATTTTAAAGCAAAAAATCAATTGAGATAATTAATAATGAGTATTAAAAACACAGCTACTGTACTTGCCTTTCTCTCTGGGAGCTAACATCTCTAATTCATTCAAATGCCAACTGTTGAGTTTGCAACCTGATCCATTCTGTGACTCGATTTGGATGAAGTTAGCACCATGCCAACTTTGTGTTGTTTTATCGAGGTTAAGGTTTGCAACTAAAGCATAGACCTAGAGTTTGTACTTGGATGTCAATCTAATTACTTGAAACTAAATTAATTGTGCTAAAAGATTACAGAATTTTACCCAGAACTAAACATAGCACAAAAAGTAAGGAAATTTGTGTTTGGTAGATTATTTCTTTGTTGTAACAATGCTTCTTGGCAATAAATCTTATACCGTTGGAAAGCCTGTTTATTTCCCTTTTAAATGGTGCCACATTTGTAAGGAACATGCATTTGTGGGATGAGCAGCAGAGCTGAGTATATGGGTTGCGCCCATGAAAAATTTGCCAAATCTTCTCTGCCAATGCCAAACAGCTTATTCTGCTGTTGCTATTGACTCTTGTTTTGAGCTTCTGGTACCCCCAGGTGCTGACAAGAATGGGATGCCATCCCACAACAGTGTGTGACCAGGCTGGTGACCAGCATGAGGAGGAGGTGCCAGGCTGTTATGGCTGTGTATGGTTCTTCCACACGCTACTGTGGCTCCTGTTTATTAAATGAATAAATTGTTAAATTGCCAATATGTCTTGTTTCTTCAGACTTCAATCATCCAATCCACCAAACAACACCGAACAAGAGTCAATGGCAGAATAAGCTGTTTGGCATTGGCAGAGATTTGGCAAATTTTTCATGGGCGCAACCCATATACTCAACTCTGCTGCTCATCCCACAAATGCATGTTCCTTACAAATGTGGCACCATTTAAAAGGGAAATAAACAGGCTTTCCAACGGTATAAGATTTATTGCCAAGAAGCATTGTTACAACAAAGAAATAATCTACCAAACACAAATTTCCTTACTTTTTGTGCTATGTTTATATACTCAAGCTTTTGTGATGATTTTGCATGATTTTTATAAAGTCCATTCATCCAAATTTATTTATACAGTTTTTTCCCCCATCCATTCTGATCATGAAGATTGTTTTGTTTCAAACACTCTTTCATTGGGCTGTTTGGTTGCACTGATTTTGGGGAACCAGTTTTATGCTTTGTACATCCATGGTGTTGAGTAGAAATGAGTGGAAATCTCGGCAAAACTCACACATCTAGCAAATCTTGACTTCAATTTGCCAATTGCAACCAAGCAAAAAAAAAACCCTAATTATTTCACGAGCTGTTATTGCATTTGGCAATTGCTTATGAAATAACAACATTTACTAAAAAGATTTTGACCCTTGACTTTCATGTATAGATTTTCAGCACGTGTGAAATATTTTGTGCTGTAATCATGTTTATTTAATTGTCTATATGTTTTGTGGTGGGGCTAACTACTAACTTGATCAACAAGTACAACTTGGAGAACTTTAATTAGTGCGACACTGAAGTATTCAATAACCAATGAAAAATTTAAAAAAAATAAAGCTGCTGTAAATTTGAGAAACAAAGTACCGGGAAGGCTCAACAGGCCTGGCAATATCTCCGGAGAATAATGCTGGGGTTTTCTCTCTCTCTCTCTCTCTCTCTCCTTCTCTCTCCTTCTCTCTCCTTCTCTCCTCCTCTCTCCTCCTCTCTCCTCCTCTCTCCTCCTCTCTCCTCCTCTCTCCTCCTCTCTCCTCCTCTCTCCTCCTCTCTCCTCCTCTCTCCTCCTCTCTCCTCCTCTCTCCTCCTCTCTCCTCCTCTCTCCTCCTCTCTCCTCCTCTCTCCTCCTCTCTCCTCCTCTCTCCTCCTCTCTCCTCCTCTCTCCTCCTCTCTCCTCCTCTCTCCTCCTCTCTCCTCCTCTCTCCTCCTCTCTCCTCCTCTCTCCTCCTCTCTCCTCCTCTCTCCTTCTCTCTCCTTCTCTCTCCTTCTCTCTCCTTCTCTCTCCTTCTCTCTCCTTCTCTCTCCTTCTCTCTCCTTCTCTCTCCTTCTCTCTCCTTCTCTCTCCTTCTCTCTCCTTCTCTCTCCTTCTCTCTCCTTCTCTCTCCTTCTCTCTCCTTCTCTCTCCTTCTCTCTCCTTCTCTCTCCTTCTCTCTCCTTCTCTCTCCTTCTCTCTCCTTCTCTCTCCTTCTCTCTCCTTCTCTCTCCTTCTCTCTCCTTCTCTCTCCTTCTCTCTCCTTCTCTCTCCTTCTCTCTCTTTCTCTCTCTTTCTCTCTCTTTCTCTCTCTTTCTCTCTCTCTCTTTCTCTCTTGCCTGTCCCGAGTATTTCCTGCACTTTGTTCTTCAATAAATAAAAAGACACTTTTTCATTGTAATTAAAATATGGCCAGTGCAGTATCCCAAGTTTGAGTACCAGAATAACAGTGAAGTAGAAAATGTAGCTTCCTTTTGCATTGATGTTTCCTTACAATTTTATAAATCTGTTTGATCAGGGGCTTATAGCAGAAGAAACCAGGAGCAAGTTAGCAGAACAAGAGGAAGACCCCGAAAAATTCCGGGAGGCTTTGGTAAAATTTGAGACGAGGTTTAATTTCCCAGACTTGGAAAAGCTGGTGACTTATTATTCATGTTGTTGCTGGAAAGGGCGGGTTCCTCGACAAGGTTGGATTTATCTCAGCATCAACCATCTCTGTTTCTATTCGTTTCTGCTCGGTAAAGAAGGTAAGAATAGATGATGAATGCAAGTAAGTTGACTGTAAGGGAAACTTTTTTTCTGACTTTAGTGGTTTGGCGTGTGATGCTTCAGATGACGGGCACACGGATATGAGATTAAAATGTTTCATCATCCAATTATGTATTAAAATTTAATATTTATTAAATACTAAAGGTAGACACAAAAAGCTGGAGTAAATCAGCGGGTCAGGCAGCATCTCTTGAGTGATGGAACGGGTGACATTTCAGGTCGAGACCCTTCTTCAGACTTCAAATACTTCTCCCCACTGCAATTTGGAGCAAATATTAGCCTTGTGATCTTGCATACATCACCAAACACTTTCTCCACTCGTTGTAGAGGAAAGTAAAACATGGGAATATTGGGAATATTGTTTGACCAGTTGTCTTGTGAAGAAATCACCTTGGCGGGGGGAAGAACCAAACTTTTTCCATTCATTGAGACCAAGGAAACTTAGATGATTGGTGTTTTGATTAATTTGCCTAAATTCCAAAAAGAATCTTGTTAATCAAAAATGTTATCCCTGCTTAAAACCCAGTTTAATTATAAAAGTGATTGTTGAGAAAATGAAGTCACAGCAATTGAAAATTGTTCATATTCCATTTACAAAAATGAATTTCAGTAATAATGCTGCTGGACGTCAATCTTGGGCTGCCAAAGTTTGTCTAATATATTTTGTGGAGATTTTACTATTCCAGTTCTGATTATCATTGCTCTGCCTCTGTTACAGTCTTGTGTAGAAATTTGGGATAGATGGACGATTTGGTCCACACCTTTAAAGGCACTTTAAGGAGATGCAATTAAAATTGCAACAATTTGTGAAATAGCAACATTTACCAAAACCCTGCCATTTTGTGTCAGGTTGCAGACAATAAGATGTGTGGGTGATGGATGTTCTGTGCTACAATGCATACAATGGCACGCACAGAGGAAATTGGGTTGGAACCTGAACCATTTCTGAGGAGCTGTGGAGGAAGAGGCTGGAAGCTGGGAAGGAGGAAACATTCAGGGCAGTTCAATTAGGAAGGGTTCAGTGTGAAGGTTAGCTGCTGGGAATGATGGGGCTTGGGGAGAAGGGGTATCATCAGTGGTTCAAGGGTTTGATTAGTATTTAAGGGAGGTGCAATTTGGTCTCCTTGACAGATTGGTGAGTGGATTAAGTTGTCTGGGGTGAGCGGTGTTTGGAGCTGTGGCATTTTCTTTGCTTCCAATGTATATTTTTATGAATACAATACAATCAGTGCATCAATATACTTGTACAATCAAACCGGTAGAGCCTGTTTACAATGCACCAATGCTTCTCGTGTTTCCTCTTTAAACAATAAGCATCAATGAAATGAGAGGCTGCTACACAGGATCCAGCCCCTTGGTGACCAGTGGCAGCAGAGTCATTATTCTGTGGTGCTTCCGCACGAGACCATTGCAATGGCTTTGCTGGGACTTGAGAAGGGGACTCTAGACTTTAGCTTCCTGAGTTAGACAATAGGTGCAGGAGGAGGCCATTCGGCCCTTCGAGCCAGCACCACCATTCAATGTGATCATGGCTGATCATTCTCAATCAGTACCCCGTTCCTGCCTTCTCCCCATACCCCCTGACTCCGCTATCCTTAAGAGCTCTATCCAGCTCTCTCTTGAATGCATTCAGAGAATTGGCCTCCACTGCCTTCTGAGGCAGAGAATTCCACAGATTCACAACTCTCTGATTGAAATTTTTTTTCCTCATCTCAGTTCTAAATGGCCTACCCCTTATTCTTAAACTGTGGCCCCTTGTTCTGGACTCCCCCAACATTGATAAAGCTTCACGAGCACTAGACAAAATTATGCTAGAGATTGAGAACACACACACACGACACACCAGGCCCTATAATATAGAAAGGGAAATGATAGAGACATCAAAAGATGGGTGTGATGACGGAGGGAAACTGGGGTTAACTGGGAAAGAATTTGATTTTTTACATTTGGAAGGTCACTGCATTTGTGGGGGAGGAAAAGTGCAAGATGAAATAATGTATTCCGTCCAACTGTCCACCTACTTTAATGGCATATTTACATAGCAAGTTCAAAATGTTTTTAGCATCCTATTGTTAATCTGGCAGGAAAAGGCTTGCAATGATGGATTGGGGAAAGGCTGACAAAGTGTCACAGGGGAGTTTATATTATAAGAGTCTGGGGAATACTGATCAGAGCCAAGATAATTGTGGGAATATGGTTAAGTATGTTGTTAACATGCACAGAAGTTTAAATTCCAGGTTCTGTGTGCAAATTCCAGGTTACGCGTGCAAAACTAATAATATTTCCCGTCTTTATATTTGATCAATTAGATGCAGGAGCAGTTGCTGGAAAGTATAGTTGGCACTAGGACATCCAAGGATGTGAGATGTTTAAATACAAATTACAAAGATTCTGCCTGAAGCCCATGTCCAATGGATATTTTCTTCCCATAGTATGCAAAGAAATTGGTCAAGTCTCTTTTTGATATGCTTAAAATTATTGTTGAATAATTACAAATCCATGTATCACCATCATAATAAGTGTGTGGTTTGTAGCTGGGAGGTAAAGTATTTGTCTTATTCCATATACATTGTCAGAAAATTTTCACAAACAGTGCAGTTACGTATTCGGATCATTTCCGTTGAATAACTGTAGCCCCACCTCCACCCTTTGGTTCTATGACTATATTTTGTTTGAATAGCCCTTTGTTTCTGAGAGAAGAGAATGGATGATTTTGTTTTAAACCGCTTGTTTCACTTTTTGTGTCTGAACTGGCTAGGAGTTTGGCCATGCTAGTTCCTTGTAAATGCTGTATTTTCTTCTGAGGTGATTGGAATTTTGACAGAAAATGTCCTTGTGTTGTTTAAATGAATCACCTAGGTTTTCCTGAACTGGCCTGTTCGTCCTTCAGTCTGCTGCAGGGTTTCAAACCAAACATCTGTCCATTTCCCTGCACAGCTGCTGCCTGACCCTCTGAGTTTTTCCAGCACTTTGTGTTTTTGTCAAGATTCCGGCATCTGCAGTTTCTTGTGTCTCCTGTTTTGAAGTAGAACTCTACGTAATAGTAACTGATGCAGTGGTCAAGTAAATGCACAAATAAGATAACTCTGCATTTATCTCCACTGCTAGAAATGCTTCCTTTCCATTTAATCATTTGGCGATGGTTAGGGCTTCCTTTATGTTGTATTGTTGGGTAAATGTATCTCCTTAAATACTTCAGTGTTTTTAATTCAAGTATGGTAGATGTTGGTAGATTAGTTTTACCAGGGTTTTTTTTCGAGGTAGTTTGAAAGCAGCAGTCCTGAATTTTACACTTTGTTATTTCAGTGAAACTTGTTGTGCCCTGGGCTGATGTGAAGAAGCTAGAAAGGACTTCAAACACTCTCATCACAGAAATAATCAGAGTGACCACTCAAAGTAAAGAGCGTGATTTCTCCATGTTCCTTAACATCGGTGAAACTTTCAGACTTATGGAGCTGCTGGCCGACGTGACTATTCGAAGGCTGCTGGACAATGAGGCATTTGAATTAGATCCATCTCTACAAGAACCTACACAAATTACAAAAAGGTAAGAAATGTTACTTCATTTTAACTATGAACAACCTGTATATATAGTTATTGAATGATCATCACTTTACTTGATAGGTGAACCATCATCTACTGAGACATTTTGTGAACTTAAGATCATATTCATGTTTGCATTAATTTGCATGTTCTTTGAATAAAAATTTTAAGTTTTGCTTTGTGTTGTGCCAGCGCGGCAGTCCTGGAAGCTCTAAATGAATCTTGTGTGGATTTGCCTTGTAACCTAGTCATTTTCCGGGATCTGGGCATGACTGGCGGGACAGCATTTACTGCCCATCCCTAATTGTACTTGAAGCTGGTGGTGAGTTGCCACCTTGAACCACTCCTGTTGAAAAAACACTTGTGTTGTTCAGTTGGAAGTTCTAGGATTTGGAATTGGTGACAATGAAGAAACGTCTATGTTTCCAAATAGACGTGTGTGCCTTATAGTGGAAGGGGAATGTGTTTGTTTAGATCATAAGTGATAGGAATTGAATTGGGCCATTTGGTCCATCAAGTCTACTCCACCATTCAATCATGGATGATCTATCTCTCCCTCCGAACCCCATCTCGTGCCTTCTCCCCGTAACCTCTGACACCTGTACTAATCAAGAATCTATCCATCTCTACCTTAAATATATCCACTGACTTTGCCTCCACAGCCTTCTGTGGCAAAGAATTCCACAAGTGTGTACCCATGCCCTATCCTTCTGCGAGGTAGAGGTTGCAAGTTTTGATGATTGCCTATGTTGCATAAATAAGTAACTGCAGTGCATTTTCTAGATGGTACACACTCTCAACACTGGCAGTTGTCGAGGGGATTGAATGCTTAAGTAGATAGGGTGCCATTCAAGCAGGTGGCTTTGTTCTGCACTGTCGGGCTTTGTGTGTTAAATGAAGCTATGCTAAGTCTGAATGTACTCCATCACCCTCCTGACCTGGGCCTTGTAGACGGTGAAAGGACTTTTATTCCTGGATATTCGAGTTACTGAACCAGGTCGTGATGCAACCAGTCAGTATTGCTCTCTGAAGCATAGCTGAGGAAGTTCAAGAAAGTATTCACTACTTGCTACAGGAAGAGTCTGTGCATTGATGCCACCTGAGAAGTCAAGAATAAGGACTTTTCTCTTGGGGTTCAGGATGATGTGGGTGCACCTGATGGTTGACTAGGTGTCGGCCTGCCTCTGCAAATGCAATTGGTGATGGGTAAATCAGGAGGGTTCCTCTACCCCAGCCTTGCCAGGGGTTTGCGTGGGGCCATCGAGCCATGACCTCTACCCCAGGCGATGTGTCCACTTCTTTGCTGAGTATTAATGACAATCCCGTCGCACAGCACACAGTTGTGCGACTAATAGCTGCTGTGGAGACACAGATGAAGACCATGTGATCTGACTGTTTCCAGCTGCAGCTCTGCTCTCTGCCTTTCAGAACCAGCCCATGGCTGTGAAAGGACAGCTGCAGCATCGGGGAGCAGCTTGATCTCATCGTGGAGCTGAGTTGAAATTTGTACACCCATCGCTGCTTTCAGCAGATACAGAGTTTGTACTCGTGGGAAAGGATAATTTTAAAAAAATGCAACAATTGAGCATCTCACGATTCACAGTGGGAATGCTTTGTGAGCAGTTTTTTTCTCCTGCAGCTGTTGATAGAGAACTTGAGCAGGTCATTCTTCTATTGGAAGAGAAACGTAGCAGGCAGTAACTTGGTTCTTTCCTCAAGGAGCAAGAATTATGCATCTTGACCAACATGTCTTCAACGTGGGCTGACTCCTCTGTTTGTGCAGTGAGCTGACTGCAGAGAGAAGGCGGGAAGGATGAGACACCTGGAAGGTGAATCAATGGGGACTGGACTGAGTCAGCATATCATTGAATCCTAGACAACAGTCATCTGGTGTGCAAGTTGAGGCTGATTCCTTCTTTCCAATTATAAATGATTCTGAGCACATGGGCACTGTTGAAATGAGGAGTGTTGACATTTAATGTGGCAGCTGCTAGCATTGATGCAGTCCGTATTGTGCAAGAGGCGTAAGCACACTCTGAACTTTGAAAGATGTTCAACCAGCCCAGTTAGGTCTTCTGATGTCTGCATTTGTATCTTTTTTTAAATAGGCACAAATGTAATAAAGACCAAGTTCATGAGGGTTCGAATAGTCATTTTGTTTTTAAGCCACCTTGCTTTTCGATCCCCTCCCCCCTTTATGTTGATTGGTCTGAGTTGGGACAGTGC
This sequence comes from Rhinoraja longicauda, assembly GCF_053455715.1. Taxonomy (NCBI): domain Eukaryota; kingdom Metazoa; phylum Chordata; class Chondrichthyes; order Rajiformes; family Arhynchobatidae; genus Rhinoraja; species Rhinoraja longicauda. Next base: position 53,893,374 of record NC_135959.1, read on the forward strand.
CTCTGGTGTTTCTCAGGAAGCAAAATATTTTTAACAAGGATTTCTGCTCTTGATGGCAATACTGTGCCCTCTCCTGGAAAAGTTTATATATACCAACTTATTAATAGATCATGGCTACAATGGCATGGAGACACAAGAGACAACTGATGCTGGAATCTTCAGCAAAATACAAAGTGGAGAAGGGTCCTGACCCAAAACGGTCTGTTCATTTCACTCCACAGATGCTGCCTGGCCGACCTGCCACGCTCCTTCAGCACTTTACATTTTGCCCATCGTTGGTGAACTCTACTGTTAGCTTACTGATAAAATGTCCAGTCGACTGATATAAAGTTAATGTTCTGAGAATTGTATTGATGAGACTGAGTAGTAGTAGTTCATTGTCTTGCCACAAAATTGATGTGATTTCTGTAAATGTAAGGTCACGGTCTAAATTTATAGCATTCTAAACTGTACATTCAAATTATAAATGAAAAAAATCCTCTCCATCTCTCTGCAACTTAAAACTAACTTTTAAGGCTTGTATACACTGGAATTTAGAAGGATGAGGGGGGATCTTATTGAAACATATAAGATAATTAGGGGATTGGACACATTAGAGGCAGGAAACATGTTCCCAATGTTGGGGGAGTCCAGAACAAGGGGCCACAGTTTAAGAATAAGGGGTAGGCCATTTAGAACGGAGATGAGGAAGAACTTTTTCAGTCAGAGAGTGGTGAAGGTGTGGAATTCTCTGCCTCAGAAGGCAGTGGAGGCCAGTTCGTTGGATGCTTTCAAGAGAGCTGGATAGAGCTCTTAAGGATAGCGGAGTGAGGGGGTATGGGGAGAAGGCAGGAACGGGGTACTGATTGAGAGTGATCAGCCATGATCGCATTGAATGGCGGTGCTGGCTCGAAGGGCTGAATGGCCTACTCCTGCACCTATTGTCTATTGTCTAACTTGCTTTCTCTCTTTCCCAATTTAGATGAAGCTGCTGCAACCAGAAACGTTAACTCTCCTGAGGTCTGACAAGCTGCGTGTTTCCAACACTTCCTGATTTTGTACATTTGAACTGATTTGTAACGTGTTTATTTTACTCTAGGGATCTTGAAGCTAGGATCCAGACAGAATATTTCCGGGCTTGTTTCAGACTTCCACGGGTGGAAAATTTGGACAAGGTAGTGGACTGCTTCCTGTGGACACCTTATAGCCAGTGCCATACTGCTGGGAAATTGTATACATCTGAAAATTACATCTGCTTTGCCAGCAAGGAGGAAGGTAGCTGCAATGTAATCGTTCCACTCCAAGAGGTATTGTGAACATTGTCCACTCAAGACCTCAATGTCTTGGTCACCTTTGCTTTGAATTTAAAATTGTATAACCATGTGATTCTTTTGGTAGATCTCTCAAAGAAGTATTATTTAATTTACAATATTTAATTCCTGAGCACGCATCAATATGCTTGCTCATTGCAAAAAAAATTGTTTGGAAGGTAAATCCTATCTTTTTGTTCTGCAAACTGTATCTACAGTTAAGAAATTAATTCTGGAAAATCAACCAATATCTTTCCACCTCAAACATCTTTTGCATCACTTCTTAACTAGCAAGTTTGAATGCTGGAAGAGAAGGAACAAATAAATAATCTAAGCTGAAGTACTGAAGGTTGAGGTGAGCCTTCCTGAAATGGGACCTGTTTACAAAATCATTGCATTCCTTTGCATTATTGCTTTGCATTTATAGCCCAGTTAATTTTTCCATAGTTCTGTGCATTCTGAAACTGAAATCTTGTAATATCAGAAGTAAATTTGTTTAACAAATTTGATTTTTACATAAATACACAGGTGTGATGCTCCACTCAAGGTCTATGCATTGATGTATTTTGTTACGTTTTAAGAGAAAAATAATCTTGACACTCTTCTGAACTATTTTTGTTGCTTTATTACAATGATCTTTATAAATTTATTCCTTCACTTCCTCTACCAGTATCTGATTTGCTGATAAAGAGGATGCAAAGAATGTTTGAGGTGGAAACATATTGGTTGAGTTTCTTGACTGTAGATTCGCACTGATCATCTTGATAAGAACAGTTTAATCTTAGTTTATTCTTGTTTCTGTGGTTCACAACAGTTCTGGCACATGTTTGTTTTTCATTGGCAGGTGGTTACAGTGGAGAAAATAGAGGACACTAGTCTCCTCCCCAATCCAATAATTGTAGGTGTTAAAAGTAAGAGGGTGTTTCAGTTTACAGAGATTGAAAATAGAGATCACTTGGCGGAACAGCTAAGCAAACGGCTTCAACTTTTAAGAGGGGTAAAGCCCAGTGGTCTTGAAACATCTGGAGTTGAGGAAATGGTACAGTTGACCTTTTATATTTATTGCTTTGCATTTATGGTTTTGTATAGCAGCTAATTAAGTAACTTTTCTTCCACCAAAATCCACCAAGTAAAAGAAAAATGTAATAGCACGTGTCTTTGCAAACAAACAAAATGCCCAATACAAGACTGGCTGTGATGTATTGCATAAGTGCAATATGACAATGGAGTGTGGTAGCAATTAAGATCAGAGGTGATTTTAGCTAATCCCAATTATAAGATGCCAAAGAGCACTGTCCACTGCCCAGTCCATCACAGGTACTAACCTCTCCAACATCGAGGGATCTACATGAGTCGCTACCTCAAAGGCAGCCAGCATCATCAGAGACCCAAACCATCTCGGCCACACTCATTTCATTCCTGCCATCAGGAAGAAGTTATAGGAGCCTGAAAAATGTAACGTCCAGGTTCAGGAACAGCTTCTTCCCTACAACCATCAAGCTATTAAACCATACAACCTCCAAATAGGCTCTGAACTAACTATATAGTCTTGGGGGCATTAATTTTGACTTAGCACTATTATTGTTTGTTTATTTGTCAGTTTTTCTTTGTACTGACTTTTTTTGTTGTTTATTATGGTTCTTATAGAATCCTATATTTACACATTTGTTGTGCTGCTGCAAGTATTTCATCGTTCCATTTCGAGACATATGACAATAAAACACTCGACTCCCAGGTCTAATGAGATGCACAAAGTTATTGGAACTAACAGGATGTCTGGCAGTGTATTTGTGCACAAGACCGGGGTTTGTTGCAACTTTTGGCTCTTGTTATACGAATGGCTTGTATTCTCTAGCACTCTCACAACTTTTGATTGCTTTGAATGAAGGTATAGGGGAAAGTAAAAGAGGAAACAGTTTTATCAGGCTCCAAATAAAGAGTGACCACATTTGGCTTCAGTGAAATTTATGGCCATTTGTTGGATTTAGCTTCGCACAATGTATAACCTTGAAATATCACGTAGTGAAAAAGAGCCATTTGCTACTAGTACTTTAACTTAAAAACTCTCTCATTTGTCACGTGTGAAAATCAGACAGAATAATTCAATGCAGTGCAATTTTAGCATGCTCCTTACAATCAGTAAATGATTAATGGGAATTATTTAAAATTAAATTGCAATGCTTGAAATGACCGATGAAGTTTGTTGGTTTACTTGAGGACAACTTGGAAGCCAAGAATACAAAAGCTGTCCATTGAATCCATGCAGCAGCTGGAGGTTTTATTTGTTGGTGAATCATTTTACTGAAGTCATGTACTTAATGAGAAAATGGTGTCTTTTATGGCAACAAAATTGATGCTTACAACAAAAAGCAGTGAAAATCTGGTAGCATTAGTGAAAATCATGTCAACATACAGAAAACTGGAAAACCTTTCATAGATTATGTAGACATGCATGGCTATGGCTGGAAAACATTGCTGTGTGTGTGTGTGTGTGTGTGAGAGAGAGAGCCGGTATCTCTGCAAACTACACTTTACTGGTGATTATTTTAATGCACTAATATTATAATATTTATAAATCCTCTAAAAGTAAGCAATTCATTACAAAGATATGTACATTTTGCAATTTGATGATATATGTGTAGTCAAAGCAGGATTTTTTTTTTAGTTTAGAGATACAGCATGGAAACAGACTGTTCAGCCCACTGATCCATACTCAAGTTTTGGATAACATGAATAAAGTGGGAGGAGATGCTTTCTCTCTGCCTGAAGAGGAATTTGAGATGTTCCCACTGCACAAGAAATCTTCACATTTTGTGCTGTGTTCACTATATGTGAAGGAGCCTCAACACAGTGAACAAATGGTTCACAGGGAAAGAATACATTCATTAGAACAGAGCAGCTCGTGCATGAAATAATAAATTGTCCAGGTGCACCGTAGCATTAGATTGTATGGATGCTGCTGTCAGGACAGGTTGACTCCAGTTAATCAATTACCCTGCTATCTAGATTTGATCATCATTCACTGCTCCAAATGTCAGCTTGTGTAAGGGCTGATGTGATTGAGGTTCTTGCATGTGGCAGACTCTTGCAACTATTCCTATGTTTATTTTGTAAATTATGCACATGGTCTAAATGTGTGTTTAGTTTACAATAATAATCCAAGATGCATTGAACAAAGTGCAGTGAAATCGTCTACGAGATTTTGAAATAAAACATTTACCTAACGTTTTGGGTTGATTTATGTTGTTCGGTGCATTTGCCAAGTCAGAAACAGATATCCATTACAAAATTACATGTGCCATCAGTGGAAAAATGATCTTGTGTTCTGTTCTCATCAACTTCATCTCAAAACTGGTTTCTGCATTTAAAATAGATTTTCCTCAAAGTTTGTAACTTCAAACCTTTCCGTTGCATTTACTTGGTTCCTTGTTTTGAGTTTTTTTGTTTATTTAAGCAAATCAGGGTTCAGTAAATGCCCACAGTCAAATGTTTTATGACAGTTTCCCTCCAGGGATAAATAAAGTTCTATTGTCTGGGCATAAAAAGAGTCTCTGGAATAGCTTGCAACAACTGGAGATATAGCAACTTCATTTGGGATAGGCCAAAGGCAAAATCAAATGTGTCTGTGGAAAAGGCATTGAGGCTTGATCAATCAAAGATTCATTAATTGTCTGAAATGTAAAATCGTTTGCAAGCTTTTCTTTGCCCCATCAAATGGATTGGAATAGATCAAAATTAATTGTTTAACCCATTGAGCTAAAAGGAGTGCGATTAGAGCCAACAACTGATTTGGATAGAAACACTAATAACTGCAGATGCTTTACAAATAAAAGCAGAGTGCTGGAGTAATTCGGCAGGTTAGTTGGGTGACTATTTTAACAATGCTCCATTTAAAGATGAACTTAACAGTTGGCAAATCATTTCTGTTGTGTTGAGATGCATGTTATCTTGTCAAAATATCTCTTGTGTCTGTATCTAGATGGAAATCCAACTAGCTACATAATACTTGGCCTGCCATCAAAATATTTAAACTGTTGCCAGTGGGTGGGTGATGCAATGATCGTAGTGGGGGTTCTCTGAACCTTGAATTGTAGTATATTTCAGAAGAGATTGAAAGGAGACATGAATTTCCATTTGCCTTTTGAAATGAGATTGCAAATAGTGTAGGATCCTTGATTCAGCAGAAACTGCATGTAAAAATGTTATGTCATTTGTTCTGTCATTCACAGAATTAGTTTATCCATTTCCATTTGTGCTCTATTCCTGAATGATCAGTGATGAACAATTTGCAGCAGTTGTCCTAAACCCCCCATTGCCAGTTCATTTCCTAGAAGCACTTGGGTATGGGGAGAAGGCAGGAACGGGGTACTGATTGAGAGTGATCAGCCATGATCGCATTGAATGGCGGTGCTGGCTCGAAGGGCTGAATGGCCTACTCCTGCACCTATTGTCTATTGTCATACACACCACGAGTAGGGACTCAATTCCTGCAGGAACAATTGCTGCTCTTCTTTCAGAAGCAATTTTGGGAAGCAAAAATAGTTTTATGGTCAGGTTGTAGTTTAAGGCGCTTGAAACAAATCACCCTTTCTCGTAGCACCATTCTCTTTTGTAGGCTGTTGGAGATGTCTGCATGGCAAAATAATCTAGTTCTTAACTCCCAAGCAATTCAGCAGATGAGATCAGCATAGCTAACAACTTTTAATTAAAACTTTGGGCAATTAATTCCACTTGGCACACCCTGGCAATGTGGCATATTTAAAAAATAAGGAATTCAATTCAGAGAGATCATTGACCAGCACATTTGCTCTGTTCCTTTGTTCACATTTGCAAATAAACTTGCTGAATATTTCGAGAATTTTGTTTCTACATCATCTTTCCAGAATCTGCATGTTGCTTCCTGTTTTGCTCATTGAGTTCACTAGTATAATGCTGGTGATGATACTTTGCACAATCTCTACCCCATTCCTCTTCCCCTGCACCCATCCAGCTGCTCAGTTTGCATTTTTACTGTTTACTTGAACTAATTGTAGCTGATTTTACATTTCTGCCACACCTGAAGATCTTATTTGATAATGAATCGAATAATCCATCAAGCAGCTCTCTAGTAATAGAACAACAGTGGGGTTTCTGGAAAAACAAGAAACTGCAGATGCTGGTTTACACAAGAATGCACAAAGTGCTGGAATAACTCAACAGGTGAGGCAGCATATCTGGAGTACGTGGATAAGTGACAATAGACAATAGGTGCAGGAGGAGGCCATTCGCCGTTCGAGCCAGCACCGACATTCAATGTGATCATGGCTGATCATTTTCAATCAGTACCCCGTTCCTGCCTTCGCCCCATACCCCCTGACTCCGCTATCCTTAAGAGCTCTATCTAGCTCTCTCTTGAATGCATTCAGAGAATTGGCCTCCACTGCCTTCTGAGGCAGAGAATTCCACAGATTTACAACTCTCTGACTGGAAAAGTTTTTCCTCATCTCCGTTCTAAATGGCCTACCCCTTATTCTTAAACTGTGGCCCCTGGTTCTGGACTCCCCCAACATTGGGAACATGTTTCTGCCTCTAACGTGTCCAACCCCTTAATAATCTTATACGTTTCGATAAGATCCACTCTCATCCTTCTAAATTCCAGTATATACAAGCCTAGTCGCTCCAGTCTTTCAACATACGACAGCCCCGCCATTCCCGGAATTAATCTAGTGAACCTACGCTGCACGCCCTCAATAGCAAGAATATCCTCCTTCAAATTTGGAGACCAAAACTGCACACAGTACTCCAGGTGCGGTCTCACTAGGGCCCTGTACAACTGCAGAAGGACCTCTTTGCTCCTATACTCAACTCCTCGTGTTATGAAGGCCAACATTCCATTGGCTCTCTTCACGTTTTAGGTCAGGAGCCTTTATCAGACTGAATAACAGTTCTGACCCGAAACGTCACGTATCCGTGTTCTCCAAAGATGCTGCCTGATCCTCTGAGTTACTCCAGCACTTCATGTCCTTCAGTGGTCTTCTGGAATTGGTATGTCAGTCTCTCTGTCATTCCGGGAGGAGCCAGCCATTCCTATTCTGCCAGCAGTGCAGAGATTAGAATGGTGTGATGTGCTGTTTGCTGCACAGCCCAGAAACCTGAAGCATGTACACCAAGAGCATAATCGCACCAAGCCCATCCTAATATTTTTCTTACACCATAGGGGTATGTGATTTTATTAGACAAGACAAACTCTCGGACGTGAACTGTTGCTCTTCAACTCCACTGCTCCTTCCAATAATCAGATGTGTAATGCACTCTTAATTCTTTCTAGATGCTTGTGATATGGCACTTATGTAACCAGCTTTTATTTTGTTTTCTTTTTCTTGGGCATAGAGATCAAGCAAAGAAAAAATTTACTATAATTTGGTTTTAGTTTATTAAGTTATTATTAGTACATTTCACAATTTAAATTGTATACAGGCTACCGCCCTGTTACGGCTTTTCGATAGAGGAAATTTGCACTTGCAGGATTCACAAACCGCTACTCAAAATGAAATGCAGAGTAAAATTTGCTCTCATGCAATTTATGTAAAACCATGTAAATAAACACCATTTATTTTTTCAGTTTGCATTTCTATTTTTTTTTTATTTTTTTTATTTACAATAGGTGCAGGAGTAGGCCATTCAGCCCTTCGAGCCAGCACTGCCATTCAATGCGATCATGGCTGATCACTCTCAATCAGTACCCCGTTCCTGCCTTCTCCCCATACCCCCTCACTCCGCTATCCTTAAGAGCTCTATCCAGCTCTCTCTTGAAAGCATCCAACGAACTGGCCTCCACTGCCTTCTGAGGCAGAGAATTCCACACCTTCACCACCCTCTGACTGAAAAAGTTCTTCCTCATCTCCGTTCTAAATGGCCTACCCCTTATTCTTAAACTGTGGCCCCTTGTTCTGGACTCCCCCAACATTGGGAACATGTTATCTGCCTCTAATGTGTCCAATCCCCTAATTATCTTATATGTTTCAATAAGATCCCCCCTCATCCTTCTAAATTCCAGTGTATACAAGCCCAATCGCTCCAGCCTTTCAACATACGACAGTCCCGCCATTCCGGGAATTAACCTAGTGAACCTACGCTGCACGCCCTCCATAGCAAGAATATCCTTCCTCAAATTTGGAGACCAAAACTGCACACAGTACTCCAGGTGCGGTCTCACCAGGGCCCGGTACAACTGTAGAAGGACCTCTTTGCTCCTATACTCAACTCCTCTTGTTACGAAGGCCAACATTCCATTGGCTTTCTTCACTGCCTGCTGTACCTGCATGCTTCCTTTCATTGACTGATGCACTAGGACACCCAGATCTCGTTGAACTCCCCCTCCTCCTAACTTGACACCATTCAGATAATAATCTGCCTTTCTATTCTTACTTCCAAAGTGAATAACCTCACACTTATCTACATTAAACTGCATCTGCCATGTATCCGCCCACTCACACAACCTGTCCAAGTCACCCTGCAGCCTTATTGCATCTTCCTCACAATTCACACTACCCCCCAACTTAGTATCATCTGCAAATTTGCTAATGGTACTTTTAATCCCTTCGTCTAAGTCATTAATGTATATCGTAAATAGCTGGGGTCCCAGCACCGAACCTTGCGGTACCCCACTGGTCACTGCCTGCCATTCCGAAAGGGACCCATTTATCCCCACTCTTTGCTTTCTGTCTCTCAACCAATTTTCTATCCATGTCAGTACCCTACCCCCAATACCATGTGCCCTAATTTTGCCCACTAATCTCCTATGTGGGACCTTGTCGAAGGCTTTCTGAAAGTCGAGGTACACCACATCCACTGACTCTCCCTTGTCAATTTTCCTAGTTACATCCTCAAAAAATTCCAGTAGATTTGTCAAGCATGATTTCCCCTTCGTAAATCCATGCTGACTCGGAATGATCCCGTTACTGCTATCCAAATGCTCAGCAATTTCGTCTTTTATAATTGACTCCAGCATCTTCCCCACCACTGATGTCAGACTAACTGGTCTATAATTACCCGTTTTCTCTCTCCCTCCTTTCTTAAAAAGTGGGATAACATTTGCTATCCTCCAATCTACAGGAACTGATCCTGAATCTATAGAACATTGAAAAATGATCTCCAATGCTTCCACTATTTCTAGAGCCACCTCCTTAAGTACTCTGGGATGCAGACCATCAGGCCCTGGGGATTTATCAGCCTTCAGTCCCATCAGTCTACCCAAAACCATTTCCTGCTACATGCACAGTTGGCAAGGCTTCATGTTACAGAAAAGCACAATGCTGACCTTTTTCCAGTAACGCATTCCCTCCCAGCCCCGTAACACACGGATCCTCTATTGGAAACGATTCGTTTCGGAATATTGGTTGATCTGATTCCTGTAATCTAAGTGCTAATGAAATGGATCAAACCTGCTAGTCTTGTGACTTTTGGTTTTACATTAATGTAGATTTTTAATTTTCCCCTTGAAAGAATTGGAACATAATCCACTGCAGTGCCAATTTTGAACACTTTAAAAAAAAATTCAAAATTGTTTAAGTCTGCGCCAGCTATATTTTCTGGAAAGTGATCTTCAAGAAAAACGTATTGCATAGAAATGTTTTCAACATAGCACTTAGAACATAACAACACAAGAACAGGCCCTTCGGCCCTCAATGTCTGTGCCGGACATAATGCCAAGACCATCACTTGTCTACCTGCACACAACCCATATCCCTCCATTTCCTAAATATTCATAAACCATTGAAAAATTTCTTAAATGGCACCATCGTATCTGCCTCAATTACCAACTCTGGCGCTCCAGGCACTCACCACTCTGTGTAAATAATAATTTTATAAAACTTGCCCTGCGCATCCCTTTAAACATTGCTCCTCTCGCCTTAAAGCTGGTACCTTCTCGTATTTGATTTTTCCATCCAAGGAAAAAGTCTTTGACTGTCTGCCCTATCTGTGGCTCTCGTAATTGTATATACTTCTATCGGGTCTCCCCGCAATCTCCAGCATTCCACACATACAATCCAAGTCCGTCTAACCTCTCCCTGTGCTACAACGTTCGTGTCATTGTTTGCGCTGCAAAATTTGTGCCATTAATGTGTCTCTGCAAGTGAACCATGACCAGTGTAGGTGTGAGATTTGAAATGGATTGTGTGACATGAACAGTGTACTTTTATAAAAGCTCAATGCTAATTGGATCCAATCTATTTTAGGTTTCCTCCGATTCTTTAGGATGTCCCAAGGAGCACTGTCCGAGTAGTACAGCCATCAATTCCCTTTCAGACGATACAAATATCAAAAAAGAACCAAGACATTCATTGAATTCAGAAGCTCTTATGGCATTTTTCCATCTGACTGGAAGTGAGGGGGCAAATGCCACTCTGGTATGTACATCAAGAGATTCAGCGCATCATTTGGTATTTGTGTGCATCACTTTCTACCTGACTTTGGATGTTTCTTAAGATTTTTCAAATATGAACTTGGCTTCTGGGATGGTGTGACCTCGGTGAGATGGTATGATCATCTTGTGTTTATTTTATTCCAGCATATCCATGGTTCGTGCATGTAATTTATGAATATCTTGCTTGTGGGACTTTTAAGTGCAATATTATGAAAAAGTTGCCTTGTCACGGTTTCATTTAACCATAGTTTAAACAGTGGTTGATGTCAGTGGATGGTAGGGGAATTAGTTGATTATCATCTGCCTATATTCCCAGAGATTGCAACTGCAATATTCTGACATGTTCCGATCACTTGTGAGCAGATGCTTTCTCAACAAGGCAACAGAAAGGCTTTAATCTTTATTTCTGCTTGGTTGCGCAGGTTTGCATTCCTGCCCAATGACTTTTCTAATATTTCTAATTAATGGTAGATTTGTATTTTTAGGGAATGGAAGAAGTGAAAAAACAATTATGGGATGACCATTTTGTGGAATATGGCCGCACCGTCAGTATGTTCCGTACTGAGAAGATCAGGAAACTGGTTGCAATGGGACTTCCTGAGTGTCTTCGAGGAGAACTCTGGCTCCTCTTTTCAGGTGAGCGTTTGGCATGTTTTGACTAATAATGATCTGCTCTGGAAGAATCCAGCTTGACTCAGAAATATTTTTTTTTAGCTGCCTCAAAATTGAAGGTTTATGCAAGAAATTGAGCATTAAGTTGCATTGTGGCCAATGCTGGCCTGAAGGTGAACAACAATCTTGACTGTTCACCTTCAGGAAAAGTCCTGTGACAATTCCAAAAGATGCAGGTGTGCTCAGCTGGAGTATGTATCTATCCATCAACATCAGGTTAAATGGGTATTTATCTCCTTCGAAGAAGTAATGTGCTGTCTATGAAAGGAAATTGTGGATGTACTTTACTTTCAGGGAGCAATTGATAACGTGCCTCATCAATATTTTGTGGAAAATTAAAGTCTTGAATAAATTAAATCTTTCTCCTCTCACCTCAAGTCTATACCCTCGAGGTTTAGAATCCTCTCTCCTGAGAAATGACTGTAAGCATTCACTTTATTCATGCCCCTCATGTTTTTGTATACTTCAATAAGTTCACTACATTCCAAAGAAGACAGTCCAGCCTTTCCATATAACTCAAGACTGCATGCCCCTGCAATATCCTAGTGAAGTCTAGTGCCCGCCACCTTTAATTCTGCCGCCATCAATCTCAGTTACCTTCTCAAAAAACGTGATCAAATTAGTAAGACTAATTTTGCTGTATAAAGTCTTAATGAGTCATGTTCTTTCAAAATATGCACTTAGAGTTTTATCCAAAAATTTCCCTACAGCTGATCAATGACAAACCAGCACGTTACTATCTGCATTATCCCACTGCCCTTAAAAGCACAAGGCTAACGCATGGCCTCACAGGTAGCCAGCGTGGTGAAGAAGGCTTTTGGGGTACTGGTCTTTATCAGTCAGAGAAATTAGTATAGAAGTTGAGACATTCTGTTACAGTTGTACAAGAGGTTGGTGAGGCCACACGAGTATTGTGTTTAGTTTTAGTTATCCTGCTATAGGAAATGTGCCATTATGCTGGAAAGAGTGCAGGGAAGATTTCAATTTTTTTTTTTGCCAGGATTCGAGGACCTGAGCTATAAGGAGAGATTGGGCAGACTTTGATTTTATTCTTCAGAGAGCAGGAGACTGAGGAATGTCCTTTATAAATGCATAGAAAGGGTGAATGCACAAAGTCTTGTTCCCAGGGTAGGGGAATCAAGAACAAGAGGACATGGGTTTAAGATGAGAGGCGAAAGATTGAAAAGGAACCTGTGAGGCAACTTTTTCTACACAGAGTATATGGAATGAGTTGCCAGAGCAAGGAGTTCAGGCAGGCACAAGAACAATATTTACAAGTCATTTGGACATGTGGATATGAAAGGTTTAGAGGGATGATGGCCAATGGGACTAACTTAGATGAGGCATCTCGGTTGGCAGGGAAAATTTGGACGATGGGTCTGTATGATTTCCGTGCTGTATGATTTTGCGACTCTATTAACGATCTTTCAGTCTTCTGGCACCTCATCTATGGCTAACGAAGATGCAAAAATCTGTTGGGTACCCAACCGTCTCCTCTTTACTTCACATAACAACCTTGGATTGATCTCATCTGGGCCTGGGGAAATTTCAATCCTTTTTGATCCTATAACATCTAACATATCCATCTTTTCATTACTGACAATACTTTAATTCTACAAAATGCGCTGTTGTGTCTCCGGCAGTTTCACCGATCAATCTGATTACATTTGGAAGTTTTGTAAAATCATAATTGCCTGCTTTGGTACTTTTTTTTGTCTAAGCTTTTAATCTTGTCTGCCAGGTACACATTAAATTGTGCAAGTATTAATTTCTTACAATGAAAGTGCAGTTTCCTACTACACATAATCATTAGAGATCCAGACCTCATTCTATGCTTTCAATAAAATTACCGAACGGCACGGTGGCGCAGCGGTAGAGTTGCTGCCTTACAGCGAATGCAGCACCGGAGACTCGGGTTCGATCCTGACTACGGCTGCTCTACTGTACGGAATTTGTACGTTCTCCCCGTGACCTGCGTGGGTTTTCTCCGAGATCTTCGGTTTCCTCCCACACTCCAAAGACGTACAGGTTTGTAGGTTAGTTGGCTGGGCAAATGGTAAATTTGTCCCTAGTGGGTGTAGGATAGTTTTAGTGTGCGGGGATCGCTGGGCGGCGCGGACCCGGTGGGCCGAAGGGCCTGTTTCTGCGCTGTGTCTCTAAATCTAACTCTAAACCAATTTAGCTCTTGTACCTCATACCCTTAATCAGAAAACCAAAAATACTGTTTTGTTTTTGTTGCTTTATTTACAGCCTCTTTCACTTTTAAAGTCGTGGATTACATTGATTTAACATACACTCATTAGCATGTTTGTATTTGATTATTTACCTTGTTTTATTCCCCAAAACAATATTCTGTATTTGAATCTCAGTTAAATTGCACCTTTCAGTTGATCTGTATTTTCGACTAATCTGTCTGCATTTCCTCTCCAATGGATCTTCACTGTATAACACGCATGCTTTTCACCCTATGGAGATGTGTATGACAATTTCCTAACATTGATCTGACGTCCTGTTGATCGACATTTCTGTGTCAATCCTTTCTTATGCTGAAGCTTGCTGCTATCAAAATGATGCTTTTACCTGAGATTTCATTGTTAAAGTAAAAAATTATAAGTACATTACTGCTGTGTTTGCCATCGCTCCCATTTGTATCAATTATTTAAACCACACTCCCTTCCTATAACTAGAGGAATAATGCTTTTGTCCAAGTCAGATTGAAAGTATGATCTTGAAAAATGCCTTTGATTCGAACTAAAAATAATCTCCAATTATAATTACATAGATTTTTTATTCTGATTTATTTAGTTTATTTCAAGCTGGAAATTGCTGTAACTAACTAATTTCCAAGCAAACTAAATTGGTGCGTTTGTTGAATTAATTTAGAAAAATGTCATTATCCAATATTGTCAGCATGTCCATCTATTTTGCTTGACTTCCATTTTAAAGCATGCAAGCTCATTATATAAAATCCACACAATTTGTGCCAGGGTACAAGTTGCTCATTTGCTTTCACATTGATTACATAGATAAACATTATTTCTTTAGATTTGTTCACGTGTAATGTAACTAGTAAAGTCAAATGTTTTTTACGTGTAAATATAATGTTGAGCTTTTGTCCACAGATGCTGCGACTGATTTAGCTACACATCCTGATTACTATGCCAATCTGGTGGATGAATCTATGGGCAAATGTTGCATGGCAACTGAGGAAATTGAACGTGATCTGCATCGTTCTCTGCCTGAACACCCAGCATTTCAGAGTGATGCTGGTATAGCAGCATTAAGAAGAGTACTGACAGCATACGCATACAGAAACCCTAAAATAGGTTATTGCCAGGTAGATGCAGTTCATAGTTAATACATGAAAATAGAAAGAATACTATATACCAACTATTATCTTGGGAAGTTGTTTGAAATATGATAGGAATTAACCATCCAAATGCAAAATAGATTTGAAACAAGTTATTTTTTTTCAATACAGAAACTCAATCTTTTAAAAAATTCATTACTTCAGCAAATTACTTCAAACTTCTTTAACACTTGTATCTTTAAGATGGATCTTGTTTTCTTTTAGATAAAATTATGATTAACAAGACATAATTACTCGGCATACTTTAATGTGTGTGTAAAGTAAGCGTAGAATTTTCAATAAGCATAGTATTTAAGATGTGATATCTGGAGAAATGCTGTGTTTAGCGCAGAAGCGTTTGACTTGGTTTGGCACGGCTGCTTAATTTTGCTGAATGTTTAATATCTTTAGAAGAAATGCCTCCCAATTTGTCACTTTATACTTGCCTATCAGATCACACCTGTGCCTCTAAACTACATTTACTTTTACCTTTACCCACAGTCCATGAATATTCTGACCTCTGTCCTATTACTATATGCCAAGGAAGAAGAAGCTTTTTGGCTACTGGTAGCTGTCTGTGAGAGAATGCTCCCAGATTACTTCAACCGTAGAGTTATTGGTAAATCTTTGTTTCTCAAAGATCAACTTCAAATATGAGAACATTATTCAAATGTCTATTATTGTCTTTTGGACTTGTGGACAAATGCAGGCCACAATTGTGTTTGCCCCAAGGTACTAAATGGTTAAAGTTCCTCTTTACTTGTGTTGAGGAGAGATTTGCGGGGGCAGTCTTTTATTTTAAATAGTTTACAGTAGCATTCGTATTGGTCCCAGGACAAAAATTTGAATATGGGTGTTTGGATTTACTTTTGGAGCTTTGTGGATTGAATTAGTAGAACTCTAAATTAAGTTAAGAAATAACGTGAATCCAGAACGCTGGGAATCACGTAGACGCAAGAAATTGCAAAAAATGGAGTCTTGAGCAAAACACAATGTTGTTTTAGGTCGCATCACCAGTCCATTCCCTCCCTAGATGCCGCCTGACCTGCTGAGTTCCTCCAGCACTTTGTGTTTTGCTTAAGTTGGGAATCACAATTATTTGATAAGCTTGATTCGCCAAATCATTGTGAATCTGGCCAGCTGCTCAAGATTTTTATTGATGTGGCAGACTGAAGCAGCTTGAGGCTCCACACCTGAAAGGAGTCTGGCAATGTGGAGTAGTCTCAAAGTAGTGTGGCTCAGAATGCACGTGTAAAACCCTGCCCCAGTGTGTTGGCTGTAAAAGGCCTTCTAAATGTCTCCAATGGTAGAGAAATGTAAAAACTCTTTAATTCAGTTTGAAAATTAAAGTTAAATATTGTAAAACATGAACAAATAATTAAAAGCAATAAAGTAAATTAAGTATAGATCCTTTTTTTCCTGCAGGATCTGGGTTGTGAATCCTATACTTGTTCTTCCTGTGTAAAGCCAGGTGTGAAATGCATCGGGATTCTCTTCAGCGAGTCACTGGTCTGCAGTGCAGCTTGACAGAATGGGCGGTTTAGGATTAGATTTAATATTGTCACATATAGTGAGGTACAGTGAAAAGCTTTGTTTTGCATGCTATCCCAACAGATCAGTTACACCGTACATAAATACAATCTAACCAAGCTCCAGTAGAGTAAATGGAGCAAAAAGGAAGATACAGAGTGCAGAATATAGTTCTCAGCATGGTAGCGATCAGTTCCATAGACAAGGTCCAATGTCCGCAATGAGTTAGAAGTGAATTGCTCAGTACCTTAGCTTGTGGAAGGCCAAGCCCAATAACAGAGGGGGAAGATGCTGTTCCTGAGTATGGTGGTGAGAGCTATTGAGCTTCTGTACCTTCTGCTAGATGGAAGCAGAGAGAAGGTGGAATGACCAGGATGGGACCAGTTTTTGATTATGTTGGCTACTTTTCTGACGCAGCTTGAAGTGTAGATGGAATCAATGGTGGGGAATCTGGTCTGTGTGATGGACTGGACTACTCTGCAATAACAACTATTTCTTGTGGTCTTAAGTGAGTTGATGAGTGAGCACCTGATCTCCAGGACGTCTGGGACTTTAACTTTGCCTGCACTTACATGAAAGTCCAAGACTGCCTGTGGTACAAATGGCTGCAAGGTGATGATTCCCTTTTAAAACCTCCCACTGTCAAACATGCATGTGCAGGTAGAGTGAAAGTCCAAGATGTCCTGGAGATCAGGTGCTCGCTTATCTGCTTGGAAGAATGAGGGGGACCTCTTTGAAACGTATAGAATAGTGAAAGGTTTGGATAGTGTGGATGTGGAGGGGATGGTTCCACTAGTGGGAGAGTCTAGGACTAGAGGTCATAGCCTCAGAATTAAAGGATGTTCTTTTAGGAATGAGATGAGGAGGAATTTCTTTAGTCAGAGGATGGTGACTCTGTGGGATTCTTTGCTACAGAAGGCTGTGGAGGCCGTCAGTGGGTATATTTAAGGCAGAGATAGATAGATTCTTGATTTGTACAGGTGTCAGAGGTTATGGGGAGGTGGCAGGAGAATGGGGTTCGGAGGGAGAGATAGATCAATCATGATTGAATGTTGGAGTAGACTCGATGGGCCAAATGGCATAATTCTGCTCCTAACACTTATGATCTTATGATCTGACTGCCTGTTCTATCAAGCTGTGCCACAGACTAATGACTTGAAGAGCATCCCAATGCAGTTCAGGTCTGGCCCCCAGTTTTACATAGGAATCCTACAATCCAACCATGACCCTGCTGAAAGAAAGGTTCTTATTTTAGCTTGTTGTTTTGTCACTCTCTTATTGTATTTAAATTGGGCTATTGCAAGTCATGTCTTGTTAAAGATTGTACTGCATTTGACAAAATAAAATAACATCTTGTTTTGTTTAAAAAAACGCATTTATTTCCAAATCTGGAAAGGTAGTCAAATCCATTGAAATCAGGTCAATCTATGACTAAACAATTTTTACCCTTGTGCATGCTTCTGAGCAATCTTTCATATTATAAATTGCCATATTTGCATGTATACTATATAATTGCACCACCTTCTTAGTGAGGCCCTCTACTTTATCAGACTGCTTATAGAGAAATCCCCGTTTCTGCCAACTATCTTTTCTGAATTCCAAATTAATTTGCTTTTGTACTCTGACTAAAATATTGCATAAATCTGAGGGCAAAATCCAATCTTGAAATTATAATTAAATTGTGACTGCAGACTCTAGATATCTCAGACCTTCTAACCCTCTTCACCATTAAAGATGCTCATCAATTTTCAGTGATATGTCTGAGCCCATCAAAATTCATTCCTCTTAATGTAACAATTGATATTGTATAGGAAAGAACTGCAGATGCTGGTTTAAATCGAAGGTAGACAAAATGCTGGAGTAACTCAGCGGGACAGGCAGCATCTCTGGAGAGAAGGAATGGGTGACGTTTCGGGTTGAGGCCCTTCAGACTGATTCAGACCAATTGATATCGTGTTATTTAAATACAGAATTTTTAATTCGTATTGAGCTTTCAACTTTGTTCTATGGGTAGTAGATTAAGGATTGTTTAATACAGGAAATTTACTTTTATTAATGGAGACAAGGTCATGATTTATTCATGTATCTGCTATTTGTAAGCAACCTTCCATTGAAAATCATGTGTACAACATTTGAATATCAGATAGTTATTATAATCTTGTCTCTCAATTTGAGAAATAAAATCGGAGCCAAAAAGGCTTGTTTTCAGCTGTGCTAGTTAGCTGGTTAATTTTGTGATAAAAAGCAGAAATTGCTGCCAATACTTGGGCTGCATTGATGAAGAAAAAAGTGAATGTTTATTGTTAAAGGTCTTTCATCAAAAGTCAAGATTTAAAAAAACGAAGCAAAATCCTGTCAGGGATGCAAAACTTCCTCAAGGTTGGCATTCCTGGAAGAGAAATGATTTTTGTATTTTTTGAGTAGGTTTGGTGGATGTAGTTGTTTATTAACACAGTTGAACTGTTACACGGTGAGAAGTTAAGTGCTCAAGCCTCTTTCCTCTTGCTAGTTATCTATGAAGTAGCACTAATCTCCCTCCGGTGCCTGGCATCCAAAAATATAGATCTAAATTCTTGTTATCATTTGTTATGATGGGGCATATGGTCTGCTGATTGAAATTAATGACTCACTTGGGTTGTTTAATTCATGGTGCTTTTGACATTAATGTTGAAGAACATAATTTCAAGAGTCCATTGGTCCTTTTGTTACTCGATTTCCAAATGTAAATAGTTTATTTTTCAGCCGTGTTTGACTGCTTTGTCGCTGACCTAGAATCGTGCTGTCTTTTCCAGGTGCACAGGTTGATCAAGCTGTATTTGAAGAACTTATCAAAGACCATTTACCGGAACTAGCTGAACATGTGACAGCCTTGTCTGGTTTGGCCTCCATTTCCCTCTCCTGGTTCCTCACACTGTTTCTCAGTATTATACCCCTGGACAGTTCACTCAATGTTGTTGACTGCTTCTTCTATGATGGAATTAAGGTGATCTTCCAGGTGGGCTTGGCTATTCTGGATGCCAACACTCAGCAGTTGTGTCGCTGTGAAGATGATGGACAAGCCTTGCTAATCCTCAGCAGGTTTGGTGCACTTGTTCTTAAAATTACAACACACCATTACAAATTAACTTCAAAAAAATTAATCAGTATATTAAATCATTCTTGCAGCTTTCTTGATCATATCACAAATGCAGAGAGTCCTTTGTCTCAAATTGCTCAGCAACATCTTTCAAGTGACGATAAAGAGCCTGTTCAGCAAATGGAAATAACAGATCTCATAAGGGATTCGTACGAGGTGAGTTGTTTGCTTTATAGTTATTGGGTCAAAGTATTTAATGCACCAAGGTGATGATAAGAGGACAAATGGCAGAGCTGCTTACTGCCAGCAGGCCAAGTGCTTTTTCCCCCATGCCTCTTGTATTTAATAATTAGTGGAGAGTGTGGTACAGGGAATGGATAGTACTCGAGGCAAAACAATATTTATTCACATCTGTAGCTCTATTGCTTGTAGCATATGTTCTGTACTAAACCAGGTAATGTTGGGGAATGGAGCCCTCCCTGTTTTCAGAATCTCAACAGTTATCACCTAGAAAATTAGATATAAGGTATTCACATGCAAAGTAAACATCCCTGGATGTTGGAGTGACTCAGTGGGTCAGGCAGTATCTCTGGAGAACATGGATCGGCAATGTTTCGGGTAGGGACCCTTCACAAATTTTCCTGCCCCAATATGCTGAAGGTCCAACGTAAAAAATACATTTTGCACCAGCTTGCACTACCAATTTTCTATAAAGACTGTCCTCTGGTCTTTTAAGTCAGTTTGCCAATTAACAGCAACCAGTGTCTGAACTTGGGATTCCCTGTGCAGTTTTCCCAATGGACAGCCAACAGATTTTACTCTTGCGACACGTGTTCCGGATGTGAGAAGCCTGCGATGTGCCATCCAGTTTGTCAGGTTGGTTTCACAATCATGTAAATGTGTCTACATGCAATTAATTAGAGCATGGAAATACAGTATTGTCATCAGAGTGCTAATGATGTTTCATGGTAACAGCTGGATGTACTGTGATGGAATAATAATGCAAGCATATGGCAGTATGTGCTGATAGTTTATAAAGTGGACCTACTACAGCAGGTAGGTAGCATAAATGTAATTTGTGATGTTATCGTTAGCTTGCTACTTGGTGGTGATTGAGTCACTACGTGTATTCTTTAGGAATTGATAATTGTTTTTATATACTTTTATGTATTTCACAACTGTCTGAATGCAACATCAAATTCTGATTGGAAGCTGTTTATTTGAATGCTACAGCTAAATGCATTGAAGGGATGGAAAACACAGACCAAGGAATAATATATTTACTCTTAGCAGTTCCAAGAGTGCCCACCTTTGACTAGCAATAAGGGCAATCTTGTATCAGTTGATGATGTACAATATTCTTCCTAACCTCGGTGTTTAGCTGCAATGAAACTTGGGGGATTCTAATAATTTAATATTTAGTTTTTACTTTGTTTTGGTTATATTTTATTAATTATCCTCATCGTTCTATAAATATTATTGGTATGCAAACAGCAGCTGAGCACTAAAATTGCATTCTCTTCGGCCTCAATATTTGGTGGTATTTCCTGATTTTTATGTTGACTTCAGTTAATTCAATTGGTAGCTTGCAAACTTTGATAAATGCAGACTACAAATAAAAAGTAGTGTGTCTATTTGACTTCTCCAATTTTTCTTTTGGAACTTTTGCTAACTTGACGCTTAGCTGGCAACTGAACTGTTCTCACACCCGCCAGAGTGTCATCCTGATCTCCCATCAACCTCGTTGGAGACCTTTGAACTATCTTTAATTAGACGTCTTCCTGCACTAACAGTTGTCCCCTTTATCCTCTATCTGGACAGCTTGATTGTCATCATGCATAGTCTTTGACTGGATAGCCAGCAACAAAATGTTTTTCATTCAATTTTGGTACATGTGACAATAATAAACTAAACTGAATTAAATCTCAGTCATGATAAGGTCATCGATATCTTTGTTCTTTGGGATTTTGGATGTCTTGGTTCCACTCCAGATCTAATCTCCAGAATCAGCCATGATCACATTGAATGGCGGTGCTGGCTCGAAGGGCCGAATGGCCTACTCCTGCACCTATTGTCTATTAAATTAATTGGTGAGGCTTGTGTGGGGTTTGCAAACTCGTCCACAGATGGAGTAGAAGGGATCTGACTGCTTGGGTGGGTGGGTAGCCTGGAGGGGGTGCACTCCTTCTGCAGGTGCCTTCCATGGATGGATGCAATGTTCTTGGTGTCATCCTGATGCCCCTTCACTCTGTTGGTATCCCCGAGTCAGTGGGGATGGTGCAGTTTTTGGAGGAGGTTTTGAGAATATTCTTGATTTTGATTTTCCTCTATCTTTTGCAATGACAGAGCTTAGAGTTTAAATGATGCCTTGGTGCTGGGGGAGGATGCCGTGAGAGGATTCTGATGTTGGTTTATCTATCTTTGTTGTGGACTGGCAGAGACAATACTGCTGGTATCTCTCCAGCGCCTTTGTGATTGACCATATTAAGTTATTTTCAATTTGTTTTTATTAAATATTCAGAAATTTGGAGATATTCATGTGAGGCAAATTGAACAAATGCGCTGCAAACACAGAATAAGAGTTTTGCAGAATTTGGAGGACACCACGAAAGAAAATGTGGTAGGTTTTCATTATCATATTGCCATTTAACGTATGGGAGGATTTCTTTTAAGGATTGCATCTGTGACAACTGTTTATCATTCGTATAAATCATTCTAGAGTGCAATTTCCATACTGTAAATTAATTTGTAACTGTGCCTTAGTAAAACTTGCATAGGTTTGCAATTCATTTGATTTTTGATTAAAGTACTGTTTTATCATATAAAACTATTCAACTAATTTTGTGTAGAATTAATTTGTTTGAGAGAAATCTTGCATATATTGGAGAATCGTTTGAATTTGGTAGTATTGTGCACCTCACTGAATGCAAAATATTTATCCCTTTCAAATGTATTCGAAACTACAGAAGCCAGCAATGTTTCTTTTAGTTAGATAGAAAATTGGCTTTGTGGAAGGAACCAGATGGTGATGGTGGAAGGTTGCTTTTAGGCCTCGAGGCCTATGACTAGTGGTGTGTCTCAGGGTTCTTTGTTGGGCCCATAGCTGTTTGTCATCTACATCAATGGTTTGGATGAGAATGTACATGACATGATTAGCGAGTTTGCAGATGACATTAACATGGGTGGTATTGTAGATAGTGAAGATGTTTATCAAGAATTGCAGCAGGATCTTGATCGGTTTGCCAGGTGGGCTGAGGAATGGTTGATGGAATTTAAACCAGAGAAATGTGAGGTGTTGCATTTTGGGAAGACTAACATGGACAGGACGTACATTGAATAGTAGGGCTCTGGGCCGGGGGGGGAGGGGGGGGATGTGCAGCAGAGGGATCTCAGAATTGCAGCAGGATCTTGATCGGTTTGCCAGGTGGGCCGAGGAATAGTTGATGGAATTTAAACCAGAGAAAGGTGAGGTGTTGCATTTTGGGAAGACTAACATGGACAGGACGTACACTGAATAGTAAGGCTCTGGGCCGGGGGGGGGGGGGGGTGGGATGTGCAGCAGAGGGATCTCAGTACATAGTTTGTTGAAAGGGCACCACAGGTAAATAGGGTGGTCAAATATGTTTTTGGAACATTAGCCTTCATCGGTCAGAGTATTGCGTGCGGAAATCGGGAGGTCATGTTGCAGTTATATAAGACGTTGGTGAGGCTGCATTTGTGTTCTGTTCTGGGCACCAGGTTATAGAAAAGATTTTGTCAAGCTAGAAAGGGTGCAGAGAAGATTTACAAGGATGTTGCCAGGACTCAGGGGCCTGAACTATAGGGAGAGGTTAAGCAAGCTATAACTCTTCCTTGGAGCGCAGGAGGATGAGGGGTGATCTTATACAGGTGTCCAAAATCATGAGAGGAATAGATCAGGTAGAGTCTCTTGCCCAGTTTAAGGTGAGGGGGGGATAGATTTAATAGGAACCTGAGGGACAACGTTTTCACACACAGGGTGGTGGGAGAATGGAATGAGCTGCCAGAAGAGGTAGTTGAGGCAGGTAGTATCACAACGTTTAAGAAACATTTGAACAGGTACATGGATAGGACAAGTTTAGAGGGGATATGAGCCAAACACAGACAGGTGGGACTAGTGTAGATGGAACATGTTGGGCCGAAGGGGGCAAATTGGGCCGAACGGCCTGTTTCCACACTGTGACTCTATGACTTTATAACTCATAATTATTAATATTAACAATAGTCCTAAATATTGAATTTACTTAAAATTTGCATGTTTGGCACCAAGCTTTTTTGTCATTCACCTCAAGTCAAGTCAAGTCAAATTTATTTGTCACATACACATACACGATGTGCAGTGAAATGAAAGTGGCAATGCCTGCGGGTTGTGCACAAAAAGAATTACAGTTACAGCATATAAATAAAGTTAATAAGTTACTATTAGTGTAGACAAAAATTTAGTCTCTGGGGTTATAAAAGTTGACAGTCCTGATGGCCTGTGGGAAGAAGCTCCGTCTCATCCTCTCCGTTTTCACAGCGTGACAGCGGAGGCGTTTGCCTGATCGTAGCATTTGGAACAGTCCGTTACTGGGGTGGCAGGGGTCCCTCATGATCTTACTTGCTCTGGATCTGCACCTCCTGATGTATAGGTCCTGCAGGGGGATGAGTGTAGTTCCCATGGTGCGTTCTGCCGAACGCACTACTCTCTGCAGGGCCATCCTGTCCTGGGCAGAGCTGTTCCCAAACCAGACTGTAATGTTGCCGGACAGGATGCTCTCTACAGCCCCAGAGTAGAAGCAATGAAGGATCTTCAGAGACACTCTGAATTTCCTCAGTTGTCTAAGGTGGTAAAGGCACTGCTTAGCCTTACCCACCAGTGCAGCAATGTGCGTTGCCCACGTCAGATCCTCTGCGATGCGGACTCCCAAGTATTTAAAACTGCTCACCATATCCACAATCGACCCATTTATCTCCAGTGGCGTGTACGTCCTTGGATGTTTAGCTCTTCTGAAGTCCACAATCAGCTCCTTTGTTTTAGTGACATTCAAGAGGAGGCTATTGTCCTGATACCAGAGTGCCAGATCAGCCACCTCCTCCCGGTAGGCCTTCTCATCGTTGTTGGAGATCCGGCCCACCACCACAGTGTCATCAGCAAACTTGATGATGGAGTTTGAGCTGCATTACTGATATAAAGGCAAAGATGGCACCGAACATTGAAATGCACATGTGTCATATAATATAATAAGGAACTCTGATCATTCTGATAATTGAGATGCTATATAAGTGAAGTATTAATGGGATCAACGAGATCTGCTAATATATGGGCAAAATGACTTATTGGCAGCAGGAACTTGAAGTGAAAGAAGTTAGTGAATTGGAGAAGTGTCACATGTATATGAATTAAACAAATCTTTTGTTAATTATAAGTCTTTCCTTTTATTGGTCAGGCAGATTGGGGCTTCATGTATGGGCACTTAAAACAGTTGGAGTGATTGAACCTTTCGAATTCTGCTCTCCTAAAGTGTCATTGATTTTTCAAGCTATTAGTTTTGCAGCTAAAGGCAGGCCCAGAGAGTTTTAATATTAATATATATATATATATTACTTTGTAGCTCAGAGTTGTGGCGCCAGATGTTTCATTTGGTACTAAAGATCTTGGAGAACTCTATGATCTATTTAAGGTGAGTTTGTTAATGCACTCTAATTTTGTATTTGGGGTAATTTTCCTATCTTCTAAAATTAAAACATAGGAGGCAAAGCAATTGTTATTTTTTAGAAAGATGTTTAATACATTTCTTGTGTGTAATCAATTGACTTGCAAAATAATTTAACACTTTGCCCTTTGAACAGCACAGGGGTTAGTGGGTTTTTAAAGTTTTAGATGTGTGTGGTACTGGTGGTGCCTTATATCTCAATCTACCGGGATTTGGTGCTGACCATGAAAGTTTGTGTGTGTGGTTTGCACATTCTCCCTGAGACCTTGGGTCTTCATGGCTGCTCCAGTTTCCCCTCCCCCCCCCCCCCCCCCAAGGCTTGCACCAGGTTAGTTAAATCCTGTAAACTACCCCAAGTGCAAGTGGGTGGCAGGGGAATCTGAAGTAGTTATGTGTTGGCGCCTTTAAATTGCAAACTGATACCAGTATCTAATGCAATCTGGTAACAAAAATGGACAATGTTGGATAAACACAGCTAGCCAGGTGGAGTAGCTGGGAGGGCTGCTGCCTCACCTCGCCAGAGACCCAGGTTTAATCCTGACCTCTGCAGCTGTCCGTGTTGAGTTTGTGCTTTCTCCATGTGACCATGTGGGTTTCCTCCAGATGCTCCTGGTTCCTCCCACATCCCAATGATGTGTGGGGTTGTAAGTTTAAAAAAAAAAAAAAATCCCCCAATGTACAGTGAGTGGATGTGAAGGTATAAAACTGATGTGAACGGGTTATCACAATGGTTGGCATGGACTCGATAGGCTAAAGGTCCTGTTTCCATGCTGTATTTCTGAATGAAACTACTGTGAAAAAAGAAACCAACTTAACATTTCCAGTCATAGGCTCTTCTAGCCTGGTTTTCACCCAGAAATATTGTCCTGTTGATCATTCCACAGGTCCTCTCTGAACTGCTCAGTTTCAAATATTGTCTGTGGATGTCTTGGACATTTGAGTTTTTTTTAGATTTTCATTTATTGCTGAATCTGGCAGTGTTACCAGGACATGAAACATGTGCTACTATGATACTTTGTACTGTCAATGTTTTTGTGACAGTATGCACCAAAACTACTTACTGGCACCTTTAGATTTTTTTGTTTAAACTAAATGTTCAAATATTTAGAATTTTAAAAGATCAGTTCTATTACAAAATGTTGCTAAAGATTATTAGTTTTTTAATTAAACTAAGCGATCAGGCCCTTAATCGTTTTCAGCAGCTTGTAAGACAATAATTTGCTCTCGACATCAACAGCAAGGAACATATGCAAACCGGTACCTTTTGGTCTACAAAAACAGCACTGGTTACCAGCCAAAAAATGTTCCAATCCTAGATGCTGTTATTGCCCTTGCAGGTATTTAACCTCTCAATTCCTCTAATGATGAAGAGAATCAGCTGTGGTCCATTCACTACGCCCATTACAGGGGAAATGGTTGGATTGAATTTACTGACCGATATTTGATTCCTGTGAGCAAACCAGAACTCAGTGGTTTCACTTGGGAAACAACTGTTGAGGAGGGTGGGCAATTGATATGTAATTGTCTGGATACGAAGAAGTAAGAAAAAGGAAGCTCATTGCAAAATGTCATTGGATAAAATAATGCTAAGAATGGTTTTGTCATTTTTCTATGTGCAACTTAAAGCAATTTAAATGCAAACACAACACTGAGAATAATATTTACCTTTTTCTTAAAAATAATTTAGAGGGAGCATCTTTTAAGTTGTTACTGGGGTGGAAACGATTCAGCGATTCTGCACCATGATCCCAGCCTCCCATACTTGGAACAGTACAGAATAAATAGTCTCCAGTTCAGCAGCCTCTTCTGTCTTCTGAGTCCCTGGGCCTGGGGAAGCCACACTCGTGTTCTCGCCCTGAGGATATTTCGACTTTTAGATGAAAATGCTGATTCTCTCATTGACTTCAAAGAAATGGTCAGCTGTTTAGGTAAATGTTTTTCATTCATGTAAACTTATTAATGTAGATGTGTATACACTATCTGGCTCAAATTATTCCAGGATACCTTGATTCCAAAGTAAGCTTCAAATTAAATATTTTAAATCTACTGAATGAGTGTGGACAATAGTGGGATTTGTATGAATAATTGTTCTAATTTTCTATGTAGATTTAATGTACTACGGTGATTTCAGTGAAAAACTCAGACTGTTGTACAGACTCCACATTCCACCAGGTAAAGCAATCCTTGCGTAAAGATCATGAATCGTGTAATTGAAAATGTTGACTCAATCTTGGTTAGTCCCAAACTTTCTGTTTGGGATCGGATTGTTATACTGAGCCTGTGCTGCATGAATAGCACTAATTCATAGTACCTGGGTTTTTAGTTCCTTTACACGTAAAATATTTATTGTTTGTATATGTACCAGATGGTGGTTGGTATCCCATGTTTGACTCTCTGTAAAATGTAACTCTTGTAATATCTTTGTGCTGGCATCTTAACCTGTACCATTCCATCAGCTTGTCACCTCTGCCCTTGCTGACCAACATGAACTTTAGTCCAATTCTTCTCCATTCACAGGCTCCACAAAACCTAACTTGATATCCTTATCCATTCATACAATGTATTTCCCATCCCTGTCAATCGTTCTGTTCTTTTGTTGGGCTTGCTGTGAAACCCACTCCACCTCAATCGCAATCCAATTCCCACTCAACCACCAGCATTTAGGCTTTCTGCAACTTGTCTGTGCTCTGGAATTCTGTTCCTCAAATATGCACAAGCTTTTAAACTTGACCAAGCTCTGGGCACCAACCCTGCCTTCAGATTTATTTGTTCCTTTTTGTTATATGAATCATGGAGAATTCACCAAAGTAACAAAAAATAGTCACATTGCAATTTCCTTAAGTATTCTTGCAGATGACATGGACTTCAGTTTGTGCGAGGGTAGTCAAGGAGTGACTTGGCACTGGTCCATCACTGGTGCAATTAGAACTACAAGCCGAACTCCAAGACAAATTAGGAATGTTGGATGCAAGAAGGCAGCCACATCTTATTGATGTTAGGACCTTGTGCTATATAAATCCAATACATTATTATAACCCGAGCCAGGGCTAAAAAATGTGCTTATTATTGTAAAATCCTACAATAATACTGATACAATATTGACAAATGTGCTTTATTTGTTGGATGGCATGTATTATTTATGCAATGGGGGAAATGAATCATCAAATTGTTACATCTCTGCAATCCATTTGAACTGGTCTGGCTTGTACGAGGAAACATATTTTTGAAGTTGTGGAAAGGTGGCCTAACAGTGATGTGGCTGCTGCCTTGCATCCAACTTCATAATTTGTCTTTCAGTTTGGCTTGTAGTTCTTTCTACACCAGTGATGAAACAGTGCCAGCTCCTTGGCTACTCCAGCACATTCAAAACTGAAAAACGCGAGTCCATGTCATCTACAAGAAAACTTCAGGAAATTGCAATGAGAATTTTTTTTATTTATTTGGTGAATTCCCCATGGTCCATAATGAAGGGGCAAAAATAAATCCATGGAAATAAATTATGCTGGGTATTACCCATGGATTCTACAATACTATCTACTCAAGGAGATGATTAAAAGTCAAAGCAGGGTATTCAACTTGCAAAAATCTCTAGGCACAATTCTCTCTGAGTGATGAAAACTTGCATCAACAGCTTGGGTTTTCAACAGACTTGTTTCTAGTTTATTAAGGTGTTACATTCTGTTTCCAATTTTTTTGCATGATTTGATCATTGAAATGTCTCATTTTTCCAGCTTGCAGTGATGATGATGCAGCCAGCTTTTCTCCTCTGAGAACAACCTTCATTTCAAGTATTCAATCGGATTACTTTAGCAAACCAAATAGCAAGTATACATTTATTCCTAAAATTTCTGAGATATCTCAACAATTAATTCTGCAAACTCAGCTGTGGTGAAGGAACAGCAGTGTATATTTCCAATCAGGCATGCCGTACGGCTTTGAGGGTATCTTCCAAGCAGTGGTACTCTTATTCTTTTGTTGCCCTTGTCCTTCCAACTGGTAGATGTAGTTTTGGAAAGTGCTGTCCAAGAACTCGTTGTGAAATACTGCAGTGCATCCTGTACAAACAGCTGCTACTGTGTGTCAATGATGAAGTGTGCAAATGGGGTGCTTATCAAGTGGGCTGCTATATACCCTGTATGATGTCAAGCTTCTTGTGAAGCTGCTCACCAGCCAAGTGGAGAGTATTCCATCAAGCTCCGAATTGAGCCTTGTCGATGGTGGACACTTTTAGGGAGTTGGGGGCTGGGTTATTTGCACAGGATTCCTCACCTCTGACCAACTGTTGTAGCCATATTTGCACACGGCTATTCCAGTTCAGTTTCCAGTCAATGGTAATACCAAGATGTTGATAATGGGGGGGGTTCAGTGATGGTAATGCCATTGCATATGAACAAATGAATGAATTAATAAGTTTATTCGCCAAGTATGCATATACAAGGAATGTGCCTTGGTGTTCCGCTCACAAATGACAACACAAACACACAGTTAACAATTAAGAATAAGGCATAACCACATCAAAACAATAAGGATACATCATTACAGTCTAAACATGTGGGTGAAAATAAACCAGAGCAAAAAAGAGACCACAGACTTTGAGTAGAACTACCACTCGTGGACAAAAATCTGTTTTTATGTCTGGCTGTGTGACAGTCCGGAGTCACCTTCCAGAGTGAAGTGCTTCGAAGAGTTTGTGGCCAGGATGAGAGGGGTCAGAGATGATCTTGCCCGCTCGCTTCCTGGCCCTTGCAGTGTACAGTTCGTCAATGGGGGGAAGGTTGCAGCCAACAACCTTCTCAGCTATGCGAACGATCCGTTGCAGCCTCCGGATGTCGTGCTTGGTGGCTGAGCCAAACCAGACCACGATGGAGGTGAGAACGGACTCAATGATAGCAGTATAGAATTGGACCATCATTGCCTGTGGCAGATTGTTTCTTCAGTTGCCGCAGGAAGTACATCCTCTGTTGGGCCTTTTTGATTGTGGAGTCGATGGTGGCCCCCCATTTAAGGTCCCTGGAGATGATGGTTCCAAGGAACTTAAATGACTCCACAGATGTGACTCTGGTGTTGTTGATGGTGAGTGGGGGAGGGGGATCTCTTCGAAAGTCTACAATTAGTTCCACTGTCTTGAGAGCATTGAGCTCCAGGTTGTTGCGATGGCACCAGGACGCCAGCGGTGTCACTTCCCCTCTGTAGGCAGATTCCTCCCCATCCTGGATCAGTCCAATCAGGGTAGTGTCATCCGCAGACTTGAGCTTGACAGAGGAGTCTGTGGAGGTGCAGTCGTTGGTGTAGAGAGAGTAAAGGAGAGGGGAGAGTACGCAGCCTTGCGGAGCTCCTATACTGAGGGTCTGTGGGTCCAAGATGTGCTTTCCCAGCCTCACATGCTGCTTCCTGTCCGTCAGGCACAGTCAGCTGGGAGTTTGTAGTGTAGTAGCTCTGGCACAATGGCGTTAAAAGCAGAGCTAAAGTCCACAAACAGAATCCTGGCATCGGTCCCCTTGTGGTCTAGGTGCTGGAGGATGAAGTGCAGGCCTAGATTGACTGCGACGTCCACTGATCTATTGGTCCTATATGCAAACTGCAGGGGGGTTGTGATGTTTTTCAACTGGGCCAGCACAAGTCTTTCAAAGGTCTTCATGACTACAGAGGTAAGTGCGACAGACCTGTAGTCATTAAGACCAGTGATCCTTGTCCTATATCAAGGAATAGCTGTTTTTTCTCTTGTTGAATATCATTTCTGGGACTTGTGAAGCATGCCACTTGCAACATGTCAGTCCAGGTCTACATATTATCTTTGCTCATTCCTGTTGCTAGTTTAATCTTCATTTTTATAAGCTACTTTTAATATTTTGTGCTAAATCCCATATGATGCTTTCAGTTGGCTCATGAACATGTTTAAAGACACTTCCCTGTCTTTTCGTTATCGGCTCTTAAACTTAGTTGTTGGGTGCATTAAATGCAACCTGGCCTTTAAATCTCAAGGTGACTTACTCCAATCATAAAATATAAGATTACAGGTGATACTAGCAGAATTAGGCCATTCGGCCCATCAAGTCTACTCTGCCATTCAATCATTGCTGATCCATCTCTCCCTCCAAACCCCATTCTTCTGCCTTCTCCCCATAATCTCTGACACCTGCACTAATCAAGAATATCTATCTCGGCCTTTAATATATCCACTGACTTTGCCTCCACAGCCTTCTGTGGCGAAGAATTCCAGTTTCACCACCCTCTAACAAAATTCCTCGTATCCTTCCTAAAATAACCTCCTTTAATTCTGAGGCTGACCCCTCGTCCTAGACACTCCCATTAGTGGAAACATCCTCTCCACATCCACTCTATCCAAGCCTTTCACTATTCTGTACGTTTCAATGAGCCCCCCCCCCCTCATTCTTCTAAACTCCAGCGAGTACAGGCCCAGTGTCGTCAAATGCTTATCAAATGTTAACCTACTCATTCCTGGGATCATTCTT
Organism: Rhinoraja longicauda; assembly: GCF_053455715.1. NCBI lineage: Eukaryota > Metazoa > Chordata > Chondrichthyes > Rajiformes > Arhynchobatidae > Rhinoraja > Rhinoraja longicauda. Next base: position 53,924,883 of record NC_135959.1, read on the forward strand.
GTAAACCTCCTCTGGACCCTCTGCAGAGCCAGCACATCCTTCCTCAGATATGGTGCCCAGAATTGCTCACAATATTCCAAATGGGGCCTGACCAGTTCCCTAGAGAGCCTCAACATTACATCCCTTTTTGTGTACAAGCCCTCGTGAAAAAGAATGCTAGCATTGCAGTTGCTTTCTTTACCGATTCAACTTGCAGATTAACTTTTTGGGAATTCTACACCAGCACTCCCAAGTCCCTATGCCCCTCCAATTTCTGGATTCTCTCCCCATTTAGAAAATAATCTACATCTTTATTTGTACTACCAAAATGCATGACTCCACACTTTGCTACACTATATTCCATCTGCCACTTCTCTGCCCACTCTCCCAACCTATGCAAGTCCTTCTGCAGTCTCTGCTTTCTCTACACTATCTGCCCCTCCACCTGTTTTCGTCTCGTCTGCAAACTTGGCCACAAAGCCTTCAATCCCCTTGTCCAAATCATTAATATACGCGAAAGAGTAGTGGCTCCAGCACCGAGCTCTGCGGAACTCCACTTGTCACTGGCAGCCAACCAGAAATCCATGTTAAAATCTGCCCTTTGATACCATGGGCTCTCATCTTCCTTAGCAGCCTCCCATGTGGCATCTTATCAAAGGCTTATATTCAGTATCATTATTTGCCCCATTGGTTATTTTATGTGCATACATTTGGTGAGACTGTCTCTAATTCACTTAGTTTGCTCAGGATGTTTGGTGCTGGTATAAAGCAGTCGCATCCACCAGTCCAAGGTGCTAGACACATGGTATCCTTTAATACGGCCAGGTTAGGTGAAGCAAATCGATGAGAATCGCTGTTGTGCTGCTAAATTTTGAGTTTTTGCCTCCTTTAATTATGGGTCTCTCCTCCAAAAGGTGAAGCAATTGATCACCGACGCCAATTGAAAAAAATGCTTGAAGACTTAGTTAAGAGTAAAGAAGCCTCAAAAGATCTTTCTCTGATGAACCAGGTATGTTTATTTTTATCTAAAAATCTCAAGATTACTAGTGTGGACAGAAAATAGGGCAATAATGAAAAGTTGAAAATCCTGTTTTAAAAATAGTTGCTTGGTGCTTTGTGAAAAGAACCTATTCGGGGATCCAAATCTGTATTTGTTTTTAACCCACTTTTAGTTTTCATCTCTAGTTTAATCACCAAATGTGTCCTTTTAATCCTAAAATGCAATTTGTTTATTCTCTTGTAGAAATAATACTGAACTAAATACAAACATCAATCTCCTTTCCCCCCCCCCCCCACCAGACTCTCTCTCCACATTTAACTTATCTTACTTGATGCGACTTGATCAACTTTCAGATCAGTCCCAATATTGTACTCGTCCTACCGCTGGTGATCTAATAAATTCTCACGCTGCTCCTTCACCTATCTATATCTTCCAACGTGCTTTCACTATAGCAGGATGCACAATAAACTAGAATATAAATGAAGTCCACATTCTTAATTTAACTCCCAGTAAACAGGAGCAGTGATCTCCAATGTAGTGTTTCTCTCCCATGAATGCCCACATAAATGCCAAATACAATGTATGTCTTGGGCAGGGCAAATTCTTGTGTTCTCTGATCTGAGTTTTACCTTGCACAAGCAGCCCTACAATCATATCTGAAACAGACATGAATTACCGAGGTCTGGAGGAAATGGCGTACTTGACCTCCCTATCTTTACTGTTGGAATACGACAAAAGTATATTTATTTGCAAAACTGAAAATGTCATCTGGCAGCTTACCTGCTGCTAAATGAATGTTAATTGAAACAACATTTTGATCAGTGCAGTTTTTTGGGGGGGACTTATGAGTATATGTTACTGTGAATTAATTTAATTTCCATAATTTGAGCAGGAGCAAAATGGCAAACTCCATTCTTTCATGGTAGCATATTGTAATGTGCATGCAAAAGTTGCAAATCAATGGACTTTTAAGGGGGGAAAATGACCACTCAAGCACCCATATTCTAGTAGATGGACATTAGTTTTGGATTTGGTATTATATTTTGCATTTGATTTCCTGCAGAGAGATTTCATCCAGTTTTGCAAGTCATTGTACAATATGTTTCAAGAAGACCCAGAGGAGAACAATCTTTACCAAGCAATTGCAACTGTCACTACTCTTCTACTTCAGATTGGCGAAGAAGGTCAAAGAACACGCAGTTCATGCAGCTTGTCTGAACTGACTAGTTCTAAAGAATCGGAGCTGCTAACGCCCACTGATGCAGCAGACTCTGTATTTGAAGAGGATGTACACATGAATAATAATCCACTGTCACAACCTGAAGATGACTGGAGTGTGTCTTTTGAGCAAATTTTAGCTTCCCTACTGACTGAGCAAAGCATTGTGAACTTTTTTGAGAAATCAGTGGCTATAAAAAGTAAACTTCTCCATGCTAAAGCAAATCAATACCAACAGAGAATTAATCTGACTATCCACTAACAGAGGGGATTTGTTTCAGCGCTGGCAGTTGAAACTTAGTTTTAGTATAAACTTCTGTTGTCCTGAATGTTGGGGCTAATGTCCAATTTACTGATAGTTTGTGCACTTTTGAATAAATTCATTTTTGTATGCTTTGTGTCTGCATGTGATTTCAATTTTATAGATGTACAAGTCATAAATGTATTAAACATCAACCAGGCAGAAAATCAAGTTACTGTTTATTTTTTTAAACAATCGGGAGTTCAGTTTTCATCAACATTGACTGTCTGTAAACCTGCAAAACAAAATGCATGCATTTCAGATATCCAAAATGTTACATCGACCTTTTACGTCACTGTCAATGGTAGCTTATCTAATAAACATAGAACATAAAATAAGTATAGCACAGGAACAAGCCCTGTGGCCCAGATCTGCAGCGAAAGTGAAGCCAAGACCAACTCTTATCTGCCGGTTTGTACCAATCCATGTATCATTCTGCTATTGTATCTGCTTCCACCACCACCACCTACAGCAGCACATTCCAGACCCTCGGCACCCTCTTTAAAATCATTCCCCGTGCATCACCTTTAAATTTTGCCCTTCTCTTAAACCCATGCCCTCTGACTCTTATACTTAACGTCCTGACCAATGAAGACAAGCATAACTGTACACTACCATACCACTTTCTACTTGTTGCTACTTTCAGGGAGAAAAGGACTTGGACTCCACGATCCCTCTTGACATCAATGCTGTTAAGGGTCTTGCCATTAACTATATACTCTTCAGTTACTTTCAACCTCCCAAAGTCTAACACATCCCACTAGTTCAGATTAAATTTCACCTAACATTTATCTGCTCCTGTCAGTGGCCAATCTATATCCTACTTTGACTGTCTTCCTTAGTGTCAAGCGGGTTTTATTGTCATAGGAACCAAATCAGAACAATGAAATTCTCTTATGGCAGCATGAGTTTTGTAAATACAGTACAATAGATGATAATAAAAGCGCAATAAATAAAAAATATATGTTAAAAAAATCCACACCCCCAGCAATCTTGGGCTCATCTACAAACTTACTAACTAACCCATCAATGTTTATGTCTAATAATACTAGATCTTATTTCCTGTTGCCAGCTAATGTTTCAAAAGTATTCTTTAAAATCCTCAACCACCATAACACTTCCAAACATTTTCTTTCATAGAAACAGAATGATTTAAGACTGGTAGTAATAGAAACACGTGAATCACCAAATTTGCATTTAGACTATTGTCACTGCAGGACTTATGTTAAAATAGGGATGGTTGATTGAAAATCCAGGCTATCTTAATTACTAAATCTGTAGCAGTGCTATAACTGAGGTAGTCCATAATTCTCTTAAGTGGCAGCACATTATTTAAGCACCAATGACTTTACCAAGAGTGGTATGCCATTTAACAAAATTTTGCCTGCATTGGGCAACTGATGGAAAAATAGCACAATACTGGTTCAAACAGTACCCAATGATGTCAATGCCCTTTCGTTCAAAAGAAATTATGGTCATTTGTCTTGTTACTACCAGGGAAGTAACCCAATCTGCTGGAACAAGGGATTCATTTGCAGGGACTTTAATAATTCTGAAGCAAGATTAGTTCATAACCTGATTCTGAACTAACTAACCTAGAGATTATTTTGTGACAAGACTCATTGAATTGATTATTTTACTTTAAACATCCATGACCAGAATGATAACCAATTCAACGCTACCCTTCATATAAGCAAAGTTACTCATCAACTTTGCAGGAAAGTGGTCTGTCAATCACTCTTGAGTGTGTTTTTTAGGTTTGAAAGGGGTGGGGACATGTTTTACATACAGTCCATCCATAAATGATTAAAAGGGGAAAAATACATGGCAATCAAATATCTCTACATTGCGAACAAACATCTCACCTTTGTATGATGTAACAGGAACATAGGTTACCAATGTGTAGAGTTTGTTAGGAGAGTCCTCGTCCTCATTACGTTTTCTAGACAAACGCACTCTAATGCGATATGGAACATTCCTGGGAAAAAAACAATTTATATCAGCATTTTTTTATTGCAAAGTCTAAATCAGGCTTAGGAAAGATGAAGCAGTTTAAAAAACTGGACCATTTGAGGCTGCAGATATTATTGTATTGTAATTTTGATCTAAACTGTAAATGGATTAAGGTTGCTTACTTTTTAATTGGTGGGAGTGAAAAGATCTAAAATCATAAACTGCTGGTTAAGCAGCACCCATGGAGAAAGACTTGAAATTAACTTTCTCTCCAAGTCTTTCCAGCATTTTGTTTGCACCACCTGTATTATTACTATAGTTGGTTGATTTAAAAAAAATTCAATGTCAGTTTGCCACCCTAATGACCTAAAGAACAATTTACAGTTGACATTCCGAGTCCAGGCAGAGTACTGATGGCACCACTTGTAACACTGCATGTTAAATCTCCACCCCTACACAAATACATACTGCATTTGTTTGTTTGACCTGGATTCTAATTCTAACCAATAATATAAAATCAGCCACAAACACAAAAGTGAGCAAAGTACTAAAACTCAAAATTACAAACACTTCCAAGTGTGTAGAACCAGAATTAGGTATTTTCATCACAATTGGCGACACAAAACTGGCACAAGATGTAAATGTAATTTAGGGACCACACAACCTGTGGAGATCCAGTTACCAGTCTGATATTCTGAAAGGTGGTTGGTCTCAAATCTTAAATTGCATTTGAGAGCAAATAATTAATTGGAAACAGTTATAGAACAATTCCTCTCCCACTCAATTTGAGTACATGCAGCAAAGAGCTGAGAAACAATAAGTTGAACCGCTATAGACAGACACAAAAAGCTGGAGTAACTCGGCGAGTCAGACAGCATCTCTAAACTAAAGAAATAGGTGATGTTTCAGATCAAAACCCTTCTTCAGACAGTCGGGAAAGAGAAACAAAAGATATAGAAGGTGATTTAGAACAAATGAATGAAAGATATGCAAAAAAAAAGCAACGATGTTAAAGGAAACTGTCCTTTGTTAGCTGTGTGCTAGGTGAAAACGAGTAGACAATGAGACTCAACAAGATGACTGAAGCTGGTACGACTTAGGTAAGTAAGGGAGGGGAAGCAAGGGTACTTGAAGTTAGAAGTGTTTTCCTCCGATTCCTCGCTTGAACAGCTATGTTCTAAATGGTATGATTCAAATTTCATTTTAACATTTACACCAACCAATAGTGCCCACGTCCAAGCACATACATTTGCTTAGTGCTTTGTCTATTTTCCAGTCAGACCACATCAGTTTATAGCCTTTTAATTCAATGCTGAGATTATGAAACGTGGAAGCCAATTTTCATACAGCAAACATCTACAATTATACTTCCAGACCTCCCAACATTTGATTGTCCAAATTCATAATTTTGATGTCCAAAATTCAGAATTTTACATCAAAATTCATATGACACATAGTGCAACTTTTCAGTAAAAAAAGTATGCACGCCAAATGTGCATGCTCATTGCGCTACATTCATGTGTGAAAACGACTATTATTTCCAACAGTCTGTAGTTCTTTGACTACATGTACAATGTCAGGCCTATCACGAGTATATTCTGCTATTTAGGGAAAGTTTATTGAACAGAAATACTTTTTACAACACAAAGAAAAAATTGTTTTGTACCCCCATTCCCCTCCCCCCAACCCCCTCTCAACAGCAACGGTACTCACGCTACGCTACGCGGCGAGGCATGTGTTTTGCGGAAAAATGAGAGGCAAAATCAGAATGGCAGAAATGAAATAAGAAAGCGGAAACTTTCCGCCAAATTCGGAAGGGTTGGGAGGTATGTGCTACTATAGAAAATATATTAAAGCTGGACATATAATAAATATATTTATTACCAAAAAAATGTATAAGAATGTTGTCAGTACCTGTTGTAGGGAGGTTGGGTAGGCAAGGAATTTATTGCTAGGAGCATAAGAGACTGATGTACTTCGTACAAGTGTATAAAATCATGAGGGCACAGACAAGGTAAATGCTCAGTCTTTTTCCCAGGGAAAAGTAAAAGAATAGAACTGTATTTATCCCATGAGGGAAATTGATCTGCAACAATCATAAAACACATGAAATTAAAGTGAGGAGTGGAAAGGATTGGGATGTGGAAAGATTGGGGGGGGGGGGGGGGGGGGTCAGTCTACCTCATGACAGAAGGGGGAGAGTTATAGAGTTTGATAGCCACAGGGAAGAAGGATTTCCTGTGGCGTTCTGTCCTGCACCTTGATGGAACTAGTCTGTTGCTGAAGGTACTCCTCAGGTTGACCAGTGTGTCATGGAGGGGGTGAGCTGAATTGTCCAGGATGCTCCACAAAAACTACAGGACACGAGTTTAATGTAAGAGGGGAAATATAAAAATGGGAGCTGAGGGGCAACTTCTTCATGCAGAGGTCATTGCATACATGGCACAAGCTGCCAGAGAAAGTGATCCAGACAGGCACAATCACAACAATTAAAAGACATTTGATGCACATACAGATAAGAATGGTTAAGAGGTCCAAATGCAGACAAATGGGACTAAATTGGTCAACAGAGTTGGGTTGTTGCGTCTGTTTGGTTAACTGAGGGACAACTACACCATTCATAGTGGCGTCCTCACGTTGCCTGGACTTGGAAGGGCTGGGTCTATAAGGACTTTATTCCTTGGAGTGCAGGCAGATGAAGTGTGATCTTTTTGAGGTGTATAGGATCATGAAGGAAATAGGGTGAGTGCAGTCTTTTACGCAGACAAAAGAAATCAAGAACCAGAGGACATCGATTTAAAATGAGAGGGGAAAAGTTTAAATAGGAACTTGAGGAGCAACTTTTTCATACAGAGGATGGTGATAATATGGAACGAGCTGCCAGAGGAGGCAGTTGAGGCAGGTAGTATAATAACATTTACAAGACATTTGGACAGGTACGTGGATAGGAAAGGTTTAGAGGGATATGGGCCAAATGTGGGCAGGTGGGACTAGTGTAGATGAGAGTTTGGTCAGCATGAGCAAGTTGGGCCAAAGGACCTGTTTCTGAGCGGTATGACTCTCTATTCAAAGGCGGTGTTTAATGTCTCACCCAAAATGCAAGGGTATATAAATTAAAATGAATACTGTTACTCCAGCACAATCCGAATTATGGTACTGGATAAGATTTTTTGGACTGTAGGATACTAATACTTAGAGTGCATTAATATTGATTTTGTTTTCAAATGACTCGACAAAAATAAAGATAATTTGTTAGTCAGATATAGATGGATAGTCGGGGAAACTTTATTGGCCCTTATATTTAGCTGATACAATGCAGAAATCTCAAAATTTGCTATATACAAGGACACCAATCAAAAAACCCAAAACATAAAGATATTGCGAAGTAACATTAAGACTCTAGAGATACAGTGCAGAAACCGGCAATTTGGTCCACCAAGTCCTAGCCAACTAGCAATCACTCCTTTCACAAGCACTATCCTTCACACTAGGGCCAATTTACAATTTCACCAAAGCCAATAAACCTACAAACCTGTACATCTTTGGAATGTGGGAGGAAACTGGAGCACTCATAGAAAACCCACATGGTCACAGTGAGAGCATACCATCTCTGTACAGACAGCACCCAGACGGAATGAACCTGGGCCTCCAGCACTGTAAGGCAGCAACTATACTGCCGCACCACTGTGCCGCCCTTAAGTTGTTACAAACCAGAATGCACTACATTAAAAGATGGAAGTAAATTCAATAGTAATTTTCAAGAGGAACATGACCAAATTCGAGGATAAAAGAAAATGTCAGAAGAATGACAACTGACTTGCTCTGAATTATTACTGAATAATCGAGCTAACTCAAAGAATTATTTGCAACCACTCACATACCTTACACCTTTAGCCCAAACAGCCTTGTTTAGACGAGTATCAATGCGGACATCAGGGGTCCCCATTTCCTTCACAGCAAATTTTCGGATCTCCTTAATGGCGCGTGGAGCACGTCGTTTAAAGCCGCTTTAAAAAAATGTTCTAAATTATTAGTTCACCAACTACAGAGTCCACATTATTAATATTAAAACTAAATACACATTACAACCACTGCAGCCTCCAACCTATTGAAACTATTCACTGCCCATGTTCTATTTGACAAATTTTAGAATTCGAGGATAAAAGAAAGTGTCAGAAGAATGACAACTGACTTGCTCTGAATTATGCATCAAAAAAAGAAACTGAATTTGCAGAATTACTAACCCATATTTAAGATACCAGCAAAGAAACCCAATTTCATTGTGTATATACACGGTAATTTGAGAACAGTAAATCCACAGCACAATTATGCACTACATTGTGAAAGACAGCAGGAAAATTAAATATTAAATCAATGGGGGTGGGCAAATTGACAGACATCACAGCCATTGCCAACCCCCACTCCCCAAACTCTCTCTTGGCAGCTTTCATAAACTTACTTGACATTAAACTTCATAATAACATTGCTCCAGCCTATGTACCCTTCTGGATAGCTAGTGCCTTCCTGCCTGATCTGCAAGCTTAAGGTAATTCAAAATTACTGCACATGTCCAACCGAACACCATAACCCACTTGCCCAACTCTCACTAACCACACTTGTTTCTCAGCCCATCAAAACTCATTTTAAAAATGTGGGTCTTGTTTGAACAGCTCCCACGGTCTCACTCTGCACAAAACCAATGCAGGCCGCTCATGAATTATGCAATTATTTCACTCCACCAGTGACACATATGCAATTGGTCATTGAAGTCCCAAGCTCTGGAAATTACTCAAAATCTCACCACCTGGTTTGTTGTAAGTTTACTGTTTTGGCTAAGTTTTCAGTAATTGTCCTAACAGTTCATGACTGCTTCTGTATCAATCTAACCAAACATGCTCTTGTGCAGCTTTGGGGCATTTTGGGACATTGAAAATGTGTACAAATATTAAATATAGTGGCAAAGATTAGAATATTCAGAGTTTTAAAAGATTTGTTCGGCTGGGATGGGACCACTGAAATTTTGAAGTGTGAGAGGGGACGAGCGAAAAATCCCGAGAGGTCTTGATAGGAGGAAAGTGAAGAAAATGTTTTTTACCTTGGAACACCATTTACAAATAATAGGTTATCTACTTACGGATGGATAAGCTGAGTTACTTGAGGGTCTTTGCAACTCAAAATAAATAGTCTCTAAATATTTAAAGTCAAAATATTGATATGGGGAATCGGGGATGGAGAAAGATCATGGCGGAAAAGTGAAAATACATCCAAGCACCCCCAGAGTCCAAACAAATTGGGTGCAGAATACAAAATGCTGGAATAACTCAGTGGTTTTGACCTGCTCAGAGGGTTTAATAAAAGTCAGAAGCACAAGGTGAAAGATGTCGACGATTTCAGGGGAGGGTGAGGGGGGGAGCAATGGAATGAACAAAGTGACAACCAACGGGAAGAACTGGCAGCTGGTGAGAGAGGAGGTAGCCCCACGGTAATGGAGCATGGCCTGTCAGTGACGGTACCCTGATGAAAGTACAGTTGGCCGGGGGCTACAACGTGAGCCACCTTGACCGCAGCATCAACCGGACGGCGCAGCAGCTGGTGAAGAAGGACTCACTGGTGCAGACCTGCAGCATCGGCGCCATGTTTTATGGTGAAATGACAGAAAATGCTGGAGTAACTCAGCAGGTAACAGAATCAGTCTGAAGAAGACCCCCGACCTGAAGTCACCTATCTATGGTCTCCAGAGGCTGCCTGCCCCGCTAAGTTACTCCAACACTTTGTCATTTTGTACATTAATCTTCATATCTTTGTTTCTAGCTAGTTTTAAGGTGATTCCAACCTGCGTAAAATCTGACATGCGCAGGGGTTTAGTGAATACAACCCATGCAAAAGTCGGGGAGTGTCAGTAGAAGAGTTCATAAGTTCATCAGTGACAGGAGCAGAATTAGGCCATTCAATCATGGCTGATCCATCTCCCCCTCCCAACCCCTCTCCTGCCTTCCCGTACTCTACCCTACACTCGTACTAATCAAGAATCTATCTCTGCCTTAGAGTGTAGGAATAGTATCTCTTCAGTTTTTCACTCTTACCTAGTTCTGACCAAGGGTCCGAACTGAAACGACAACAATGTTCCTCTTTCTACAGATGCTACCAGACGTTGAGCGTTTCCAAGATTTTCTTACTGTTGTTTTATTCTCTTTACTTACATGCCGTGGATGCGTTTGTGCACATTTATGGTGTATTCCCTGGTCACCACCTCGTTGATGGCAGAACGACCTTTCTTTTTCTCTCCTCCTTTCTTTGCTGGGGCCATCTGTGGAGAGACGGAGAATTGGGGCAGCGATCAGAGCCGATTTAACACACGCTCCGCCACATGGGGTTAAAATGCCCAGCGTTACAACCCGGGACCAGCCCAGAGACGTCCTTGTAGACAGGTGGAGCCGAGGGCTGCTGCCTGGCGGACGCAGGGCCGGCCATCACTTGGTGCTGCTGGGCCCGGCAGTCACTAGGGGCCCGGCAGTCACTAGGCCCAAGCCCGGCCGTCGCCGGGCTCGGCAGTCACTAGGGGCTCGGCCGTCGCTGGGCGCTGCTGGGCCTGGCAGTCGCTAGGGGCCCAGGCTCGGCCGTCGCTGGGCGCTGCTGGGCCTGGCAGTCGCTAGGGGCCCAGGCTCGGCCGTCACTGGGCGCTGCTGTCACTAGGGGGCCGGCCGTCGCTGGGCGCTGCTGGGCCTGGCAGTCACTAGGGGCTCGGCCGTCGCTGGGCCTGGCAGTCACTAGGGGCTCGGCCGTCGCTAGGGGCCCAGGCTCGGCCGTCGCTGGGCGCTGCTGTCACTAGGGGGCCGGCCGTCGCAAGGCGCTGCTGGGTCCGGCCGTCGCTAGGCCCATGCCCGGCCGTCGCTGAGCGCTGCTGGGTCCAGCCGTCGCTAGGCCCAAGCCTGCCACGTCCATCCGCCCTTAATTCCTCACCCGAGGGGCGGCACCGGGCGCTGGGGACAACGCCGCTCGGTGCACGGATCCCTCATCTCCACACGACCGTGGCCTGTGGGCGCTGGGCCGGCCGGATTGACGCGGATGGCGGCGGCCCTGTTCAGCCGTTCCTACTTACTCTGCCGGGGAAATGTCGGAAAGGAAGGAGCGAGGGTCGGAGGCGGCGCCAATGCTGGGGGGAGGAGGGACGTCCGGTGTCAGAGTGATGGAGGGACAGCGGGACCTCTCTGGAGAACGCACACTGAACCTTGTGGATATATAAACATAGCACAAAAAGTAAGGAAATTTGTGTTTGGTAGATTATTTCTTTGTTGTAACAATGCTTCTTGGCAATAAATCTTATACCGTTGGAAAGCCTGTTTATTTCCCTTTTAAATGGTGCCACATTTGTAAGGAACATGCATTTGTGGGATGACAATAGACAATAGACAATAGGTGCAGGAGTAGGCCATTCAGCCCTTCGAGCCAGCACCGCCATTCAATGCGATCATGGCTGATCACTATCAATCAGTACCCCGTTCCTGCCTTCTCCCCATACCCCCTCACTCCGCTATCCTTAAGAGCTCTATCCAGCTCTCTCTTGAAAGCATCCAACGAACTGGCCTCCACTGCCTTCTGAGGCAGAGAATTCCACACCTTCACCACCCTCTGACTGAAAAAGTTCTTCCTCATCTCCGTTCTAAATGGCCTACCCCTTATTCTCAAACTGTGGCCCCTTGTTCTGGACTCCCCCAACATTGGGAACATGTTATCTGCCTCTAATGTGTCCAATCCCCTAATTATCTTATATGTTTCAATAAGATCCCCCCTCATCCTTCTAAATTCCAGTGTATACAAGCCCAATCGCTCCAGCCTTTCAACATACGACAGTCCCGCCATTCCGGGAATTAATCTAGTGAACCTACGCTGCACGCCCTCCATAGCAAGAATATCCTTCCTCAAATTTGGAGACCAAAACTGCACACAGTACTCCAGGTGCGGTCTCACCAGGGCCCGGTACAACTGTAGAAGGACCTCTTTGCTCCTATACTCAACTCCTCTTGTTACGAAGGCCAACATTCCATTGGCTTTCTTCACTGCCTGCTGAACCTGCATGCTTCCTTTCATTGACTGATGCACTAGGACACCCAGATCTCGTTGAACTCCCCCTCCTCCTAACTTGACACCATTCAGATAATAATCTGCCTTTCTATTCTTACTTCCAAAGTGAATAACCTCACACTTATCTACATTAAACTGCATCTGCCATGTATCCGCCCACTCACACAACCTGTCCAGGTCACCCTGCAGCCTTATTGCATCTTCCTCACAATTCACACTACCCCCCAACTTAGTATCATCTGCAAATTTGCTAATGGTACTTTTAATCCCTCCGTCTAAGTCATTAATGTATATCGTAAATAGCTGGGGTCCCAGCACCGAACCTTGCGGTACCCCACTGGTCACTACCTGCCATTCCGAAAGGGACCTATTTATCCCCACTCTTTGCTTTCTGTCTGTTAACCAATTTTCTATCCATGTCAGTACCCTGCCCCCAATACCATGTGCCCTAATTTTGCCCACTAATCTCCTATGTGGGACCTTGTCGAAGGCTTTCTGAAAGTCGAGGTACACCACATCCACTGACTCTCCCTCGTCAATTTTCCTAGTTACATCCTCAAAAAATTCCAGTAGATTTGTCAAGCATGATTTCCCCTTCGTAAATCCATGCTGACTCGGAACGATCCCGTTACTGCTATCCAAATGCTCAGCAATTTCGTCTTTTATAATTGACTCCAGCATTTTCCCCACCACTGATGTCAGACTAACTGGTCTATAATTACCCGTTTTCTCTCTCCCTCCTTTCTTAAAAAGTGGGATAACATTTGCTATCCTCCAATCCACAGGAACTGATCCTGAATCTATAGAACATTGAAAAATGATCTCCAATGCTTCCACTATTTCTAGAGCCACCTCCTTAAGTACTCTGGGATGCAGACCATCAGGCCCTGGGGATTTATCAGCCTTCAGTCCCATCAGTCTACCCAAAACCATTTCCTGCCTAATGTGGATTTCCTTCAGTTCCTCCATCACCCTAGGTTCTCCAGCCCCTAGAACATTTGGGAGATTGTGTGTATCTTCCTCAGTGAAGACAGATCCAAAGTAACGGTTTAACTCGTCTGCCATTTCTTTGTTCCCCATAATAAATTCCCCTGCTTCTGTCTTCAAGGGACCCACATTTGCCTTGACTATTTTTTTCCTCTTCACGTACCTAAAAAAACTTTTGCTATCCTCCTTTATATTATTGGCTAGTTTACCCTCGTACCTCATCTTTTCTCCTCGTATTGCCTTTTTAGTTAACTTTTGTTGCTCTTTAAAAGAGTCCCAATCCTCTGTCTTCCCACTCTTCTTTGCTATGTTATACTTCCTCTCCTTAATTTTTATGCTGTCCCTGACTTCCCTTGTCAGCCACAGGTGTCTCTTACTCCCCTTAGAGTCTTTCCACCTCTTTGGAATAAATTGATCCTGCAACCTCTGCATTATTCCCAGGAATACCTGCCATTGCTGTTCTACCGTCTTCCCTGCTAGGGCCTCCTTCCAATCAATTTTGGCCAGCTCCCGCCTCATGCCTCTGTAATCCCCTTTGCTATACTGTAATACCGACACTTCCGATTTTCCCTTCTGCCTTTCCATTTGCAGAGTAAAACTTATCATGTTGTGATCACTGCCTCCTAATGGCTCTTTTACCTCTAGTCCCCTTATCAGATCAGGATCATTACACAACACTAAATCCAGAATTGCCTTCTCCCTGGTAGGCTCCAGTACAAGCTGTTCTAAGAATCCATGAGCAGCAGAGCTGAGTATATGGGTTGCGCCCATGAAAAATTTGCCAAATCTTCTCTGCCAATGCCAAACAGCTTATTCTGCTGTTGCTATTCACTCTTGTTTTGAGCTTCTGGTACCCCCAGGTGCTGACAATCAGGTGCCTGGGACCGAACTCTATCCTCCAAGATGACAATGCTCGCCCCCACAGAGCAGGGTTTCTCAGACTACCTCCAGAATTTGGGAGTGGAGAGGATGGAATGGCCTGCCAGCAGTCCTGACCTCAACCCCATTGAACACTTGTGGGATCAGCTTGGGCGTGCTGTTTGTGCCAGAGTGACCAACACAACCACGTTGGCTGACTTGCGACAAATGCTGGTTGAAGAATGGGATGCCATCCCACAACAGTGTGTGACCAGGCTGGTGACCAGCATGAGGAGGAGGTGCCAGGCTGTTGTGGCTGTGTATGGTTCTTCCACACACTACTGAGGCTCCTGTTTATTAAATTAATAAATTGTTAAATTGCCAATATGTCTTGTTTCTTCAGACTTCAATCATCCAATCCACCAAACAACACCGAACAAGAGTCAATGGCAGAATAAGCTGTTTGGCATTGGCAGAGAAGATTTGGCAGATTTTTCATGGGCGCAACCCACATACTCAGCTCTGCTGCTCATCCCACAAATGCATGTTCCTTACAAATGTGGCACCATTTAAAAGGGAAATAAACAGGCTTTCCAATGGTATAAGATTTATTGCCAAGAAGCATTGTTACAACAAAGAAATAATCTACCAAACACAAATTTCCTTACTTTTTGTGCTATGTTTAGTTGTTAAATGTATATTAATTTATATATTAATATATGTATTTATATCTATAGTTCAGTGTGTATATATATATATATATATATATATATATGTGTGTATAGATACACACACACACATATATATACTGAATTACAGATAAATTAATAAATATATTAATATATAAATTAAAACTGAACTGTAGATATACTGATTCATTTGTTCGTCGTGCCATTTCATACCTCATACCCCACTGACTCTCATTCTGTAGAGAGGTCTCGGCCCGAAACATCACCTATTCCTTTTCTCCAGAAATGCTACCTGACCCATCTTCGCTTTCTTTCTTTCTCTCTCTCTTTCTTTCTCTCTTTCTTTCTCTCTTTCTTCCTCTCCCCCCCTCTCCCCCCCTCTCCTCCCCTCCCCCCCCCCCCCTGGAGTAACAGTAGGTCAGGCAGCATCTCGCGATCTCAGTATGTATGTCTGAAGAAGGGACTCGACCCGAAACATCGCCCATTCCTTCTCTCCTGAGATGCTGCCTGACCTGCTGAGTTGCTCCAGCATTTTGTGATGCTGATGTAAGAATTTCATAATTTCTGGATATATGACAATAAACCCTCTTGACCTGACTTGAAATCTCTCAAACACTGGAAAGGACCGCATGAGAGAGTTAGATTTAGTTCTTAGGGTTAAAGCAATCAAGGAATATGGGGAAATAGGAACGTGGTACTGATTTTGGATGATCAGCCATGATCATTTTAAATGGTGGTGCTGGCTCGAAGGGCCGAATGGCCTACTCCTGCACCTATTTTCTGTTTCTATGAGTGGCAATGGTGCGATGTACAAAAAGATGACACTACTAAGTACAATAACAGCAACACTTAATTTTCTCGAGAGCTAACACCTAACCTGCTGAGTTACTCCAGCACTTTATGCATCGGGTCGGGACCCTTCTTCTAACTGTTTGTCGTAAGGGGCGAGAAAACTGGAAACCGGTGGGGACGGGACAAAGCCCAATGAGTGATGGGTGGAAAACAACAAGGAACTGCAGATGCTGATTTATAAAAGAAGACACAAAGGGCTGGAGTAACTCTTTATGTCTATTATTGCTGAAAATAACTCAGTGGGTCAGGCAGCATCTCTGGAGAACATGGATAGGCAATGTTTGGGTGGGGTCCCTGAGTGGATACAGGTGAGAGTTTTGTGTAGGAAAGAAATGCAGATGCTGGTTTAAACTGAAAATAGATACAAACTGCTGGAGTAACTCAGCGGGACAGGCAGCATCTCTTGAGAGAAGGAATGGGTGATGTTTCGGGTCAAGAAGCAAAGCAGTGAGAGATGGTCTCACAGAACACCCATTGGAGAGAGGAAGAGTACCTTCATAGCAGGCTTAACTGGAGGAGATTTCTCAGTGGACCAGTGAAGTGCAGACACAAATCCTGCATAGAAGGCAAAGTGCTGAAGGAGCACAGGTCTGGCAACATTAATGGAGGGAATGGACAGGCGGCATTTCGGGTCTTCAGATAGGCCTTCTCTTTCACCCTCCACCAATGCTCATGGAGTGTCTTGTATCCCTCCATTCCTTGCATGTGCCTATCTAAAAGCCTCATAAACACCACCATTATATCTGCCTCCACCACTACCCCCAGCAGTGTGTTTCAGAATCCCACCACCTTCTGTGTAAAAAAAACACCATTTACTTTAAATGTCTCTCTTACTTTAAAGCTGTGCACACTAGTCTTTGGCATTTCCACCATAGAAAAAAAAATTGACTGTCTATCCTATCTATGTTTCTAATAATTTTATATACTATCATATCTCCCCTCAACCTCCAGTGTTCCAAAGAAAACAATCCAAGTTTGTCCAACCTTTTCTTGTAAATACCCTCTAATACAGGCAGCATTCTCATAAACCTCTTCTGCAGCCTCTCTCAAACTTCCATATCCCTCCTGTAATGGGAGACCAGAACTGCATTTAATATTCCAAATGCAGCAGAACCAAAGCCGGAAATAACAGCATCATGACTTCTTGACTTTTATGCTCAGTGCCCCAACCAATGAAGGAAAACATATTATACACCCTCTTTACCACTTTATCCACTTACGTTGCTATTTTCAGGGGGCTACAGACCTGGATCCCAAGATCCCTCAGCACATCAATGCCGTAGAGGGATCAGGCTTGGTTGCATATATTTGTAACTTGGAGAGTGGGAGGGAGGGGAGGATACGATTATATTGTAATTGTATTCATAACATGGACAAATCACAAAGCCCTTTTGGGTCATGTTTTATGGATTTTGTGCATTTTAAAGAATAACAAATGTACAGGAAATGCAAGCTCACTGTATACAATATTTATACAATATTGTTACAAATATGCATAGATATATACAGCTGTCTTTTTGTGTCTTTATAAATTATTACTATTTATTACAAAATGATCACAGACAAAAATGAAATGATTTTATGCATTTTATACAAAATTAGACTAAAATCCACTTTTTTCAAAGAATCATTTATACAGAAATAACTCATATATTACATTATCTGTCTGTAGACAATTCCTTTCTCACATTTTACTTAGAGAATTTTATTTAACAAATACAGCATTAACAAAACATACAAATCAGAAAAAGTGCATGTTTCTGAAAATCATACAGCACAAAGTAAACAATTTTAAAAAAAATGTCCATTGTTGTAGAATTGATGCTTTTTAATTATTAGTTGTTACATTAAAGTTAAAATGAAAACATCCCACAGGGCTGAAAGGATTTGGCCAAAGTATGTTCCTTAAATGTACTAATTTTGTTATTTACCACAGGAAATTGTAAAATATATGTTCAATACATAACACGAACAGGGTTACATTGCAAACATAAAAGCTAAGTTTGTGCACAGGGTATATTTTTCTCACAAGGCTTGAATTCTCCCGTACTAAAATTTGCAATGCATTAACAAAATTTAGAAAAGGCATGGGGAATTACTGGCTAGCTAACTATATTTGTAGCAAATTCCTGCTATTGCAATTTTGATTGCAAAATTCCAGTAAGATTGTATATTGGAAATGCTGGTACACTTTACCCATTGTTGAATAGTCAAATGATGAGACCTGAATTTCTGAAATGTGTTGATGAGAAGCAAAGTCTTTTCCAGCTGCAGTTATAAAATTACCATCAATATGTAGAAAAATGCAACAACTGTACTATTTATGCTTGGACCATGCGTGTGAGCTGAGGAACAAGCTCAATAATCATTTCCACAAATTCAAAATGCCACTTGTATTTTAATACATTAGATGCAGCAGATGCAGTCACTTTGTATTCAAATGATCAAAACTTAAAACTGAATGATAACAATCAAACATATCATTGTGACTCATAATTCAAAACTGAAAGAACCTTTCAAATGTTTCATTCTAATTCCGCTTTCAAGGGATAGAAATGTAGTTAAAGTATGTTCTTATGATCTGTTTTGAAACTTTATATTTTAACATATTTTATTATACAGGTCCACCACCGATTTTCCAGCCTCCTTGGTTCCAGAGCCTTTCTGGATTACCCATTTTGCCAGACCAACAGAGGTCACGGCCTCCAAGAGGAATCCAATGGTACTGGAACAGTCTGCTTAGGCCGCTGAGGTGCCAAGATACTGGCCTTCAAAATCGGCCGCGGAAGTCTGCTAAGGGAACGGATCTGCCAGCTTTGGTCAGGCTGGAGTTCCAGAGCCCCGGCTACAGGGGGCAAATTCAACCCGCCAATCGGCGCAGAAGTCCCAATGAGGTTGAGATTGGCCACCTCACCTGGCCACATTTTCGGGGGGATTTCTGGGGGGGTGGGGGGAATTTCAAGTGTGCTTTTGTAATTTTGTCTGGATTAAAGGAGGTGCTGGACCACCAGTTGCCTTAAAATCCATGGTGGACCTTTCCTTACCACTAAGACAATGACAATTCAGCACATTAGCTGCTGATTCGTTAAACCAAAAGAATAAATATTGTGTTTATTCAGGGTTTGAAGTATATCTTTTTTCATCATTGAAAGACTGGTAGGTGAGTTAAATGTTTGATGACTCAGAGAGGTGCTGAACATGTGGTCTTTGCTGAGGTTGTGAATGGTATCCCATAATATCCTGTTGCTGTGAATAGGAAGGGAGTGAGAGCAGTTCTGATTGTTCATCTTGCAGGGAGCCAGATGTTTGTGTCTGTTGTAAAACAAATTCCTGATTACCAGATGTGTAATTAACCCAATTTATAATTGTACAACTGTACAAGCACATGAAACTGCCTTTTAAAACAGAATGTGTTGCAATGAACAGCACTTCAGAAATAGCTGATATAAAATAGTAAATAATAATTTAAAAATCTTTAAAGTGTAAAAGAGAAAAATGGTAATAAAAGCTGGTTGAAATCAATTGAAAGGAAACAAGTACAGCATTAAAATATTATGATAATCTTAGCAGGGCTTACAGTCTTTGCCAAACATCTCATCTGAAACTGATACATTTCTGATACAAAATGTCACTGAAATATTATGTGCTCACATCTTCAAATTGATTGTGAATTCAGTCTCCTTCTTCAGAGGTAAATAACAGCTTATGTATGGTGAAAAGAGGCATTCAAACTTATTATGGACACTGTAAGACCATTGTGATCATCAAACCTCTAAACCCAGATACAGTTTGGTTTGTTTCAGTAGCAAGATCCCCATTAATAATTTACCTGTAAGTAGTGTTGCGGCTGCTGGTGTTGAAGTTGCATAGTTTGCTGAGAGAGGGATGAATGCGGGAAAGAAAATCCTGGAGCTGTTATTATTTGACTCATAAGCACAGTATTGGAGACTATTGGCACACTATTTCTCACTGGCTGTGTTGCCAAAATTTGGGGGACCTCCTGTCCTTGTGTGTACCTGTTAGATACATTTGTGGAAAAAATATCAACATCAATAGATTGTAAGGTAATGGACTAGATCACTTTAAGTATTTAAAGATGAAATTTTGCCAGTCATGAATCACAATTCGTTGAACTCATTGGTAAAACGATGGCTGTTACTGAGTCATTAGATCATAGCCATTTCTGGATAATAAATACTTGATAATGAGTCTGATCCACCAGCTATTCTTTGTTTTCCTGTGCAATACCTATCTATCTGTGCCTTGCATTATCATCATTCATCATTTATGTACACTCCTGTCTTTCATTCTTTTCAAGACCTTTTTTTCCCGTTCCTCCACCCCTTTCAACAATTTCTTACTTGTTTCAAACATTTCTTGAACAATATATCTTGATTTTACAAAGCCCAAATTATTAGCTATTTATTTCTCCTTTGTACGGATATGATCAATCAAGATCGAATTAGGTTTCTATAAATATTGGAATTCACATTTGCCTTAGATAAATGTCTATTTTTCCAGATGACAATGTCAGAAAATGAACGGTCACAGAGCGACAACACAAGGTTTAGCCACAATGGGAACCGACACTTAGATTTGACATACTTAGCTTGTTGTCCTGTGGTATTGAACTCCATGGGTTGTCTTGTGTGACAGGTAATGGGCATCATTGGTTGAATAGGTTGACTCAGTAGCATTCTTTAAACAGAAATAAAATTAGTTAATAGCTCACATGGTCATTTCCTAAGTATGTTTTTTTCCAGCTAGGTGCTACTTCAAATACACCAGATGAATAGATTGATAGTTGCAAACATACATCATGTTCTCAAATATTCTCTCCACATATAGAAACTCTAATTGATTAATTATGAGATCAATCAAGCTAAAATAGGTTTGATGAAACTGAGATTAGATGCTAGTCCACTCATGCTGCCGTTATATTTTTAAATGCTATGTATAATTGTATTGCCGAAGATAAACCACAGAGCAGATTTTCAACAATAACAGAAAATGCTGAGAAAAAGCTCAGCAGGTCAGGCAGCCTTTATGGAAAGAAAAACACTTAACATCTGTGACCCTTTGTCAGAATTTAATAAATTTTCACCATAGTTATATCCCATTAATATGTAAAACTGGATGCATGGGTGAAAATCACATTCACATCTGGCTCAGAAAGTCCCTGCCAAGGATGTCTGGAGTTTTAATATCAATATATTAACACAACTCAAACAGAGCAGTAATGGAGAGACAATATTTCCTAGATTTTATGTCAGAAATAGAAAAATCACAATACTTGCTGTGCAGGGCTAAGCTTCTGAATGCAACTCCAAAATTAACTTTTTAGATCTTATTTTCAATTGTTTATTCTTGCATGGTTTTTTTTGGTTAAGAGTCTGTGATAAATGTTGCAATTACCATTGCAGTTGCATTGCAGTCACATTGTGAAAATAATTAGCAGAAAATGTGAACTGGGCTTAATACTGCCATGTCAAGGATAAAATTAAATAAAAATAACGTGCTGTGAGTATATTTAAACATTCTTGTCCAGCATTGATATCTGCACCAACTAATTCTTCAATGATGAAGGTCAACTGACGTAATGAACACACTGAAAGGCAACAACACAAATCCCATTGACTTCTGCTATGACAACTGCCTCTGAAAATGGCATCATATTATGGCGAGTCCGAAACTTGTTGGTTGTAGAAGAAGTTTATTGCAGCCGCAATATTCGAATCCAGAGTTAAACAACAAGGTAAAGGACAACCATCACAAACTTACTGTCTTCTTCGAAGACTTCGCCGAACTGACTAAATCGGGCGCCAAACGCGCACATGACATCGCTGGCCAATCAGCGATGTCGCTCCCTGGACCAATCCCCATGGTCGCGTTCCCACGTGACCTCGCTGGCCAATCCGAGGGTTCGACGACCTGGACCATTCTCTATGGTCGCTACATGACCCCCCCCAGAACCCGAGGTGCGGAACCTAGCAAGGAGCCGGATTTCGCGACCATAACGAGTACGGAGAGGGACAGCCTGAACCACAGGAGCCGGGGGTTCCGGACTTGGCGGAACAGCCGGAACGGGAGGTCCTGGAGGAACTACCGGAACGGGGGGTCCTGGAGGAGCTGCCGGAACGGGGGGTCCTGGAGGAGCTGCCGGAACGGGGGGTCCTGGAGGGACTGTCGGAACGGGGGGTCCTGGACTGAGCGGAACTAACGGAGGTCGGCCTCTCCTAGGGGTTTGACCGACCAGGACTGGTTGATCCGGATCCAAATGGGCAGGTTTAAGCCGGGACACCGAGACGAGCTCACTCTTGCCGCCCATGTCTAAGGTGAAGGTAGCCGTTCCCTTACGCAAAACCCGGAACGGCCCTTGATAGACCCTCTGCAACGGGGCGCGATGGGAATCTTTTCGCAGAAAAACGAACTCACAGTCCTTCAGGGAAGGCGGTTCATGTACCATGGGACACCCATGACGTGAAGTCGGAACTGGAGCCAGGGAGCCCACCCGTTCCCGGAGAGACGCTAACACTGATGGGACTGTAGGCAGCTGGTCTGAAGGGTCCGGAAACAGATCTCCGGGTACTCGAAGTGTCGAGCCATATACTAGCTCTGCGGACGACGCACCGAGATCTAGCTTGGGAGCAGTCTGGATGCCCAACAGAACCCAAGGGAGCTGGTCTACCCAGTCCGGGCCTTCAAGCCTTGCACTGAGGGACGCCTTAAGTTGGCGGTGGAACCTTTCTACGAGTCCATTTGCCTGGGGGTGATATGCAGTCGTGGGTTGTAACTTGGACCCGTACAGTTCTGCAAGCGCGGCCCAGAGGGACGAAGTGAACTGTGGCCCTCTGTCAGTGGTAATAACTGCCGGGACCCCGAAACGAGCTACCCAATGAAGGGCCAAAGTCCTAGCACAAGACGCTGACGAAATATCAAACAATGGGAAAGCCTCTGGCCACCGGGTGAACCGATCCACCACCGTGAGGAGGTGGGTGTAGCCCCGGGAGGAAGGCAAGGGCCCGACCAAATCCACGTGGATGTGGAAAAAACGAACAGCCGGGACCTCGAAATCCTGTGCGGGGGGCTGGACGTGGCGCTGGACTTTAGCGGTCTGACAGGGCACGCAGGAACGTGCCCACCCCGCTACCTGTTTCCGTAGGCCATGCCAGACAAACCTCGCTGCTACCAAGGCAGAGGTGGAACGGATGGACGGGTGCGCCAGCCCATGAATGGCATCGAAAACCCGGCGCTGAAGGGAGGGCGGTACTACCGGCCTGGGACGGGGAAGAGAAACATCGCACCAGACTTTTGTGCCCGCCGACCCACAAGCTACCTGGGCGAACTTCAATCCCGAAGTGGTGGACCGGTAAGCCGAAACGGTATCCGCCAGAAGCTGTGCCTCCGCAAGCTCCTGGGGATCCACTTCGCAGTCCACCGCCGAAATAGGGGGTCTAGACAGGGCGTCAGCAACGGCATTAAGCTTACCCGCGACATGACGGACATCGGTGGTAAATTCGGAGATAGCAGTCAGGTGCCGCTGCTGGCGGGCCGACCATGGGTCAGACAATTTCAAAAAAGCAAATGTTAATGGTTTGTGGTCCGTAAAGGCCACAAATGGGCGGCCCTCGAGGAAGTACCTGAAATGACGAACAGCTAAATAGAGAGCCAGAAGCTCTCGGTCAAATGCGCTATACTTCAGCTCGGCCGAATTTAGTTGCCGGCTGAAAAACGCTAAAGGCTGCCAACGGCCACCGACCTGCTGCTCCAGAACCCCGCCCACCGCCACGTCAGAGGCGTCAACCGTCAGGGCCGTGGGGGCGGAGGGGCTCGGATGGACCAACATGGTGGTGTCTGCCAAGGCTGCCTTAGCTGCTGTAAAAGCCGACTCTGCGGTCGGGGACCATATCAACTCTACCGGATTCCCTGCCAGGCATTGGAAAAGTGGGCGCATGACTCGCGCAGCTGCCGGAACGAACCTATGGTAGAAATTAACCATGCCTACGAACTCCTGTAGCCCTTTTACTGTGGTGGGCCTGGGAAATGCCCGGATAGCCTCCACCTTCTCGGGCAAAGGGGAGGCGCCGGCAGGGGTAATTCTGTGCCCTAGGAAATCAAGAGCAGGAAAGCCGAATTGACATTTGGAGGGTTGGATAATGAGCCCGTGGTCTTGGAGCCGCTGGAACACGGTCCGCAAATGGGCCTGGTGTTCCTGCACTGAGGGGCTGGCGACCAGGATGTCGTCTAAATAAATAAACACAAAGGGTAAACCCCGGCCCACGCGGTCCATCAGTCGCTGGAAAGCCTGTGCCGCGTTCTTTAAACCGAAGGGCATACGCAACCATTCAAACAACCCGAACGGAGTAATTGTTGCAGTTTTCTGTATGTCCTCCGGTCGCACCGGAATCTGATGGTATCCTCGCACCAAATCGATTTTGGAAAACACCACCGCTCCTTCCAGCCCAGATGAAAAATCCTGTAGGTGCGGTATGGGGTAGCGATCAGCCGTGGTGACAGCATTGAGACGCCGATAATCGCCACATGGTCTCCACCCCCCAGATGCCTTGGAGACCATATGTAACGGCGAGGCCCACGGGCTGTCAGACTGACGGACAATTCCCATTTCCTCCATTTTCCTGAACTCCGCCCGTGCCACCACCAGTTTGTCTGGCGGTAGTCTCCTGGCCCGAGCGAAAACGGGAGGGCCTTCGGTGCGGATGTGATGGACCACGCCGTGCTTGGCCGAAGGCGTGTCAAAACGTTGGATGAGCAGCTCTGGAAACTCTGCCAGAATCGCAGCATACGAGTCGGGGGCCGCGACGACGGCCTGGACAGTAGGGCTGGGCGAGGAGGCGATTGTCGGAGCGACGTGCTCATCTTCGGCGGAGGGTCGGAGGTCGTTACCGCGGACATCAGGAACCAGTGAAAAAGCCCAGAGAAAATCTGCGCCCAGGATCGCTTGTTTGACGTCGGCTATGATGAATGGCCATTCGTACGTGCGGAGGCCTAACACAAGGGACATCTTCCGTGTACCGAAAGTGCGAATTGGGCTGCCATTAACCGGGATGAGGGTGGGACCTGTCTTACCCGATCTGGTTTCGAGGTCGGTCGGCGGCACTATGCTGACGATGGCTCCCGTGTCTACCAAAAATTCGGTGTCCGTGAATCGATCATGGACATAGAGGCGCCGGTTCTGGCCAATCGTAACTGCCCCTATGTACGATCGGCCTAGGCATTTCCCGCGAAGGTACAAGGCAAACGGCAGTTGCGGGATTCGTTACCCCATCGTAGGTGATAATAGCACCAGCCGCGCTTGTGCGGATCTTTTTGGCGGGCTTTCGGAGAATTGGCGGGAGATGTGGCGCCATCTTGCCGTCGCTGTGGCGTGGTCACTGATGTCGAGACCTTGTTGATCGAACCACTTGCCTTGTTTTTTGCCGCTATGAGCGCGTCCGCTTTCGCTGCATATGCTTCGGGGTCCTTAAAAGACCAATCCGTGAGCAGCAGTCGGACATCCTCGGGAAGTTTCTCGCGGAATGCCTGTTCGAACATAGGGCAGTCCATATGCTCACCGGCTAGCATCATCATTTCGGACATGAGGACGGAAGGCAGTTGATCTCCAAGATCCGGTAGGTGCAGAAGTCTTGCCGCACCACCATGCTTATTAAACCCGAAGATTCGCAGTAATACTTTCTTCATGGCCTCGTACTTGTTTTCCGCAGGTGGATCCACGATGAACCGCATCACGCGCTTGGTTGTGTCCGGCGATAGGGCGCTGACGAGGTAGTAGTACATCGTGGATTCGTCCGACACCTTCTTTATATGAAATTGAGCTTCGGTGTGGATAAACCAAGCTTGCGGTGCGTGCGTCCAAAACAACGGAAGATGAACGCTTGCCGCGCTTGACTCCGGTGTGCCCGGCGCGGTCATCGTCAACGAGGCGTCGGGTTCCTGCTTATTCGGTGATCGTCCAGATCACGTCGGGGTCACCAATATGGCGAGTCCGAAACTTGTTGGTTGTAGAAGAAGTTTATTGCAGCCGCAATATTCGAATACAGAGTTAAACAACAAGGTAAAGGACAACCATCACAAACTTACTGTCTTCTTCGAAGACTTCGCCGAACTGACTAAATCGGGCGCCAAACGCGCACATGACATCGCTGGCCAATCAGCGATGTCGCTCCCTGGACCAATCCCCATGGTCGCGTTCCCACGTGACCTCGCTGGCCAATCCGAGGGTTCGACGACCTGGACCATTCTCTATGGTCGCTACAATATCATGAATTTGAACAAATCAGTTTAAATTTATTTTGCAAAAAGCACATTGGTTAGCAAATATTAATGGACAGGCAGCAGAAAATATCTTGGGCTTGCACTTAATCATGATTCTCAAAAAACTCTCTTGATGCTTTTTGCCGAAATCTAATCCTGCAATTAAATCTGAACCATGGATTGCAGAAAAAAATCTGTTTCAGCTATTTTCTTGAACTTGTGCAACTAAATCAACAAGTTGAAAAAATACCTCTTCAATAGGTTTAACAAAGTGGAGAGAAATGGGAAACATTTATAAAGCATTTGACACAGAGGGTGGTGGATACATGGATCAAGCTGCCAGCGATGGTAGTTGAGGTAGGTACTATATCAACATTTAAAAGACACGCAGACAGGTGCATAGATAGGAAAGATTTAGGGGTATGGACCAAAAGCAGCAGGTGGACCAGCGTAGATGGGACATCTTGGTTGGCATGGCGAAGCTGGGCCAAAGGGCCTGTTTTGTTGTCTGACTCTATGTACCTAGTAACACTGATTTTGAGTAGCAAATCATTGAATCACATCTGCCTATAGACAGGCTTATCTTAGGGTTTCACGGTTATGTACTGTAAATTGCTGAAAGTTACAGCTGGTCATAGTGCACTGAGAGAAAGTGGGCATCAGTGGTCTAAATGAACTGGAAAAATAACTGCATCATCTTAATAGAAATGAAGGTCTAAGATGTAAGTGAAAGTTAGCGTGGCTGAATTTAATGGATTCAAGTGCAGGAAGATAAAGAGAAGGAACGAAAGATTTAATTCAGATAAAGACATGGGAAAGTTATTAAAAAGATTAAACTAGGTGTTTTCGGAATCTCTAACAATCCAGTAATTCTTGCAAACTTCTGCACCATAGAAAGCATACTGTCAGGTTGCATCACAGCTTGGTTTGGGAACAACTCTGCCCAAGACAACAAGGTATTGCAGAGAGTTGTAGATGTACCCCAGTCCATTACATAAACCAGACTTGACACCATCTACACTTCATGTTGCCGTGGAAAAGCAGCTGACATAAAGTCTTGTCCTACCCTGGTCATTCCTTCCTTCCCTGCTTCCGTCTGCCAGGAGGCCCAGAAACTTGAAAGCTTGCACTACCAGACTCAGGAATAGTTTCTTCCCCTCTGCTATCAGGCTTCTGAACAGCCTTTCTATTAGTTAGGGTATTGTTCGATTCACCTCTGACGCCGTTGGACTTTGTCTAAGGAACTGCTGCATTACAGTGCGCTACAATGCTGAGAACTATATTCTGCACTCTGTGCGTTCCCCTATGCTCTATCTATTTACATGTTTCAACAGATTGTATCTAAGTATAGTATATCTGAGCTGCTTGGATAGCATGCAAAATAAAGCTTTCACTGAACCTGGACATGTGACAATAATAAACCTAAACCAAGACTCCTCTCCATAGAGTCCGTATTTCCCTTCCTCCAGTCCTACAGGCCGCTTCTGCCTAACCCATTCCTTGAAATTGCAGGGAGGAGTATGCTCATTCTATACTATTCCTGTGTGCATTATACCATTGACCTAAGAATGAGGTGGTAATGCTGGTAAATGGGATGATTTTGGCCATTACTACTGAGGCCTACTTCACCTTCTTCCATCAGGTCCATTTCCCTCTTTAAGGTCCCTCCTTCTGGGGTTTGTAACAATATCAAAAATACAGGATGACATGGACAATCCCTTATCCCCCAAGCATCTCTGAAACTCAGCTTTTTAACCTCTGTTTAGATAAAACAGTAGTCCAAATACTGGCTAAAGGTTTGAATTTCTGAGTCTGGAGCCAAGGGGTCCTGGCTCGAAGAGTCGTGGGGATATGGAACTTACTGCGTGAATGGGTAGCAGAGATCCTTCTCGCGTTTGAGTCTTTTACCCAGAGAAGGGGAACCAAGAACCAAAGGACATAGGTTTAAGGTGAGAGGGGAAAGATTTAATAGGAACCTGAGGGGCAACCTTTTCACACATAGGATGGTGGGTATATGGAAAGAGCCGTTAGATGAGGTAGTTGAGGCAGGTACTATCACAACATATAAAATACCTTTGGAAATGTATATAGATAAGAAAGGTTTAGAGGGAGATGGGTGAAATGCGAGCAGGTGAGACCGGTGCAGACGGGACATCTTGGTTTGCATAGGCAAGTTAGACCAAAGGGCCTGTTTCTATGCTGCCTGACTCTATGATATCTGGATGAGTACTTGAAAAGCTATAACTTGCAAGACTATAAATAGGGGCCAAACATGCTAGTTTTTTGGGGGAAAAAATGATATTGTAATGTAATCAATGTCAAAATATTTTTATTTCGCCACTTTAACCACACCTTGTTTTTATATATTATTATTTATTCGCTCTTAATTATATGCATAATTTAGGTTTGCTTTATTTAGGTTGGCGTTACGTTGCAAAGCCTCTTTTAATGAGACTTCATCTATGATTTCCTTTGAAAACCCTAATTAATTATCTGATGATGGGAAAAACAAGATAACTCTACTTTGGCCACTACATTATTCACACAGACCCAAACATGGACTACAAAATGACTGAGAAAAAGGGGAGCAGTGAAAAAAAAAGACAGGAGGCCAATGCAGCTAAATGTGTGGAAATAACTAATTTATTCTGCTCTCATCTATTAAGTCTATACCTGACCTGTAAAAGACAACACACCGCTGGCAGAAAATATTTTGCAAGGGGTAAATGCTGTTATTGAAAAATATAAGCTAGAAAAGGATGAAAAATAATAGCCTGAAAATGGGCTTTTGTACTTGAAACCCCATACAAATTTTAGACCTAGTCTGTAACTGGCTAAGGTCAAAGAGTTAAAATAATCTAGATTGCTTCAATTTTGGTCAGCTTGGAAATAGAATCATGGACTGTAGGGGCAGGAGATGGCCAATTGGCCTGCTCCACCATTCAACACAATTGTGGCTGATCATCGGCAGCAGTGACCATTTTACCTTTGCCAAAGATTCCTTTAGCAATGAAAGGACAAAAGTTCTCACTGTGTGCTGTAAATCTCTATAAATCTGTGGTTCATTGATTGTAATTCTAGAAAATAACAATTGCTTTTACCTTAAGTGCCCATCTTGATTGAAGTTGGAACTTGATTGACCAACAGTGCCTTCTCTCTGGAGCGTCATTGTGGGAGTCTGAGAGATCATCATAGGGCTGCTCAAGTGTAATGCCAGGTTACCAGATGACTGGTTGGAGAGGGGAGTACGTATGATCTGTCCACCAAGCATGCTTTTAACATCCTGTAAAAACATTTGGAAGCATTGGTTTTCTTGCCAAAAGAGATCATTTAATTCCAAACCCAATGGATCAGATTCCCGTGGTCACACATCTGGATCCCAAACACCTTTGGGCTCACTCCCCATGATATAGAGCACATGAGAAGGAGACAGACAGCACCTATTCTTTTTCTCCAGAGAAGCTGCCTGACCCACTGAGTTACTCCAGCATTTTGTGTCTATCGTCAGACAGCATAAACTGATGCCCCACCATTGGACTTCCCAGATAACTTAGTGGCAGTTCATGAATGAATGAATGAATGAATAAGTTTATTGGCCATGTGCATATACAAGGAATGTGCCTTAGTGCTCCGCTCACAAATGACAACACAAACATACAGTGAACAATTAAGAATAAAGCATAAACACATCAAAACAATAAGGATTCATGATGTCAGAAAGACTTTTCTGACAATCTAGAGACAATGAAAATGCTTTCAAATTATAAAAATAAAAAAAATACCTTTGAAAAACTTATTTGAAAGCACAATTATATCATGTCAATTAATTGAAAACATAATATTAACAGCTATGAAGTTTTAAAAAACCCCCTTAACAATGAAAATTGGCAACTCCATTGAATGGTGTCACTTTTCGTATACCAACTGTGACAAGCATAACGTTAAGTGGTGAATCCAGGACGTTCCATACTTCCGCAATGCAGTGATAGAAGTCCATAATCCACTCTGGTATGTACACTGTAACCAGCCAACAATTCTCGGCCGACCTGCCTGAGTAGCCATCAGCACAATCTGGCCTCCAGCCGACCACATTGAAGTTTTAAAAGCATGTATAACTTCATTCCATAAGAAAATTAAAAATCTAAATGATTTATTTAATGAACAATCTCGATTTAATGTAAAACTTTAAAAATGTTATACCATTATTACTGTGCATCTCCTGAAATTACATAGCTTGCTATGCCATATTTTTATTCATTCATGCTCACCACTGCACGTTTACCAGATTGTTGGGTCTGCTCATTTGCCTCGTCATTCCATTCAAATTTACATCTTGAAAACAGATTACTCAGTCATATTCTCTACACAGGATTCTTCCCATTTTGTCCTACCTTTCCTATTTTTTTCCATCTTGTACTTATGTATTCTAATAAATCAATTTGCACTTTTTACCCCAGTCAATCCATTGGGTAGTAAGCTCCGCTGGAGAAGCATCAACATAAATCAACATAAATCATTTGTAAAGTGGTAGTAATTTTCTCAGGAGCATCTCCCGAGATGCTGCCTGACCTGCTGAGTTACTCCAGCATTTTGTGAATAAAAACCACTTTATGGTGATAAGCTATGAGTTCAGCTTGTTTATGAATGTTTACTTGTTTCCCTATGAATCTGTTACAAATACATCTAATTACTGGTACCTGTATCTGTTTATCATGAGTATCCTGGTTTTGCACCATTACATCCATTTGTTGCTGTTTTTGCTGTTGTGACTCTTGGTGTTGCAATGAACCAAAATTGATTGAAACTGGCTGTTGCAGGAATAACTGAAAGGAATAAAAGCAAGATAAAACATAGTATTTTCAACCTTTAGTGACATGTTTGAATCTTAGCTGCTGAATTTGAGGGGCAAGGATAATTCTGTGATCTTACACTTCACAAAATCTCTGACAATCTGGGAAACTGTACCTTAAAAATATTGTGTAAGAAGGAACTGCAATTGCTGGTTTAAACCGAAGATAGACACAAAATGCTGGAGTAACTCAGTGGGACAGGCAGCATCTCTGGAAAGAAGGAATGCATGATGTTTTGGGCAAGACCCTTCTTCATTTCTTCTTTCCAGAGATGATGCCTGTCCCGCTGAGTTACTCTAGCATTTTGTGTCTATCCTTAAAAATATTGCCTGATCAAACATTCAGTTCCAGTTGCTTACAGTGATCTCAGCTGCTGCTTCTTGTGGTAGGAATCAGGGGGAATAAGACACAGCCTCAAAAGAAGCATCTCCAAGGCAGGCACAATATAGTGGCATAAAAAACTGCCACTGAGGAGAGGGAAAGCAAGAGATGGGCGGGGTAGGGTGAGGTGTGGATCATGAACCCGTCATACTGTTCTCACCTTACAATCATCAGGGCAGATAGAGTCTAATGCCACAAGTTGCTCCAAGCCACTGTGAAACACAAAATTTATCCCTGCAGAGATTGTAGCACGTATTTCTGTTATGCATAGTGACAATGAACACAGTGAAACCCAATATGGTATCTACAATCCACAAAGCATTAAGATCTCAGGCAGACCATTGCAGGTAACAGTGTCACAGTATGGATCCTTTAATATGCAACTTGCTGCAGGACTTGCTCCTACTGTATTTTACTGGAACTAATAATAGAGTAAGTTGTACATTGTGGCAGCAGTTGCGAGTGATAAA
Source organism: Rhinoraja longicauda (assembly GCF_053455715.1). Lineage (NCBI taxonomy): Eukaryota > Metazoa > Chordata > Chondrichthyes > Rajiformes > Arhynchobatidae > Rhinoraja > Rhinoraja longicauda. Next base: position 53,956,775 of record NC_135959.1, read on the forward strand.
GCAGAGACGATAGTGCATGAATGACTAGAAAAGTATCAGCAGTGCTTAGATATAACATATCCAGAAATGCACAGTCCAAACTCACAATGGGAGGGTTTTCAATAGGACATGGTGCTGAGCAGATGTAATATGTGCCAAACAGACTCTGTGTCTCTCTCTCTCTCTTTCGTATGTCAACTACAACAATCAAAAGTGGCAATTGGTGAGGTAAGTCTCTAATTGGGGGTCATCAATTATATAGTGGGCAGGAAGGTCCTGTCACAGCCCATTCCTTTAGGACATGTTTGTTGGTCTGTACTTGACCACAAGGGCAGAGGTCAGTGTCTGCCCCATCTTTTCATGTTGGCTGTAAAACGACCAGCACCAGTTCGTAGCCTGTTCAGTTGAACCCAGGCCTTCCTGCGGAGGTTGTTGCCTGGAGGGTGTGTTGACCAGGTCTCAAAGTATGACTAGAGTCCTTCTGGGACAGCTAGTGCTGCATTGCTCACTGCATCCAGACTCTCCATGTATGGGCGCAGAGGCTTCCGTGAGCGCAACCAACATGGGGCCTCCTTCTCATAGAGGATGTCATGCAGGTGGTTAGGCTGAGCAACCTTCTGATGCAGTCGTCCACAGATGTTATCACGACGGGCTTGGGGTGGTTGAATCCCAGAAAGAAATGGTAAGTGACTCAGTGGGGTGCAGTGGATGCAGCCTGGGATGATCCTCATTGTTTCATGTAGGGGCACATCCAGTCTGCGAGTGTGAGTGCTCTGTGTCCATATCGGTCGGTGCACAGTATTCTGCAGGTGCATGTGCTAGGGCCATTACCAAAGTTTTCAGGATGCTGAAGGATGCACCCCAGTTTGTGCTAGCAAGGCGCCTGACTAAGGATACTCTAGCACAAACTTTGCTCTTCAGCTTCATCAGATGGCTTTTGTAGGTGGGGCTGCAATCTAGTTTGACGCCAAGGTATGAGGGGTTTGGGTCAAAGTTGAGAAAGTTGACTGAGTCTAGCTGCACCTTAAGACGGTAGTTCGCCAGTTTATTTCTAAGGTGAAATATTGATGACACTGTCTTCGTGGTAGATAGCTTCAGCCTCCAGGTTTCCAGGTACCTACATATGGCACCCATGTCAGCAGAGAGCTTTTCTTCCACCTCCTTAACATGCGTGAACGATATTGTGAGGGCGACGTCATCGGCCGTACATGTACCATTTGGCTGAGGTGGCTGGAAAGTCAGAAGTGTAGATGTTATACAGGGTCGGTGCAAGGACCGAACCCTGAGCGACACCATTGGGGTGGGAGCTGCTTTACGTCCTCGTCGTCCACCCTGGGTAGTTCTACAGAACTGGCAACATTTGCAGCAAAGCGTCAACTACGATCACAGACTCTGTGTGATCTGTAATAAATAAACTGTCAGAAATGGGTCTAGTTTCCAGACAAAAGTGTGACTGCCCACAGGATGAAATAACATATGAACTTCAAAATAACTAGAACTGGAAGAGAAATTACCAATTCAAGGATTATGCATATTTTATTAATTTTTAGTCTCGATCAGTAGAAGCTTCTTTGCCTCTGTTTGTGGGCTTTTGTTTCAACACATCATCCATGTCTATACTCCAGTCCTATACTGAGGTTGCTGCACTGTTAGAGATACTCATGACTGCCTTTCATTTGAGAGGTTAAATTATATCCCCATCAGTGTTCACAAGTAAAAAAATCATGATACTAGTTTGAAAAAAAGCAGAGTGATAGTCCTAGTGAGGGATATGGGCCAAAAGCAGGCAAATGGTAAATTGTTACTCCTGAACAAAGGGTGACAATAGACAATAGACAATAGGTGCAGGAGTAGGCCATTCGGCCCTTCGAGCCAACACCACCATTCAATGTGATCATGGCTGATCATTCTCAATCAGTACCCCGTTCCTGCCTTCTCCCCATACCCCCTGACTCCGCTATCCTTAAGAGCTCTATCTAACTCTCTCTTGAATGCATTCAGAGAATTGGCCTCCACTGCCTTCTGAGGCAGAGAATTCCACAGATAGGGTCTAACTCTGAAACTCATGGATAAGCTTCCCGGATGTTTCATTTGGAGTTTCCATTCATTCACCATTCTCCTTTCTAACAGCTGCAGGATTGCAAAGCACAAAGGAAACTTCTTACCCAACCTTCGTACTGAATCTAACCTGTTCTGATGTATTATTTAAACTGTAATTATTTTCTTTCCTAATATGCAAACAAAAAACTTGATCTTGAAGCAGGTAAAGCAGATATAAAATAAACCACTGGTCCAATAATGCACCATTTATTTCACTACATAAATAAAGAAAAGTTGTGTATTTTCACCTGTAAACTTGAGCTATCCACCATGCACAGTTGTTCCTGAATTTTTTGGAGTTCTTCTTGCTGCCACGTGATGTTAGCTTGGAGAATACGAGTCCGTTGCTCTAACTGGCCCTTAAGCGATTGAATCACATCAAACTGTGCTGAGAACTGGGACATTGAACAATATATATTGTTTGAAAATGTTCATTATTAAATCTGATACATTTTATGTTAGGCAGCCATGTCAACAAGTACAATTCTCAATCGAGTCAGAAATAAGTTGAAAATACACACTCATAACTACCATTTACTCTGGCAAGCCATTTGCTTAATGTCAAGACAGGATCTCAAAAAAATACTTTTATGGTTCTGCATTAGAGGACACCAGGTGATATGGAGGGATATGGATCATGTGCAGGAAAATGAGATTAGTTTAACTTGGTATTACCACAGGTCTCGTGGGCTAAAGGGCCTTTGGAATTACTCACTCAAGTAGGGAACATGATCAAGGTGAGGATTCAAATAAAAAAGAATAAGAAATGTTCAAAAATTAATTTAAAGCCATGTGTACATATATGATTTCATTCTTGTTTGACATGTGTATCAATGTGGTTGAACGCAATGGACAAAAGTACACTGAAATGAAAATACATTCATACAATTAAATGAAGTGTATTCACTTACTAACCTGTGTCATTGATGAAGGCTGAGAGACTGCTGTCGCCTGGGGCAATAATGGCTGCAAAAGTAAATCAAGAGGTGGATCGATCCAATGTTAAAAACGCTCTAGATTAAAATAATTCTGATTTTTAATACAAAGCAAGAGATGGCTTAGTGGTAGCTACCAGTTTAATCAAAAACAGTGTTGTATTTTCTGTAAAGATAATTTATGTCACAAGATATCAATATTTTGCAGGAAGAGCAGGGAAACATAATTGTCAGAAATAAACCTAGTAATTATGTAGAAAATAAAATAAAATGCAAGAGCTAAAACAAAACAAAAAAAACAATGGTTGTTTGGATTTGTAATCTCAATATTTCACAATGTAAATAATCTCTTCCCCATTTTGTAAGTGAATTGTGCCATAGATAATAAGCATGTCAACATAATGAATGCAATCTGGAATAAACCTGCACAATTCTCAGCCCAGAGCACATAACAATAAAACAAGAAATTATTTGCATTTTTATGGCACAATACTGTGGCCAGATTATTGGATGGTAAATAAGACATTTCTGGCTACCCAAACACACATAATAAAGCTGGTAAATAGAGAGTATTTCATCATACTCCTGACGAGCCACTTGCAGATGGTGGGAAGCTTTGGGATATTAGGAGGTATGTCACTTGGCTGGCTACCCAGCCTCTGATCTGTTTTTGTAGACACAGCAATAGTGGCCGCCAAGGATGTTAATAAGGGTGACTCAGTCACTGTATTGTCATATAATATTTCCTATTGGATATGGCCACTGTCTGGTACTCATTTTGAACAAATATTACTTGTAGAAACAAGAAACTACAGATGCTGAATTACACAAAACGACACAGAGTGCTGTAGTAAATCAGCGGGTCAGGCAGCATCTCCGGAGAACATGGATAAGTGATGTTTCAGTTTGGGACCCTTCTTCAGACTGATTGTAGGGGGGGGGGGGAAGAAAGCTGGGTAGGTGTACATGGGTGGGAGGTGGAGGGGGAGGGTTGGAACAAAGGCCAGAAAGTAACACACAAGGTGTGAGACTTCACTTATCGGCCCATTCCATTCCTGATTATTGCCTAGGTCTTGCTGCAATCATGGCTGCTTCAATTGATGACAAATCATGAATGGAATTGAATATTATGCAATCAGTAATCATTCCCATTTCTGACACCATGACAGAATGAAGATTATTGATTGCACAATTGAAGATGGTCAGGCCCCATTCTTACGTGGCTGGTCCACAAGCAAGTCAGTATATCTGCTGCAACCCATCTGACTAACCAGGGTGTCATCCAATGTCTAGTTTGGTGCCTTCCACTGGATATTGGAAACCTCTGTCAACCAACTAGATTGGAGAATCCTCACTGAAGCACGCAGAGCTAAACCAAGAAACGAAATAGAATATTTATTTCCATGTACAATCATTTAAAAAATAAAAGGTGAGATTGAGAGAAGAAATGAGAGAGTTAAAGCTGCAGAAAGAGGAAATTAAATGATGGAAACACTCAGCACATCAAGCTAAATTATTTATTATGAAGTCCTTGACTAAAGCATCAACTCTCTCCCCACTGATGCTGATTGATTTCAGCTGAGTGATTTCAGCATTTTGTATGTTTGTTTTTGTTAACATTTTTTGTTTTGTAATAGCACTAAAGCATCAAATGCCATGCTGCAAAATAATGGCAAAACCTACCTGGTCAATGTTGGTCGAGTGTTGCAGTATTCCTGGATCGTGTTGCACTGTTGGCGGCGTCTGCAGAATTGCAGACATTGCACTAGGCTCTGGCAGCCCTTTGCTCTGTGTTGCTGAGACAGGACATCACAGTTAAACAGTGAGCAATCGCAATACACACAGAGCCCAGTGGTTCAGGTGCATTCTAAAGGATGTGCTGGATGGTGTTAACTGCAGCACACCAATCATTGTCTTGAACATTTGCCTGCTGCCACAGGTTTTGGCAGCATTTGTAGTCTAAGACTCAGGGCAGAAGGCAGCATTGGTTGCTGCGATTAGGACCACTGTTGAGAGGGGTAGATCCGTGTGTAGGAACTAAGGGGTTGTGGACGGGACTGATGCAGCTGGGGATATCCAGGCCCATGCCAGGGGAAGTCAGGTCCAGAACCGATCGGGTATTGGGTCCAGAGAGAGGCACTACCTGGGACATTGGTCAGAGTGTTGGGAGATCATGGACAATTACGGGAAGTGTCAGACCAGGTGTTGGGAGATCAAATGTAGAGGGGGAATGGAATTTATACTGGGCTTAATGTAGTGGGATCCAAACCTGGTACCACCTTATGATTACCCAGAAGTGCCCAACAATTCATAGGTGATAGGAGTAGAATTAGGCCATTTGGCCCATCAAGTCTACCCTGCCATTCAATCATGGCTGATCTATCTCTCCCTCCTAACCCCATTCCCCTGCCTTCTCCCCATGACCTCTACCACCCGTACTAATCAAGAATTGTCACGACCAAGCACCACGATCAAATTTCTCATGCACTACTTTACAAGTGTAACATGGGGACTGAGCTATTTTGGTATATGTTTAATACACCAAAACAACACACAACAGCAATCAACCAGTCCACTTTCTAGAGTGATGGAAAATAAGCTGGAAATGGTTGCATCACACTTCACTCTGTTATAAGTCAAATTTGAAGCAGGTGCCACTGAAATAAACACTGCTTTGTGATCTGGTTTTGTAGCAAGTTTCTAAAGAGGATTATATTAATATGACACTTTAATAATTAATGAAAAATATTAAAATCAATTGTTTTGAAGCATATTATAGATTTGATTACAGTTACCCCCAAAGCTTTCCAAATAACAGAAGAAAAATTACACGTACATGCAGATTCTGACATCGAGGTACGAGATGATTTGCGTGAGGTCTGAGATGAAGAAGAAGGCGATCGGCTGCCAGTGAGCACTTCAAATGCTTTAAGGCTTTGCTGCGGGTCAAGTCTTGAGTCAGGTGCCTGCACAGAATAATGAATAATACAAATGTGGAGAAGTTACTGTTTGTTTATTTTTGTCATGTGTACTGAAACGCAGTGAAAAGCCTGCTGTTCAGTCATAAAAAAGACTATACATGAATACAATCAAGCTGTCCAAAGCGCAAAGATAAAGGATAATGGGTACAACATTTAGTGCAAGGATAGGACATTGAGGTTGATTAAGTCCGATTAACAAAAGTTCAAAGGTCTCCAATAATGCAGATGGGAGGTCAGGACCACACTCTAGGTGATAAGAGCACCGTTCAGTTTCCTGATAACAGCTGGGAAGAAACTGTCCCTGAATCTGTAGGTATGTGCTTTCAAATTTCTGTATCTCCTGCTGATGGGAGAGGAGAGAATAGGGAGAGACCGTGTTGAGACTGTTCCTTGAATATGCTGGCGGCCTTGCCATGGCAGCGTGGTGTAGATGGAGTCGATGGATGAGAGACTGGTTTGTATGATGGTCTGGGCTACATCCACAACTCAGCAATTTCTTGCGTTCTTGGATGATGATGACAAGTGCAATGACAGAAGCTTTTCTTCATTAATACGTGCAATGCTGATCTTGCTGGTGAGGCACTCATTGCTACATCGCCATTGAACAGATAGTGGTAGTGAACAGCCTTCACGAACTGCCAAAGTACATGTGGTACTGTTCACCACGGTATGGAGTTCTGACTTGGTGGCATTGAAGACATGATGATATCATTCCAAATCAGGAAGTTGTGCAATTTGGAGGAAACTTGCTGGTGGCAGCATTCCCCCTGTGCTTGTTTCCTTAGATATACATTGTGGGTGTGTGTTGTGGTGACCGTATAATAACAGAAGCCTTACACCTGGATAATGATCCAAAGACTTTATTAACTACATAGCAAGCACGACCTCACGCCTGCACGTCCCACTTACACTAACCCGAATCACACGAGCAGTGGTCACTCAAAAGCTAAAGGGGCGTAACTACAAAAGCATGACACATAACATGAGTGACACCATTACACTAATCTACAATGTGGGAGCTTCTTGCAATTGATTGACAAATAAAATTAAATGTCCAACATTTATGCAGAAGAATTTTTACAGAATAGCAAATATATAAAGCAGGTTGGTAGAATTGTGAAATGTGTCAGCATTGTTATTACCTTTAGTGTTGCAGAAGCATCAACCTCGGCACAGGTGTCGTCCATACCGATATCGTGTCGGCGCTGTGCTCGAACCTCAGCATAACTGTTGCATTTTAAGGTGAATAAAATGGTAATAGAAAAATAAAACAATGTATTTGTAATATAAATTTATCTTGTAGAGTATTGTGTAATTGTATACAAAGCATATTGTTTTCTTTTCTTTAAGAAGCCATGCTTTTTTATTTCAGGGTTATCTTTCATTTAAACTAATAATTCCATTTGGACAATGTTTTATTCATTTATGAGAAGTGAGTGTCGCTGGCAGAGTCAGCATTTATGCTCCACCTTTTATTATTATGGAGAAATTAGTGGTATGGTACTTTCTCGAACAGCTGTGGAGAACGTACTGCCGTGATACTATTGGGTGGAAAGTTACAGCACTCAGCCCTGGGATGACAAAAGAACATCAAAATGTGATGAAGACAGGATTTGTGCGACTTAGATTGGAACATGCAAATGCCATTTTCTCACGTGTCTCCAACCGTTGTCCTTTTGGGTGACAGAGGCTTAGTGCTGAGGAAAGATCTCAAAGAGGAGTTGGTGAAGAGTTGCAGTACTTTTGTAGATTGTATACAGTACTGCCACGGTGCATCAAGGTTAAATGTAATGAATGTTTGAAGTGAACAGTGAGTGTTGTTCGAATGGCTTCTGTGGTCCTGGATGGTGTCATGCTTCTTTATTGTTGTTATCATCCGCTTATAAAGTCACAGAGTGATACAGTGTGGAAATAGGCCATTCTGCCCAATTTGCCCATGGTGACTAACATGCCCATCTATATGAGTCCCACCTGCCTGCATTTGGCCTAAATGCCTCCAAACCTATCCTATCCATGTACTTGTCTAAATGTCTCTTAAAAGTAATGATAGTGTGGTGCCTTCACGCCCACGTTGCTTTTGCATACAGCCTGTCACCGCTGGCGACTTGCCAGCAGCCTCACGAGAAGGTCCAGCCACAAGAGCTCAATAACAACTCCAAGGTCAGACGCACTAATTGGCCTTATCTGCACTCGAGTGATGATTGGTGAGAATGTATGTAAAAGATGCTTCTGGAATAAACGTGACACAGGTATCTGGCTCAGCTAATTGTCATATGTTCTTTGCTTTCGGTCGTTGGATTCAGTAGATCCTACAGTAGTACCTGCCTCAACTACCTCCTCCAGCAGCTCGTTCCATATTCCAACCACCCTTTGTGTAAAAAAGCTACCCCTCAGATTCCTATTAATCCCTCCCACACCCCCCTCACCTTGAACCTCTTGTCCTCTGGTCCTAGATTTCCCTACTTTGCATTTACCCAATCTATTCCTCATGATTTTGTACACCTTTATCTTAAACAATGTTGCAATTTCAACTGGAAATATAGATTTTGGTTATTTGGACCACATTTTAGTTTTCTTTAAAATAGGGAAATAATTAATAATGAATAATATTGAACCAACAAAGATATGGTTTTCTGCTAGTCTCTTTGTTTTAATAATAGAATATGAGGTTACTTTGTAGTATTTCTGGGAAATTCTTAAGCATTGTATAAGAATTGCTTGTGATTTTAGTGGCTAGATCTATTTAACAAAATGTGTCTACTTTATGATTTTGCTAACACATCATACAGTTATTACACAATCCAATCCATACTGTTATCATACCTCACAAGTGTGTGTTTGCAAACAATGAACTCTGGTTTGGAGTTCCACTGATGATAGGTAATGTAGTAGTGAGTTTGGAGCCAAATCCACTGTTGCCCTTTCGTTAGGAATCGATAGCAGCAAGATTTTCCTTTACCATACTGCATCACTGTAGAGAATAAAAAGCATTGTCCTCAAGTTGTAAAATAAAAAATATTATTATACACAGCCAACTCAACATTCCTTGAAACAGATGTATCTTTACACTGTATTTCAAAGGCCATGTAAGTCTAGTGAGGGTACTTTCTTGCTTTTTTTAATTTAGAAATGTAAAAGATATTGTCAAAAAACTCTACTAAGTTTTACATAAAACTATAATTTTCTAATATGCATATAACCCTACCAATTTAAATCTCCTTCACTAAAATGTTTCCATTGTTACAACATTTGTGCTGGATGGGGTTTTTGTAAGAGTCTTATAATTGCACTTAATTTTTAAAACTTCCATTATTTTTAATTAAATGTTTTTACAATCAAGATCCACGTTTGAAACTGTTCTATTGGGAATTTGAGTCATATTCACCAGGTTATTAAGTATTTGTTGAGGCTCTGGATTAAAGGATGTATCACCAAAGGAAGTCATCTAGGACAATGTCACATTAAAAAAAAAGCATAGCAAATTCAGGTATGGCTGGAAACTATTGCAAAGTTGTGCAATCTACAAAACAAGATGCTACGGAAATCCTCTATATTACCAACTGGTATTGCACATTATCTAGGATCTAGTGATTCTGGATAAGTCAGCAATAGCTCTCAGATGATTGTTAAATTGCATCTTTCAGTGAATCCAATGGGTGATATTATTGGAATGGTTCAGCAGCACAACAGCTGGGCATTTACTAAGTGAAAGAAATGTAATTTAACAGTTTGCAATTATGATATACATTTTATTTCAATAGAGACCAAAGAGACAAAAAAAAACTGGAACCACTCAGAAGGTTCACTCAGAAGGCAGCATCAGTGGAGAAAGAAACAGGGTTAATGTTTCAGGCTGATGGTCTTTAATCACGATGGGAAAACATCAGAAATGGAACAAGTTGCAGAGAAACCAGGTGTGGCAGCGAGAATGAAAAGGACGGTCTGATCGACTCAAGATCAGGAGGAATGATGTGGTGCAAGTGATGGTGATTTCAACTGAAAGAAGATGGAAAATGTATATTTTGAGGAAGGATATGTAGGATGAATTAAATCTGAAGTACCTGAAATAACCCGACTGCTGGAAATGTGAGCTACAAGACTGGGTATCTGAAATTGTTGAATTGATGACCACTTTTGCAGAAAATCTCGGTTCAGTCTGCAAGTTTAATCTCAATTTCCAAATGGCCTTCACTGCAATTTTCCTTCCCCTCTGACTTTTAATTCATTGGAAGTGCATGGAGCCACAAAGTTCAAAGTGTATGGAGACACAAATGAGATGAGGAGGGATTTATTTAGTCAGAGGGTGGTGAATCTGTGGAATTAATTGCCAAAGAAGGCTGTGGAGGCCGTCAATGGATATTTTTAAAGCAGAGATTGATAGATTCTTGATTAGTATGGGTGTCAGGGGTTATGGGGAGAAGGCAGAAGAATGGGGTTCAGAGGGATAGATAGATCAGCCATGAATGAATGGTGGAGTAGAATTGATGGGCCGAATGGCCTAATTCTACTCCTATCACTTATGAACATGAACTCTTCTGGTGATACAATAGGATGACACTAAATTCAACAATTTCACATAAACAGCAGTCTTGTTTCTCATATTTCCAGCATTCATCCATTTTTCATTCATGTTCTAGAACCTCAGATTTCATCAGTCAAATCCTACTTCCACATCTTTCTTGCCCTCGTTCAGCTAACATCACTTCCACTTGTTTTATTCCGTTCCTCCTGCTCCAACTTTCCTGTTTTACTTTTCTGCCCTTTCTCCCTTTTATTTCAATTTCAAATGTGTTTACTCTCTACTTTTCCTAGTGCTGATGAACAATCGCTGACCTGCTACATTAATGGATTCTCCCCCCACAGATCTAGCCTGGCCCGCTGGTCATTTCCAACATATCATATTTTTATTTCAGATTTCCATGTTCGGCAGCATTTTGCTTTTGGAGATGGCAGAAATACGTGATTTCCCTTTCCCTTTAACAGATCAGATTTTACATCAATATTAAATTAATTGACTTAATTAGTGCTAGAGTATTGATAGTATTGCATTCAGAGTTGAAGAGCTACTCTTATTACTTTTAAAATAATAAATGAAGAAAATAATGAATCATCTACTGTTGTTCACAATTCATTAAGTTAATTTTTTGAGTGGTAAATTTAGGGTTAATTAACTTCCAGGTGTATGTTCCGCCTCTGGTTTAATAAGGACTAGACCAAGTGGGCCCAAAGCTCTCCTGCATTGGTGCAGCACCCTCTCCTCCCCGCTTCCCCCTCCCCTCCCCCTTCCTCTCCCCCTACCCCCCTCACCCCTCCCTATCCCCTTCACCCCTCCCCCATCCCCCGCCCTCCCCTTCCCCCTCCCCTCTTCCCCCCTCCCTCCCCTCCCCCCCCTCCCCCACTCCTCCCCTCCCCCTCCACCCCTCCCCTCGCTCCCCCCTCGGCCCAACCGTGGAGCCGTTGCCGGATGAGGAGTGCCCCTTGGCTGTGGGGGCAATGGGGGGACAGGGAAAAAGCACTGACCTCTGCCCCATTTCTCCTGCGGGCCTCTCCTGTGGGCCAGGCGTGGAGCTGAAGCATCTCCTAACTGCATGGACCCGTTGTCGGGCGGGGAGTGTCTCCCGGGGGCGTGGGTGGGCGAGAGTGGACAGGGAGAAGGCACTGACCTCGGCCCCATTTCTACTGCGGGCTGGGTGTGGATCCAAAGCCTCTCCTGCAGCTCGGCTGCGATCGGTGGGGAGCGGCGGGGTCGGCCATCTTGTGGATCCTCTGCCGCAGCCTCTGCCGCATGCTGCACCACGGGAGGGTCAGGTGCGGGGCTTGCCGGGACGGGCACCGGTCCTCCCGCTGGTCCTCCCGGGGGGGGGGGGGTGGGAGGGGTGGGAGGGGTGGGGGAGGGAGTGCATTTATTAAAGTTTATAAGGTAAATTGTTTTGTAAAAGTAACAAAAGTGGGTTTATTGAGAGAACAGAGAAATGGGGGGGAATGGGGTGGGCCTAAAATTGTCGCACTATCGTGTACCGTTTTGGCTGTGTCAAGCCCTTTCCCCCTTTTTTTAGATTTGAAATCTTGGCATTATTTTGTTGCTCTAAATATCAAGTCTAACAACAACTTATTATTTGGATTTTTTCGGTATGATACCTACGATGTTGATGGCACTTTGCTAACTGTTCCAGGTCATCTGCATGGTAGTAATCGTAACCTGAAGTACCCAGGACTTCAAATGGCAAATAACCTATGATGGGTGCAGCCCTGTGATCATAAAGAGAATTTGGTCACAAGACATAAATAGCATTGCCAGCAAGTCCGGGCAGAATGCCCAAGACCCCAGCAATGAAGCAGACTAACTATTACTTAAACCAGATTTCAACATAATACATCTGATCATGAGGCAACTAGGACTAGGAATTTGTTACACATTCCATTATATCAGAACACTATTTGGATTTGTGTGAGGATTGCATATAAGTAGGCTATCCAATATTTTTTAAAAGTTTAATAATCTGTTTGTGAATTTTTTCATGCAGCGGAAAACAAACATATTTAATGAGGTCTTTAGCTCCTCAAAATGCTTTTTTTGTAAAAACAAACCGTAATTAAGCAGAAATTATCATTTTTTATCTATTACATTCACCCAGGAATTAGCTAGAATTACCTACAATATCTTTTATTGATCACATAATCGTGGCTTTTAAATGTACATAAACAGTTTTGAAATGCTGTTCAATGGTGAATTCAATGGTCTAGATTTCCAGCCACACTACATTCATTTTTAAATTGTTAGTTGTTTACTTCTTAATTGATTTTTTCTCTCCACAGGTGCTGCCCTATCTACTGAATTTTTCTAGCATCGTATATTTTCAAGAATGAGGTTACCACATTGAAAATGACAACATTTTTATGGGACTTGAGAGACTAGATACATGTCAGTGTTTCAAAATGAGAAGTCAACCTGAATGGAAAAGAATGAGTAGAAAATTCTTCACCCCAGAGGAAGACAATCTTTTAACCACTTGAAGCTGTTTCTCCCAACTTAGTCTTATCAAATTTCTTCATAATTTTGAGTTCCTTACTAAATCACCCTTTACAACACAAATTAATAGTCCTAACTTTCCTAGTCCATCATTTCTGGTACCATTTTCGAGAATTTCCTATACATTCTTCCTCTGGCCTTAACATTCTTCCTAAAATGAAGAACCAAAACCAAAGAAACAATACACCAGCCTAGGCCTAACCATAGACTAATGAAGATTCAGCATACTTTCCAAAATTATGCACACTACGCCTTTCCTTTAAAAGCCAAGGATAACATCAACATCCTGCCTTCAAAGACTTGTGTTCAACAGCCCTAGTCTCTTTGTGCTTGCAAACCTTTTAACATTTATCATTCTGTAACAACATTGTAATTAATATTCCACTTAGGTATTCAGTGATATGTAAACATGCAAAGGAAATAAAATTTCCTCAGCAAGGATATTAATAATGTTACTTTTCCTTCCAGGAATACAAAACAAACAAATTGTTTCCAGGTCTATTTTTTGGGCTGTAATAAAATAGATTAATCCCACTGTAATAAAATAGATTAATCCCACCTCAGTCATCATAAATATAAAATAATTCTTACTAACCTGTGGTCGAGAAATAAAAATTTCCACTCGAAGCTATGCCGAGAAGAAAATTCTTCTGAAGGTTCTTCAATAATGCACATCTCCTGTTATACGAATAAAGTATAGTAAATATAGTTAAAAGTTGCCCATTTTCATATCCTTTCCAATTTTCAGAATAACCCAGAAATGATACAATGATATATAAGGACGAGTATTACTGCTTTGCATCTGTTTTATGACACTACTTAGACTTATAAGAAAAAAATGCTCAACAGAAGACATTCAGAGGAGAAACTGACTACTTAACTGTCTTGCAGAAATAATATAGCACATGAGCATGGTTCCATTTCCACGTGGTTCAATTCACTTTTAAACTAACATTACTAAAGGGCCTGTCCCAGTTACACGATTTTTAAGGCGACTGCCGGTGACTGTCAAAGTCATAGCAGATCGCTGAAATTTTCTTTTACCCTACAACAATGACCATGACAATGCCGAGTCAGGTCGATACAAGTTACTTTTTTTGTGAAACTAACACCTGGCTAAGAGATTACACCGTCTTCGGAAACATCTCGAAATTCCCACGCTTACCTGACCGTCAAACTGTCGCCTCCAATCTACCTGTCAAATGTCCTGACGGTAAATAAATTGGTTAAACAAAACTATCTTCTGGTATCTTCAAATGCCTTTTCTTAATTTAATATTACGTGCTTCTAAATGCATCTGCGGCAACCTAGCAAACCTGGGGACAACATGCGACAGCGCCTGCAATAAGCTACGATATCTGGCGACAAGCCAGCTGTCGCCGAAAAATTTCTATCTGGAATTTTTTTCCGCGACGCACCGAGATCCACTACGATTCATTGAAGACTCCTCACGATCATGCCCGCGACAACCCGGCGAATGTTCGGCGACAGCCTAGTCGCCGGCAGTCGCCTTAAAATCGCCTGTGGAACAGGCCCTTAAAGCTTTTGTCATGGTTAAGACTTTATTATTCTATTACTTAAATCACTGATTCCCTTTGATAATTCTCCATGAAATACAAAATGCTAAAAGCATCCTACCCTACACTATATTCCACTCTCCCATCTATATACATACACATACACATGGTCCTGGTTCTTCCCTGATCCTTCAAACACATCAGTTCCAGTTCGGAGAATAATCCTTGGCAGGCTGGTGCTGTCCAATTTCATTCCCTAGGTGGACTCACCTTTATGAACTGAGGTGTTGCTAAACGAACGGTTGCTACAAAACACATTTGTATAGCAGGTGTTGGTTGAAATGTCCTTTGTGCACCACCATCAAAACCCTTACGAGATGAGCTAGGCACTAAAATGAAAAATAGAAAAGTGACCATTTCCACCTATGGATTATATCATAATGACATGAACCATTTCTCAACATGATCCATTCAGCGACTTTACTATGAAACATTAGACAATAATGTGCATCAAAATATATGCATCTCTAAGGAACATTGATTGGATAGATTTTTATAGCGTTTCAATATCTTTAAAGTTACAGTAGTTTTAACTTGGTGGAAAAATTGGATTAATTGCTAACCTGTAATCCTCAATGCAGTTTATTAGACAGAGAAGAATATTTATTAGGAAAGAAACGTTTGCAAATTCTTCTGTGCAGAATAGGATACCTAGCCGCATGAACAATGTCTGGTTTCTGCTAGAGCTTAGGGCAAAAGGCTTAGACATTCTCTAGGCTATGGAGGCAGAAAATAAAGGATCAAAAAGGATAAAGGATCCTGATCATTATATTGTGAACATTCTAGAAAAACAGATACATGTGGATGTGGGCCGAATTAAGTAAATGCAGTGATGCCTCCCAGAGCTAATGTATGAGCTCACACCTAAAAAAAGAGCCATATCCAAAATATCCCAAAATCTATAGATGGGTTCCAAACATGAATCATTCGCTATAAGGGGCAAGAAAGAAAGAAAATACAAGCCTCTCCACAAAAGTTCCAGCCTTTTGAACATTTCAAAAGTTTTCTTTTACATTTCTCTCTCCTACCTGTATTGAATCGAATCTGAAGTATTTGTTTTGAAAATGGTACATGGTTGATTAAAGATTTTTGATGGTTGCTTTCACTGCAGCTTGAAATATATGGTGATGTGCATTTGCATTGAGCTAGTTTTTCTGCTCATTCCCATGAAATCCATCTGTTTGTGATGCACATTTTGTTTTAAAATTCCCATCTTCATATCACGATTATACAGTTTACATTCATAAGAACTGGTCTTATTATACACATAATCTCAAATATTTTGATTTTCCAACATCTAATATTTGTTGAAAGAAAATAAAGTAAATGCTTTTCTGCATGCTAATATTCTACTTTAATTATCTGTGTACACTTGTACACTGTATTAGTGTATTAGTGTCTACATTCAGCCTTAGCTCACAGTAAGACATGTCAAGGAAATTTTGATTTTGTTCATTACAAAACTTCCAAGAGCAGAATGTCACAAATATAAATTATTTAGTTTAATGGGTTAATTATTGCTAATTAATTTTATTTTTAGCGCTAATGATTAAACCACTTCTCCGTTTTTGTGTACAATGTCTATGCTTTTTTTGTGTACAATTTCTGTGCTTTTTTTTGGATGAGATTTCATTCTGATCCATGAAAATTGTGGGCAACTCCCAACACTTACCGTTGTCATATGACTGAAAGTTTCCCACAAATCTTAAATATTCATAGGTTGGAGATTCCTTTGGGTCTAATGTTCCTCGTAGAAGATGACAAGAAAACTCAAAGTAGTTCTCAGCTTTAAAGTAAAGAAAAATTATAATCAAATCCAAATTACACAAATGTATTTTCTAGGTCCTAAATTATTGTTTAGTAGCCTGACAACAGTGTGAGCCAATCATTTCTGGTGGAGGGAGTACCTGGGCTGGAATGGCAATTTCCAATAGCATTTGCTTTCACAAGGTATCCACCCAATGTATCACATACACTCAGCTCCAGCCAAGTGCGACACCGCCTTCTTTAAGTTATGGCCTTCAGGTCATGTCCCAAGCTATCCCTGCCATTCTGCCTGGAATAGCTGTGGACCGGGTTCTATTTTCGCCTCACTGAAAGGGGTCAATGTTTTAAGTTACCTTTGGTTTCTAATCCCCACTCGTCGAAAGGAAAGGCTAACTTTGCAACATTTAACCCAGGAACATCTCTGCTGATCTTTTAAACAACCTCTTCTTCATGATTTGACCTTAATTTTCATATTCTATATATTCTGATACCCTTATAATACAGGAAAATGCCACTCAGCCATTGGGTATTTCCTGGCTCTTAGAGCATTCCCACCAATCCCATTCCCCGATCCAACAAGAGACATCATGAGGTGCTTCTCAGGGTAATACTATACAGATGTTGCATCAGCAAGAAAAGCTGAGCTTGGCAGGAGATGAACCATGGAAAGTTAAAGGATATTCTAGGGACTTAATATAATTTGAAATTCACTATAAGACAACATTCATAAATGGCTCCTCTGAAAGCCATCATGGATGAAAAATCTTTTAGTAACAAGTGTGGGTTAAGTACTGACTTCCAGAAAAAAATTCTAACCAAACAAGGAAATAGTAAAATATATTACAATTCAGTGATCAATAATATCTTTCAGTCATTTCAATATATAACAGGAAAAGTAGCACACCTTTGGTTGCATATTGAAATTTTAATTGAGGTTGATTGCTCCAATCTGACTGACTAATCGAAATGTAACCATTAGAACATGATTGAAACCTTTAAGAATCATAGGCAGAAAATCCCAAGCCTGGACATTCAATGTTTAAGAAAACACTTGGCTACCAATCTGGTTTGTCCCTATTCACCTCGCTATCTGTTCTCTTCAAACAGGAGTCATCAAAAGGAGGGGGGGGGGGGGAGCAGGTAGAGAGGGATATTGGCCTGGAGAACGGTTCACTCTGAGTTTCCTCTGGTGTGAACATAGATGTCCAAACCAGCATATCTAAGATGATGCAAGAAAGCGCAAATATCGAATCTTGCATCATTGCCATTCCAGTTACAGGTCCAAGTTCACTTCTTCGTGGAGAATCTGAATCTCTTTACAGATGGAGGAACGACTTTCATTGGTCCAGAACTTTCTCTTCCTCTTGGCAGAAACTGGAAAATGACTGCTCCCCAGGCATCAGGAAGCCCAAAATCAGGCCATCAGGCCTTCATGTACTCTTATTGAATCTTAGATAGGCCAATTGGTTCCTTGTTAAAGTTCACTGTTTTTTGTAATATGTCTGTATTATTTTCAATATCAAGGTCAGCTTTTACAGATATATCTGTAATTCTCAATGTTATCTATTTATTGATTCTTCAATCCTAAAGACAGCATCAACCCCAGAGCTATTAGTAAATTGAATGTTGGCTGAGATGAAATTTTCTTGCTGCACATTATTAACATGTCACTGTAGACCTTTGATGATGACTTGTATTTGAATAACATTCATTAAATTAACCTTTTCTGAGATGAATATGATTATCCCCAGCCTACCTCTTCAGTAACATGCTCCATGCTGCATCTTCCACTTCTATGACTTTGCAAACATTGTTCATTCCATTACTTGAACCACCACCAAAGATGATCTATTAATCCCATTGTTGCTTTCTGGAATTACCCACCCCTCTAAACAGAAATCACTTAAGCTTTGTGTTATCAAAATACACAAAATACCCATCTGTACATTAGTCCCTTTTCTTTCACAGTTAATTTTTTTCTGCTGCAACCACTTACATAGGAAGGGTTAATATAGTGAATGCTATACAAATACAAGTCATCATCAAAGGGCTCTCTGTGAAAAGCATGGGTTATGTAAACGTTACGTACAAAGAAACTCACTGTTTAAGTAGTCTGGCAAAATAGTGTCTGTTGCCAAAGTATGAGAAGACAACAATTTATATATTTCTCTGTGCTCCTGCTCTGGGAGGAAGTTTAATAAATTCTGATCGATAACATCAGACTAGAAGAAAGAAAAAAACATGCATAATCAGTTTTGATAAAATAATACCATTACGTGAAAACTGTTCTTATAGCCTGGGTTCCTGTTTATTGAATGCGGGATGAAATAAATTGTAAAGGGCTGTCTTTCCAAAAGTACTTGAATTCTAGAGGGGCAGAATGTGAGATATTTTATAACAGTACTAGACTGTGGACTCGTTGGGCCCAAAGCACTCCTACATTGGTGCAGCACCCTCTCCTCCCCCACTCCCCCCTCCCCCCCCCACTTCGCCCCTCTCCCTCCCCCCCTCGCCTCCCTCCCCCTTCCACCCCCTCTCCCTCTCCCTCCCTCCCCTCTCCCCCTCCCCCTCCCCACCCCCCTCTCCCTCTCCCCCCTCTCTCCCCCACTCTCCCTCCTCCCTAGAGTTGCCTCTCCTGCATTGGTGCTGCAACCTCTCCTCCCCCACTCCCTCCACCTCCTCCCTCCCTTCATCCCCCCTCCCTACCCCCTCCCCTCCTCCACCCCTTCCTCCCCCTCTGCCCCACCTCCACCATCCCCCATCCCCTCCCCTCCTCCACCCCCTCCCTCCCCCACTGCCCCACCCCCATCCCCTCCCCCTCCCTCCTTCCCCTTCCCCCCTCTCCCTCATCCCCTGCCCCCCACCCTCGCTCCCTCCTCCCTCCCCCCACCTCCCTCTCCACCCCCCTCCCTGGAGCAACCCGCGTTTGCCGTAGCAACCCGCCTCCTGACCCTTGCGGCCGCCATTGGTGGACCGGGGGTGGGGGGGGGGGAGGGTCTTGTCCAGTCCTTGTGTGGGGATGTTCAGTGGCCGACGGCAGCGGCTCTCCCGCTGTTTCTGAGTTGCTGGACTCTAGGTGGTGTGGGGAAGGTGCTGAGCCGGCCGGGGCGAGGAGGTGGGTCGGGGGAGCCGAGGGCAGGCCCAGCGCCAGGCCCAGGCCTCGGCCTCTACCTCCACCAGTGGCCAGCCTCACCGCTGCTGCTGCTGCTGCCACCTTTCTCCTTGGCCCACCTCAGGCTCGCGGTTACCCGATCATGTCCAGGCCCAGGCCCAGGCCCAGGCTCCGGCTGCTTCCACTGGCACCAGGCCTGGCTTTCCCGCCACTATGGAGCCAGCAAACCCGACCCCAAGAGACAGGCGGCTGAGCCCTGCTCAACGGGCCCCAACTGCACATGCACGGTTTTTTAAACTTTAAAATGTGAATAACTTTTAAAATATAACACCGATTTCAATTAAACATCTCCCATAGGACCACGGGACGATGGTGAGTAAGATGGGCCCAAAATTGTCGTGTACCGTTTTGGCTGTAGTTCAGGAACAAGCGACCAAAGAAAAGTTTTAGTATATAGATGGCATATGTATACATATGTCAAAAAGCTAACATTCAAATTATAAAGGAAATTGCAACTCTCAGACTAATGCATACTTCATTTGACAAGGGATTTGGAAATCACGGGTATGTCTTTTACAGTTGGTTACAGAATCAAGGCAACACAATGGCACAGCTGGGAGAGCTGCTGCCTCACAGCTCATGAGACCCAGTTGGAGCTTGACCTTGGGTGCTGTCTGTGTGGAGTTCACACGTTCTCCCTGTAACCATATGGGTTTCTTCCAGGTGCTCTGGTTTCCTTCCACACCAAGGACATGTGGGTTTAAAGGTTAATTGGCCTCTGTAAATTGCCCCTAGTGTGTAGTGAATGGGTGAGAAAGTGGGATAGCATAGAACTAATGTGAATGTATGATTGTTGGTTGGCGTGGACTAAATAGTTAAACTAAACTAAACCAAATATGAGAATAATAGCACTTATATCCTTTAAAAAAAAAAAGAATATTGTGATTTTGGGCTAATAATGCGTGGAAGGTTTACAGAGCCAAAAACTGTCATCACACGTAAACAATATTTGGATGTAACCTTGACAAGCTATGACTTGTAGAGCAGTAGACCAAGTGGCCACAGGTGAGATTAGGGAGTGGGCTCTTTTTTGACCGACGCCGTCTCTGAAAGTGATTTATTTCATAAAACTTCTCAATAGAAAATGCTTTTATCTCATGGTGAAGGATAGGAAATACATCTACATTCTGAAAATTAGTTGGGAATTTTAATAAACTGAACTACTTTTAAATAAAAAAACAGGAAATACTGGAAATATTAAACAGGTTAGGTTGCAACAAGGAGAGATAAACTGTTCAATTTTTGGGTCAATATTTTAATTTTTTTTTGTCTCTAATGATTTTGCTTGATTTGCCAAATATTTCTGGCAATTTCTGTTTTATTTCATATTTCCAGCATCAGCAATATTTTTGTTTCTGACCTACTTTTAAAATTTGGTCAGATTAGTTAATTAACATTGTTGTATCCACTTCTGCATCTGAAATACATCACTCTACAATCATGAGGCTTTCTCAGATACCTCTGTTTAAAATGGACATTATTTTAAAAATATATAATTTTGAAACTAGTTTATTTTATCTTTGAGTTAGAGTTGGAAACTTTCATACCAATATGAAATGCAATTTTTGTTCAACAGAAAATACTCACTTTGTAACTTTATTATACTCACAGGTAAGTGCCCAAGTAGAGGTGTGATGCTATCAGAAACATAAATTATATTTCCATCTGTTGTTAGAGCTACGAAGAATCCATCTAAAGCCTGCAGTATGGAAAACAAAACACTGGATACTAATATTTTCCAACAAACTGTGTGAGTGTATTTTGAAATTACAGCAATAAATCTCCTTTAGAGTTTAAAAATTGTAAACATACCATTTAGTAGACATCAATTTTTCAAAAATACATTTATCTGAGTGAATTTTAAAACATAAACATATTTTATGTACTGCTACATATGGATATGTTATAAATTGATAGCCTTTTGCCCCAAATTATATATTTTGTTTCTCCCAGTTCATCTTAAGTGACGGCTCAGTGTATTAGAGTACAAACCTGCATCATACTACTCACTAGAAGGATATTATAATTATTATTTGAATCCAGCCTGAATCTTGCGTCTGGCCTGACCAGAGGGAAATAATTGGATTCAGTACTGGCCTTAAAACTTGATTCACACTGCATGTCCGAGCAACCCTGAGAATGTTTCAGGTCAACACCATTAATAAGTTAAAACATGTGAACCAAGTCAACTAGTTGCCGGTCTGGAAATACATTTACATGAGGTACCTCTAACATCAGTTGTGTGAATTCCTCATTGCTCAGAAAAGAAGGCTTCCAGTTATGTTGGATAATACTTGTTTCTGTCTGCACTGAAGTCTCTAAAAAGGAAAATGTTTGACTTTAGTATTTTATGTAACATTTATATTAACACAACCACGGTATCTTTTTTACTTAGTTAAAAGTTTTACATGTTCACCCTGCCTTTGAATGACTAAATGTTTTTAAAACATTCTGTTATATGCCACATCTATCATGTGAAAGACATAAGTGTACATAATCCTTTCCACATAAATTATGGTGTAGTTTTATGTAGATTATAATTAAAAATATTCAAAGAGCATATTGTCTATTTTTACTCATGTAAATACAAATTGATTTGAACATATATTTTATTCCAAGTTTCACCATAAATTTATGTTGGCAAATGCAAGATATGCCATGAACCAGTAGACAGGACAATGATTTGAAGTGTTTTGTTCTACTGTTCAGCACAATGCTTGTATATTGTCAAAAGAATGTAATCAGAAAGCTTATAATTGAATGAAAAGGAACTGATGACATTTCCTCACAAATTCTTCACTAGCTGTCAGTTAGTTCTTTACTCCTGTGTAAATCTCAAAATCTTTTTCCCAAGGCAGAGGAACTTTGCATTTTCCATCTAACCTATAGAAGCTAGTATCCCCAGTATTCATTGGAGTCACCACTCCTACATCAAGGGATGGCACAGTGGCGTAACAGTAGAGTTGTTGCCTTACGGCACCAGAGACCCGGTTTTGATCCTGATTATAGGTGCTATCTGTACAGAGTTTGTACATTCTCCCTGATCACACAATCCTTCAAGTTCTGGCAACTTTCTCGTAAATATTTTCTGCATTCTTTCCAGCGTAATGGCATATTTCCTATAGCAAGGTGATCAAACAATATTCTTATTGTGACCTGATCAAAATCTTGCATAACTGCAACATAACATCTCAAATTCTATACATATTGCCTTGACTGATGAAGGCCAGCATGCCAAAAGCCTTCTTTACCATCCTGTATATTTATGACCCCATTTTCAGGAAACTATGTACCTGTACTCCTAGATCCCTCTGCTCTACAATATTCCTTAGGACCGTACCATTCACTGCAAGGGTTCTGCCCAGGTTTGGCTTCCCAAAATGCAACATCTTGCACTTAAATGCATTAATCTCCATTAGCCATTCCTCAGTCCACTTGCTGAACTAATCAAGATCTTGCTGTAATTTTTGATACCCATCTTCACTATCATACCACCAACCACCAACTTTAGTGTCATCTTCAAACTTACCTTGTACCTTGCCTTGTCCATTCTCCTCCAGGGATTCATTTGATCCCAGCTGTCTGTACCTAACCCATGTCTCCTTTCTTCTGACCAAAGCCTCAATACATCTTGTCATCCAAGGTTTCCTACTCCTGCCTGCCTTACTTACCCTTCACTTGAACTGGAACATGCAGACCTTGAACTCTCACCGTCTCACTTTTAAAAGCCTCCCACTAGCCAAATATTCCTTTGTCTGCAAACAATGTACTCCAATCAACTTTTGCAAGCTTCTTTCTATTATTATCAAAATTCATCTTGCCCCAATTAGAACTTTAAATTCCAGTGGACCTGTTCTGTCTTTTTCCATAACTGTGTTTAAACCAGTAGAACCGAAATGGTTCCAATATGGCCGCCCTGCTTGTGCCTGCCTTCCTTTCATACACCACTCGGGCTTTCAGACCCAGAGACTAATAGCTGCTTCTCCAATCTCTGCCACTCCTTCCCCTTTCAGCTTCACTGTCCCTGATGAAACAGCTGAATGTTTGCAGTTTCTCTTAGAACTTAACAGGCACAACCATCTCAATCCAGCCCTTTCATAAACTTCTAAACTCTGACAAATTAGTATTGGCATTTTAGTAATACTGTTAAATGGAGTGGTCACGGGGACTGGTTCACCATTCATAGGAAATTCCAGGCCATTCTTTCTCCTTGCATTTGGTTTTCCTCAATTGACCATGAGACCTTGCTCGAGTATTAACAATGGTAGCATATAGCGGAAGCCAATCGAAGCTGAAGAAATGAGAATCTCTTCCTCTTCAGCCACTGTTTAAAGTTGCATTCAGTTCAGGCCAGGAATTGAATCCTGAACTTCTTTAGTCTGCATGACTGGGGACCATGCACATGGTGCTATTACCTACTTAGCTAAGAGAAGATGAAAAGAGAGGCAGCTTCAAAAGTTTTGAACACTGGTCAAACTTCAACTTTGAATACATCAGTAAGAACTTACCATTGTGTTTTTGTAAAAAGTTAATTGTTTTCTGGAGCACTGAAGATTTATCCAGTTTCCGGACACTGCCTGGGAGCATGAAACTGAGTTCTTTAATGAGGACATTGAACTGATCACGTCTCTTTTTCTCAGATTTGTTACGTGAAGCCCTAAATTAAAATGCAAAAGTAGAATTTGGCATCTGATAGTATACAGGATCAATAAAATAGTCCATATGTGAACAGAAACAGTCCCTGCTTTCTCAAATCATGTAAATCCTGAAGATTATACCTAGTGCACTTAGTTGAATAAATTTCCAGTTTTGACAATTTCTTGTTCAATACAGGCTTCCAGGGACCCCCGCAAAACATCTACACTAAGATTGTATCAAGCATGTCGCTGCAGGATGTTGTCTTCCCCCAAAATGTTTGCAGTGATCACATGCAGAATATATATTTTAAATAATTTAATTAAATTAGAATTCTGTACTATAGTACAAGTCAAGATAGGTCACTTAAAAAATAAAATAACAGAACCAGATAATTAAAAATAAGTTACATGCACTTATAGGAATGATATTCTCCCACCAAATCCAAAAAAGTGTACATAAATGAATAAATATGTACATATTTTCTTTTCCAGAACATTAAAGTATTTGAGGGTAAATTCAGTAAGTCTGTAATGCCAGAGAGCAATGTGCTCAAAATGACTGTGGGCCAGAGAAGCAATGTTACAGTCCCACCAAATCCAAAAAATGTATATAAATGAATAAATATGTACATCATTTTCTTTTACAGAACATTAAGGTATTTGAGGGTAAATTCAGTAAGCCTGTAGTGTCAGAGAGCAATGTGCTCAAAATGACTGGGCCGGAGAAGCAATGCTACAGTGAAATAGAAAATAAAACAGTATAACAGAAGAACAGACCTTTCAGCCCTAGATAAAGCTCTTAAGGATAACGGAGTCAGGGGGTATGTGGAGAAGGCAGGAATGGGGTACTGATTGAGAATGATCAGCTATGATCACATTGAATGGTGGTGCTGGCTCAAAGGGCCGAATGGCCTCCTCCTGCACCTATTGTCTATTGTCTATTGTCTAAAATGCCATGATTCCAAGCTGAACAAATCTCATCTGCCTGCACATTCTTCATTCCCTGCATATCCATGTAACGATTGAAAACATCAAATATCATATCAGCCTCCAGCACCACCACCGGCAGCACGTTCCAGGCCCCCACCATCTCTGTGTAAAAACGTCCTGCACATCTCCTTTAAACTTTGCCCACTCGTCTTAAAGCTATGACCTTTAGTCTTTGACCTTTCCATACTGGGAAAAAAAGTTCTGACTGTTTATCCTAGAAATGCCTCATAATTTTATAAACTGTCTCCCATCAGCCTACAGTGTTGTAGGGAAAACAATCCAAGTTTAAACCTTTCTTTGGCCTGCTCTCCCTTCCATTGAATGCACGTTCTCATTGAGTGAAATTACTAAACTTTTAAGATCATCGCACACTAGAAAACATGAGCTGCTCCAAAGATACTCTTGAGATTTCCATTATCCAGAGATAGCTCATATTTATTCACTATCTCACATGTGACATTAGAAAACTGTAAAATTGCAGTCCCTGGTATCAAATTTATACTGTGCCTTTTAAGATGTGTTGCACAGGTAAGCTGCACCTTTGTATTCATACACTCATTCTTGAAACAAATGTGCAACTGCCAAATTAAGGTTAGAATTAAGGTTACATTTCTACATAAGGTTGTATATGCCTGCCTTTGGATTTTGTGTAAGTTTTCAGCAAATATTATGGTTCAGCCTCTGTATTTTTATTCTTGCACAGATGTGGATGCTGACGCAAGGTCAGATTCTTTTACCTATCATTCATTGCTCTTAAACTGACCATTTCAGAGATCCTTTAACAGCCGACCACAATGCTTCCCGATAAAGCTACACATATTGTTTCATCCTTGTGGGTGACTGAATTTCGTCCAATTTGGATGTCAAATAAAGCTATCTTGCATCTTTAATCTTGAATCTTGAATCTTTAAGGAAGAGAGTTTGTTCAGTCTAAAACAGTTTGTGGCATTCATGCATGTATGTACCTGATATAGCAATACTTTCCTTTTGGTGTAGTCATGGATGTTGATGTCTATAATTGTTTACATTTTAATAAAATATGTTAAATTAGGTAACAAATGACTTCAATCTTATTACTTTGAACTACATCCAATGGGTTGCCATTTCTCCAACAGAAAGAAAAGCTGGGAACGCTCAAAACGACAGGCTGCTGATGAAAGTTAATTTACAAGATATATTAACTATTTCTGTCTCTCCACTAATGCTGCCTGGCTGTCGTATTTGCTGGATGTTTGCAGCATTTACTGTCTTTATTTCTTATTTGTATCTTATGATATATTCCATCAAACGTGCTCTCTGGAAGATATCAGCAAAAGAGTTTTTGAGTGCAGAATAATTCTGGTTAACAAATGTGCAATCGCTAATTAAGTGTTCAGCGTAACCATGAGAATTAGTCAAGTGTTTTGACTGAGGATTAAATTAGTTGGGTCAAACCATTAATTAATATAAAAAGAAAACAGAATGATACGATATTCTCTCTTTTGCCTCCTTTCTAGTCAATCTTTTTGTGGTGATTAAAGGTACTAATTAGGAATATAGTGCACTTGGGAGAAATGTTACCATTGTGTCAAAAGTATTGGCAAGGATGCAAATTTTAAATAATCAGATAGTGAATTTTGCTGTTATTCAAAAAAAAGTCCTCTCTGAGGAGCGAGTCGAGTGATTCGAAGCAATAGGCTTGAAACTTTACTCACGGTAAATTGCTAATTCACATAATAAATGCAGGGAAATGACACTGTGCCTATTCCACTGTCCTAACATCCAGCCTTGTTTCACCTTGCTCCCATCAGCGAATTCAGTTGGATAAAACTTTGCACTTATATCATGAAACTTGCATTGACATAGAATTACCTGTAGGTTTGATTTACATTGAAGAAGCAAGGAACTGAAGAAGCTGGTTTACAAAAAAAGACACAAAGAACTGGGGTAACAGCGGATCAGGGAACATCTCTGAAGAACATGGACAGTACCTATTAGATTATTATAGAATATATAGCAGAGGGACATTTCTTCATCTTGCCCCGATGTTCTGTCTTTCCATTCCTCCCTCACGTGTGTGCTTGTATGTTATTTGCCTGATCTGTTCCTTTTCCTAGCACATTCTGCTTTGTGACCAGTCTCTGAGTAAAGAAAGTTTTCTTGAACTCTTTATGAATTCCTAAGGAACTATATTATGTTTAAGTCCCTTGATTGTTTTCATCCTTTCTGTAGTATAATACAGAAGACAGCAAGAACTTTGTAATCAGTTTAGAATAGTGATATTATGAATCTACTTAATGTATCAAGTTTTGTGATTTGTGGAACTAACATTGTTAAAAACCATTGGTGACATCCATGGTTAATATGTTAAACAGCTTAAATCGCTTGCTGTGGTGACATGTCATGTGTCAGGAAATACTTATCATGTGATAGTGTGTTTGATCATGGGTATAAAAGTAATTCTTTTTTCATTGATGGAGAGAACTTTGGAATGGACTTGGAAATGGTGCCAAGGACCAAACTGGAGAAGATGCACCTCCATTTGCTTTTGCCAGGGCTATGGAACAGGAGAAGGGATGTGAGGGCACAGCTTGATTTTTCTCTTCAGAACTGTTTGCTTCCTGGATTGATTGCCTGGACCTTACATCAAATTGTAGTAATGGTTGAATTGTATCAAGAGCTATTGCTGTGGTCAGGAACAGCAGAATATGACTGGGACTGTTGAACAGTGTAAAATGTTTCTGTCATTAATTTTGTAATTAAACAATTTGCTTGAAGATATTGATTGGGTCAGACCCATATTTTAATACATCTGCGCTCTGCAATACTCCCATAAGAAGAAAATGGCTTGAATGATTAAACTATAGAAACAAATTACAATTTTAAATATCTCTAACAAGCCACCACCCAGCCATCTCTTTTTTTAGTGCTACTTCATTCCTTATTAAGAAAGTTCAGAAAAACAGTTTTACAATTAATTTAAGATCCAGCACTTCATTTCAATATGCCTGTTTCTATTTTGACACTGTCACTATATTTTCTGTTTCGGTCATCCATTCAAATAAATAATTCAAATATCATGCTTATTTTCATTTTATTCTGTTAAATGTCACATAAAGTCTCACCTCTTTGCCTTGTCTTTGTCATCTTCATCCATTAGCTCTTCTACAAAATAGTCCCTATGAAATGAATATATTTTAATTATCCTTTTTTTATTAATGCAGATTATTTTTTTAAGATAAAATAAAGATATATTTGAAGGAATGTTGGCAGATTATTGACACCTTTCAAAATATCAGGTACAACTGCTGTGCCATTTTATCAATAAACAAAAGTTTATTTTGTTTTCAATTCATTGGTTTATTAATTGAAGTCCCTCACCAATGACGCGCATTTGAAAATGCTTAAAAAGCTATTTATAAATGAAAATCATTTTGGTGCTGAATATCCTACAGAGATTAGCAACATCCCGAACAGAAGCAACAGTGGAGGCTGAAAAGCATAATGTCCAAAGATGGACAATCAGCAGTTTTGCCAATGCATTGTATAGTGATTTCAGACCACAGCCAGGGTTAACTGCCTTATTAAATGGCGCATAACATCTGTGGTGGACTAGGTTTAGTGGGCTATTAGCTCCGGTTATAGCTGGTTAGATGGGTTACATTATGGGTGCAATCCACGATGATCTGAGAGACATTTAAGAGTAATGCAAACTTCACAGACTCCAGACTCCACAGTTTCACAACACTGCACTAGAGGTCTAGATGCCACCTACAGCAAAAATCATCCTGAATTGTTTGTAATATATTTCTAATCGTTAGGAGTGCTTTCCCTTGACACCAGTGGACTTCAATTTTACCAGTGGTCCTTTTACCACACTCTGTCAAACGTTACCATAATGTCTAGGACAGTCACCTCCAGAATTCACATCCTTTGCTCATGAACCAAGGCTGCAATGTAGTCTGGAGCGAAGTTGTCCATAAAACTCAAACTGGGCATCAGTATGTAGGCATGAATGGTTTGTTGATGCATGATAGCACTGTCAGTGACGTTTTCCATCACTTTGCGTTTGATTGAATTAGATTGATTGGATGATTAATAATAAGATTGGGTTGGAGCACAGGATAATTGTTAGAATAATTAAGGGATGTCTGAGCTTCGATGCAAATAAATTTCTGTCAGTTCTCTGCATTTCATTCAATCAGCTCCAGTTCAGAGGAGCAATTTAAACAGATTTCATGTATTTATGATTTTTAGGTGTTATTTTAACCTTAAAGTTTCAAGGCAAAGCAGGAACAAATGCCACAATTTACAGTGTTTTACAATATGTTTCAGCGAAATTTACCAAAAAAACAAATTACTGCAAACTGTACTGCCCTTGTTATCTTTCTGAATGTTGTTAGTCATCCCAACTCAGGACTTCTTAGAATAATGTCCCAGGACCTAGTATCTGCGGCTGCTTCATCAGTTTTTTCTATCTGTCATAATGTCCGAGCGGGGATATTCACTGATAATATCGCATCATTAAGTGTTGTAATATATATTGAATACATTGCCCTCCCTATTATTTGGGACAAAGACCCATCATTTATTTATTTGCCTCTGTACTCCACAATTTGAGATTTGTAAAAGAAAAAAATCACATGTGGTTAAAGTATACATTGTCAGATTTTATTAAAGGGTATTTTCATACATTTTGATTTCACCATGTAGAAATTACAGCCATGTTTATACATAGTTCCCCCATTTCAGGGCACCATAATGTTTGGGACACATGGCTTCACAGGCATTTGTAATTGCTCAGGTGTGTTTAATTGCCTCCTTGATGCAGGTATAAGAGAGCTCTCAGCACCCAGCCTTTCCATCACCTTTGGAAACTTTTATTGCTGTTTATCAACATGAGGACCAAAGTTGTGCCAATGAAAGTCAAAGAAGCCATTATGAGATTGAGAAACAAGTCTAAAACTGTTAGAGACATCAGCCAAACCTTAGGCTTACCAAATTCAACTGTTTGGAACATCATTAAGAAGAAAGAGCACTAGTGAGCTTACTAATTGCAAAGGGACTGGCAGGCCAAGGAAGACCTCCACAGTTGATAACAGAAGAATTCTCTCTATAATAAAGAAAAATCCCCAAACACCTGTCCGACAGATCAGAAACACGCTTCAGGAGTCAGGTGTGGATTTGTCAATGACCACTGTCCGCAGAAGACTTCATGGACAGAAGTACAGAGGCTACACTGCAAGATGCAAACCACTGGTTAGCGGCAAAAATAGGATGGCCAAGTTACAGTTTGCCAAGTTTGCCAAAGAGCAACCACAGTTCTGGAAAAAGGTGAGATGAAGATTAACTTATGTCAAAGTGATGGCAAGAGCAAAGCATGGAGGAGAGAAGGGACTGCCCAAGATCCAAAGCATACCACCTCATCTGTGAAACACAGTGGTGGGGGTGTTATGGCCTGGACATGTATGGCTGCTGAAGGTACTGGCTCACTTGTATTCATTGATATTACAACTGCTGATGGTTGTAGAGTAATAAATTCTGAAGTGTATAGGCACATCCTATCTGCTCAAGTTCAAACAAATGCCTCAAAACTCATTGGCCGGCAGTTCATTCTACAGCAAGACAATGATCTCAAACATACAGCTAAAGCAACAAAGGAGTTTTATAAAGCTAAAAAATGGTCAATTCTTGAGTGGCCAAGTCAATCACCCGATCAGAACCCAATTGAGCATGCCTTTTAAATGCTGAAGAGAAAACTGAAGGGGACTAGCCCCCAAAACAAGTGTAGGAGCCATTTTGCGTTTATTAGCTATTTTAGCATATTGTATTACTTTGCATCCTGCTGTATTATTATTTGGACACCGAGAGGTTAATATTAAGCTTACGTATAGGACTGGGAGGACCCAGAGGTATGGCGAGGGTTATGAGTATAAATTCTTCCAGCACTGACGTAATGATTTAGTGTGTGTCAACGAAGAATCTACTGAATACAAGGTTCAGTGGATATATATGGGCGGCACGGTGGCGCAGCGGTAGAGTTGCTGCCTTACAGCGAATGCAGCGCCGGAGACTCAGGTTCGATGCTGACTACGGGCGCCGTCTGTATGGAGTTTGTACGTTCTCCCCGTGACCTGCGTGGGTTTTCTCCGAGATCTTCGGTTTCCTCCCACACTCCAAAGACGTGCAGGTTTGTAGGTTAATTGACTGGGTAAATGTAAAAATTGTCCCTGGTGTGTGTAGGATAGTGTTAATGTGCGGGGATCGCTGGGCGGCACGGACTTGGTGGGCCGAAAGGGCCTGTTTCCGTGCTGTAGAATCTAAATCTAAATCTAAAAATACGAGAAGTGCCTGATGGATAAAAGGTCTGGCAAGTCAGTATAGGTCACGTAGGAACGACGATAAGATATCAGATTCTTACCGAGTTAATGACAAGAGATATGTCAATATGTTTTAAGCAACTTCAAATAAATGACTAACTAACTGAAACGTTGTGAAGATCTCTGTTATTTGCGTGAGGAGGTGTCGCTCCCGTTCCTTCGTCATACGGTAAGCTTTGGGGCTTTATAAGGAAGACGGAAGCTGCCGTAACAACAAGCATAAGCTAAAGATGGCTGCAATACAGACCTAGCAGAGCATCATCAGAGAAGACACCCAGCGACTGGTGATATCCATGAATGGCAGACTTCAGGCAGTCATTGCATGCAAAGGACATGCAACAAAATACATGACTACCTTTATTTACTTGACATTGCTGTGTCCCAAACATTATGGTGCCCTAAAATGGGGGGACTATGTATAAACACCGCTGTAATTTCTACATGGTGAAACCAAAATGTATAAAAATGGCCTTTATTAAAATCTGACAATGTGCACTTTAACCACATGTGATTTTTTTCTATTACAAATCTTAAATAGTGGACTTCAGAGGCAAATAAATAAATGATGGGTCTTTGTCCTAAACATTATGGAGGGCACTGGATCTGTCATGATTGTACATGCTCTAACATGCTATACTCAATGTTATACTTTTACATTTTAATTTTCATTAAAAAAAGAATTATAAAAGGATTGTGGCATAAAATATGCGTCTTTCTTAGGATAGAATTGTTTGGATTAAATTGAGCATGTTTTGACAGATTCTAAATTCCATTTAATACTAATGCAACTGACAGGAGGTTTTGCATTCAGTCAGCAACATTATGATTGACTTTGCTGTAAAATTCATCTTATTAATGCAGAAACTCACAGCTCCTTGATCCATTTAAAAGTGCAAATCTCAACCTTCCTCATAAACTTCCAAATGAATACGTAACGTATATCCATTTAGCAACATGGAAATATTTATTTTCTTCTCTGTTTGTCTTGTAGAAATATAGCTAACTGTTTTTAATATTATTATTTACAAACTCAATACTATTAACTAAATACAAATTACATAGAAATATAATTGAAAAATCCTAAATATATACATGAATTAATTAAGTTTCCATAGAAACTGGAATACGTATCTTCCAATGCCCCGAATGGTATTTTCATTAAAAATAAAATCACTTCAAAATAACATTCAACAATGAGTTCATCATATTAAGAAAGTAACTGCCATACAGAAGCTACACTTCACAATATTTGTCAGTAGGAATGGCTCTCTTTAAGTTTCTGAAAGCTCTTGGGAATGCAACCGCCTCTGCCAGTTCCAAACAGATTATTTTGCTGTTGGCAACAATGAAAAGTAGGTCAGTTTCAAAAGAGAGTGGTACATGATAGCAATGACATTTACTAATCTGTTTATGATGGTTAATTTAGGTGGAAACGCAGCAACACATGACCATCTTTCTCCTTAATAGCACGTCTATTAAAGGCTTAAAACACAATGGGGTTCATAGCAAAATTGTTCCACACACAATCATGTATAGTTTTCTATGTTTAATTTAGTGGAGAGTAAGAATTGGATGCATATGACTATAGAGTCATATAGCACAGAAACAGGCCCTATCGGCCCAACTTGCTAATGCCAATCAAGATGCTACATCTATACTAGTACCACCAGCCCACATTTGCTCCATATCCTCTAAACCTTTCCTACCCATGCATCCATCCAAATGTCTTTTAAATGTTGTAGTGTAGTACGTGCCTCAACTACCTCCTCTATCTTGAAACTAACAGAATTATGGTCACTGGTTGCACAGTGCTGCCATGCTGTTACGTCATCTTTTTGCCTCGCCTCAGTTCCTAAGAGAAGATCAAGTGTAGCCCATTCTCCAGTAAGGCCATCTGCATATAGTTTTAGAAAACCTTCCTAGACACAGGTGGCAAATTCTGCCCCATCTAATCCCTTAGCAATGGGGCAGTCATTGCTATCCAGTCAATATTAGGGAACGGTTAAACGCCTACTAGTACAACCCTATTATTCCTACTGTGATCTGTACTAGATTACTACTAAATCTGTGATTTCCCCATATATATATATATATATATATATACATATATATATATACGTATATACTCCTCTAAGCCTCTGCTGACTATTTAAGGGCTTTATAGTATAATCCCATCAAATTAATCACCTGTTTTTTTTAATTTCTAAGTTCTACTTATATGGCCTTGCTGGCTGATTCACCTGTATATCCTCCCTGACATTCTCCCTAATCAATAATACAACTCCCCCTCGTCTCTTACCTCCACCATTCTCATATCAGAAGCACTGGTACCGCAGAACTTTGTGCTGCCGTTCCTGCCCATACCACAACCATCACAATTCCATGTTCTGATCCATGCTCTCAGTTCATCTGCTCACCAGTGAGGCTTCTTGCATTAAAGTAAATGTAGTTTAGCCTATACGATTTTCCACACTCCCTGTCTCACCTCTGCCTGGACTGCCAAATGAAGTTGCTTGTTTTAATCTCTATATTTGCTTCAGCTTTCTCATATGATGCATTACTATTTTGGGTCCCAACCCCTCCAGATTAGTTTAAACATTTCCAAGTGGCAATCCTCCCCCTCCAGTTTAATAGCACATGGGCAAAAAATAACACTATTGCACTTTGCATTATTATTGTTTGTGTTTGCATATACTGAACTTATTTTTGTTGTTTATTATGATGTTTACAGAGTACTATATTTGGATATTTGTTGCGCTGCTGCAAGTAAGAAATTCATTGTTCCGTTTTGAGACATGTGATAATAAAACTCTCTTGACTATCAGGATCTTTCATTGAACATTATTTTGCTTCAGGGACAGCAGACATTACCATTTGAAATGTTCATGCTACTTGCCTGTATCCTCACAGCTCTGACCTGGGAAGCAGCCCTTAAAGGTGGGAAGCTGGAAGATCGCTGCTTCTGGGAACACGGACAAATATTGAATGCATGATCACAAGTTGGAATGCGGATGGCATTGGCCTCCCTAGGGACAGAAAACCTGCACTGGCTACTGCAGAGCTCAAGCCCTTGGAAGGATTTTTCTATTGTAAGGGGTTATTTAACCATGCAACCCAGAAGCAGGCCTTTGGCCCATGTCTATGCTTTCCATCAATTATCCATTTATGCTAATCTCAGTTATCAGCACATCGTGCACTGTCTTCTAAGCCTGGGCAATTCAAGTGCCTGGCCAGGAACCTCAATGTGGTAAGACAACCATAATTTTTCATCCTATGAACAGGTAATCACTTATCTTCTCTTTACTCTTGGTGTTTCTAGCCTTTAAACGTTGAGGGGACTCCTGCTAAAATCACATGCTGACATGGTGACAAGACTTCAGTTTGTAAACACTTTACAAGAAGTTAGTTTTCAGAGAATTGTGCCCAAGAATGTAGCTCAAATGTATCTGACCCTTTAAATAACTCAATCGAGGAACTTGCAGCATTAGTGAAAAATACTTCTCTGTGAGTCATTATCAAGGCCAACGTGGCATTGGATTGCATTGGAGGCAAAAATCATTTCTCTCTCCTTTACTCTCTCTACACCAATGACTGCACCTCCACAGACTCCTCTGTCAAGCTCCTCAAGTTTGCGGATAACATTACCCTGATTGGGCTGATCCAGTATGGGGAGGAATCTGCCTACAGATGGGAAGTGACACAGCTGGCGTCCTGGTGCCATTGTAACAACCTGGAGCTCAATGCTCTCAAGACAGTGGAACTAATTGTAGACTTTCGAAGTGATCCCCCTCCCCTCCCCCCACTCACCATCAACAACACCATAGTCACATCTGTGAAGTCATTTAAGTTCCTTGGAACCATCATCTCCAGGGACCTTAAATGGGGGGCCACTATCGACTCCACAGTCAAAAAGGCCCAACTGAGGATGTACTTCCTGCGGCAACTGAAGAAACACAATCTGCCACAGGCAATGATGGTCCAATTCTATACTGCTATCATTGAGTCCGTCCTCACCTTCTCCATCATGGTCTGGTTTGGCTCAATGCATTGGATTGCATTGGAGGCAAAAATAATTTCTCTCTCCTTTACTCCAATGGATCGCTCGCACAGCTGAGAAGGTTGTTGGCTGCAACCTTCCCCCCATTGACGACCTGTATACTGCAAGAGCCAGGAAGCGAGCGGGCAAGATCATCTCTGACCCCTCTCACCCTGGCCACAAACTCTTCAAAACACTTCCCTCTGGAAGGCGACTCCGGACTGTCAAAGCAGCCACAGCCAGACATAAAAACAGCTTTTTTTCCACGAGTGATAGTTCTACTCAATAACCAAAGTCTGTAGTCTCTTTTTTGCTCTGGTTTATTTTCACCCACATGTTTAGACCGTAATGGTGTATCCTTATTGTTTTGATGTGTTTATGCTTTATTCTTAATTGTTAACTGTATGTTTGTGTTGTCATTTGTGAGCGGAGCACCACAGCACATTCCTTGTATCTGCATACTTGGCCAATAAACATTCATTCATTCATTCATTCATTCATTCATTCATTCATTCATTCATTCATTCATTTCCAGATCGCTATATACAGGCAAAGTTTGGGCATTGCACTTATTTGAGCAGGCTGGATGCCAGAGAAACACAAATGGTATTAAAAAAAACTCTCCCCCAAAAAGATCAATCCATATTAACAAATTCAGTCTGAAGAAGGGTCTCAACCTGAAAAGTCATGCATTCCTTCTCTCCTGATGTGCTTTCTGACCCGTTGAGTTACTCCAGCATTTTGTGTCTACCTTCGATTTAAACCAGCATCTGCAGTTTTTCTCCTTAACAAATTGTATTATCTGTCTGAGAAATAGGTGCAAAAATAGGCCACAGTTTAAGAATAAGGGGTAGGCCATTTAGAACTGAGATGAGGAAAACCTTTTTCAGTCAGAGAGTTGTGAACCTGTGGAATTCTCTGCCTCAGAAGGCAGTGGAGGCCAATTCTCTGAATGCATTCAAGAGAGAGCTAGATAGAGCTCGTAAGGATAGCGGAGTCAGGGGGTATGGGGAGAAGGCAGGAACGGGGTACTGATTGAGAATAATCAGCCATGATCACATTGAATGGCGGTGCTGGCTCGAAGGGCCGAATGTCCTCCTCCTATAAACAATAGTCTATTGTCTATTGTCTATTGTGGTGCAATCTGAAGTAGTGCAAACAAAAAATAGTCATCAATAGGATGATTCTTTTGGTTCTTAAGCTACTGCTTATCAATGATACTACAGCTGCAAGAATACACAATAAATGCTTGGGCATCTAGCTGATTCCTAATGCCTTAAAGTAAAAATTCCATTACAGGCTTTCCACTTTCTCTATCCCAGTACCATCCTCCAAACCTATTGCTTCCCACGCCGCTTCCTCTGGCCTCTGCGTAAGTTCCGTGCACACTTTGCACACTTCCTTACCCTTGCTCATCTGCTCCTCGAACTCTGCCCCTCAACATTGCTCCAATATTTGCATACTACTTTACAGTTCACCAAGTTCAAATTCTCTCCTGAAGCCCATTCAGAACGGGTATTTCATATTAAGACTTTTGTTGAAACGTCTCTTTGATCAAACTTTTAGTGATTCTTAATCCAAAAGCATCCAGGGATACAACAAAAGAACTAAAAAACAGAGTACTTTAAAATGCTGAGAGACTGAAAGGTGTTGATCTGGGTGGCTTTGCAAACAAATCACTGAAAATTAACATGCAAAACAAGGAACTGCAGACGCTTGTTTACGAAAAAAAGACACAAAGTGCTGGAGTAACTCACCGGGTCAGTTAGCATGCCATGAGAACATAGATAAGTGACTTTCTGAGTTGGGACCCTACTTCAGACTGATTGTAAGGGGGAGGGGGAACAAACCTGGAAAAGAGGAGAGGCAGGACAAAACGTAGCAGGTATATCAAAAAACCATTAAAAAAACCTTCTTGTGTGTTTAACTATTACCTGCCAGGCTTTTCCCTGCCCCTCTTCTATTCCACTTTTCCCTCAATCAATCAAGAGTCCTGATCCGAAACATCACATATCCATGTTATCCAGCAATGCTCCCTGACCTGCTGAGTTACTCCAGCACTCTGTGTCTTAATTTGTCATTTGCAATTCATGAGCAGGTCCCAATGTTATGCGCTATTAATATTTGGAACTGTACAAAGCCTTGCACTAAGTGAATTCATAAGAATAGTGATTTGGCAGCCTTAATCAAACACTTGCAGTATAATTTTCAGGTGTTTTTTTGCAGCACTAAACTTTCTGGCCAATTATAATGAAAAGTTAGTCTTAAAACATGTACTCCAAGTCAAACTGAAATATCAACTGTCACTGGCTTTTATTAATCTTCACTCCTAAGGTCACAGGTAATTCATTAAAGTTATGATCTTGTTTGTTAAAGGCTAGTCATGAGAAATCTTGAGGGGCAATAAAAGGTATGCAAAGAAAAGGTTCCCTGAGGCATTTGTGTCCAAAGAACTATTTGAAATATCGACACAACTGTCTGATAGAAATTAATAATGGAAGAGCAATTTGCAATTCTCCAGCATGACAGTACAAGTCATTATTGGTTTTTCTGTGCAACAGTAGAAAGGGAAGCTGGTGAATGACTCACAAAAATGTGTAAACCATTGAGTACACATAATACCCATGTACAGTGCATGATGCATAATGAAGCTTGGTTCACAAAGACAAGAAGCTGTACTGCTGTGCCAAAGAGAACAAATTTAATCAGGGTCATCAGTTTTTATGCCAGAGGATTCTTCTAAGCATCTGTTTCACCATGCAGTCTTTAAATAAAGGATCAAAACTACAGCTGCATGTGATTTACTGAAGTTTATATAATGTTATTCTGATGTTATTTGTATGAATATACAGTAAAGCCATGTTCATCTGCCAATATGCTCATCATAAACAAGAGAATAAAATGTATTCTAAGCACTTTGACAATGTAATTCAGCAAAATGTGTAACATGAGCAACATGAAACAGCTTGAATTATAATTTTCCCTCTCTTCCACGAGTCTCCCAGGTTCTAATCGGGGGTTTCTCCTCCTGTGCTGAAGAAGATTAATAATGTTCTGTGCTGTCATGAGGCAGATTAGTGAGATGTGGCATCAAAAGATTGCACTACTCTTCCAGGCACTGAGCAACACCCTGATAAAAATATTGAGATACTTTTTACTCATCTATGAGCAAGCTAAGGAAATAAATCCAGTCGTCTTGTTGCCAAATACTGGTAAATATTTGGCTGCCAAGCATCCTGCACATATGCATCAAGTTACTTTCCTCATTTGAATCAAATGTTATGATGTTTAACAACAATTTGTAACACATGAAAACCAGATGGGAAAAATGTTTTTTAAAAGAAAAACTGCTGCATGCATCACCTATTCTTAACAGATGAATGCAATACAGATAAAAATAATTGAGAGCAATATATATCTTGGCTGTATTTCTTATGCTTAATTATTAGATGTGCTTGAATGACTGCAGTTTCCACATAACTGGAGACACTCAATGTCATTCATAACAAAGCAGGTTGCTTGGCTGGTATCGCAACCAACATTATAAACATCACTCTCTCTGCTAAAAGTCTCCTTCCTTTCAATGTGTACTCAATCGCAGGTGCATGGCAGCAACTTGCCAAGGACATTTAAACATCATCTCCCAAACTCAAGATCTCCACCAACTCTAACATGGGCAGCACAGTGATGTAGCAGTAGAGTTGCTGCCTTACAGGGCTAGAGACCTGGTTCGAGACTGACTGTGGATGATGTCTGTGTGGAGTTTGTACATTCTCCCCATGACCTGCTCTGATTTCCTCCCACACTCCAAAGACGTGCAGGTTTGTAAGGTAATTGGCTTGGTAAAATTGTAAATTGTCCCTAGTGTGTAGGATAGTGTTAGTGTGTGGGGATGGCTGGTCAGCGCATACTTGGTGGGTCGAAGGGCCTGTTTCCGTGCTGAATCTCTAAACTAAACTACAATGACAAGGGAAGCAGATACAATGAAATACCATCACCTTAGTGTTATTTTCCAAGTCACAAAACATCTTGGTATGAGAGGAATGAGGAATGAGAAATGAGAGGAAAAGCCATTCTGGTTTAAAATCTAGATCTTTTAATGTTTGTCCTTAGCACTTGCACTAACTGTAAAATATAATAGTGGTTACAACATTAGGATGCACCTTTTTTGGATAACCTTATTGGTAATAAAATACCAGCCACAGGTTGGTTAATTAGGGATTAAGTTTATATTTAATTCATTTGATCAACACCTGGCACTATATTGTTGGAGAATGCTTAACTGAGTAAAGGTAGCAATAGATTGCTTGCAAAGTAGTGTGGTAAAACACAAAGTGTGAATATGAATTTAGGTCACATTATGAAAGCAAATGCCAAAACAACAATGATTGAAATGATGATGACGATATTCAAAATTGCTTTTTAAATACCGAACACACAGCTACAGGCTTTTAAGCTATTTCCAAGAGGTTTTTACATTTCATCACAACCCAGGGAGAGAAGGAAAACAATGTGTTATTCATAGAAGAAAGTAAAATGTAAAAGTTGTACGTTTTTCCCCTTCCATAACGTAATTATGCATGCAGAATTGAAAGGGTAAATAAATCCACTGGAAACCAATGGAAGAGAATTATAAGAGACAGGAAGTTGAACCAAATATGGAATATGTGACCCATAAGAAAAATTAAGAGTTTATAAAGAGGAGACTGTTAAAAAAAACATGAGAAGGCTTTGTTTACTTATTCTCAAGACATTCTGTTCACAAGACGAGTGTCAAGCAATATTACAATACAAGTTGTAATAAAAAGAAAGTAGGTGCGAAAGGCAGGAAGAATTGATAACAACTTTAAATTCACCCATGTATACATTTTTAAATATTGAATAGTGTAGTTGCAAAATTAAAAGGCAAGAAACCAATATATCCGAAGTACTATGTACTAAAGAACTGTAGCATCAAAGATATAAATATTTCACACTAAGATTGTGACTTTGTTTAATGTGGCGGACTTTCCGAGTACAGAACTGTTTTTTGAAGGATTGGGGCAATCAGACGTTTGGGAAGATTAATGGATACAAAGCTGCAAGCCATTTGATCAGACTCTGCTTTGTTTTAGTTGTGTTACACTGATAAATTGAACTGGCTCTCAAGCTTTTTTTCACCAAATGATTCATGATAATATCTAACACCAAGTTGCTCTGCACTTTTGAAATTTGATTCCAGCCACTTTGCTCTGAACCGACGCGCTGAGGGAAATTTGCTGCATAAAATGTTTAATGACTTGGTCATGTTCCCTAGAACCAGGTACAGCAGGCAGACCATGAGATCCATCAATGAGCCCAATGCTTATTTATTTTTTCTTTAAAAATTTAAAAATTGAAGCTATGTAAGAATTCTATAACCAGTTTGTCGTTTATTATTATTTGTACATATGCTTTAAAAAATTAAAGATTAAAAAAATAAAATTTAATTTAAAAAAAAAAAAATGAGCCCAATGCTTTCATATTGGAATTCATCAACGTAGTTAACACCATAAGATAATCAACATCATGCATTTATTTGGTGCCTGTCTTCCACCTGCCTTTCTGTCCCAGTGGAGCACAACTGAGTGAAGGCTATAAATGTGCCATTGACAGAGTGGCAAGAGAAGTCTTGGCTTTAGATTACACCATACTGTCGTGAGTAGTAATTGCCTGGGCTAGTTGACTTACAAGCAACTTAAAAACTCGTAAATGTCAAATGCATTTTTTTTTAAACAAAAGCTTTTAAAAATGTTTGAAAGTGTTTTAAGTAATTAAAAACTTTACATCAAACACAACAAATTTCTTACTCCTACCCTTCTTCCTCAGTCATAAAATCTCACTCTAATGAATGAGCTCACAAATTGTGGGCTAGATATTAAATGGCGTTGAGCAGATTCTCCTGCATGTGCACCAGGGGGAATGCAGAAGATTTGTGTTGGGGGTTCACTGGCAGATCATAGTTGGGGAAATGCTGTAAGGTGGTCAGTGGCAATTCCACATCTTAAGTAGCACTCAC
The DNA here is from genome assembly GCF_053455715.1 of Rhinoraja longicauda. Lineage (NCBI taxonomy): Eukaryota > Metazoa > Chordata > Chondrichthyes > Rajiformes > Arhynchobatidae > Rhinoraja > Rhinoraja longicauda. Next base: position 53,998,375 of record NC_135959.1, read on the forward strand.
TTCAGTACTCAACAACAGTGAACGTTTGTGTTCACATGGAAGCCTGAAACATTTTGGTACTTTGGATGAGAAATGCTGCCAGTTCCAATCGCAGGCACTTCCTTGTAAGTTCCAGACAAGAATGTTTGCCTTTAAATCAACAACAAAAAAAAAATATTGGCACCATGGCCTCCAAGGCTACATTTCATTTTTATAACTCGCAACTCATAATTAAATAAAACACTAAATAATTGGTCAAAAAATCATTAGTCAGACAGTATTAGTATTATGTATTGCAAATTTCATCCATTTTCACGCGCACCTTATTTTATGAAATAATTGAAGATACAATATAGGTTTGGATAACATACTTAAAACTTTCCATCTGACACACATGATAAAAAGATTGGCATATAACACAACGTGCATTTTAATAAATGTAAATATCTACCACCCTCCTTCAATTGTATCACAATAATTACATCATCTTTAGAATAAATAAAATGCTTCACTTTTAACCGTAACAAAATGAAATCTTTAAATCCCATTTAATCCTCCATCTTTATCAAAATTGTTTTCCACAGTAAACTGCGATTAAATAGATGGTCAATAAATCAACACTGGAGCTATTTATTATTTCATATACTTCTGATGAACTGAAATTTAGCTTAAAGTCAAAGTATAAAAAAGTTGTCCAGGATATTTTTTTAATGATTTTTGCTTTAATAAGTATTTTAGTATTTTATATAGTACTTTATACTGTATTATTTTAGTAAAAATAAAACAAAATATAATGGTCCAGATTTCACCACTATCAACTATATCCATTACCCCACTGCTCAAAATGTCTTCCTTAAGTCTCTGGTATTCCTTAATATCTGTAATTTAACTATCATTTTTAATCTCAAGAAATCTCACAGCAACACTGTGAGGTTACCTGGGAAGAATACAGATATACAAATCCTAAATTCAAGAACATCAATTATCAAGAAGATTCTGCTGCAAAGTGAAATAGATATGATTTTTTTCAATGATGCTACAACTAATAAAATGATATATATATATTATTATGTACTCAGATCTGGAGTTAGATGGGGATGTCAAAGTTAGTATTTTAATCACCATCCCAAATTGCTATATAGATTGGAAAACATTATTGTTAATTTTGCCCTCTATTAGGATTTTTGTAGTAAATCTAGTTAGAAACTAAGTCCAACTGCTGTAGTAGACATATTGCACTACAGATAAGTATGTTATGTTCTTCCAGTTTGTATGAATTTTCCAGATCACATAAAAATACGGTGATCCATCAAAGAATTTCTGGTAGAAAGCAGCAAAAAAAGTATCAACATTAGGGCGGCATGGTGGCGCAGAAGTAGAGTTGCTGCCTTACAGCGCTAGAGACCCGTGTTCGATCCTGACTATGGGTGCTGTCTGCATGGAGTTTGTACGTTCTCCCCATGACCTGCGAGGATTTTCTCCGGGTCCTTTGGTTTCCTCCCACACTTTAGTCCCAAAGGTAGGTTAATTGGCTTGGTATAATTGAAAATTGTTCCTAATGTGTGCAGGAAACTGTTAGTGTGTGGGAATCTCTGGTTGACGCAGTCTCGGTTGGCCGAAGGGCCTGCTTCCTTGCTGTATCTCTAAACTAAACTAAACATTACCACACATGTGGGGAAATTGGACACTTTTTCAGTTATATCCTGGTATATACAGTTATATACTGGTATAGACACAAAAAGCTGAACTCAGTGGGACAGACAGCATCTCTAGAGAGAAGGAATGACATCTTTCCAGAGATGCTGTCTGTTCCACTGAGTTACTCCAGCTTTTTGTGTCTATCTTTGGTTTAAACCAGCATCTGCAGTTCCTTCTTACATATATACTGGTATAAATTGGTAAAAGAGGTTCAATTAATTCTGGAGCACATATCTTCTACGTTACTCTCGGCTGTTGCCAGGATCGTGGCCTTTGCAGTTTCCAGTGCAACCCATTCCCTGATATCACCCAAAATTAAGCAAATAATTTTTCCTATCGCATCTCAGTCTGAACTGCGGCCTAACATCGTGGAGCTAGCGGTCCCTTTGCTGGGGATCGACTTTTGGGAGCTCCAACCTCGGGAGCCTGCGGACTTAACATCGTGGAGCTTGCAATCCCTTTGTCAGGGATCAACTTCGGGAGCTGCAACCGCAGGAGCTTTGAACGCCCCGATCCGGGAGCTTCGATCGCCCCGACACGGGAGCTTCGATTGCCCCGACGCAGGAGCTTCGATCGCCGGCTGCGGGAGCTTCGATCGCCCTGACTGCAGATGGTTCGACTGCCCTGACCCGCGGGAGGAAAGGTGGGAAGAAGATAATGCGTTATTGCCTTCCATCACATTGTGCTGTGGTGGATGTTTATGTTAATTTTTATGTAGTTGTGTATCTTGCTGCTTTTTTGGTATGACTCTGGCATATCAAATTCCTTGTATCTTCTTACATGGCTAATAAATTCTTTGTATCTTGCATCTTGTTTGTGATATTCTCACAAGACAGGCCTATTTTGGATAACCACAAGAAAGATTTGAGAGTCAAGTCAGTTAAATAAGCCCTTGTTGAGCACATGGTCTTGATCGGTGGCCCTTTTGATTACATTTTTATTTTATTGCAATGTGCTGATACAACTGAATGACTTGACAGGTCACTTCAGAACCCATTTGAAGGTTGGCCACAATGTTATGAGTCTGGGGTCTCCCATAGGCCAGACAGGCAAGGGTGGCAATTTTTCCTCCTTACAGGATTTGAGTGAAGTGGATGATTCAGAAATTTCACAATCATTATTACCAACAGTTGCTTTTTATCCAGATTATTTAATTAAACTAATTTAAAATTGGTTAATTACATACCCCAAATATACCCAAAATACCCTAATCAAATACCCTGCTGTGATGGCAACTGAATTCATGATTCTGAACCATTAATCCAGGCCTTTTGATTATAACAACTACAGTGTCATTTAATTATAATAAACATGTCCGATACAATGAATAAAGCATTTACCAAATATAACAGCTCAACGCTTATTTTCTGTATTTGTGGAAAATATCATTTGATACTTTTCTTCCCATTATATACTGGCAACTTCAAATATTTGAAATGTTATTTGTTAACTACATTAACTTCGCAATAACATTCAGCAGCCCTGGTGCAATTATGATATATTTTGTTGAAAATATAGTTTTAATAACACCAAGACATTAAGGGTTTCTGTTAATCTCTTGTCGAAACACAACTCTTCATTCTAACTAATCCTTGGTGCCTATTTAATCTTTTAATATATTTTCCTTGATGATTTTCTTCACTTCCCTTCCTGTGAAGTTAGCACAATACTGCAGTACAATTGCATGAGAATTGGCTCTTTTCCAAATTGTCATTTATATTTTAGCATTGGAAAGATATTTAAAACAATAGGCATCAAAGTCAAACTTAATATTGTTCTCACCTGACTTTCACACACAGGGAGTTCCCAGTACAAGGCACTGGACACCAGTGGAGTGTTGAATAAATTACCCTCTTGAATGCCAAGCTAGATGCATTACGATCAAGAGAAAGTCAACTGCTCTTTGAATCTGCTCCACCATTCACAAAGATCATAGCTGATCTTCTATTATTCGTATGTCCCCTGATTCTTTTAATGCCCTATTTATCTCTGTTTTCAATTAATGCAAAGTCTGAACTACCACAACCTTCCGGGATAGAGAATTCAAAAGCGTCACCATCCTGTGAACAAGAAAATTTCTCCTGATCTCAGTCATAAAGACTTTTCCTCAAACTATGCTCCCTGGTTCAAGTCTCCTCAGCCAAGGGAAACATCCTCCCTTCATCCAACCAGCCAAACCCTTTAAAGAATGTCGAAGATAGATACAAAAAAGCTGGAGTAACTCAGCGGGTCAGGCAGTATCTCTGGAGAAAAGGAATAGGTGACGTTACAGGTTGGAACCCTTCTCCGCTGGACCCGTTGAGTTATTCCAGCATTTTGTGTCCATCTTCAGTATAAGCCAGCATCTGAGTTCCTTCTGGCATCCTTTAAGAATGTGGTAAGTTTCTATGAGTTTTCTCCCATTCTTCTAAACTCCAAAGAATACAGTCTACTACATTTCTCCTCATATGGCAAATTTGTAACCCCTGAAACTAGTGTAATAAATGTTTGTTGTTCCCAATAACTATTCTGGCAGCCAGGTTCTCAAAACTCTCCAAAGGATTAGTTATAACTTATGTTGACTTTGCCAAAAAAAGACACAAAGTGCTGGAGTAACACAGCCAGGGGGCATCTCTGGAGAATATGGACTGGTGTTGTTATGGATGAGGATCCTTCCTTATACTAGTCTGAAGAAGGGCCCCAACCTGAAACATCACCTATCCATATTCTCCAGAGATGCTGCCTGTCCCGTAAGTTACTCCAGCATTGTGTCTTTTTTTGTGGACTAGCATGTTCAGTTCCTTGTTTCTATGCTTGACTTTGCTCAATCTTGTTATGCTTTTAAGCACAAGATTTTACATATCTGTTTGATTCCTTTTGAGTCAAGGAGGCACTGAGCATAACATAAATATTGCTGACAGAACATGAAGTTTTTTTTAAAACAAAGGGTTAAACTTGTGGAGTGTGACAATGTTTGCATATTGTATCCTTTCTATTTGTGACACACAAAGTAAATACAGGTCAGATTAGAGGAATTTTACATTAATTAATTAATGAAAGGATATCCATCAGTTTTAGAACTCTTTATCAGTGACATTGTTGAATGACTATTGCGATGGTAGAAAGGGTAAAAACACTGGAACAAGAATTTGGACAACACAATTTGTAAAATGCTGCCTCACAGGTCCAGGTGACATGGGTTCAATACAGATTTCAGGTGCTATGTGTGCGGAGCTTGCACATGCTCCCTGTCATTGTGTGAATTTTCCTCCCACATCAAAACATGTGGTTCAGAGTGTTAATTAGCCACTGTAAACTGCCCCTTGAGTGAAGGTGAATGGTAGAAATTGTGGGTGATTACTGGAAATCCAGGGAGAAATGATGATAGGGAAAATTAGTGGTGAATGGGATCACTCCATGAGCTTTCATAGACTCAACGGGCCAAATGGCCTTCTATGTCATAGGGAAATAGGGAAGAATGGCTCCAAGTTCAATCTGTGGCCACATTTTGCCAGCAATGATAAGGCAATTCGTAAGGTGTCTGAAAAATCACTGCCTTAAATTATTTGGTTTGGCATCCTCCCAGGCCATTACTAAAAATATTTGTGGGATACTGGCAGCCAATTGCATCAACTTTGCTTGCAATGAGAACAATTAGGATGAAGGGATATTTCAGATAGTGCTCTGGCTGGTTTTCCACTGTTGTAGGTTGTCATCAGTACTTTAATTTTGCAAGTGAGACAAATTGGGTAAAGAGATCAATAATATTTAATGGAAAATTGCATCAAAGGATTGTCAATGACAACCACTGTATTACTTTACTGTAGTTCCCCCAGAGTAATCGCCTTCAGAATATTCTGCAACAAACAATGTGCAGTAAAAACAGATATGAGTGTGAAATAGATTTTGATTTTGATTACCTAGGCAATAAACATAGAGATTCCATCACCAACCCAGGCGATGAGAGTACTATTTTCATATTCACAATGGAAATGAAAGTCAGGCTGTCTTTACAATATAAGCTATTTGTTGATATGCAGGAAATAGAAACCAAAAATCTACTGCTGGTATCTCACACAAACAAAATTAAAATAACTTTGGTCAAATTCTGTTAATATCACAAAATTATGGTTTAAATAAACTGTAAAATATATTTTAACTGGCCCATTCTTTTCACAATCCTCCCTCTTCTAAACAATGTGGGCGGCACAGTGTTAGAGTTGCTGCCTTATGGTGCCAGAGACCCAGGTTCGATCCTGACTACGGGTGCTCTCTGTACGGAGTTTGCACGTTCTCCATGTGACCGTGTGGGTTTTCTCCGGGTGCTCTGGTTTCCTCTCATATTCCAAAGACGTGCAGGTTTGTAGCTTAATTGATCAATTGTTCCCACAGTGTAGGATAGAACTAGTGTACGGGATGATTGTTGGTCGGCATGGACTCTGTGGGCCGAATGGCCTGTTTCCATGCTGTATCTCCAATCAAAAATGTTCTATGATATGTCTCAGTGGCTCATCAGGTTCTCATGTGAACATTGCATATCATGGGTGATTTGACGGATAAGCATTACAACTGTTTGTATCTTTAAAAAGTATTCCAATCACAAAATTATAAATCACATTTTCCCCTTTTGTGCTCAGAAATCAACTGTTGCATTGCAGTGCTGACCTAACTGAAAGTAACTAACATAAAGTAAGCATATAATTGAATGATATTCTATTCCATTTTTATTAAAGCTACTGTAAACATTATCTTTACCTACCAGCTAATCAGGAATATACAGACATAGAGTCATGCAGCATGGAAACAGGCCCGTCGGCCCCCAACTTGCCCACAACCAGACCATATTCCATCTACACTAGTCCCACTTGCCTGCATTTGGCCCATATCCTTCTAAACATATCCTATCCATGTACCTGCCTAAATATCTTTTAAACATACTTTTGTGCTTTTTGTCAGTGTTCACTGTAGTTTCTTATTAATGAACACAATCAATTGTGTTCAGTGATGATGATGGAAGATGTACAAAGATCAACACAGGTTGGAGATTATTTAAAACAGACACAAAGTGCTAGAGTAACTCAGCGGGTAATGCAGCATCTCTGGAGAACATGGATGGGTTCAAACGTCACCTATCCATCTTCTCCAGAGGTGTTGCATGACCCGCTATTACTTTAGAACTTTGTGTCTTTTTGGTAATCTGCAGTTCCTTGTTTCTACATTTTTAAATAGATTCATTATTGTAATGAAATAATACAAATAAAATAATAAGAGGGGATACAGTGATATATCAATAAGGATACATATGCGTGGACGAAGAGGACTGCAATTTGATTAAAAGTGATATTGTTGTGCGCACAGTTTGTGGACGCAAGCTTATAAAAGCAATGACGTACCATTTCAAAAGTAAAATGTTGCTGCCAACGCCAGAGAACCATCGACAGAAAGATAATGCATTACATGCAGGTTTCAGAAATGCAACCATTCATTTTACGCAAGCAATAAAAAATAATGGTAGCTGCAGCGTATTTTTCGCGGTTTGGTTCAGAAATAATGCGAGCTGAAGGCAAAGTTGCGCGCAGTACATCAGGGCAGGCGGGCGTTCAAATGCATGGTCCATCGGCCAATTACGTATCATGCGTTTACAAAGTTGTTAAAAGGCACCAGGTAACCGAGGGATCAAATCATTAATTTTGTCATCACCACCACAGGTTTGAAATAATAGGACTCGCAGTTCAACCCAATGCAACAGATTTTGTGTCTGTCTACATTGTTTTCCTTAAACCGGTAACATTGGCGGGGCTGATGGCAAAGTGTTTATCTATTCGGGGGTTAGTTGCGAGAGAGGGCGGTGAGGGGAATGAGTGGCTGAGGGTTACCTCCGGCAGTTGCCGACACCTGCCGTGTGCCTCCACCGGGTCGGCTGGCTGCTGCTGTCGGGTGAAGCGATTGGCACTCGGTCGCCAAGCACCCCGGCGCGGCTCCTGATCACCACCGAACCGGCTCTCCTACCCGGTCTCTTCTCGTTGAATCTCATGTTGCAAACGCATCTCAAGGCACAGAACTAAACCTGGGCAGTGGAAACAGTGAGGTCCCAAGCAATGCAGAAACTGCCAAACGGCAGCGGCGCTTTTAAGAAAGAACCGATTATATAATCAGTGCAGTTCTGTCACTCTTCATGTCAATTAATCGAGTAAAACTGACTCTGAGCATAAAGGATAAATAAACATTAAATAGGTCAGGGAGATTGTCCCCCAATTGTATTCCACTGAGATCGGATTGTAATTTCCCTCGTCCCCCCTTCGGTGAAAGCAAATCTCTATAACTGGAAGAGGAGGAAATGATCCACTGACCTAAATATTTTTCCAAACATCTGTGACCTTTTTCTGCCTCCTGTGGGTGGAGACAGGCGCGGGTCCAATGAGCGGAGCCAAGAGAAATCTGCGGCAGGGAGGTGAGGTTGCTGTGGCGGGTTGGGGTATGTTTGCCATGCTTGGCACGTCGAAGGGTTTCGGCCCTCACAAGAGCCTTGCCCGACTCACTGTGGAGGGGGGTTAATTCATTAACAAGGGACGGCCGCGCAATTCATTGAGAAATCGGCGTGATGCAAGTATTGGCGGGCAAGAGACGAACCCTCCTCTTGGTTCACTCCGAGCTGACAGCACATTGACGCTGGCTGCACGGCGAAGTGCGGGCTTTTTTTTCCCTTTTGGAAAGTAGGTCAGTAACTTCGATGCACTGTCTTCTTCCGTCATTGCGCTCAAATTAGACACTTGTTATGTAAGATGTTACGACGTTTCGAAATACGGCATGAAGCTGCTGCGAAGTGTACCTGCGATTCTGAAGCGTTTCGCTGCGCTGGAGTGAATGGCAAGCAGATGAAAACAATTGCGCAGTCAAGCATCAAAAGACAACAGTCCAACACTCGAACAGCCACAAAAAGCTGGTGTAACTCAGCGGGTCAAGCAGCATCTACACATTTAGTCCAGAACCTAGCTAGCCCGGACAACGCCAAATAAAAAAGGCAATTGAAAATCGCGTTAAAAGTAATTCAAAGGGTTCTCGCCGTCTTGACACAAGTGATCAACATTCATTGTTTATTTTGATGGGAGCGCATTGAGACTGAGGGGTGCTCTTCTGAAGACGTATAAAATAATCAGGGGACTAGATAGTGTAAGAAAATAACTGCAGATGCTGGTACAAATCGAAGGAATTTATTTCACAAAATGCTGGAGTAACTCAGCAGGTCAGGCAGCATCTCAGGAGAGAAGGAATGGGTGACGTTTCGGGTCGAGACCCTTCTTCAGACTGAATAGATAGGGTAAATGCACAGTTTTTTAAAACCCAGAGTAGGGGAATCATAAACAAGAGGGCATATGTTTAAGGTGAGAAAGGAAAGATTTAATTGGAACCTGAGGGGCACCTTTTTCATCAAAGGATGGTGGGTATATAGAGCGAGCTGCCAGGTGAGATAGTTAAGGCAGGTAGTTTAGTTTAGTTTAGAGATACAGCGCAGAGATTAGCCCCGGGCCTTTCAGCCCACCGAGTCTACGCCTACTAGTGAGTCCCACCCACAAACACTATGGACCTTTTACGATTTTAACAAGCCAATTCCTACTAACCCATGTGTCTTTGGAGTGTGGGGGGAAACTGGAGCACCCGGAGAAAATCCATGCAGGTCACGGGGAGAACGTACAGACTCCGTACAGCACCCGTAGTCAGACTCAGGATCAAACCCGGGTCTCTGGCGCTGTAAGTCAGCAACTCTAGCTCTGTGCCGCACCGTACTCTAACAACATTTAAAAGACATTTGCATAGGTAAATGGATAGGAAAGGATTAGAAGGATATGGACCAAACATGGGCAGGTGGGGTTAGTGTAGATGGGACATCTTGGTCATCAAGGGCAAATTGAGCCGAAGGGCCATCTTCCATGCTCAATAACAATATGTCTCGTGTATCATATCAATTTGACACCAACCTATTTTAATCTGCCGACATCTCACAGTTTGCTGACCCGTGCTGCATTTGGGAGCTAATTGACTCTAGTGAGTCGAGATCTGAACCCATAATCTGCCTCAGAAACATGTTTCACATCTGAGCTACAGCTGACAAATTTACAGTCCAGTGGCTGTTGGTAGGCAATTGCACAGTAACGTTGATCTTACTAGTCTGCTCTTCACAACCCAGGTTCGATCCTGACCTTGGGTGCTGTCTGTGTGGAGTTTGCACGTTCTCCATGTGGCCATGAGATTCCTTCAGTGGCTCTGGCTTTCTCCCACATCCCAAAGATGGGTGAGTTTGTAGTTTAATGGGCCTTTGTAAATTGCCCCGAATGTGTAGGGAAAGTGGGATAACATAGGACAAATGTGAATGGGTGATCAATGGTTGGCGTGGACTTGGTGAGCCAAAGGGCCTGTTTCCTTGCTGTAGAACTCAAACTAAAACTAAACTGAAGCTCTTATGGTTGTAGGAGTGGTTTAGGTGGTGGGTCAATTTGCTATTTAAAATATCATGCGTTTTGTTATAATATAAATATACCTGAAAAACAAATTTGTTGAAAGCAGTGCACCAGTATTCGCATTGTCACTGCACACCAACTAGAAACGCTGATAATGTTAATGAATCGCCTACCAAACTAAAATTTAATCCAGTTCCACCAACCAGTTTGACCTAGTTTGGAATGAATGACAAACAGCCTCAAAGGTGTTGTCTTTGATCATTTCATAATGATTGCAGCATAAGAATAAGCCTTAAACTGAAATGCACAACACAAAATGCCCTAAACAAGTATGTACTGGAATCCCAAATGGCACCATTTCACAGTCCCAACTGCAACTGGCCATAAACTGCAGCTTCCATCCAGTTATCCGGCAAACTGTCAAGCCTCTTCTTGCTCAGCCATCTTCAACCTTAATGTCCCGTGGGCGCCTCCCACAGCTGACCTTGGGGCGCTGAAGGCAAAAACCGCCTTCTTCTTAACCGCCCTCTGTCCAGCATCCATCGCTGTCTCCCTCCACCTCTTCACCGGTTCCCGGTGGCCGGGCTCGGTGGCTTCCACGGGTTATGCAGCTCGCCACGCACGACTCGCCGACAGTACACATGCAGTAGGGAGCCCATGTCATGGGGAGGTTCAGGTAGATTAGCCCAGGGTTTGGTAAATGGGGAGGAGGTGACTGGCCCAGCACATGGAGATTACGATTAAATCAGGGACATTAATAGAACCATTTGGAGAGAATGGGATCAAAGAGACTGAGAGCACGACCAGGAAAGAGTTGTCAGGGAAGCCAGCACCAGCAGACAGATAGATGGATTGGAGAGAGCGACAGGCCATTTTAACATGTTCACCGTTTCCGCCCAGTGCTTTCCGGATTTAAGTTGCCTAATTAACATGATTGCGATAAATCCATGAGAGAGAAATATAATTCCGTAATAGTCATAATTTCTTCAAAGAATTCAGAAGCTTTGAAGCTCTGTGCTTGTGAATTGATGTATTTTGTTGGCATAAATCTTTAGCTTGAAATATAATAGAATATGTTAAAAAGAATTTTAAGATGTCTCTTGCAGGATCAGGAGGTAAAACAGATTGATGCCATCTCTGAAGCTAAACTTTGTCAGGCACATGGCCAATCTAAAAATATAAACTAACCAAAGCAACATAATAACCTTTTTTTGTAAACCATTATTAACAAACTTTTTGAAGTGGAAAGGATGTGGTACCATATCCATCAGATGACAGATGGAAAATAACTACACATTAACCATGTGCTTAAGAATCCAAATGGAGGAGTTTTTATCTCTATGGATCTCTATGAAAAAAAATACTGGAAATGATTTCATATGTACAGTTTTTACCCCAGGGCCATACGAGAACTGAACACTACCTGTGCACTAGGCAACACCGTTAAAAAATCTTGTACTTAATTTAATTGTATTTATGTATTTATTTGTTTTTGCATTTATTGCATATATGTTTGTACGCACCGTCAGGATTGGCTGTTTTTTAATTTCGTTGTACTCGTTGCAATGACAATAAATGAATATTATTATTATTATTATTATTATTATTATTACGGATCAGGTCTCATGAAGTGCTTTTGCCTATTCAGAGCTACATTCATCTCTGATTTGTAGAAGCAGCTACCACTTCCATATTCATCCATCATCACCCCCATTAGAACAGGATGGTAGAAATATATAACTGCAGCATACTGAATCAGAAGCTACTTCCATAACATGAGCAGAACTGCACACATTTATTATTTGCCTGCTAGAGATGCTAAAATAGCCCAAAGAATCCTCACTATTGAACTACTTTATTGCAGGATGTTAATCAGTTAGGAAAAACCAAAGCCAAGAAATAAAGTGGAGTACATGCTGAAGTTAGGAGATAAGAAGGAACATTTTATGGTCTTAAAAACGTTTTGAGCCATCCCCTAATTCAAGTCCAATAATTTCAGATAAATGTCTGAGATATTTTCATTCTGGTTTTATGCACTCTTGAAGAAGTTGATGAGGCCAATCTGGGAACCACAGATTCTTACGTTGATGAGCAGGAAGTGCCCAATGGGGCAGTGGGTCAGTAGTTTGTGAGATAGAGAACTCCTTCCTTTTCACAGGACTGTTGTGTGCTCCTAGTGCATAGATTTGAGGTTCTCAATGCATTTCAGAAGCTGCTTCTTTACTTTGAGGCATTGTATTGAGAGATTGCCAGAAGACAATAGAGATGTTGCATTTCTTCAAAGACGATTTCAGCACATCCCTCAGTCTTTTCCTCTGTTCACTTTGCAATTTAAACCCATGACAGAGTTTGCAATAGTGAACCTGTTTCAGGAGTCTGGTGTTGGACATATGTACAAAAGAAGTAAGCCAATTGAATGTAACAAGAACATTTGTGCTGAGTGTTAGCCCGAAAAAGGACACTCTTATAGATTTGCTTTGTTGGTCAGTCTTGGTGTGATTTTTCCAGTGGTCTGAGGTGCCTGCTGTAGGTAATCCTTATCTCAGAACGATATGAGATGCTGCTGCCAGATGATTTGGGCCAAGTCTGAATTCTTGATCTTCAAACACCTCTTATCTAATTTGACATAAGGTCACTTACTGAAAACGAGGGATAGGGGTAGGGGAAGATATAAAATATACCTATTTTAAGACCGGAAACATGACCCTGATGAAGGAACTTTAACCTAAAAAAATTAAAAAATGAGCTGTTTCCCTTTTGCTATCTGATTTGCTAACTGCTTCTGAAATGTTCTGCTTTCATATTAGATTTCTAGCAATTCTAGTTTGTTTATGTTTGTTTATGTCCATCATGTAAGAACTAGATTGTCTGGAAAACTTACAGGATTTCCTTTATAAATAATCAATGAATATTTTGCATGTTGTGCACCTCAAAGTTAATATCTGTATATATCATTTAATTCCCACAGAATCGGATGGGAACGATGTATTCATGTATACACCTGTAATAATCTCCCCTGTCTTGGTCCCAAACATATATACATTCTTCAGAACATCCATCAAAGTATCTTGCTAAGCCTCCTTAACCACAGTATGTTAATGAACAGAGCTAACTCTTCTGACCTATGTGACAAGAATGCTGAATTTCAGGGGAAGTTTTATTGGGCAAATTCGTAAAGAGCACAGAAAGATTCCCATGATTGGAATGAGCCATTTAGAGCTATGGTTGGCTACAATGAGCTGAATCTATATTTCAAAGCATGACTGAAATCTCTAACAGATGGAAAATGCAAGAAGTGATGGACAAGTGGTAGCATGCCAAATAGAAACTCTTATTTTGTTTGGTATCATTCCCTTTAAATATAAACAGTAAGTTAGAGGTTTTTTTTAAAAAGCTAACAGGGAACCACAGGCATGCTACCTATGCTGGAATAATTATTGTTATGGTTTTTCTGCTGATGAACTTCAGTGTATGCTAAGCACACAGATTTTAACTGATCACTTTGGTTAAGGCCAATCAAATATCATTTGAACCAGATAGGCACAAAATGCTGGAGTAACTCAGTGGGACAGGCAGCATCTCTGGAGAGAAGGAATGGGTATTGTTTCGGGTCGAGACCCTTCTTCAGACTGACTTCAGGGGGGAGGGAGATAGATAGATAAGGAAGTGTGAAGGTGTGAAAACAAGGCAAAGAGAATGGAGATCAAAGAAAATGTAGAATAGATCATTGTTAGCTGGGAGAAGGTAACAACAAAGCAGACAGAGATAAAATGTAGTCATAGACAGTAGACTGGTCAGAGAACTGGGAAAGGGGAGGGATGGAGAGAGATGGAAAGCAAGGGTTACTTGAAGTCATTTGAACTAGGTTAGCAGTAAAGCATATATTGCGACTTTTGGTAATGGATAAAGAAGCAAAATAACAACCATCATTTAGCTGGAGTTGAGTCATATTACCCACACACTCATGGAAAAACATGTAAATACATGTGGAATACTTTTTGCTAAATCTTGCACTCATTACATCACTCAACAGATGAAAGGTCAACAGCCGTGCATATAATAGTCCTAAACCTGCACCATGAAATTAAAATCAGATTACTTTTTATTATTGTTGATTATGTGCACAAGTGCAATTTGTCTTTCATTCACAGAATGGGTGTGAATTTGGCAAGATAGGCATTGATTGTTCATCCTTAATTGTAACCAAACTGATTAACCTGATAGGTAGTGTCAACAGGCAGTAAATCTGTGAGATGAGTCTTTAGTCATGTATAGGCCAGACAGTAGAGACAGCAGATCTCCATTATGAAGAGCAGCAGTCAACCAAATTGGTGCATGGAAGGACAGGGGTATTACATTGAAGAAGCAAATAGTATGTGTGGAACTAAAGGGCCAGTCCCACTTTGGCGATTTTAAGGCGACTGCCGGCGACTAGGCTGTTGCCGACAGTTCGCCGGGGTGTCGCAGGCATGATCATGAGGAGTCTTCAAAGAATCATAGTGGATCTCGGCACGTCGCTGAGAAATCAACCAGATTGAAATTTCTCAGCGACAGCTGGCTTGTCGCCAGGTATCGTTGCTTATTGCGAGCGCTGTCGCATGCTGTCCCCAGGTTTGCTAGGTTGTCTTAGATGCATTTAAAAGTGCGTAATATTAAATTAAGTAAAGTCATTTGAAGATACCATAAAATACTTGTGTTTAACCAATGTATTTACCGTCAGGCCTTTGACAGGTAGATTGGAGGCGACAGTTTGACGGTCAGGTAAGCGTGGGAATTTTTGCGATGTTTATGGCCATTAGCGATTACATTTAAAGTAGGTTCCCAACCTAGATATGCAACCCAGAAACCAGATATGCATCTCCTGTACATTTTCAAAGAATGCCCACAGTCTGCACAAAAATCAATTTAACCACGTTTAAAATTAAATTTCTTAATACTGCTATTAGTAAACTGGAAGTCAATCCAGTTTATGCCTTGTTACCGTGAAGCTTGGTTTTCAAGTAACCGGGGCAAGATGTTACATTTCAAAACTCTCAAGTAATTACAGACTTATCAGTGATTTCAGCGAAAATTAGGACGCCGGAGAAGCATTGATAAGCGTGGGAATTTCGCGATGTTTCTGAAGACGGTGTAATCGCGACCGGACTCGGCATTGTCGTGGTCATTGTCGTAGGGTAAAATAAAATTTTGGTGATCTGCTACGACTTTAAGTCGCCGGCAGTCGCCTAAAAAATCGCCTAAGTGGGACAGGCCCTTATGTCAGCAGAATCACAGAACAGTTACAAATGGCAAGGAAGTCACTTGGTCTTTCAAATCTATACTGGGATAATGTACAAGTGCTTGAAATGTGCCATTTTCCTATCCAATCCCCATGGCTTTGCATGTTTTTCCTTTCAGATACTTATTCCCTTCCCTTTAGAATAATACAATTGAATCTTCACTACCACCGCAGACAGTTCATGCCAGAGCCTAATTATTTGCTGCATTAAAAATGTTTCACTCATGTCACTTCTGGTTATTTTGTTCATCACCTTCATTCTAAATCCTTTGGTTTTGTACCCCCTACTAATGGAGACAGTTTCTCCCTATCTGTTCTGTCTAGATGCTGTGATAGCAAATATTACTCTCCCTTTGAAATCTTCTGCAGCCTGTTAAAATGTAACACAAGTTAAATAGTACAGGTGAAGTCCTGCTGCTGTAATAATGGTTCCTGGAAAAACTGCCCACTATTAATACGGAGAAAGACGTGCTTTGATAGTGATAATTTGTACTATTATTAATAAACTGGGGGTTTTTTTCTTTAGCTATATCTATTTTCTGTCCATCATGGAGGCTAATTTAGTTCTAATTTGGAATTTCTTCCAGTTGATTTATTTTTTTATTTCTAAAACAAAAAATCATGGGATACCAAAATACTAAAGTTATCAACTTTAATGTTTCAATTGTAGCACAGCTTTGAAAATGAAACATTTATGTGAATGCATTTTATTCCGTCCCCTCTAGCCTCTTCTCAATTCAAACTCTAAGATTTGGAGTCCTCAATTGCTTCCTTTGTAATGCTGCCCAACCACTCAAATATTTGACCCTAGTTGTTTCTTGACATCCTGGTTACAATAAAACTCCATTAAGCTAGCACAAGCAAACCGGCAAAATTTCTGCACTAACACACTTTTAATTTACGTTTTTTTAGATATTACAAAGAATATTGGAACAACATAGCACAGGAACAAGCCCTTTGGCCCATCATGTCTGTGCCAACCATAATGCCAGTCTAACTAATCAGATCTGCCTGCATTTGGTCTATATCCCATTATTCCCTGCCTGTTCATGTATCTGCCTAAATGACTCTTAAATGTCTCTATCACATCTCGTTCTACCACTTCCTCTGGCAGCATTCCTAGCCCATACTACTTCTATGTTTTAAAATGTGGAGAAAAATACTTATAATATTTACATTTATCAGGTTGTCTATCAGCCTCTGATGCTGCAGGGTAAACAATCCAAGTTTGTCAAACTTCTTATACCTAATACTTTCTCATTCAGGCAACATCTTGATAAACCTGTCCCGCTGAGTTACTCCAGCATTTTGCGTCTATTCTGGTAAACCTCTTCCACAGCGTCTCTGAAGCCTCCACATCTGGTGTTGTGCCAGACAAGAACTGCATACAATATTCCAAATGTGTCCTAATCAAAGTTTCATACAGATGTAATATGACTTGCCAACTTTGATGCTCAATTGACACCCAATTGATGAAGTCCAGTAACCATACATGTGCTTTACCATCAAATCTAATTGTGATACCACTCTCAGAAATACATGGATTTGCATCCCAAGATCCTTCAAATCATCGCTGCTCCTAAATGTCCTGCCATTTACTGTATACTTTTGTATTTGAACTCTCAAAATGCATTATTTCACACTTTTCTGGATTAAATTCCATTTCTCTGCCCAAATTTTCAAGTGATGTTTCAGGTCAAGACCATTCTTCAGACTGACCATGGGAATGGAGGAGAAGAAAGCTGGAAAAAGGGAGGGGCAGAACATTATGTGGCAGGTAATGGTGGATATGGGCGACGGGGTGTTTTCATGGGCAGATGGTTGGAACAAAGGCCAGAGATAAAAGCAGAAGGCATGAGACAGAAATGCTGATGTTGATTAATACACAAAAGAACACAAAGTGCTGGAGTACCAGCAGATCTGCAGCATCTCTAGAGAACATGGATAGGTGATGTTTCGGGTCAAGACCCTTCTTCATATAGGAGAGACAGGATTGATGAGTTGCAAATTATAAAGCCAGGGAGACGAAAGTAGTGGCAGAGGTGCGATGGGAGAAGGAAGGGAGAAATAGGTTGGAGTGCAGGTGAGGCAGAGGGGAGGGGGACAGGGGAGAGGGTTAGTTAGAGGTTACCTAAAATTGGAGAATTCAATTGTCTTAATGTTGGGTTGCAAGCTACCCAAGCAAAATATGAGCTGCTGTTCCTCCAGTTCACATGTGGCTTCATTGGCAATGGAGAATACCAAGGACAGGTCAGTATTGAGGAGGAGAGTTAAAATAGTTAGCAACCGGGAGATCCAGTAGGCCTTGGCGGACCAAGCACGGGTTTCTGTGAAACAGTGGTAGTCTATGCTTGTTCTCACCAACGTACGTGCCATATTCGGTATAGATAGAGTTGTAAAGAAAGTGTAAAGTATGCGTGCTTTCATAGCTCGGGGCATTGAATGTAAGAGTCTGGAAGTTATGATGCAACTTTATAGGACATTAATTAGACCACATTTGGAGTTTTGCATACAGTTCTGGTTGCCCCATTATATGAAGGATGTGGAGGCTCAGGAGAGGGTACAGAGGACGTTTACCAAAATGATGACTGGATTAGAGGTCGTTGCCTATAAGGAGAAATTGGACAGACTTGGAATATTTTTTCTTTGGAACACCAGATTGACAGAAGACCTAATAGAAATATATAAAATAATGAGAGGCATAGAGAGGGTAGACAGTCAGAACCTTCTTCTTAGGGTGGAAATGTGCAGGGCAATTTTGTTCTACTCAGAGGGTTGGCAGATGCCTGAACACACAGCCTGGCATGGTGGTGATGGAGGCAGAAACTATTGTGTTGTTTGAGTGTCTTTTAGATAGGCACATGGATATGCAGGGAATGAGGGATATGGATCATGTGCAGGCAGAGATTAGTTTATCTTGATATCATGTTTGGCACAGACATTGTGGGCCAAAGGGCCTGTTGCTGTGCTGCACTCAATGTTCTAAACAAAATATCCTGATATTAGTGTTAGTACATTTGAACAAACGTTTGTTTAGAAACCTGCTGATTTATCATAACACATTTTAAGATAAGAGTATTTGTAGGACGTAGTTGTAAAGTGTTTGGGTACTCTTTACTGTTCCTAATTGCTGCTCAGTATAAAAATATATCCAGCAGAAATAGGTCAAAGATAAGATCTCCCTAAAACGTAATGACTGGCAATATTAGTCAACGCTAAGCCACCCACTAACTGCCTAATGAAGACAGGCTTGTTTCCAGACTTTGGCAACAGAAGCTGATTACTAACAAAATAATTTTACCTCAAAATATACGGCACTGTTAAAAAATGGGTGAGACACATTATGGAGCATGTAAGCATTTAATGTCCATTCCCATTCAGCTGGATGCAATAGTGCACCAGTGGAATCGCTGGATCAATATCTGGAGGTCTGGAAGAATGAATATGAATCTACCATGGTGGCTTGGGAAATAAGATTAAGATAAAAGAAAGTTTGGAATTAAGTATTAGTAATAGGGGGTCATAATAATTTTTTGGATTATTATTAAAAAACAACCAGTTCACTCACATTTTCCAAGGGAAAAAAATCAGTACTTTACTATGACCTATGTGGGCATTTATGTGGACTGATTGCGTGTGTGCATAAAGTGTAGCCATCTTGGTTTTGAGCAGACTAGACAGAACATGCATATCGGAGAATTATGGATGCAGGCCAGACCATCACACAAAACAATCTCCCTTCTATTGACTCCATCTACAGTTCACGCTGCCTCGGCAAAGCCACCAGCATAATCTAGGATGAGTCCCATCCTGGACACTCCCTCTTCAATCAGGCAAGAGGTACAGAAGTGTGAAAATGCACACCTCCAGATTCAGGGACTGTATCTTCCCCGCTGTTATCAGGCAACAGAACCATCCTATCACCAACTAGAGAGCTGTCCTGAGCTGCCATTTACCTAATTGGATTTTATCTCGCACTAAGCGTTATTTCCTTTATCCTGTATCTGTACACTGTGGACAACTTGATTGTAATCGCGTATAGTTTTTTTCACTGACTGAATAGCACAAAAAGAGCTTTTCACTGTACCTCAGTACACGTGACAATAAACTAAACAGTTGTCACATAGGCATTGAGAAGTGATAGAAGAGAGAGAATTTTGGATAGATTAAATTAAATAAATTGGTCAGAGAGAACAAAGAAAAAAGAGAAACAGAAAAAACAACAAATTCAATGGAATTAAGCCTCGACAGTTTCAATGAACAAATAAAAGCTTTAATTTTACAAACAAGTTTTATGTGCTTATTGGTTCCTGCAGAAACCAACTAGTGTGTAATGCCATTTCTTGGTGGCTGGAAGAAATGTAAAAAATCATTGAGAGTTGTAAACAGAATTGAACAATTGAGCAAAGGCAAACATTACCTGGTGAATGAGGTGTCAAGCAATTGACATTTCCAATTGATCTAATGGAGGAGGATTCTGTTTTACTGTACCAATTAAAATTATAGCAATGAGAAAACAACTGTGGGGAAAAAAATCCTGTAAGAAATTATTTGAAAAAAATAGCTAAAGTGTGGAGGCACAAATTAGGACTTGAAAAGGAAGAGTCTGACATCTGGTGTGTGAACAAAGAATGCATAAATAAATCACCCAATAAAGCTTAACATTTGGTAATTAATTGCAAGAGTGAACTAGATTATGTGATTGTATCTCTTTCCAATGAGACAGAGTTCCCACAGCACTCTTGGATAGAGAATACCACACATTTACTACCCTCTGGGTGAAGATATTTTTTCTTGTCCCCATCCTGAATGGCTGGTCCCTTATTTTGCAATCCCCGATTCTGGACACACCATCAGTTGTGCATTCACCCTATCAAGCTACATAAGAATTGTTAATTTTAATTTACAATTTAGCACATTAAATTAGATAAATCCCAAGGCCCTTCCAGTGCATCCTCAGAACATGGGAAACTAGGGAAGTAATTGTGGAGGCCCTTGCAGGAATCTTTGGCACGAGTGAAATTCCAGAAGACTGGAGAGTTGTTGATGTTATTGTAGCGAGTCTGGAAGCGGATGTGTGTTGCAGACGGAGTTTATTACATGGGCAAACTCCATGACAATCGCAACACTCAAAAACTGTAGACAACTAACAAAACGTCTTCATCAGACGAAGTTCAACACTAGACTGCTTGCCCCTCCCGCGCTGGCACGCCCCGTGACATCGCTAGCCAATCTGAGGGTTCAAACTCTTCCAGCCAATCCCCATGTCCCTACATGATACTGTTATTTAAGATCAGCCTTTGTGCCTGAGAAATAGTGTCTCACGATTCAGGTTTTTTTTCAAAAAAGGTCACCAAGAGGATTGATGAGGGCAAGGCAGTGAACATTGTCTATGTGGAATTTAGGAAGACCTCTGCCTAGCTTATATGGTAGGCTAGTCTGGAAGGTTAGGTTACATTGAATGCAGTGAGCTAGCCAATTGGATTCAAAAATGGCTTGAAGAAAGGTGTCCACGGATAGTTGTGGAGAGTTGTTTTCCGAATGGAGTCCCATGTCCAGTGGTGTGTCTGCAGGGGTTGATGCCATTGCCGTTTGTTATCTGCATTAGCGATTCAAATGACAAAGTTTGCATTGGCAGATATACCAAAATTGGTAATTTGGTGGACAGTGACGAAGGATATCCACGTTTACAACAGGATCTAGATCAGTTGGAAAGAAGAGTTTCGAAATGGCAAATGGAATTTAACTCTAACAAGTGACAGGTATTATTACACTTTGGTACGTCAAACGAGGGCAGAATTTACAGTAAATGGTAGAGCCCTGGAGAGTGTTGCTGAACAGAGAGATCTGGAAGGACAGGTGCATGGCTTCCCGAAAGTGGTGGTTCAGGAGGACAGTGTGGTGAACGCAGTATTTGGCACACGACTTCATTGGAGGGTAGAGCACAAAACATTGTGACATTATGATACAGCTGTAACAGGTCATTGGCGAGAGCACAATTGGAATACATTCTGTGGTTCTGGTAACCCAGCTACAGGAAGGATGTCATTAAATTGGAAAGGGTGCAGAAGAGATTCACCAGAATGTTACTAGGCCTTGAGTTATCGGAGGAGACTGGGACTTTTCTCTTTGGAGAGTATTAGTATGGGGGGGCGACCTTTTTGAAGTATCCAAAATCATGGACAAAGTGAACACTCAAATCTTCCTTCCCCTCTCCCCACCAGCCAGAGTAGAGGATTCTAAAATTAGAGGGCATAAGCTCAAGGTGAAAGGGGAGAGATTCAAGAGGGACCTCAGGGGCAAACTTTTCACTCAGAAAATAGTCCATAACTGGAACAAGCTGCCAGAGGAAGCTATAGAAGCAGAAACACTTACAACGTTCAAAAGATGTGGACACATATGGATAGGAAGGTTCCAGAAGGATATTGTCCAAATGCAGGGAAATGGGACTAGTCCAGAATGTTAACTTGGCTGGCATGGACAAAGTGGGCCGAGGGGCCTGTTTCTCTGCTGTACAGCTCTTTGATTGAAGGACTCTAAATTAGTAATTTTTAATGTTGAATTTAGCTTTAAAAACACTTTCCTTCTTAATTATGATGGAACATAGAATTAATTCCTATTTTGGAACAGGACATGAAAATTAATTCAACAATGCAAGAAGAAACTAGTCCATCTGTTTCTCCCTAATCACTTCCATGGATGTGAATCACATGGCTTCAAGCTGACAAAATGTTGGAGTAACTCAGCGGGTCAGGCAGCATCTCGGGAGAGAAGGAATGGGTGATGCCTCGGGTCGAGACCCTTCTTCAGATTGAAAATATCCCATGGTTCATAAATGCTGGTAGCAGTCTGGTTCACTGACCAGGCTCATAAGTAAAGTAACAAGGCAAATTTGTAGCATAATTGATTACAGTGTGCTCTGAGATGAACACAATATCATTCTTGCCCAATGAATGGCAGAGCACTTCCTCCTCGCATTACTAGCCATTTTTATATTATTCGTATCCTGGAAGCACTGAATTTATTCTAAATGACTCCACAGATGCTTTCAGGCAACTGTTGCAATGGGCATTACTACTGAAGTATGAGCATCAACTATAAGTATTGACAGGCTCTCTTACCAATCTAGAGTGGTCCATGCATTAGAATTGCCCAATTTACAAAATATTCTCTTACACCAGAAATTATTCAATTTTGATCAACTGGGGGTTCTTCCACAACACATCACTCCAATACATGCATCTATAGAAGGGTCCATATCCTATGATTTGCTTAAGAGACCAAACTAATACAAAGTAACATTCCGAGGATCTAAAAAACCAAAACGTTGCCCGTCCATTCCCTACACAGATGCTGCCTAACCCATAGAGTTCCTGCAGCACTTTGTGCTCTGATCAAGATTCCAGTATCCTCAGTTGCTTGTGTCTCCAATACACACAAGATCATTATAACTAGGAACTGCCCAGATATACATAGAAGCACAATTGATGTCTCTTTGTTCTCAATCTGAGTTTTTCACAATAACGATCAATAATGCTTCTTTCATTATGTGTACCAACATGCTGAAAGGTGCAATTTGTAGCATTGTGTTATTAAAACTTCCTTTGAAATAGCAATTGTAGTGTACATCAACACCTCAAAATTGACATCTACTGCTCATTATATTTAACTATCTCTCTTTAGGCAGACCCTCTTGTTCTAAGAGTTGAGAGGTACCTGATGAAGTCAATGCAGGGCCAACAAACACAAATCAAGAAAAAGTGCTTTACAAGGTAGAAAGGTGAACAATTTGGAAGTTAGTACACTCCTTATGCTATCACAAAATGCTGGAGTAACTCGGCAGGTCAGGCAGCATCTTGGAGAGAGGGAATGGGTGACGTTTCGGGTCGAGACCCTTCTTCAGACTGATGTCAGGGGGGCGGGTCAAAGAAAGGATATAGGTGGAGACAGGAAGACAGTGGGAGAACTGGGAAGGGGAGGGGAAGAGAAGGACAGAGGAACTATCTAAAGTTGGAGAAGTCAATGTTCATACCACTGGGCTGTAACCTGCCCAAGCAAAATATGAGGTGCTGTTCCTCCAATTTCCGGTGGGCGTTACTATGGCACTGGAGGAGGCCCATGACAGAAAGGTCAGACTGGGAGTGGGAGGGGGAGTTGAAGTGCTCAGCCACCGGGAGATCAGGTTGGTTAAGGTGGACTGAGCAAAGCGATCGCCGAGCCTGCGTTTGGTCTCGCCGATGTAGAGAAGTTGAAGTCTAGAGCAGCGGATACAATAGACGAGCCAACCTCATCTATTGTATCCGCTGCTCTAGATGTCAACTTCTCTACATCGGCGAGACCAAATGCAGGCTCGGCGATCGTTTCGCTCAACACCTTCACCCGCCTTAACCAACCTGATCTCCCGGTGGCTGAGCACTTCAACTCCCCCTCCCATTCCCACTGTGACCTTTCTGTCATGGGCCTCCTCCAGTGCCAGAGTGAGGTCCACCGGAAATTGGAGGAACAGCACCTCATATTTCGCTTGGGCAGCTTACAGCCCAGCGGTATGAATGTTGACTTCTCAACTTTAGATAGTTCCTCTGTCCCTCTCTTCCCCTCCCCCTTCTCCCACCGTCTTCCTGTCTCCACCTATATCCTTTCTTTGTCCCGCCCCCCTGACATCAGTCTGAAGAAGGGTCTCGACCCATTCCCTCGATCCTAGATGCTGCCTGACCTGCTGAGTTACTCCGGCATTTTGTGATACGTTCGATTTGTACCAGCATCTGTAGTTATTTTCCTACACTCCTTATGCGGGTTATCTAATTTTCTGGAGTTGTTTTGGAATAGTTAAAGCAGTGAACAGTTAAAAGCAGAAAGATTCAACCATAAGTTTAAAGAGCTACTTCACAGAAGAATATTATGAAGTTAAGACATTTTTAATTAAGATTTCTCAATGTTAAAACGATGTATTTAAAAAAAAGTAAACATGATTAAAATGTCTGTTTGTTTATTATTAAAAAATATTACATGCTTGGGAATTTCCTCAAATTGTATTCTTAAGCACACACAAATTGTACTTCACATTAATAATCTTTTTTCAAAAAATGCCAAACACCTATACCTCAGACAAATCATTGACTGTTGAGAGTTTGCTCTAATTGCATTTGTTAATCACTCTAAAGAGACAGCTGAATAAATTAAGTTGATTTTTTTGTCTGCAAATACATGAATAACAAGGATTTGCAAGCTCTCTGAATGCTATTGTTATTTTACTAGCAAACTCAATCACCATGGTTTATTCCAGTCCGAAAACATTTAATTTTAAATATCATTATCAATTCCTTAAGAAACAGGTTACTGAACAAGTGGTACATTGTCAATATGAAGTCACAAACCTCAGGTCTGGCAACATCAGTTGAGAGAAACCTGTTTCACATTTGGTTAAAACACCAACCATCGGTACTGTGAGAAGTTTGAAATAAATTACAGAGAAACCAGGGAGAATAAAGGGGAAAGTAGGCAATATCACAGAGACCTGTAGGGATTGAGTGATTGAAGAGATGGGAGTTGCTAGCAAAAAGAAGGTGGCACAGATTCCTGAAATACAATACGTTTCAGATTTCTGCATCTGCAGAAATCTGATATAGTGAGAAGAAAATAAACTGCTCAAAAATTATTTATCTTCTAGTATCTGTAGAGTTCTTTCACTTCCTCCTGATTCAAACTATTATTTATACACCTTTACCACTCAGCACCATTAGTGGCATCTCTCCTGATCTCCACCCAGTCTCAAATCTCCTTTGCGTTCTCTTCATCTTCTTTGCAAATTAGTTGTTATTTTATTTCAAATTTTTCCCAGTTCATTGAACACGACCATTGAACATAGAAACATGACCCGTTTCTCTCCACAGACATTTCCCAGCTTGTCAGCATTTCCAGACTTTATTTTAGATTTCCAGCATCTGCAGTATTTTGCTTTTGAATGACAAGTGTTCTTATTTCACATGACAAACCCACCTTCAGCAATTAAACAAATCAGACTTTATCAAATGACCACGTAAGCATTTTAAATATTTTTAAATTTAAATTTGAAATTCCCTTTTAAATGTGTTTGATTATGCAGGGTCATGGCAGATTCTGCATTCACCAAAATGCAAATTCAGGGAACAAAAAGAGTCATGATCTTCGATTCACTCTACATCAGAATTACTATCAAAGCCCTTATTGGAAACTCTACCCCACTGCACTTAAATGATTAATCTTCTTCAGAATCAATGTCCTTTGTTGGAACACTAGTCTTGATGGATGACATCATCCTATCTTCAATTTGTTTTTTTGGATTTTCTTCCAGTTCAGTTTTGATTGCACCAGAACTCGACAGCATCCATTCCAATTCTTCAATGAAAGTGAAGTATGGAAACAAAGGACAAAAGAAAAATCATTGTTATAATATTTAATTCTCCTAGTCAGAATAAGGACAGGAGTCCCTTGTCTTTAATGTTCAACCCACCAATCTCTACACAGGAGAATCCAAATATAGATTGGGCGAACACTTTGCAGAGTACCTCCGTTAACCTGCAAGGGGAAACCAGAGCATCTAGTTCCCTGCAAAAGTAATTCTCCATCCATTCCTAATCCAAGTCTTTCTTTGTTCCAATAAATCCCAATGCAAACTTGAGAAACAGCACATAATTTCCATTAAGGCCAAATGCCAGCTAGATGAACCCAGGAATCACAACCTCACAGTAACTGTAGTTAAAAGATGCTTTGAATCTGCTTGAAGGAATCATTGTGAGGCATGCCATCTCTTGAAAATGCTGTTAGGAGTGCATTTGCCAGAAATGTTTGAGCTGATGATTCACTACACTATAGCGCATGAAACAAGTGCAAGGACATAGAGCACAAGACAACTATTGCTTCTCTCACAGAAGGTCACACTTGCAGCATGGTTCCAGCAATAGAAATAGAAAAACAGCAAACAATCAAACTTGCTTAGTGCTCTACATGTACACAACTCTCAATGTACTGTCCAAGCAATTATTTGCAGAAGTGCAGTCACAACTGAACATCTGCAAATTCAGAAATTAACTTCCATTGAATAGCTTTTGACAAACAGCAAATTTAACAGGAGAAACGTTTAACTGCCCTTGGTGTGTTAATTGAGGACAAATATTGACCAGTGCCTGAATAAAATTATATAAGGTACAAGGTTTTATTTATTGGAAGACTGTGCCAAGTGCAGACAAATGGCTATCATGAACTATGTTCGAGATAATTGGCTTATTAGCATTTCACATTACATTCAAATATTTATTGCTTAATCAATTACAGATGCACAAGCTCCCCTTTCTGCAATATAGTGACTAATTATATAATAAGATTTTGGGCAGCACAGTGGAACAGCAGTAGTGTTGCTACCTTACAGTGCCAGAGACCCGGGTTCCATCCCGACTATAGGCACTGCCTGCACGGAGTTTGTATGTTCTCCCTGTGACTGCGTTAGGTTTCCCAGGTGCTCTGGTTTCCTCCCACATTTCAAAGGCCTGCAGGTTAACTGGTGTCTGTAAATTGTCCCTAGTGTTTAGGATGCGAAACTGGGATAACATTGAATAGTGTACAGGTGACATTGGTTGGCGCAGACTCGATGGATCGAAGGGCCCATTTCCACACTGTATCACTAAACTAAGTAAATCAAATATAATAAAATTGGAATCAATCTAAAATTGTTGAAGTCTATAATTAGTGAATGGGCAAGTCGATGAACCATCCAAAAAGATGATGGTGACAAACCTATGAAGGGTGGAAATTATAAGACTTTCATTCATAAGAGTTAGTTTATTGACAGTCTCCAGAGATGAAAGGTGGCATCTTTTTTCACAATTTATAATTACAATAAAGATTTTCAAAGCAAAATGGTCAAATCTGCAATGAATATCAAAAAGATAGAATGAATGATGGTTGAAATTTCATACACGACCACATAGTCTAGATGGCAGACAAAGATGACTCTGCAAACAAATCACATGCGTTGAGTTTCTAGTGGTTTGAGGAACGAAGACCTAATGGAATGCTCCTGTCCCATTCGCACTCGAATAGCCTTTCCTGCGACAATCTCTGGGCTTCATTCTGAAAGGGTAATGATATACCCCCTTGTCCATTGTTTTTGACAATTCTACCAGGCGGATTACTGTCAAAATTTGGGGAGTCCAATGCTTTGGATTATATAAAATTCTTAAGGGGTTGGAGAGGCTAGATGCGGGAAGATTGTTCCCGATGTTGGGGGAGTCCAGAACCAGGGGTCACAGCTTAAGGATAAGGGGGAAGTCTTTTAGGACCGAGATGAGAAAACATTTCTTCACACAGAGAGTAGTGAGTCTGTGGAATTCTCTGCCACAGAAGGTAGTTGAGGCCAGTTTATTGGCTATATTTAAGAGGGAGTTAGATGTGGCCCTTGTGGCTAAAGGGATCAGGGGGTATGGAGAGAAGGCAGGTACAGGCTACTGAGCTGGATGATCAGCCATGATCATATTGAATGGCGGTGCAGGCTCGAAGGGCCGAATGGCCTACTCCTGCACCTATTTTCTATGTTTCTATGTTTCTATGATTATCATTCCAGACTGAAAAATCTGCAATGCATAATTTTCACCAAATGACAAGTCACATAGCTCAATTATTTAGACAATAGACAATAGGTGCAGGAGGCCATTCGGCCCTTGAGCCAGCACCGCCATTCAACGTGATCATGGCTGATCATTCTCAATCAGTACCCCGTTCCTGCCTTCTCCCCATACCCCCTGACTCCGCTATCCTTAAGAGCTCTATCTAGCTCTCTCTTGAATGCATTCAGAGAATAGGCCTCCACTGCCTTCTTGAGGCAGAGAATTCCACAGATTCACAACTCTCTGACTGAAAAGGTTTTTCCTCATCTCAGTTCTAAATGGCCTACCCCTTATTCTTAAACTGTGGCCCCTGGTTCTGGACTCCCCCAACATTGGGAATCATGTTTCCTGCCTCTAACGTGTCCAACTCCTTAATAATCTTATACGTTTCGATAAGATCTCCTCTCATCCTTCTAAATTCCAGTGTATACAAGCCTAGTCGCTCCAGTCTTTCAACATACGACAGTCCCGCCATTCCGGGAATTAACCTAGTAAACCTACGCTGCACGCCCTCAATAGCAAGAATATCCTTCCTCAAATTTGGAGACCAAAACTGCACACAGTACTCCAGGTGCGGTCTCACTAGGGCCCTGTACAACTGTAGAAGGACCTCTTTGCTCCTATACTCAACTCCTCTTGTTATGAAGACCAACATTCCATTGGCTTTCTTCACTGCCTGCTGTACCTGCATGCTTCCTTTCAGTGACTGATGCACTAGGACACCTAGATCTCGTTGTACGTCCCCATTTCCTAACTTGACACCATTCAGATAATACTCTACCTTCCTATTCTTACCACCAAAGTGGATAACCTCACACTTATCCACATTAAACTGCATCTGCCATGCATCCGCCCACTCATACAACCTGTCCAAGTCACCCTGCAACCTCATAGCATCTTCCTCACAGTTCACACTACCACCCAGCTTTGTATCATCTGTAAATTTGCTAATGGTACTTTTAATCCCTTCATCCAAGTCATTAATGTATATTGTAAATAGCTGCGGTTCCAGCACCGAGCCTTGCGGTACCCCACTAGTTACTGCCTGCCATTCTGAAAGGGACCCATTTATCCCCACTCTTTGCTTTCTGTCTGTCAACCAATTTTCTATCCATGTCAGTACCCTACCTCCAATACCATATGCTCTAATTTTGCCCACTAATCTCCTATGTGGAACCTTGTTAAAGGCTTTCTGAAAGTCAAAGTACACCACATCCACCGGCTCTCCCCTGTCAATTTTCCTAGTTACATCCTCAAAGAATTCCAGAAGATTAGTCAAGCATGATTTCCCCTTCGTAAATCCATGCTGCCTCGGAACGATCCTGTTACTACTATCCAAATGCTCTGCAATTTCGTCTTTTATAATTGACTCCAGCATCTTCCCCACCACTGATGTCAGACTAACTGGTCTATAATTTCCCGTTTTCTCTCTCCCTCCTTTCTTAAAAAGTGGGACAACATTAGCTACCCTCCAATCCACAGGAACTGATCCTGCATCTATAGAATATTGCAAAATGATCACCAATGCGTCCACAATTTCTAGCGCCACCTCCTTAAGTACTCTGGGATGCAGACCATCAGGCCCTGGGGATTTATCAGCCTTCAGTCCCATCAGTCTACCCAACACCATTTCCTGCCTAATTTGGATTTCCTTCAGTTCCTCTGTCACCCTAGGATCACTGACCACGAGAACATCTGGGAGATTGCTTGTATCTTCCTTAGTGAAGACAGATTCAAAGTACCGGTTCAACTCGTCTGCCATTTCCTTGTTCCCCATAATAAATTCCCCTGCTTCTGTCTACAAGGGACCCACATTTGCCTCGACTACCTAAAAAAGCTTTTACTATCCCCCTTTATATTATTGGCTAGTTTACCCTCGTACCTCATCTTTTCTCCCCGTATTGCCTTCTTAGTCATCTTCTGTTGCTCTTTAAAAGAGTCCCAATCCTCTGGCTTCCCACTCTTCTTTGCTTTGGTGTACTTCTTCTCTTTTATTTTTATGCTGTCCTTGACTTCCCTTGTCAGCCACGGGTGCCTCTTACTCCCCTTGGAATCTTTCCTCCTCTTTGGGATAAATTGATCCTGCAACTTCTGCATTATTCCCAGGAATACCTGCCATTGCTGTTCCACCGTCTTCCATGCTAGGGCCTCCTTCCAGTCAAATCTGGCCAGCTCCTGCCTCATGCCTCTGTCATCCCCTTTGCTATATTGTAATACTGACACTTCCGATTTTCCCTTCTCCCTCTCAATTTGTAGAGTAAAACTTATCATATTGTGATCACTGCATCCTAATGGCTCTTTTACCTCGCCTTATCAGATCAGGTTCATTACACAACACTAAATCCAGAATTGCCTTCTCCCTAGTAGGCTCCAGTACAAGCTGTTCTAAGAATCCATCTCGGAGACACTGCACAAACTCTCTTTCCTGGGGTCCATTACCAACCTGATTTTCCCAGCCTACCTGCATGTTGAAATCTCCCATAACCACCATAGCATTACATTTGCGACATGCCAATTTTAGCTCCTGATTCAACTTGCATCCTATGTCGAGGCTACTGTTTGGGGGCCTGTAGATAACTCCCATTAGGGTCTTTTTACCCTTACAATTCCTCATTTCTATCCATACTGATTCTACATCTCCTGATTCTATGTCACCCCTTGCAAGGGAGTGAATATCATTCTTCACTAACAGAGCGACCCCACCCCCTCTGCCCACCTGTCTGTCTTTCTATATGTTGTGTACCCCTGAATATTCAGTTCCCAGCCCTGGTCCTCTTGTAGCCATGTCTCAGTGATTCCCACAACATCATACTTGCCAATGTCCAACTGAGCCTCAAGCTCACCCACTTTATTTCTTATACTTCGCACATTTAAATACAACACTTTAACTTCGGTATTCACCTCCCCTCTCACACCGGTCACAATTGGCCCTGACCTTACTCTCTTACCCCTTCTAGAACTTCCCTCCCCCTTCATTCGAGAGTCCTTTGCAATTTCTCCCCTTTGTATTCGCTTCCCCTTTAACTCCATCTTCATGTTCCCAGTTTGTCAACCCCTCCCCCCCACTACTTAGTTTAAAGCCACACTTGTAGCACTAGCAAACCTACCTGCCAGAATGTTGGTCCCCCTGCTGTTAAGGTGTAACCCGTCCCTTTTGTACAGGTCACCCCTATCCCAGAAGAGATCCCAGTGGTCTAGAAATCTAAATCCCTGCTCCCTGCACCAGCCCCTCAGCCACACATTCATATCCCCGATCTCTCTATTCCTGCCCTCACCAGCACGAGGTACAGGTAGCAGTCCAGAGACAACCACCTTCGACGTCCTACTTCTCAGTCTTCTTCCTAACTCTCTAAACTCACGTTGCAGTATCTCCTTCCTCTTCCTCCCGACGTCGTTCGTGCCCACGTGCACAACTACTTCCGGTTGATCGCCTTCCCTCGCTAGGATGTTCTGAAGCCGCTCCGTGATTTAATACTCAAAAATATAAATTTGGGCAATGCACAAATTAATCACTTACCATCTTTTGTTAAATTCATGCCTCCAAATAACAAGGGTCCAACATATTGTCCTTTGATATCGCCATTGCGATAAATAAAGACTGTTGGGAGGTTTCTGTCCGGATAGTTGGGTATGCAGGTTGTGGAGATAGCTTTAATAAATTTAGTCTCTGGGAACTTCCTTGCCAGTTCACTTAGATGCCTATTTATCAAGGCACATAAAGGTAGCCTAGTACAAACAGAGAAACATTATCAGAGAACTGCACAATCATCTAGCTACATAATCAACGTTTTGCCAAGAGTCCATGTTTCAGTTAAGATGAGCTAATATTCACAAGTGTTCTTTTTTAAGAAACGGAAATTTAGAAAAATTAATTGGACCTGATCACCAATTCAGATATACAATAAAGTCTTGAACTGAATTAATATTTTATAAAGTTCAAACATTTGGAACATTTACTAGCTGCAAGATGGATGAACAGGTCTGAAAAATCATTTCTCCTTGTGACACATCTGTTGGACTCAGTTGAGGTGGGGGAATTTCAAATTACAAGCTCAGAAAAAATTGCCTATAATATTCTGCCAGTAAGATTTAAGCCAAAGAACAGAAGTAGTCTTGCGTTACACTTAGATTTAAATAAAAAGGTATACATCAAATATCAGAGCTATTGGCTACAGCAGATTGGATTGATGATTTGTAATTTATCATTCTGCTCCCTGAAGTGCAGGTGCATTAATTAAATGTTATTTGCTCTTAACCGACTCTTCATTTCAATCACATCAAAGAATAAACAATAAATACCATCATTGCCAAATAAACCCAATACTGAGAATGAAACAAAAACCCCAAAACTTACCCTTGTTTGTAAAGGTGCAGTATTACCCACAAACTCTCGCCAGCTTTAGTCACTTCTTGTACATACTCTGGTCCAGAAATTTCCAAAACTTCTCCAAACACTTTCATCATCTGTTTTGCTTTCCATTCAGTTAGTCTTTGTTGCCTGGAAAAGATTAAATCACTTGTTAACCAATGAATCGTTCAGACATTCAAGCAATGAAATGCATATTGATTTATTCACAAAATGCTGGAGTAACTCAGCAGGTCAGACTGAAGAAGGGTCTCGACCCGAAACGTCACCCATTCCTTCTCTCC
Source organism: Rhinoraja longicauda (assembly GCF_053455715.1). NCBI lineage: Eukaryota > Metazoa > Chordata > Chondrichthyes > Rajiformes > Arhynchobatidae > Rhinoraja > Rhinoraja longicauda. The sequence goes on from NC_135959.1 coordinate 54,031,053, forward strand.
CGAGATGCTGCCTGACCTGCTGAGTTACTCCAGCATTTTGTGAATAAATCGATTTGTACCAGCATCTGCAGTTATTTTCTTATAATGAAATGCATATGGTATTTATAACTAGGCCAATTAGGTCAACCTTGAAGCAGTTTTGATAGAGCAACCACATTCCTCCATTAATTTTGGTCCCTTATCATCTACTACACAAAGTATAAATTCGGTTTGAAATTAGTATGAAGAGGAAAATCTATCCCCTGGTAGACTCATGGAGCTTCAGCTTGAGAGCAATTTCATTAAACAAATGGTATCCTCAGTGATGGTTTTCTCTCATCCTCCAACTATATTTTCCAATGAGCTTCACCAAGGCATCTGACGTGTATAAACTGAATAAACGCGATGATAGAAGCAGTCCAACTGATGTCCCTAAATATTATCAAATGGGACAAAACACATTGTAGACTTCTGCAAAGCAAAAATGATATGTTACTCATTTTAAAGTGCAATTTGCGACATGTTGCAAGCATATTTTTACATAAATGTAAGTAGTTATGTATTGTTCGTTGGATCATGGCATCAAAAGATTCCTTGCACATTTATCACATTATCCAAAGATCGCCAAAATCAAATTTTTGATAAATGAAACAGCAAAATTGCATTTCTAATAAAACGCAAAAGAATCACTTATCGCCCACATAATCCTCTGCTAAAATTACTGTGCCATTTATATATTTTTTAAATGGCAAAAATCACCATTAGGCTGGTCATTATTTTGATAGCTAATTGCAGTCAAAGGTTATGAAGAAACAAACAACTACAATCTATTTAATTAATAAAATAAAAGCAAAATAACCTTTCATTTTCATAACCCCCTTCACTACCTCAGGACATCACAAACACTTTAGTCAGTTAAAGACTTTTTGAAATGTAGGCAACGTGTGAAGTAGGAAATACAGCAGTCAATTTGTGCAGTAGCCGCCCAGAAAGATCAGGTAACAACCAGAAAATAATATCAGTATTGAGTGTTACTGGCCAAGACAATGATAATCACTCTCCTGTTCTTCAAAATAAGACCCAAGGACCTTTTATATCCCAGGGGCAGCTGAAGACTGTATTTAACATCTTATCCACAAGTTGCACAAAGCAGTGCTCCAATGATATTACACTGGCATTGAGTTGAAAAGGAATACTTAATTTCTAAAAAAATAAATAATTAAAACCCACAATTCCCAGTTAATAATCTGCAATAAAATTGTTATTTCATGTGCCATTCAGAATGCCCTACATAAATACTGCATCACGCAACATCCCCACTCTTCAGCCTTTGAGAGAAAAAGTAAGACAAGCCCAATTGTGATAACAATCAAAATAGGAGATTACACACCAAGACACACCCTGATGTCTGATTGCCGAGCCCATCGAGTCTACTCTGCCATTCAGTCATGGTTGATCTCTGCCTCCTAATTCCATTTCCCTGCCTTCTCCCCATAACCCTCGACACCTGTTCTAATCAAGAATTTGTCTATCTCTGCCTTAAAAATATCCACTGACAGCCTCCACGGCCCTCTGTGGCAATGAGTTCCACAGATTAACTACCCTCTGACTAAACAAATTCCTCCTCAACCCCTTTCTAAAAGAGCACCCTTTAACTCTGAGGCTATGACCTCTGGTCCTAGACTCTCCCACCAGTGGAAACATAGTTTCCACGTCCATTCTATCTACACCTTTCATTATTCTGTAAGTTTCAATGAGGATGCACTCAGGTTTGCTGGAACTTGTAAAAAGATGGATCTGTATTTCCGACACCTTCATATAACCTAGAACATCTTCATGTTGTTTACCTGTACATCTCAATGGCTCTTTCATCTTCCTCACCAAATTCATCCTCATTTTCTTGCAGCTCTTCCAGGGTCATGTCTTCATATCTTTTAACTGCAAAAAAAGTTGATTCATCAGCTAGCTATTTCTGGAAACCAGCCATTTAAAATGAAAATCTGACACCGCCAGTTAGTACACATAAAAGAGGATTTCCTTTGCAAACAATAATGGCAAACGTGCCATTAATAAAGAGAGCAATCAGAACCGCGTGATATTTTCCTTAAACAAAAAGGTTTAAGCAATACAAAATTGCTTTGTTGCTTGTAATATGTCGACATGGTGGCAAAGAAGGCATTTGGTACACTTGCCTTCTTCAGTCAGGGCAATGGGTAGAGTTGGGACATCATGATGCAACCGCACAAGTCATTGGTGAGGTCGACACAAAATGCTGGAGTAACTCAGCGGGACAGGCAGCATCTCTGGAGAGAAGGAATGGGTGAAGTTTCGGGCCAAGACCCTTCTTTAGACGAAAAGTCATTGGTGAGACCACACTTGGAATATTGGGCTACAAGAATGATGTCACTAAGCTGGAAAGGATGCAGTAAAGATTCACGAGGATGTTACCAGGACTGGAGATCTCAGGTTTACAAGAAGAGGCTTGATCTTGTTACACTGGAATGTAGGAGCAGAAGGCTGACCTTAGAGGAATGCAAAATCATTAAGGTGTACATAAATTGATGTTTACAGTTTATTTCCCTGGGTAAAGGAATCTAAATTAAGGGGCGTAGATTTAGGTGCAAGGGACAAGATTTAAAAGGGACCCAAGAGGCATTTGTGTAGTAATACGTACTGAACTAAATACAAATAAGAGTTTCACTGTACCTCGGTACATGTGACAAATAATGTACCATTGAACCACACGGAGTGGAGTGGTGGTTATATGGAATCAACTGCCAGAGGAATCTGTAGAGGCAGGTACAATTACAACGCAGAAAATACATTTGGATAGGTACATGAATGAAAAAGATTTAGAGGTATATGCACCAAAGGCAACTTAATGGGGTGAGCTTAAATAGACATCTTGGTTGGCATGGAAACGTTGGACTGAAGTGTTGTATTACTCAACAACCAATAGTTAGGAAAACAATGCTTTTATGACAAATTTCATCATTTTACTCAAACTTAAAATCAGACTATCCAGACTACAGATAATGAAATGGAGACACAGGGGCTGATTTGCCAAAAAAAGGCACAACGTGGCAGAGTAACTAGCTCCTGACCTGCTGAGTTACTCCAGCACTGTGCGTTGGGCATTCTCCCAGGAAGGAGTGCCATGCAAGCCTGACATGAGCATGTGTTCTCCAACATGAACATACTTGTAATATGATTTATAAGAAGGAAGAGAAACAAGTCTGGGGAGGTATTGACACAGGGATGTTCCAAGAATAGGATTAAAACCCTTCCAGTGGAATACGATGGTCACTTCACAGCACTAACATTCCCAGTCTATATACTTCAGCAATCAATTCAATCAACTACAATGCCCTCCATAATGTTTGTGACAAAGACCCATCATTTATTTATTTGCCTCTGTACTCCACAATTTGAGATTTGTAGTAGAAAAAAATCACATGTGGTTAAAGTGCACATTGTCAGATTTTAATAAAGGCCATTTTTATACATTTTGGTTTCACCATGTAGAAATTACAACTGTGTTAATACATAGTCACCCCCCATTTCAGGGCACCACAACGTTTGGGTCACATGGCTTCACAGGTGTTTGTAATTGCTCAGGTGTGTTTAATTGCCTCCTTCATGCAGGTATAAGAGAGCACCTAGTCTTTCCTCCAGTCTTTCCATCACCTTTGGATACTTTTATTGCTGTTTCTCAACATGAGGACCAAAGTTGTGCCAATGAAAGTCAAAGATGCATTATGAGACTAAGAATAAAACTGTTAAGAGATATCAGCCAAAGCTTAGGCTTACCAAAATCAACTGTTTGGAACATCATTAAGAAGAAAGAGAGCACTGGTGAGTTTACTAATCGGAAAGGGACTGGCAGGCCAAGGAAGACCGCCACGGCTGATGACAGAAGAATTTGCTCTATAATAAAGAAAACCCCCCCCAAACACCTGTCTGACAGATCAGAAACACTCTTTAGGAGTCAGGTGTGGATTTGTCAATGATCACTGTCCGCAGAAGACTTCATGAACAGAAATACAGAGGCTACACTGCAAGATGCAAACCACTAGTTAGACGCAAAAATAGGATGGCCAGGTTACAGTTTGCCAAGAAGTACTTAAAAGAGCAATCACAGTTCTGGAAAAAGGTCTTGTGGACAGATGAGATGAAGATTAACTTGTATCAGAGTGATGGCAAGAGCAAAGTATGGAGGAGAGAAGGAACTGTCCAAGATCCAAAGCATACCATTTCATCTGTGAAACACAGTGGTGGGGGTGTTATGGCCTGGGCATGTATGGCTGCTGAAGGTACTGGCTCACTTATCTTCATTGATGATGCAACTGCTGATGGTAGTAGCATAATGAATTCTGGTGTATAGACACATCCTATCTGCTCAAGTTCAAACAAATGTCTCAAAACTCATTGGCCGGCAGTTCATTCTACACCAAGACAATGATCCCAAACATACTGCTAAAGCAACAAAGGAGTTTTTCGAAGCTACAAAATGGTCAATTCTTGAGTGGCCAAGTCAATCACCCGATCTGAACCCAATTGAGCATGCCTTTCATATGCTAAAGAGAAAGCTGAAGGGGACTAGCCCCCAAAACAAGCATAAGCTAAAGATGGCTGCAATACAGGCCTGGCAGAGCATCACCAGAGAAGACACCCAGCAACTGGTGATGTCCATGAATCGCAGACTTCAAGCAGTCATTGCATGCAAAGGACGTGCAACAAAATACTAAACATGACTACTTTCATTTACATGACATTGCTGTGTCCCAAACATTATGGTGCCTTGGGGGGGACTATGTATAAACACTGCTGTAATTTCTACATGGTGAAACCAAAATGTATAAAAATGGCCTTTATTAAAATCTGACAATGTGCACTTTAACCACAAGTGATCTTTTCTATTTCAAATTGTGGCGTACAGAGGTAAATAAATAAATGATAGCTCTTTGTCCCAAACATTATGGAGGGCATTGTATTTATATTATTCTCTTTGACTCTTGGTTTCAGCAAAAGCATTAAAACTGTCACAAACAAAAAATCGATTTATTTCAAATATGAAACATCCTAATGAGGTGTTCTCACAAGGATGCTTTTCTGCCATTGACACATTCGACTCCTTCCAGGCCAATCTATTTGTTCTTATCTACAGATTGGGAAAATAAGTTAAATTAATACATTTACAGCCATGCACAATGTTGATGGTTCGCACACAAAAAGCAGACCTTCAAAATGCTGCCAGAAGGAAAACTTAGAGGGTGTTTAAAAAAAAGCATTGTAAAAACTGGTTGCTATGGTACTGGAAGGGTTATGTGGTCATCCACACTGTAAATGCAGACAATGGAGTAAAGACAGGCAGTTTTTTCCTGCAATTGATAATGGGGGGGAAAAAACAAGAAATAACCACTTTTCTATGCCTGACACAGGTTAGAACAAGGCAGGAAGAATATATTTAATTTACCTGAATTAAAATTCCATTTATGCCATGGCCAGATTTGAATTTGCTTCACCAGATCAGTCAAAACCTCTGATTAAAATATGGATTACGGAAATGACCGAGACCTTGCCTTTGGAAAAAATAAGGTTTGCCTTAATTGACAAACCAGATCTATTTTTTAAAATATGGTCTCCATTTATTGAATTTTAAAAAAAGTAAATGGGTTTGTCACAAAACTAAAATTTAAAACTAAAGTTAAAACTTGAGTTTAGGGTTGGATGTACAACTATACTCATTAACTCCCGGATCTATCCCCATAATCTTTATATTTGTAATTCTCTTTTTTCTTTGCTTTCTCTCTATTAGTTTATAGTCTTTTTTTTCCAGTCTCTTTTCATCTTTATTTTTTCTTTAAAAATTTAAAAATTGAAGCTATGTAAGAATTCTATAACCAGTTTGTCGTTTTATTATTTGTACATATGCTTTAATTTTTAATTTTTTTTAAAAAAAAAACCCTCTGATTACACCAGCACCACCTTTCAACAGTTGGTTGTCTGGTAGATAGTGACTAACGTGAGTCTGACAGGATGTCGAGGTTATGGAATATGGAGTAGTCAACTACAAATCTGGATACCAGGTCAACACTCAAAATATCTTAGCACAAAACTAATAGCACCAGTCATGGTCCTATTAAATATCAGATACCCATGTGTAATTATCAGCTGTGGTAAAAAGGTTAAGGTTTATTATTGTAAAATATACCGAGGTACAGTGAAAAGCCTTGTTTTGCATGCTATCCAAACATATCAGATATACCATACATAAATACAGAATATAATTCTCAGCATTGTAGCATAGCTGCTCCATTAACATAGTCCAATGTCCACAATGGGGTAAAGGTGAATTGGACAGTACCCTAGCTTATGGAAGAGCCATTCAGAAGCATGATAACAGAGAGGAAGAAGCTGTTCAATGAGTCAGATCTTGCAAGGACCAGCCGTGCTGAATAGATCTGCCAGCTTTTAACAACTTCAATGGCAGCAAGTTCCAGTCTTCCGTGTTGGTACTATCAAAAGGTGGAGCAACTCAGATTAAGAAAGCTGAATCTATTTCACAGAATACCATCAAAAGTGTGCAGTATTACTGAAAATTCCTTAGCAACAAGCTGGAAATATAGTCACTGATTAAGAATGCAAGATCCCATTGCATTGAAAGGGGATTGCAGGAAGCAAAGGGTAAAATAAATTATTTAGAAATATATATATTTTACTTTTTAAACACGCTTTAATGCATTTCCAAAAATCAACGTTTTATTTCAATTGAAAATCGTTGTTTGTGAATGTCAGAAACAATTAACAATTACTAGAAATCGCTTGCAGCATCTTATAACCAGAACATTCCTGCCCTGACTTTTGCCAGCAGTGAATAGAGTGATAGGCATTTCAAAGGGAGGAACAGCACATGGCCATTACAGAGGCCATACCACTGGACACCAGGAAGCAGAGGACCAGTGAGATTAGCCATTTGCTTCCAGACCAGTACCTACAGGCATCGCTAGACTGCTGACAGAGATTCCCGATAAAGGCTCAGTCAATTCCAAACAAATAAATTAGCTCTTCACTTACCAACCGACTGCTGGTTCTGAATGAGCTCCTCCTCCAGTGCCTCATTTTCTTTATCTGGATTCTCTTTTGGAGGAAGGATGCCTTTTTTCCGCAAAATGGCATTCCACTCAGTGTCTGCATTTGGATCCTAAGGAAAATAAGTGTACAATAAGAAAATAGACCGTTTTTTTCAGGGTGAATAGTAGTTGGTGCGCCTGGAGGAAAAGGTGTACTTTGATATAAACTGTGCTTCGATGATTACGCTGAGCTACAGTGGAGTGGAATTAATAAGGTCAAAAGATGACCAACTGTTGTATTTTATTACAAAGGTAAAATTGCCAAGAACCTCTCAGGATTTAGAAAGACAACTGTGGTACTCCATTATATATGGCTCACATCCCTAAGGGCCAAACCTCATAACATTTCTATCAAATTACATTACCTCCTCTTCCTTGCATATGCTTCATGGCAACTTACAAGACATGATCCTAATCAACCTCAGTAAATAGCAGTGATAAACAAGACTGTGATACCTCTTCACCTTTTATCCAACATCTGTATTAGAGATGCAGCACAAAAACAGACCGTTCCAACCACTGATCAACCACTGATCAACCGTTCACACTGGTTCTACATTATCCCACTTTCTCACAAACTCACTCTGTACTAGGGGCAATTTACAAAGGCCAATTAACCTACAAACCTGCACAACTTTGGGATGGGGGAGGAAACCCACATGTTCACAGGGAGAACATGCAAACTCTCCACAGTCAGCAACAAATCATGGGTCTCTGGCACTGCAAGGCAACAGCTCTACCAATTGCGCCACTGTTGCCAGACAAAATTTTCTCACTGCAATGCTGCACCTCATCTACAACAAACTTCCCCAGGCATGGAGTTAGTTTTCAGTACCAACGGGAAACAATTCAATTTACAGCAACAATTGATCATCCAAACCCTCGCAGTTGAGCCACAGCAGAAAGACAACCCTCAAGCTCATGCAAGTTCAAAGACCCAGCTCCAAGCCATTGTCAACTTCTTCACTGAATCATTCATGCAGTAATACATTAAAGTATACAAGTGCATTGGTCTTACACTCAACATCCAGAAGACGATGGGCTGCTATCAAACTGCCCCTGCTGCACAACATAGTCCTTCAGCAATAAAAGATTCGTGGCAGATCCTAGAAAACATTTCTCGCATCTCAAGAGCTACCGCTCAGCAAAGGCCAATATTGATGCTGAAATGTACGACTGATGTTTGAAGATTAAGATCTCAGACCTGGCACAAAACTTTGTCTGCCAGCAGCAGTGATTCTGCCCTCTTCTCTGCTTCTGACAACTGGACTACCCGGGCAGACGGTAGAAAGATACCACCAATGCAATCTCTGCAAAATCCTCAGAATTCATTGGAAGGATATGCCAACCAACACACACAACTCTCACACCAACATCCCCAGCATTGAAGCCCGAGCTGCAGTCAGCTGACTCTTGCACAGGCCTCATTCTTTGTATACATAACACGAGACTCCGGAAACAGTCTAGGACCTGTCATGGACCCAGCCTGGACAGATGAAAATACCCTATAAAAAAAAAAGCAACACCACCCTGATAAATTTCAAGTTGGCGCTGAAGCCAGGTGACCTTCTGTGTGCTAGTCCCAGAAGGGGATCTGCTAGCACACATTACAATTGCTTCACTCTTAAATCTTTATTTCAACAGCACCTAAATAATATACTCTTTATCCTGTAATTGTACAATGTGTGCAGCTTGAGTGTAATCATGTATAGTCTTTTCCTTGACTGGATAGCATGCAACAAAAAAGGCTTTCCACTGTACATCTGGAGATTCCTAACAGGAGGAAAAAGCATCAATCATCACTGGAACAGATAGCATTACAGTCACGAGCAAGGCAGTGGTGCGGATATCAAAACAGGATTTCTTCACACCTCAATCTCTTTTCCCTTTTTCATACTTCACGACAAACCACGGATATTTTTTGCCAGCAAATATTCCATTTGAAAGCTCACCTCTTTCTATTCATGAGCTTCCTCAGCCAATGACGCTCTATCTATTGGGAAAGAGATAACCATTTCCTTTGGTGCGGAGAGCCTTCGTGACAATATAAACCTTTGCATCAAGGCATACTTAATTCATTCTGGCAAAAGATGCTCACTTGCTCAAAGTCACTCCACCATCTACAAGGCCCAGCAAGGAGTGAAGTTAAAAGTTCTCCACCTGCTTGAATTAGCACAACTCCAATAGCACTCAGAATTTGAACATTATCACATCATTAACAAATTGATACTCCATCCAACACTAATATATATTGCACTCACAGTGCATTATGTACACGATGCACTGCAGCAAACCTGAAAAAGACTGTCAGGGTCCCTGGACAGGGTCGAGGGAGGAGGTGTCACACCTGGAACAATGGATACAGTTGATGAGGTTCGAGGAGGTGCAAGTGAACCTCTGCCTAACCTGAAAGGACTGTCGTATTCGCGACTGTTCAGGGACCCCGGCAGTCTTTGCAGGTTAGGCAGAGGTTCACTTGCACCTCCTCCAACATCATCTATTGTATCTGTTGTTTCAGGTGTGGACAAATACATTGGTGAGACCAAACGTAGACTAGGCGATCGTGTCACTGAACACCTTCGCTCAGTCCACCTACGTGATCTCCTGGTTGCCAAATATTAACGCCCCCTGCCATTCTGACCTTTCTATACTGGGCCACCTCCATTGTCAGAGTGGGGCCAAATGCACAATGGAGGAACAGCACCTCATATTTCACTTGTGCAGCTTACAACCAAGCAGTATGAATATTGAAGATAGACACAAAATGTTGCCGTAACTCGGCAGGACAGGTAACATTTATGGAGAGAAGGAATGGGTGACGTTTCAGGTAGAGACCCTTCTTCAGAAGCGTCTTAAGGGTCTCGACCCGAAACGTCACCCATTCCTTCTCTCCAGAGATGCTACCTGTCCTGCTGAGTTACTCCAGCGTTTGTGTCTATCTTCAGTTTAAACCAGCATCTGCAGTTCCTTCCTACACACAGTATGAATATTGATTTCTCTAACTTCGTAACCTTGTATCCCCTCTCTCTCCATCCCTTCCCCACTGTAATCATGTACTAGTTTCACTGTCATTCTGGTGAGTTTCATTGTCTGTATAACTCATTATCACCTAGCCCACAGCCAACAATAGACTGTTACCTTGATCATAGTTACTTTTTTTTGCATATCTTTCATTCATTTGTTTTATATCTCTCTAATATCACTGTCTATATCTGTTGTTTCCCTTTCCCCTGACTCTCAGTCTAAAGAAGGGTCTCGACCCAAAACGTCATCTATTCCTTTTCTCCAGAGATGCAGCCTGACCCGCTGTTACTTCAGCTTTTTGTGTCTATCTTCGGTTTAAACCAGCATCTGCGGTTCATTCCTACAAAAGAAAATCAGCTGTATTCATTAGCAATTGATACAGTTGTCTCATAGGTTACTACTGATATTGCAGAAGACACCAAATCCCAACAGTTACAAAACATTTGTAAAGTTGTGCTTCTTATTATTTACATGCACTGTGCCCATGAATGGAGATGCCTATGGAGATTTATTTTTGCTGCGAATTAGTCACATACTACAGACAATTTTACAATTTTAACCTACAAACCTGTATATCTTTGGAGTGTGGGAAGAAACCAGAGCACCCGGAGAAAACCCACGCAGTCAAACTCACTCTCCAAAAAATAATATAATTCACCCCAAAAATCAACATAAATAAAAGATTTGTAAAGCATTCTCATCTGTAAACAGTGAGACTCACTGCTGCCAATAATAGGGGGCAAACTAGTGTAGTATCAAGTGACAAGGGCCTGAAGTTACAATTTAAAAACCTAACATCATCCAAATAAAAATCAATCTTGAATATCCAGAACTTGCCAAATTGGCAGTTAAAATCTTATTGTCATTCTATTCTACTACCTTTACAAAAGTGGATTTTCTGCAATGAAAAACAAGTTTCTAAGTAGACCGAGTATTGGAAGGACTCTCCAAATCCTCATTCAGCCCCAGATTGAAAAGCTTGCATTAACAGGACCAATATTGGAGTCTCATTTGGTATTTTGCAGCTAATTAAATTTTAAACTAAATTACTTGTAATGTTCATTGTGATTTACAAGAGTCATTATGTAATAATTGGCTGGTCCCTGTTGTCTACTTTGGAAATGGAACTTAATGTGCTAACAGTAAAGTACTGCTCACAACTTTACAAGAGTGTTAGGGCCTATATTTTTTTCAATTAAAATATACCATACTTAATTTATGTCAAAGATTTCATTTGTGTTAAATGACACCGATTTTTCATTATTTGATGAGATGTTGGTTATACGGGACAAGTGGTGGGTGTTGGGGGGGGGGGGGGGGGGGGGGGGTGGCGCCGAGAGAACAAGGCAAGGGACCCGGCGTGGGAGGGGTGCTGCCGAGAGAGCAAAGGGGGACAAAATGTAATGATACTACACTAGTTTGTCCCCATTGGGGAGAAAATGTAATGCTTTGTAACTTTGTCAGCGCCCTATATGTGGCGACTCTTTGTATACATGTGTAGCAAAACAAAGAATCTCACTGTGACATGTCACATGTGATTATAAAGTATCATGCATTCAACTTATCTAACTTTGTGTACATTTTCATTTCATTTCAAGCATATCTGCGCGTCAGGAAAGGTTGAAAAAAATACAGCTGTTTTGTACGCGGGTTGGGCTTTAGTAGTTTTATTGGGATGGATCCGTATCAATAGAAGCAAGGCAATATCACTCAGTACATCAGCCATGATCACAGTGAATGGCGGTGCTGGCTCGAAGGGCCGAATGGCCTACTCCTGCACCTATTTTCTATGTTTCTGTAACATTCTCAAGAATACACGTCGCTTTTACTCGCGGCTCGTACGATTTAAGAAAAATTGCAAAGAAAGGACAATTTGCAGACCTGCATGTTGTTGGGATATTGTTGTCACTCCAGCAGAGCAGCACTTCCGGACAGCACCCTCGCTGCAGTCCTGGAGCACGCGCCTACCCTGCACAGCACAACCCTGCCCTGCACTGCACAGCACAGCACCCTCGCTGTAGTCCCGGAGCACGCGCCTACCCTGCACAGCACCTTCTTCGCCCAGCAATACCCGCACACAAATAAATGCTGGCTATTTCTCCAGTTAAAGTTAACGGCGGCTGCTGGTGCTGGGGATCTCTTTCTAGGTTGCGCTAATTTCCGGTTTCCGACGCTTCCTTACATGGGATGGCAGTGACAACATTTCCTAATGAGGAAATAACTGGACAAGTTGTTGATTTGCTGCCGCGCCTATTGCTTCCTCTCTGTCCAAGAGTTGCAGAAGGGGAGGGAATAAGTGACTGATCCTCATGGATTTGAAACAGTCAATCATTTCAATTAGTTGGAAGAGTACATCGTATAGAATATTCTATACATTCACGTAGTTATATCAAACACATGTTCCAGCATTAGACCGCGCATTTCAATGGCACTTATTCGTCACATGTACCTAAGTACAGTGATCTTTTTGTTTGTATACAGCTCAGTGACAATTCTAATATACATTAGGCATAATCATACTAAGTATAAGAGTGAAAGACAGTTGACCACACCGAATCAGTACATAAGATTTGCCATGTAAATATCTGACATAAAAATAGTATTTGAAACAAATTATCATTTGTAATTTTATAAATAAGGTGGTGTAGCGGTGGAGTTGCTGCTTACAGCGCCAGAGACCCGGGTTTGATCCTGCCTCCGGGTGCTGTCTACTGAGTTTGTACGTTCTCCATGTGACCGCAAGGGTTTTCCCCAGATGTTCCCGGTTTCTTCCCACATTCCAAAGATAGACAGGATTGTAGGTTAATTGGCTTTGGTAAAGATTGTAAATTGGTCCTAGTGTGTAGGATAGTGCTAATGTATGGGGATCACTGGTCGGCGCGGACTCGGTGAGCAAAAGGGCCTGTTTCCGCGCTGTATCTCTAAACTAAACTAAGAATTGTTCTCTACAATTGGGTGATATCAACTAGTGTGTAGTTATTGACAATTCAAATTCACCCTTTCATGTGTATCCCGGTTATGAATCCTGTGGCCTTCAACAATTGTCTTTTGCTCTGTGTTTCCTTGATATCAAGTGCAGTAACTGGACTGCCTTTAGAGATCAACTTTTTTGCTACATCTTTTGACACAGAAGGAGGCCGTTCAGCCCATCAAGCTCATGCCATTTGTCACTGCAGCCCTATCATGTGAGAAAATTGCATTGATTCTTCATAGACTGGAATGTTGGAAATAATTATATTCTCTCACATCTCTATTAACTCTTCCCAATTATCCTACCATCCATTCCTAGCAGCCAATAACTTGACGACCAGCATATCTTTGGAATGTGGGAGAAAGCCAGAGTGGCTGTGGGAAGCACCCACAGTTACTGGGAGAAGGTGCACATAACTCATTGACAGCATCTGAACACAGGATTGTACATGGGTCACTGAAACTATGAGGCAGCAGCACTACCAGCTCTGTTCTTTATCCATGTTAGCAGCAAGACACTGATGTGTCCTGGAAACGCATGGTACTGTCCACACTGAGATTTGCAGAACATGCTTGGATGACGAGGGAAATTGAGGCATTGGTCAAGAATAAGAAGGATGCATGGATGGGACAGGTACAGGCAGCTGGAATCAAGTATTTCCCTGGAAGAGTTTCAGGAACTAAGGAGTAAATTAAACAAAAAGAAATCAGAAGGGCAAAAAGGGGTCAGGATAGCTCTATCAGGTAGGACAATCCCAATTTTTTTTATCAATACACTAGCCGAGTGTGGACTCGTTGGGTCCAAACCTCTCCTGTGGGCCCGGCAACCCCCGTTGGGTCCAAACCTCTCCTGCGGGCCCGGCAACCCTCCGTCCTAAGCCTGCGGGCCCAACAACCCTCTTCCAACGACTTGTGGACCTTTTGCCGGCCGGGGAGTCCCCCCCCGGGGCCGGGGATGGGTGAGGGGAGAGAGGGAGCCACTCACCCCGGCCCCGGGTGACCATTGCGGTGGCCAGAGCCAGCCGTGGACCCGTTGATGGCGTGACAACTGTGGCAGCTCGATGGCGACGGCGGTTGCTTTGAGCAGGAAGAAGCCCCAGCGGACAACCAGCGCGCTCTGAGCACTTCCCCCCACATGGGACCTGGAACAGCGACCAATCGGGCGTCGAGCGGGAGGTCGGGGCCAATCAATCGACCACGTGGGGGGAGCGGCAGGAGCCAATCAGGACGCGCCGGACCCCACATGGGGGTGGGGCACTGCCGTGGTACAGCCAATCAAATGGCAATCTGAAAATGGCAACCCTCCCCAACTGCGCACGTGCGGATCCGGCGGCCGTCGTACCGTTGTGACGCCAGATGAACACGTAAATATTAGATCAACGGGCCCTGACTGCGCAGGCGCGGACCCGTTTTTGTTCCCATTGTGACGTCGAAGACAGAGGTATTACTGCACAAGGACGGGCAGGGAAAGTGGGAGCGTTTTATTAAAGTTTAAAAAGTGATTTATTAAAGTTTAAAAAGTGAATGACTTTAAAAATATAACAACCATTTGAACCGCACACCAATGGTTAGTAAGGTGGGCCTAAAATTGTTGCGCTATTGTGCACCGTTTTGGCTATTTCGGGAACAAACAAACGTACAAGATCAGAGTTTTAGTAATATACTAGACAAAGTGGACCCGTTGGGCCCACCCTCTCCTGCTCCTCCATCACAAGAGATGGGCAAGGTCCTCAATTAGTATTTTTCCTGTTTTTACCGAGGAGAAAGAGAGGAGGACGGAGGAACTTGGGGCAGTCAATGGAAGTGTCTTGAGAGCAATCAGTATTATGGTCGAAGAGGTGCTGAGGATCCTATCGTGTTTGAAGGTAGACAAATCTCCCGGGTATGATCAAATATATACGAGGACACTGTTAGGAAACCAGAAAGGAGATTGAAACCAATTGAAATTTACGAGTCGTCATTAAATACAAGAGAGGTGCCAGAAGACTGGAGGGTGGCAAACGTTGTGCCTCTATTTAAGAAGTGGTGTAGGGAAAACGCTGGGATCTACAGCATCTATAGCTTAGCATCTGTAGCTGGAAAGTTACTAGAGAGTATTCTGAGGGATAGGATATACTTTGTTGCCACCCTTTATTTGGCTACTCTTTGCTTATCTTGGGTATGCAAAACAAAGAATATCACTGTGACTTGTCACATTTAGATGGACGAAAGCTGATTAGGGATAGTCAGCATGGGCTTGTACGTGGGAGTTCGTGTCTCATGAATCTGATTGAGTTTTTTGAAGATGTGACCAAAAAGGTTGATGAGGTAGGGGTGTAGATGTGGTATGTATGGACTTCAACAAAGCATTCAAGAAGGTTTGCACATAGTAGGCTGCTCTGGAAATGTTAGATCGCATGGGATCCAAGGAGAGATAGCTGAATGGATAGAAAATTGGCTCCATGGAAGAAAGCAGAGTGTGATGGTGGACGGTTGCTTCTCGGACTGGAGACCTGTCACTCGCGGTGTGCCTCAGGGTTTGGTGCTGTGCCTGTTACTGTTTGTCATCTATATTAATGATTTTAATGAGAACATACATGACAAAATTAGAAAGTTTGTAGATGATACAAAAATGAGTGGTATTGCAGATATGAAGATGGTTGTGAAAAATTGCAGCAGGATCTTGATCGGTTGGCCAGGTGGGCTGAGGAATCGGATGGAATTTAATACAGAGAAATGTGGGGTGTTGCATTTTGGGAAGTCTAACATGGGCAGGACCTGTACAGTGGATGGTGGGGTCTGGGGAGTGTTATAGAGCTGAGGGATCTAGGAGTGCAGGTACATTGTTCCTTGAAGGTGGAGTCGCAGGTAGATAGGGTGGTTAAAAAGACTATTGGCACATTGGCCTTCATCAGTATTGAGTATAGAAGTTGGGAGGTCATGTTGTAGTTATATAAGATGTTGGTGAGTCCACATTTAGAGTATTGTGTTCAGTTCTGGCAACCATGTAATAAGAAAGATGTTGTCAAGCTGGAAAGAATAGGGAGATTTTCGAAGATGTTGTCAGGATTAGAAGGTCTGAGCTATAGGGAGAGGTTTGAGCTGGGACTATTCCTTGGAGCGCAGGAGGGTGAGGGATGATCTTATAGAGGTGTATAAAATCATGAGAGGAATAGATCAGGTAGACACACAGAGTCTTTCGCCCAGAGCAGGGGAATTGAGGTCCAGAGGATATAAGTTTAAGGTGAAGGGAAATAGATTTAATAGGAATATGATGGGTAAATGTTTTACACAAAGAGTGGTGGGTGTATGGAACGAGCTGCCAGAGGAGGTGGCTGAGGCAGGAACTATTGCAACATTCAAGAAACACTTGGACAAGTACATGGATAGGACAGGTTTAGAGGGATATGGGCCAAACACAGTCAGGTCGGACTAGTGTACATTACAAGAAACTTTATCCTTTATCTGTACACTGTGGTCAGCTTGATTGTAATGATATGTAGTCTTTTCCGTGACTGGATAGCGCGCAACCAAAAGTTTTTTACTCTACCTCGGTACATGTGACAATAATAAATTAAACTAAACGTCCTCATATAAGACATTAACATTTTCTAATAATGCAAAATATGGTGGGAATGTAATAAGCATTCAAAGATGGATGTTAAGGGATATTTATGGGCTATATGTGGCCAATGCCATCTATAAATTCATCAATGACAACACAGCAGGAGGCCAAATTACAGGAGGTGATGGGTCAGTGAACAGGAGTGAGACACCTGGTTCAGTAGTGTCACAATAACAACTTCTCACTTAATGCCAACAAAACCAAGGAACAAATTATTGACTTAAAGGGGAAGTTGGGGGGTGCTATTGCCAACTTTCATTGGTTTATTAGCAATAGAGACAGTTGGCAGCTTCAAATTCCCAGGCATTAACATCTCAGATGATCTGTCCTAGGCCCAGCAGATAGATGTAATCACACAATGGGGTGCCAGTTGCTCTACATTCATAGAGGTCCAGCAATTGCTCCAACAAACTTCTACAGATGCACAGTGAGAAGAATCCTGACAGGGTGCGTCATAACCTGTTTCTACAATTCCAATGCAATAAGAATGCAAGAGGGTGTAGAGAACAGTGGTTTCAACCCGGCCCATCACAAGCACTGCCCTACCCACCATCAGAAGTATCTACATGAGGTGCTGTTGCAAGGAGTTGCTACCTATTATCAATGACCCCCACAATCCGGGCTGGGCCCTCTTCTTGCTTCGACCTTCGCATAGGAGGCATACAGCTTGAAGTCTCAGACCACCAGATTCATGAACAGTTATATTACAACACGTATAGTCTTGAACCAACCTGCACAACCCTATTCCCACCTTGCCTTATGGACCACCTCATGCACCCGCATGGCCTTGTTTTCTAATTGTGCTTTGTACTAATGTCTTGTTTTTATGCACAGTCTTTACTGTCTTGGAGAATTTGTGTAATTTAATTATAATTTGTGTCTTGGTGTGTTGTTTGTGTTCTTTTGAAATTGTTACACGCAATATTTACACTGTATCTGTATTTCACCATACTTGTTCATAACAATAAGCTTATCTGATGTGACATGCAAGCACATGGAGGCTCTTTGATATGCGTTGTGCTGTCAAATAACACACAGCATTCATTTTATTTTCAGACTGTGAGGCTTGTGTGAACATTATATCAGATCATAGTGAACAATTTGGTTTAGTTTGGAGATACAGCATGGAAACAGACCCTTCGGCCCACACCGACCATTGATCACCATTCACAATAGTTCTATGTTCTCCAACTTTCTTGTCCACTACCTACACAGTAGGTCACATAGAGGCCAATTAACCTAAAAACCTGCATGTCTTTGGGATGTGGAAGGAAATCAGAGCTCCTGGAGGAAACCCATGTGGTCACAGGGAGAATGTGCAAACTCAACACAGACACCACCAGAGGTCAGAATCGAACCCAGGTTCTCTGGCACTGTGAGGCAGCAGCTCTACCAGCTGGACCACTGTGCCAGCCCTGAAGCCTGGTTAAAGCCTACTTTCATTCCGCGTGATCTGTGCCACTGATAATATGAGGTGTTCATTCATGAGTTGTCGGTTTATTCTCCATCATTACAGATTACACTTTATCACTATTGACTGTGATCTTAGACCCCTCCTATCATCTGTCCAAACTAACAATCATAATTTTACTTTAGAGATACAGTGCAGTCACAGGCCCTTCGGCCCATGCCGACCAGCAATTATCCTATACAATAACACTATTTTACATATTAGGAACAATTTTACTGAAGCCAATTAACCTACAAACCTGTACATCTTTGGAGTGTGGGAGGAAATTGGAGAAAACTCACGCAGTCACATGGAGAATGTACAATCTCCGTACAGATAGCACTCGTATCAAGATTGAACCTGGCTCTCTGGCACTGCAAAGAAGCAACTTTCCCACTGCACCACGATGCTGCCCTATTCCACCTGATATAATCCCAACCCTCCAATCATTTATCCTCCCCGATCAGCATTTTTCCTTTGCCCATCCTGAACTTCAGGATGCACATCCTGAACTCCAAACCACTTTGGGATATCTGCTGGACAACCATTTCCCTTTCCATGGTCCTCTGCCCTCAACCTCCAATAAATACACACTCGCTTGCTCCACGAAATGCACTCTCTACCAGGCAAGGAGAAATCAAACAGAGGCCTTTTCTACCATGTGTGAAGCCTTCAGAGATCCATGTCAATAGGTTAATCTATCAATTAGTCCTGTGTCTAAATTTGGTCGTGTCAGATTTGGAACTCTAATCTATTGCATCATATAATGTACAAGAAGGAAGTCACATAGGTATCATGATTAATGCAGTGTCACCAATATAGATACACTGGCATGGTAGGAAGAAGATAGCTTGAGGAGATTAAACATTAGACAATTCCAGAGATCCTAGATGTAAAACTCTGAATATGAAGGATAGTTATTTACAGGCCTGCCAGATAGGTGGTTGTGCTGTGAACAGTATGAAAAACCAGCAAAATAACCTGACCAATATTTCAGTGGCATGAATTTTATGCTAACGTCGCTATTAAATAATAGCAAATGCTGTATGAAATATTTATTTTTCACAGTAGAAAGCACATCACTCGTTTTCCGATACATATTACAACAATGTGATTTAAAGCAACATAACCAAAGTTATGGTGTGTCATCTGCGGTTGATGATTATCAGGTGCTTTGCAGAATGGAGATTGATTACAGCTGGAAATCAGTCACTTCTTCCTAAGTGATTAATAAAAAAAATTAAAAATAAAGCAATTTATACCGTAGAAAAATAATGTATTCATATAACAATGCAGGCAAATTTAATATTTTGAATGTCCTCAGATCATCCTATTAAAGGTCTTAAGCATTAACCCATTTTCAGTGGACCTCAGTCCAACTTAGGAGGCATTTTCACCATTATGAAAATATATTGAAGGTTTGGTAGAAATTGGAACTGAGTTTTACCCATAATATAAATTTATGCATTTGTACCAAACTTGAAAGTACTTGTGGTTACATTCGCAAGACTATGAACTAGTCAAGTCTAATTCATTCTATTTCAGGATCTCAGAACTTTGGAACTAATTCTCTCTTCAATCAGTCCATCTTTCCATGTAGCCTTCCTATATAAACATGTTTATTTATTACATTTGGACTATATTTGGAAATTTAAAAGCTGTATTATACATACATTTGAGATGTTTCATTTATTGTGAGTATACATCTGGATTTCTTCCATTATGAGGCTAGAATCAACAATAAATGCATGCGCAATATGTAACAAAATTATAGAAGAAACATGGGTAATTAAAAATAACATCAGGATATTAATTGCAATACTTTATCTTTTAACTACTCCAAAATTAGTGACAAAGTTAATATATTCTAAAAGGAAGGAATGTTTTTTTTCCAGAGCGTTCATTCAAAGTCATGTTACATTCAGGAATTTTCTTTATGCAATAGAAACAAACATTATGTCATTTAAAAAAACATGGAGCTACCTTTTTGCTGAATTCTGTTTGTGCAAGTTGTTGTTCCTGGAAGGCAAGACATTTTATTTTCATCAATAAATGTTGCAAATTGTTTTGGACGTGGCAGTTTAACACAGTAATCTTATTTATAACTTTCCTCAGCAGGGATGTAATACTGAGACTTTATAAAGCACTGGTCAGACTGCATTTGGAGTATTATGAGCAGTTTTCTGCCCCACATCTGAGGAGGGATGTGCTGCCATCGAGAGGATCAAGAGGAGATTTCAGAGAACGATCCCGGTTATCGAATGATGAGCTTTTGACGGCCCTGGGTTTGTATTCACTGGAGTTTAGAAGGATGAGAGGAGATCTCATTGAAACTTACTGAATAATGAACAGACTAGATAAAGTGAACATGGAGAGGATGTTTCTATTAGTGGGGGATTCTAGGACCAGAAGGCACAGCCTCAGAATAAAAGGAGACGAGGAGGAATTCTTTTAGCCAGAGGGTGGTGAATCTGTGGAATTCATTGTCACAGACAGCTGTGGAGGCCAAGTCTGGGTATTTTTAAAGCGGAGATTGATAGGTTCTTGAATAGTAGGGGTGCCAAAAGTGATAGGAAGAAAGCAGGAGAACGGGGTTGAGAGGGAAAGGTAGATCACCCATGTTTGAATGGTGGTGTATACTTGATGGGCCAAATGGCCTAATTCTGCTTGTATGTCTTATGAACTTTCCCTCCTTTCCAGAATAAATCCCAATACCTGTTCTTTCCATATTCTTGTTCATAATTCATTATACAGAATACCTGCAATCAATAAGGCTATGTAAAGGCACTTTTGTAATATTGAATTTTATGGCATAACATTAAGAAAATAAAAGTGGAAATGCAATGGTGTATGCACGAAATGTCAGTAAGAATGAAGCTGGAATGCTGTGTGTGGTTTTTGAAGTAATGAAGGGTATAGAAAAATAAAACTGCAATGAATATTCTTATTCATTTTATCATATTTATATATATTTTTTTACTGGGCTTAATTTGTTAAGTGATTTTAGTGATACATTTAAAGATAAGAGAAAAAGAGTGGATAGAAATAGAATAGCATTGGTTATCTCCCATCATGATGAGTGTGAGGGAGTCCAAATGGACAACATCCAGAAGTTGTGAATGAGGCAAAGTCCTGGTGATCTTTTAAAAGATAGGCTTCGTCTACACTGTTTAAATCTCCCCCTCTCTAAAGCTGGCTAGAATAATGTCCATCATAAATTCAATATACGGTTGGGTTTATTATGTAAATGCTAAATAGAAGAGGAAGAGACAAGATTGGACTTAGGTTGGACCTAGGATCTCAAGAGTACAGTTGGTTCTTCCTGGCCAATCTGAAATTACATCCTTCATTGTCTGAAGAAGGCTTAACCATCCAACGTGATAACATAGGGCTGAACAGGAAGACCAACAGATTGGATGCAACTCATTTGGCAAGGGACTGGAAAAAAATCCCACTGGATGAATTTCCAACTTTAAATCGAGACTCTATTCTATTCGTTCGGGATGTTAAGGATGCCCTGAAAATTATTCCTGGAGTTCCGAGCCAACATGTACCTATTATTCAACACCACAAAAAAATGAGAATGATTTACTCATTGTCTGTAGCTTCTTATAAAATGGCTGCTCATTCCCCCCAATAATAGTAAAATATCAGTCAAAACAGCTCACATTTATTTGTAATCAAGTAAAAGTTAAAAACTCTGAAGGCTTGTTACAGGAGGATCACAGACAAATTATGATAACAGGGTTTTTAGGACAGGTTACTGAATAGACTAGCCCAAACAGCAGCTGCAACTGTGAATCTGGGCAAGAGAGGCCAGAATTTAGAAACAGTTCCTTACAAAAAATATGGAAGTGGAGAAAAGCAGAGAGATCTCAGAGCATGAAATAATCGTAGTGAGATGCTCAGAGTGTTGGAGAGTAAGAGAGTCTCAGAGTGAAAGAATACCAGGATGTTTTGGAGATAGAGCAAGCAAGTGAGCCAGAGAGAGATAAATTTAGAACCTGTTAAAGTTAGACATTAATGTGAAACTGTAATGCAAGGGAAATCTTTAATGGAGAAGAGGCTAAAATTGGAGAAGTGCAGAGTTGACAAAAATTAGAGAATTAGAGGAAGTTATAGAAACCAGAGAGCAAAATGTAATTGAGGGTTTGTAACCCAATACAAATGTTGAATTTGAGGCATTGCTTTGGAAGAGCTAATATTGGACCATGAGAACAAGGGAGATAAGTTGACAGGATTTGAATTAATTGCACCAAATACTTTGTATGCCTGTGCAAAGAGAGTGTTGAAATATGGCAAGGCTTATATATATTTAATGAGAAGAATGGGAAAAGAGCAGCTTAGACTTCTTTACATAATGCAGACAGCAGAGAACGGAAACCAAACTGAGATAGAGTCATGTATTCGAGTTGTAGATAACACAGGCAAGGAGCTGGGGCTAATATGCAAGGGTAGTAATAAGTTTGTGTATTCTAGGTCCATGACATGGTTAAATAATTGATCAGCTGAAATGTGCAGTCGGTAGTAATTACTTTCTTAAATGACAAGATATTGAACAGGTTGCACAATATCAGACCCAATATGTAGGAGAGAAAGAAGGGAAAAGAAATAAACTGAGAATAAGAAATGATGGGTCCCTTAAATGTGTATATTTTAATGCTAGGAGCATTGTAAGAAAGGTGGATGAGCTTAGAGCCTGGATTGACATCTGGAAGTATGATGTCGTGGCGATCAGTGAAACATGGTTGCAGGAGGGTTGCGATTGGCAATTAAATATTCCAGGATTTCATTGTTTCAGATGTGATAGAATCGGAGGGGCAAGAGGTGGGGGTGTTGCATTGCTTGTCAGGGAGGATATCACAGCAGTGCTTTGGCAGGACAGACTAGAAGGCTCGATTAAGGAGGCTGTTTGGGTGGAACTCAGAAATGAGAAAGGTTTAGCAACACTTATAGGGGTGTATTATAGACCGCCAAATAGGGAACGAGAATTGGAAGAGCAAATATGTAAGGAGATAGCAGATATTAGTAGTAAGCACAGAGTGGTGATTGTGGGTGATTTCAATTTTCCGTATATAGACTGGGAATCACATTCTGTTAAAGGGCTGGATGGTTTGGAGTTTGTAAAATGTGTGCAGGATAGTTTTTTGCAGCAATACGTAGAGGTGCCTACCAGAGAAGGGGCAGTGTTGGATCTCCTGTTAGGAAATGAGATGGGTCAGGTGACGGAGGTATGTGTTGAGGAGCACTTTGGGTCTAGTGATCATAATGCCATTAGTTTCAATATCATTATGGAGAAGGTCAAATCTGGACCAAGGGTTGAGATTTTGGATTGGAGAAAGGCTAATTTTGAGGAGATGAGAAAGGATTTAAAAGGAGTGAAATGGAAATTGTTGTTTTATGAAAAGGATATAATAGAGAAATGGAGGATATTTAAAGGTGAAATTTTGAGAGTACAGAGTCTTTATGTCCCTGTTCGGTGGAAAGGAAAGAATAATAATTTGAAAGAGCCATGGTTTTCCAGGGAAATTGGACACTTGGTTCGGAAAAAGAGGGAGATATACAATAAATATAAGCGGCAGGGAGTAAATGAGGTTCTTGAGGAATATAAAGAATGTAAAAGGAATCTTAAAAAGGAAAGTAGAAAAGCGAAAAAAAGATATGAGGCTGCTTTGGCAAGTAATGTAAAAGTAAACCCCAAGGAGTTCTACAGATATGTCAATAGCAAAAGGATAGTGAGGGATAAAATTGGTCCATTAGAGAGTCAGAGTGGACAGCTATGTGCTGAGCCGGAAGAAATGGGGGAGTTATTAAACAATTTCTTTTCTTCGGTATTTACCGAGGAGAAGGATATTGAATTATGTGAGGTAAGCGAAACAAGTAGAGTAGTGATGGAAATTAGGAGGATTAAAGAAGAGGAGGTACGGACACTTTTGAAGAATATAAAAGTGGATAAGTCTCCAGGTCCTGATAGGATATTCCCTAGGACATTGAGGGAAGTTAGTGCAGAAATAGCAGGGGCTATGACGGAAATATTTCAAACGTCATTAGAAACAGGGATGGTGCCGGAAGATTGGCGCATTGCGCATGTTGTGCCTTTGTTTAAAAAAGGTTCTAAAAGTAAACCTAGCAATTATAGACCTATTAGTTTGACGTCTGTGGTGGGAAAATTAATGGAAAAGATACTTAGGGACAATATATATAATTATTTGGATAATCAAGGCCTGATTAGAAACAGTCAACATGGATTTGTGCCTGGAAGGTCATGTTTGACTAATCTTCTTGAATTTTTTGAAGAGGTTACCAGGGAAATTGATAAGGGCAAGGCTGTGGATGTTGTCTATATGGACTTCAGTAAGGCATTTGACAAGGTTCCACATGGAAGGTTGATTAAGAAGGTTAAATCGTTGGGTATTAATAGTGAGGTTGCAAGATGGATTCAACAATGGCTGAATGGGAGATACCAGAGGGTAACGGTTGACAATTGTATGTCAGGTTGGAGGCCAGTGTCTAGTGGAGTGCCCCAAGGATCTGTGTTGGGTCCACTGTTGTTTGTCATTTACATTAATGATCTGGATGATGGTGTGGCAAATTGGATTAGTAAATATGCAGATGATACTAAGATAGGTGGAGTAGTTGATAGTGAGGTAGATTTTCAAAGTCTACAGAGAGACTTGGGCCTTTTCGAAGGGTGGGCTGAAAGATGGCAGATGGAGTTTAATGCTGATAAGTGTGAGGTGCTGCATTTTGGTAGGACAAATCAAAATAGGACGTACAGGGTAAATGGTAGGGAATTGAGGAATGCAGTGGAACAGAGGGATCTGGGAATAACTGTGCATTGTTCCCTGAAGGTGGAATCTCATGTGGATAGGGTGGTGAAGAAAGCGTTTGGTATGCTTGCCTTTATAAATCAGAGCATCGAGTATAGAAGTTGGGATGTAATGTTGAAATTGTACAGGGCATTGGTGAGGCCGAATCTGGAGTATGGTGTGCAGTTCTGGTCGCCAAATTATAGGAAGGATGTCGACAAAATGGAGAGGGTACAGAGGAGATTTACTAGAATGTTGCCTGGGTTTCAGCACTTAGGCTACAGAGAGAGGTTGAACAGATTGGGTCTTTATTCTTTGGAGCGTAGAAGGTTGAGGGGGGACTTGATAGAGGTTTTTAAAATTTTGAGAGGGACGGACAGAGTTGACGTGGGTAGGCTTTTCCCTTTGAGAGTGGGGAAGATTCCAACAAGGGGACATAGCTTCAGAATTGAGGGACAAAGGTTTAGGGGTAACATGAGGGGGAACTTCTTTACTCAGAGGGTTGTGGCTGTATGGAATGGGCTTCCGGTGGAAGTGGTGGAGGCTGGCTCGATTTTATTATTTAAGAGTAAATTGGATAGGTATATGGATAGGAGGGGATTGGAGGGTTATGGTCTGAGTGCAGGTAGATGAGACTAGGTCAGGGAGAATGGTCGGCGTGGACTGGTAGGGCCGGACAGGCCTGTTTCCATGCTGTAGTTGTTATATGTTATATATGTTAATATCCAACATCTAAATGTAATTGTAAAACTTAATTTAAAGGAAATTATTCAATTGAACATTCGGATTACATCAAACGTAAAAGGCAGACCAGTTATAAGGCAAACATCTCATATGTCAGGGACAATATAATTGTTAAAGATAAATAGCAATGTGAAAAAGAAATTCATAAGATATTTCAAACTAGTCCATATTTAGTGCATAGATTTAGTTCCCATTACAACTAAAAGGCAGCTAGTTTAGTTTGATTTATTCATCTATTTAGTTTGATTTATTCATCTATCATTTGGCAGAGCAGAGTAGTGTGCCTATCTTCTGTTAAATAGATCTATTTCTCAGGTCCTGTGGTAATTGTTACTCATTATTAACACTGGAGTTTAAAAGCATAGTATGCATATACTAACAAGCAGAACAGCAATCAAAAAGTCAGTTTGATTAACTGGCTTGGCTCTCTATTGGGAGAAGGATACAGCTCAGGGACTGGAACTACAACTGGAACATTGGGAAAGATTTCTTGCCCCAAGGCATTGAGTCTATTCTTTGCTGAACCTTTGTGAAAATCTGGGCAATAGTGTAACTTGGTTGGAGGTCGGGTAGGGAGTAGGAATAGCCATTGGTCTGCAGTGTATATGGCATACTCCTGTTCCTCCTGGCCAATGTATCCCAAATATAAATCTTCAACCGCAATTCACCAAGGAGAAACATAAAAATAATTCCATTGATTTGCACTGCATTTTCTTATTATATATTTGATTTCAAAAGCACTCCACCATTTGTAATTTAAAGTCAAAATTGAGATTACTCAACATTCAATCACTGTTCTGATTTTGAACTTCACTGAAAAACGTGCTCCTATTCCATTGTCAAATCAAACTTTGATCTCATTCATGATTAATACACCATAGCTTTGTTGCAAAGTTAATCATTATGTTGTTATTAAAAAGCTATGTGGCAAAATGTATATACTGTAGATTTGGGCAAACAAAGTCAAGGCATGTAAAATAAAGTTTACAAAAGGAAGGAAGGAAATAATGCATACCGAATAAAGAGTTCTATCCATTCTTCTTTCCGAAAGTTTTGGTGCAAGGTGCAGTAAGGGATGCACGGCAGATAGCTGGAGCCAAAAAGAAAAAAACAGAAAATATCAATAGACTAACACTTATACAAAATAGTACCAGTACTATTACTAAAGTACTGATACCAGTACTAATAGTATCAGGACAATTTTGATCAGACAATGAATCTCTGGACACAATTATTCCAACAATAGATTCTCTAAAATATTCTATTGAAATCCTACTATTACTTAAATCTAAACTTCACTCTTGTATTTAAATATTTTGACTTTCAGATATTGGGGAAAATATATATAAACCTCTTTAAGCTAATTTGTTTCTTAAGGATTTAGCAAACAGTTCTTTAATACTGACACCATTCTGCTTTAGTTAAACATTTTGTTCAAGATGGCCACGCCGTTGTGTTTGGCTGCCTGCCACTGTATGTTTCTTTTTTTTCCTAATCAGATGTGCAGCACTTTGGTCAACGTGGGTTGTTTTTAAATGTGCTATACAAATAAAATTGACTTGACTTGACTTGACTGATTATAACTTGCACTGGAAAGTGAAATCATTTAATACCTCCCCGAAGAAGACTCAAGGCACTGAATAAATATGGAGAGGTTCTGCCGGCTAGGAATTTATTTCTCGGAGCATAGCAGACTGATGAGTGATCTTATAGAAATCATGGAGTCATAGATTTGTACAGCACAGAAAAAGGCCCTTCAGCTCAACTTGCCCATGCCATCCAAGATACCTCATCTACACTAGCCATACCTGTTTGCCATATACCTCTAAATCTTTCTTACCCATATGTGTATCCAAACATCTTTTGAATGTATAAAATGTAAAAATCATGAGGGGCCTAGATAGAATGCCTACAGTTTTCCCACCCAGTGTTTTGGGATCAAGAACTAGAGGACATAAGTTTAAGATGAGATGGAAAACATTTCATGGAAACTTGAGGGGGCAACTTTTTCACACAGAGGGTGCTATGTATAAGCTGCCAGAGGAAGTGTTTGAAACAATTACAATAGCAACATTTGGACAGATAGATGGATAGGAAAGGTTTAGAAGGATATGGGTCATGCGTGGGCAAATGGGAGTAGCATAGATGGACAGTAGAAACAAAACTCAGCGGGACAGGCAGCATCTCTGGAGAGAAGGAATGGGTGATGTTTCAGGTCGAGACGCTTCTTCAGACTGATGTCAGGGGAGTGGGCGGGACAGAGATAGAATGTAGTCGAGGACAGAGGGACATCTTGGTCAACATGGATGAGGGGTGCCAATGGACCATGCTGTATGACTCTCAAAACCTATTGATGAAACCAGAAAACTGAATATGGTTAATATTCATAATGACATATTTAAATACTGCAATTGTTTCATTTTAACTGAAAATAGTTACCATGTTTTTCAGATGTGGAGTTTGTGTTTTGGAGTAATGAAATAAAAACTGCATAACAAAAAAAACAAGATTTTAATAATATTCTGCGATACGTACAATTTTCATTATTTTAATCTTTAAATAAGAAAGTATACTTACTCTTTTATACATAGCCTCATTATCATCACTCTAGAGAATAAAACAATGTAATGTTGAGTAAGTAAATATGTAACAGTAACATTTATGTGACTTTTATATTTAAAAAAGAAAACTAGTAAGAAAACAAACGATTGAAATTATTTCAGGGGGATTAATGCCAAATACTCACCCCAGTTCTAGGCACATTTTGTCGGATGGCTTTGCAAAAGTCCATAACAAATTTAGTCATCTGAAATAGAAATAAACATTCCCAATTAACAAACTCATTATGGAAATTCTACTATTCCAATGTCATCTTGGTTTTGTGGTCTCTCATCTCTTTTACCTCAAATGCTGTCTATTTGGATATTTCATGTGGTGCATCACTGCCATTTATAACTGAAGGACATAAATCATCTTTGATTTCAAGATAAAACAGATCGATTTCCTTCTCCTTCCTTCTCAAGATACAAGCTCCTGCTGATCAAAGGAGTTATATCTAATAGCCAATACCTAGTATCTTTTAGTGATGAAGAAACAAGGAACAGCAGATGCTGGTTTACACTAAAAGTGCTGGAGTAACTCAGTGGGTCAGGCAGCATCCCTGAAGAACATGGGTAGGTGACATTTCAGGTCGGGACTCTCAGCCAAAATATCACGACCCGAAGCATCTCTTATCGATGTTCTACAAGGATGCTGCCTGATCCGTTGAGTTACTACAGCACTTTGTGTCATCCTTTGGTGCTGCGCATTCATGGAAATAATTGTTATTATCGAAACATCTGGAGGATCCAGTAACAGCATCAGAGTAAGAGAAAAGCTTTCTTTGCTCTGTCCAAACTATACACTTCAAGTGTCACTGATCATCAAACCATTTTGAATTTTGTCAACACCTAGCCATTTCTAAGTGACATTATTAAATTAATGCTAACTCCAAGGAGTTACTGCTTAATTAAAAATTGTGATGAAATTGTATCTTCCCCAACAGGGAGAGACCTCATCGGTCCACCAGTTAATTGCTGGTAGATGTTAGTGCAATCATTTTGCTCTTGCCAATAACCTTAAATTTTTATGACAACTTAGTACCAAACCTCATTCCAGGCTTGATGCAAAATACATCAAAACGCAATTTCATTGTCTAAACAATGAACTGCAGATGCTGGTTTACAAAAGAAAAAGAAGCAAAGCACTGGAGTAACTCAGCATGTCGGGCAGCATCCCTGGAGAACATGGATCAGTGACATTTCGGGTCAGGATCCTTTTTCAATGAATTCCATTGTGATTGTTTGCGAGATCGAGACAGAATTTGACCAAGTGTTGGCTGCCCTGGTAAAAACTGAAGTCAATAGACATCAAAGGGAAAACACTGCAGTGGCTGGTGTCATGCCTCACACAGTTGTCAGAGGTCAATCGTCCCAGCCACAGGACATCGCTGCAGGTGATCCTGACCAATTATCTGTGGTTCAACTATCTTAAGGTACTTTATCAAGTACCTTCTTTCCATTATAAGCCCATGAGTGGAAATGTAGTACATTCAGTTTTCTTGAACTTGCAATTCCTCAGAATATGAAGTAGTCAATGCCCATTGCAGCAAGAGCTAGACACCAATCAGGTTTGTGTTGAATAGAGGCAGGCTACATTTGAGTAACACAAGAGCCAGGCAATCACCTTCTCCAACAGGAGAGTGTCCGATCACCAACCCTTGAGATTACCCTCACCAAATACCCCACATCCTGGTGACTGACCATTGACGTGGAACTCAAAGGACCATTCACATTAAACCATTGGCCACAAGAGAAGGGAAGATATATTGTGTCCAGCAGTGTGCCACTAACTTCCTGCCTCCCCCAAAGACTTTCCACCACCTACAAAGCATAAGTCAAGAGTATGACGGAATGCTCTCTAATTATCATCTTAGGTACAGTCCAAACAAGAAGTTTGATATCATAAAGTAATCTGCTTGATTGACACATCATTTGCCACACTAAATATTCATTCCCTTCATCATTCCATCCAGTGTATGCCATCTACAAAATGTGAAATGCACAGCAGGTCCTTGACTGGGTTACTCTAACAGCACCTCCCGAACCCATGACCTCCACCAGCGTGTAAAAGAAGCAGCTGGCACATTGAACAGTGCATCTAAATCACAAAGTTGAATGTGATTCCTTCATCATTGCTGCGGTTAAATCTTATAACTGCCTACGGCACAACAAAATGGGTTAATTTCACCCAGGACACAATGGTCGAAGAAGACAGCATTGTGCAGTCAGGGATGGGTAATAGATGTTGGCAGGATCAGCAAGGCCCAAGTCCTATATAGTGAATTATATTTTCTCCTTAGTGGAGGTCTTGGATCAATGGTTTTGGAGGAGAATTTAATTTTCTGACATCCAGCAGCAATTCCTAACTTTTCCAAAGTGGCCATTATGATAGATGCGGAAAAGGCAGTATGCATCAGAAGACTTTTTGATCATGGTGTTGTGGCGGCACCCAAGGGTCGGGCCATACCACTACCGACCCCTCGGCACGGGAATGGACCGGTCTAGGGGGGCGGCCCTTTGCTACGGTTATAAAGGACGAGGTTTTGGGCGTGATTTCACTGGCAGACTTGACTGGTCTAGCAAACGTATTAAATTCATTCCTCCTGAAATACCCGGCTCCTCGGCTTTATTTTGGCCTTTTTCGACGCGCCACAGTGTTGTCAAAGAGAAACAAAAGTTGTTATCAGCCTTGTGCAACCATGGCCGAGTGAGTAAAATAGTATTTAAAGTTCAGGACCTCAAGCCTAATACAAAGGTCATCCTTTGAACCATGGACTACAGACTCAGAGCATCTCAATGCTCTGGAGGGATACTACTAATCTCATCTCCACAAAATCCTCCACATCTATTCATAGGAAAACTGAACCAAAGTCTGGTGTTCTCTCAGACTAATATCTCAAGTTCGAGCCCCTAATTGCAATCAACAGACCATATTGTTTGCATTCTCAATACCAGAATCCCAAGTTAGCTGTTCTGACCTACATCAAGGTAAGAAAGTACCAGAGAATAGAGGAAATAATTAAAGGTCATTCTGAAAGCATTGTTGAAAAGAGTCTGAAACTGAACCACCTCCTGGGATTCCTACCCATTATTTTATTTAGAATAGTATTGAAATCTCAAGCTCAGCATAACTGGAGGAAATCATTTCTCAAGCTACTGCACACCTACCCTATCAAGCAACCCTTCCCCTACTGGAAATGTCTGTGGGACCTACAGTGGCTTTGTCAGCCATCTCAGAACACACAGAAATGGAGAGAAAACAGGGTATCCATAAAACAAGGGGCCGTCTGAGAGAAAGAGCGAGATTAACGATGAGAAACAAAATGTCATTATTGCACTGCAATTTCTGCCAGGAAGAATTCACTAACAAACAGATCATCGATTAAAAAACAAATTAACTTCTCATCTATGTCTTCCAGAGATAAAGTTAAGATTGTTATTTTACCTGAGGCTGTATCTGAAGTGCTCTCAAGTGAGTGAGACACAAAGCCAAATTCTGCAGAGGAGAAATCAAAATCACAAGTACATTGAAGTTACATTGCACAGCCCTGGAGAGTGTAATTTATTGGTGAAGTGAGGCAATATCAAATCTAACATCCACTAAACATTAACTTAAGTCATTAATATTACCTCTGCACTGTTATTGTCCCATTCGTCAGAATAATCTTGAAAGTGACGATGTGGGGAGCCTGTCAACAGGAGAAATAAGAATGACAGATGCAAATTACTGAAGAGTGTGCATTAACATTAAAATACAACAATATATGGAAACGTGAATGTCAGTGAGTAACCATCATTAAAGAAATTATTAGAAGTCAAAGATACCTCATAAATAACCAAAAGCTTTTATTCAGGTGGCACAGCTGTCTGGTCGAGCCACTGCCTCACAGCATGAAGAAACACAGGTTAGATCCTAACCTCAGGTGCTGTCCCTGTGGAGTTTACATATTCTGTGACCACCTAGATTTCCTCCAGGTGGTTCGGTTTAATCCCATAAACGTGCGTGCTGGTTGGTTAATTGGCCTCTGTAAGTTGCCCCTAATGTGTAGGGAGTGAATGCAAAAGTGAGATACCATAGATACCACATTATGATATCTAGTGAGATATCATAGATATCTTTTACTTGTTCACTAGATAACAAGTAATCAATGGTCAGTGTGGATTCATTGGGTTAAAGGGGCTATTCTGAGCTGTGTATTTCAATTAATTCAATTTGAACCGGGTAATAAACGTTAACAGGTTCCAGATAAATGAGGCTGGGAACCTTTGGGGAAAATATGGTGAGGAAGTGGGACTATATTCTAGGGCGAGACCAATAGGATTTTGGATATTAAGAAAATCTAATGATTTGGGGATCAGGTTTCAAAATGAATTTGAGGTACAGGATCAGCCACGGTTCTATCGGATCAAAATGAGAAAATACTGGAAATATTCAGCAGGGCAGGCAGCATCTGTGGAAAAAGAAACGGAGTTAATGTTTCCAATTGAAGACCTCTCCTCAGATCTGGGCAAGGGAGAAAAGATTGTTTAAAGTTACTGGAAGAGAAGGGAGCAATGGGGCTATCTCTATTCCATTTTACATAAGCAACAAAAATAATGAAGAATCACCTACTTAAAACTATTAGTGACTTTCTTGTGTACCTTGTGCACCTATTTTATTTGGGCCATTTTGTATGGTGGGTAATTTAAAATAGTTTTCTTTATTTTCAGGAGATTCAGAATGTCAGACTTCAGTGGAACCCAGGTTTTTCCCAGTGAAGAACAATACACGTGCTATTATAAGAAGATAACTGCAGATGCTGGTACAAATCAAAGGTATTTATTCACAAAATGCTGGAGTAACTCAGCAGGTCAGGCAGCATCTCGGGAGAGAAGGAATGGGTGACGTTTCGGGTCGAGACCCTTCTTCAGACTGAAGAAGGGTCTCGACCCGAAACGTCACCCATTCCTTCTCTCCCGAGATGCTGCCTGACCTGCTGAGTTACTCCAGCATTTTGTGAATAAATACCTTCCACGTGCTATTAGATTGCCTGTTCAGCACACTATCAACAAGAGGACAAAGCGAGTCGTGGAAAGTTTTAGGCAAGTTAAGCACATTGTCATGCATAAGTACAATGAAATACAGCTACAATGGAAATCTTGCTTGCCACAGAATCACAGGTATATAGACCCAGACAAGACACAAAAAACATAAATTATATCTAATGTAATGGCAGTTTCTATACCATCTCGAAATCCCACTTCGATAGCCATTACTTCTCGGGGATGAAATGTAGTTATAGCTTACACACACGTCGCACCCTGATATGACAAAACGAATCTTCCAAACTCCTTTTCTTCATTAATTGGTTTTATTAAAGTAGCACAAATCATAGAGTAATTCATCAGTTCCCGTACTTTATCAACTGTTTCTTCTTCAAACAATATCTAGAAATTCTTGCAGTTATTACCATATGGTTCTTACAAATATAGCTGGTGCGAGCGCATGGTAAAGAACTGTATGCTCACCATCATCCGAGTCTAAACTGACCCACAACCTCTGTCGACACACTAGCCTCCTCCCATCTAGACACTCCCAATTACACATTAAGTCACACCCACAACCAGGCAAAAAAGACATAAACTAGAAATATTAAAACATAGCCATAACACAATGACAATAACTGAATTAAGCATAAATGGCTCCTACACCTATATCATACGAGACAATGAAAAACCCCTGCAAAAACAAGACATTAGTGCAAAATACAGTCAGAAAAACAAGTCCATGGTAGTGCATAAGGTGGCTTATGCCGAGCTAGGATTAGGGTTATGCATGTCAATTCAAGAGCCTGGTGGTTGTAGGAAAGGAATGGCTCCTGAACCTGATGGTGTGGGACTTCAGGTTTCAGAACCACCTGCCTGAAGGTCACAGGAAGAAGAGGGCATTGCCCGAATGGTGCAGTTCCTTGTTGATAGATGCCATTTCTTGAGGCATTGCCTCATGTGGATGCTTTTATAATTTCCCTTTATTTAAAGGGATGCAAAGTGCTGGAGTGACTCAACATACCTGGCAACATCTTTGGAGAAAATGGATAAGTGGTGTTTCAGATCGAGATTTATGAATACATCTGATAAGCATTGTAAAGAAAAGAATGGTAAGTGAGAGAAAATGAGGATGTGCTGCCAAGTGTAGAAGTGTGAAGGGGAATAATATCAATATATTCAATATATTCCTTTATTCGTTCCACACCGGGGAAATTTACAGTGTTACAGCAGCAAAATGGATAGCAACAGACCATTCATTATAAATAAAAGTAAAAACAAGGATAAATTGTCATCAGTTTTCTGTGTGTTCTTAGCTGTTACTGTTGACTTGTCTGCTGGGAGCAGTGCTGGTTGTGCAGTCTCACAGCAGTGGGAAGGAAAGACCTCCTATATCTCTCTTTCATGCACTTGGGGTGAAGGAGTCTGTCACTGAAGGAGCTACTCAGTGCAGTGACAGTGAGGGAAGCTGTCTTATGAATTGCAATTATTGAAGGTGTTGAACATGATACAGAACAGGAGATCAGTGTTACTAAACAATGGCCTTGAAATAAACAAACAATGGTTACCCATGTATCAAATTGTAGATTCATAAATTCATATGTTTACTGTGATCTCCAGAGCAATTATATTGATGCTGCCACAAAGTTTTGCAGTTGTAAACCTCTTCCAAAGATGTGTTCTTCCCTGTGCTGGCTGCCTCTAGATAATGTCAGACACACAACCAATATCTCTCCATCACCTGCCAAATTGGAAGTCTGTTGAAAATGAGCATTGCAGGAAACATGGACTTCACACATGTATTCAGAATGCTTGGGGTGCAAGATTGTTGGTATTGCAAAAATCGTTAGGGACAGTGGCATAGTGGTTACTCAATAGCATCAAAAAGTCTGGATCCAAAGATGAGAGTTCAAAGCCCAGCAGAGCAGTTAGATATTTTAAGTAACTAAATAAATTTGGATATTTCTGCAAGAAAGAAAGAAAGAGAACAAGTAACTTTGAAATCACAGATTTCTTAGATATATTTTAGAGACATTAGATGGCATTTTAGAGACTTTTAGATAGGCACATGGATATATATGAATGGAAGCACATAGATCATGTGCAAGCAAGGAGATTAGGTTAATTTGGCATCATGTTCGTTATGGACACTGTGGCAGAAGGGTTCTATGTTCTATCTAACAGGTATGCACTTAACCAACAATGTAGATCTCCATTAAAGTGCCAGTCTTTTATATGTTAAAATCCTGATTTGGTCTTGAACCCAAAACTACTAACACCGAAGAGAGTTTTATCACTAGGAAAATTTGACACTAAATTGGTTACATTGAGAAAATTATATTAACTCTAGCATCCTTAAACGGCAATGGTATTAAATTGGTACATTTCCATTGGGGAAGTCACCTACACATTCACGGTTAGCAATGAAAACTTTAAAAAGGCCACAACAATAATGGCTTTAGGGCATGAGCAGTCACAATTTGTTTCCAACAAGATGCATGCATCCCAATAACTTCAGTCTGAAGAAGGGTCTCGACCCGAAACGTTACCCATTCCTTCTCTCCCGAGATGCTGCCTGACCTGCTGAGTTACTGCAGCATTTTGTGAATAAATACCTTCGATTTGTACCAGCATCTGCAGTTATTTTCTTATACCAATAACTTCAACAACAGATTGTCATGATAATTTTAGTGGCAAAGTGGAGGTTAAAAAATGGGGAACATTTGTTTAAAATCATTTCCAAATTTATTGTTAAATTGAGGAAAATGTGCCCATTTATTATATTTTCCTATGGCACAATATTTTCACACAAAATAACTACTTGAAAAACTTTTTTTTTTAAATCGACTGAGTGGAACAAATGATTGAGAAACTCTTCAGAACTGGTAACTCCACCACGACAATCTTCTTACCCACTTCTAATTTCTTTGTTTGTACACAAGATGGTATAATGTATATTTGGTGAATGATGTTCCATCACACTGGTCCCATGACTGATGCATAATAGTGAAAATGGCTTGTTTACTAATCCGAGTAATTGATAGAGGGCTGAAAACTATTTATGCGGTAAAATAGATAGGGATGTGTAACACAATGGTCCGGCATTTCTTTGCCATTTAGTTAACAGCAGTAATTCAAAGTTAAGTTAAGACTTTTGACCAATATCTTACCCATTTTTACCTAGTCCAGTTTCAAAGCCCTCACCAAAGAGACACAAAATGGTGGAGTTACTCAACGGGGCAGGCAGCATCTCTGGAGAGAAGGAACAGGTGGCATTTTGGGTTGAGACCCTTCTTCAGACCTTCAAAGTCTTCAGAGGCACTTTCATCAACATTAACTAATTATGAGCAATTCTGATGGAACAACATAACCAGTATTTGCATGGTTTGATATTACATTTACTGCAAAGCTGTTATAGTAATAGAAAGTTATGAACATAGTTTATGACAACTATCATAGTTTTAAAATGAGTAGCACTTATCCTCGACTACTGTAATAAGGGAAAAGGTTTAAAGGGAACCCGAGAGAAACAGGATTTTCCACACAGGTGCCAGGTTTATGGAACCAGCTGTCAGAAGAGGCGGTGGAAGCAGGCATAATAATCGTGTATAAAATACATTTGTCCAGCACATGTATAGGATAGATTTCGAAAGAATGGGCCAAACGGAGGAAAATTGGACCAGCATAGGTAGGCATCTGGGACGGGACAGCGCGGACGAGTTGGGTAAAGCGCCTGTTGCTGCATAACTCAATGAATCCAGGAAATATTACACTCGCCCACAGGTTTCGTCTCGTTCTTATAACCTCCCGCAATTTGACGGGTCAGGTCTATAAAGCAGACGGCACAAACCTTAAAAAGAGAAACCCTAATATTTTAAACACGGATATAATGTACTTTGGATTGATGGTAAAACCTCGCATCCTTCTGCTTTCCAATCCATTCCAAGCTCGTTTCTATCTGACTTATAACATCTACAATCGTCGCCTCGACGAATTTTCCCTCTTAAAACAGTTTTCTGAATTAAAGTCCCAAAATACTTACACATAGGATTGGATCTGAGCATGGATGGGACTTTCAATACCAAGCATGTGTAAGACGGTACATTAACGTCTTGTGTGATACAACGATCAGCTTAGGTCCACCTTCCCAGCGCTACGAATAATCCTGTGTGTCCAAACTTTAATAAAACCCACGAAAGCTGTTTTATTATTACTAAATCACAGTACAAACGCTATTGCGATCCTGCCACTCAACAATGCCACGAATCAAATGCGAGTAATTAGAAAAGTTATACATTAACACTGATAAATACAAATTTTGGGGGGTTGTAAGAGTGGAGTGCCTGTATATTTTGTTACACCTGGAATCGTTGTGCAACCGAGCCAAGGCTTGGCAAAGTAGGTTTTACTTTTTTTTTTGTCGTGGAATATTTGCGTTTTAAGAACAATTTTGAATTTAAAAATAAAACAGACTGCGACGTTTGACTGCGCGCCCTAAACGTTTAATTATTATAACTTTAAAAGCGACGCACCTGAACTTAAGGGTAAAATGCACAGACAGCAGGCGACCAGGAAAATGTGCTTTGGAGAGCTGCTCTTCATCCTGCCGATGGTTTCTTGTTGGTCCAGGTGGTCCCTGTCTTACCGGAGCGTTAGTTACCAGTGTGTTGCGTTCGCGCAGTGTTGTGATCGCGCAAAACTCAGTGGAGAGATGCGAGAAACCTTCAATTTATAGGATTTCACTTCCTGTACCTCGGTTTCTCATCAACGCCTAGCGGGCATCCCAAATGCCACGTAAATGTCACACTGCTTTCTTATTTATAAAGCAATATCCCCGCTGATCCACGGCACGCGTCAAAAAGTAGTTGCCTAAAAAGTTAATAAGTCTAGAAAAAAAAACCTACATTTTTACTGCGCAGAGGGGAGTTTAATCAAATGCCATACAAAATTGCACTTTTACGAGTCGCAGTTTATTGTATAATGATGTGACTACACCACTTTTCTACAATCCCGATGCATTTCTAATCTATTCCACTCTCCAAAAGAAACAATAGGATATATTTAATATCGACGTACAGAGGGGACACCAGTAAAATGGTAAATGCATTATTTAATGTCATCGGTCCACAAGGCTCAGCCTGGACTAAAATTAATTTACAGAATACTAAAACAAAATACTCAGAATATTTCTGAATAAAACGAAGATTAAACTTTTTGGGTTAATTATTCTCGACTACAAATTTAGGGGTAAAACATTTGGGGGGGAAAAGCCACGAGGCTTAAAAAAAACCTGAAGCATTTTAAAAGGAGGGAAAAGCTGATTTTTTTGAGGAATTTTCCAGGAAGAGTAACTGAAGGAACGCTTTACCTGTTTCCTCACACGAAAACAAAAACCTTCTTCTCAAAGCACAGACTCTACTACAAATAATGACCTTTAAAAAAGTATCAGTAACGTGATTTGTAAAGTAAAGTAAAATAAAGGTTTTAATAAGCCAGAAAAATGATAAAATTCATAGGGGAAAAAAACGAAGAGGTGCCTAAAGAAACGGTGGATGCTGGAATTATCATCTTCATAAGATCAGAGTAGTCAAATTTGCACCTATGGTCCAGAGGTCCAGGTTACTGATCTGGAAATGTGAATTCAAATCCCATCCTGATTCCTTTGAAACTCAATTCCATCCAAATAAAAAAATATTAACAGATCAGAGGGGAAAGGTTTGAAGGAGACTAGATGGGCACGTTTTTCACTCCGAGAGTGGTGAGTATATGGAAAGAGCAGTCAGAGGAAGCGGGAGAGGTAAGTATTTCTTTTAAAAGATGTCTGGACAGGTACAGGAAAGGTTTAGGTCCAAAAACACAGGCAAGTGGGACTAGCTCAGGTAGGCATCTTGGTTGGCATGGATGTGTTGGGCTGAAGGGCCTGCTTCTGTACCATATGATTCTATGATTTAAAAAAATATATAGATTTTAGAATGATTCCTGTTGCTCTGTGGGTAACAAATGTGACCTCACTGTTTATGAAAGAAAAGAGAGAAAAAGGAGAACTAACGATCCTTCAACTATTAGTCTGACATTCATTGCAGGGAAACGCTGATGTTTACAAGAAAAGAATGCCGCATCAATAGATTCAGAAAGTAACAGTATACTGGAGAAACAGCAACATGAATATCGGAACGGCTAATCACTTTAGACTAATCTATTAGATGTTTCTTGTTTCTTGTAAGAAAATAAAGGGACCCAGTAGATGTAGCATATATATGCAGAATGTTTTTGCAAAGGTCCCATACAGAAGGGTATTAGTGCATATGAAATAATAGCATGGATTGAGAATTGTAAGTGGGAAACATTGACGTTCAGATGCATTTGATGTCCTTGTGCATAAATCAAAGGTGCAGCAAGCAGTTAGGAAGGCAAATTACTTTATGGCCTTAATCAGAAGAAGATTTGAGTGCAAGAATAAGAATAATATATGACAATGATATTGGCTTTGCTGAGACTTCAGCATGAGTGCAGTGAACAAATTTGGCCTCCATGTCCAAAATAGCAGGAAACCTTTGGTCAGTTAGCTTAACATCTGATGTTAGAGAGGAGTGATTGGAGAACAGAGACCTAGTTTAGAAGAATGAGAAGTAAGTTCTTTGGGACATTGCAAATTATTAAAGGGCTTGAGAGTAGATTTAGGGAGGATATTTCCCCTTTATAACAAGCCTAGAACTAAGTGTAACTGTGTCAAAATCAGGAGTAGACCATTAAGACAAAAAGCCAGAAGTAACCACTTCACTAGGAAGTTGGTGAATCTTTGGAATTCGCTTTCTTGAAGGGCTACAGAGACTCAGTCATCAAACGGATCAATATAAAGGTCAATAGATTTCAGTATATTCAAGGAATGAAGGGATATGAGGATAGGGTAGAAAATGGTGTTTGAGGTTGATTCATGATTTGGGTGGCACAGTGGCTCAGAGGTAGAGCTAATCAGTGTGGGAGGAGATTGCATTCTTCTCGTGAGTTAAATCCTGATTCGAGATTTTAGTACAATAGACAAAAGACAATAGGTGCAGGAGGAGGCCATTTGGCCCTTGAGCTAGCACCACCATTCAATGTGATCATGGCTGATCATTCTCAATCAGTACCCCGTTCCTGCCTTCTCCCCATACCCCCTGACTCCGCTATCCTTAAGGGCTCTATCTAGCTCTCTCTTGAATGCATTCAGAGAATTGGCCTCCACTGCCTTCTGAGGCAGTGAATTCCACAGATTTACAACTCTCTGACTGAAAAAGGTTTTCCTCATCTTCATTCTAAATGGCCTACCCCTTATTCTTAAACTGTGGCCTCTGGTTCTGGACTCTCCCAACATTGGGAACATGTTACCTGCCTCTAACGTGTCCAACCCCTTAATAATCTTATATGTTTCGATAAGATCCCCTCTCATCCTTCTAAATTCCAGTGTATACAAGCCTAGCCGCTCCAATCTTTTAACATATGACAGTCCCGCCATTCCGGGAATTAATCTAGTAAACCTACGCTGCACGCCCTCAATAGCAAGAATATCCTTCCTCAAATTTGGAGACCAAAACTGCACACAGTACTCCAGGTGCGGTCTCCAAATTTGGGCTGCATTGGGCCCTATACAACTGCAGAAGGACCTCTTTGCTCCTATACTCAACTCCTCTTGTTATGAAGGCCAACATTCCATTGGCTTTCTTCACTGCCTGCTGTACCTGCATGCTTCCTTTCAGTGACTGATGCACTAGGACACCCAGATCTCATTGTACGTCCATTGTACACCATTCAGATAATAACCTGCCTTCTTATTCTTACCACCAAAGTGGATACCCTCACACTGTTCCACATTAAACTGCATCTGCCATGCATCCGCCCACTCACACAACCTGTCCAAGTCACCCTGCAACCTCATAGCATCTTCCTCACAGCTCACACAACCACCCAGCTTTGTATCATCTGCAAATTTGCTAATGG
This sequence comes from Rhinoraja longicauda, assembly GCF_053455715.1. Taxonomy (NCBI): domain Eukaryota; kingdom Metazoa; phylum Chordata; class Chondrichthyes; order Rajiformes; family Arhynchobatidae; genus Rhinoraja; species Rhinoraja longicauda. The sequence goes on from NC_135959.1 coordinate 54,072,368, forward strand.
TACTTTTAATCCATTCATCCAAGTCATTAATGTATATTGTAAATAGCTGCGGTCCCAGCACCGAGCCTTGCGGTTCCCCACTAGTCAATGCCTGCCATTCTGAAAGGGTCCCATTTATCCCCACTCTTTGCTTTCTGTCTGTCAACCAATTTTCTATCCATGTCAGTACCCTACCCCCAATACCAAGTGCTCTAATTTTGCCCACTAATCTCCTATGTGGGACCTTGTCGAAGGCTTTCTGAAAGTCGAGGTACACCACATCCACCGGCTCTCCCCTGTCAATTTTCCTAGTTACATCCTCAAAAAAGTCCAGAAGATTAGTCAAGCATGATTTCCCCTTCGTAAATCCATGCTGACTTGGAACGATCCTGTTACTGCTATCCAAATGCTCCGCAATTTTGTCTTTTATAATTGACTCCAGCATCTTCCCCACCACTGATGTCAGGCTAACTGGTTTATAATTTCATGTTTTCTCTCTCCCTCCTTTCTTAAAAAGTGGGATAACATTAGCTACCCTCCAATCCACAGGAACTGATCCTGAATCTATAGAACATTGGAAAATGATCACCAATGCATCCACAATTTCTCGTGCCACCTCCTTAAGTACCTTGGGATGCAGACCATCAGGCCCTGGGGATTTATCAGCCTTCAGTCCCATCAGTCTACCCAACACCATTTCCTGCCTAATGTGAATCTCCTTCAGTTCCTCCGTCACCCTAGGATCTCTGGCCACTAGAACATCTGGGAGATTGTTTGTATCTTCTTTAGTGAAGACAGATCCAAAGTATCAGTTCAACTCGTCTGCCATTTCCTTGTTCCCCATAATAAATTCCCCTACTTCTGACTTCAAGGGACCCACATTTGCCTTGACTATTTTTTCCTCTTCACATACCTAAAAAAGCTTTTACTATCCTCCTTTGTATTATTGGCTAGCTTACCCTCATCTTTTCTCCCTGTATTGCCTTTTTAGTTATCTTCTGTTGCTCTTTAAAAGATTCCCAATCCTCTGGCTTCCCACTCTTCTTTGCTATGATATACTTCTCTTATTTTTATGCTGTCCTTGACTGCCCTTGTCAGCCATGGGTGCCTCTTACTCCCCTTAGAATCTTTCCTCCTCTTTGGGATAAATTGATCCTGCAATTTCTACATTGTTCCCAGGAATACCTGCCATTGCTGTTCCACCGTCTTCCCTGCTAGGGCCTCCTTCCAGTCAAATCTAGCCAGCTCCTGCCTCATGCCTCTGTCATCCCCTTTGCTATACTGTAATACTGACACTTCCGATTTTCCCTTCTCCCTCTCAATTTGTAGAGTAAAACTTATCATATTGTGATCACTGCATCCTAATGGCTCTTTTACCTTGAGTCCCCTTATCAGATCAGGTTCATTACACAACACTAAATCCAGAATTGCCTTCTCCCTGGTAGGCTCCAGTACAAGTACAACTTGAAGAGGGTTACAATATAACCTTTTATGTCATTAGAATATTCACACTGAAACTACTAAACTCATACTGGCAATTAAAATCTAAATGTATCAAAGTTAATTTTTCCCAGACCTCAAAACTGGAGGAATATACAAACAGAAGACCGTCACAGCTATTAGTTTCATTATTGCGGAGATTTTCACTCATTATATACTGTGACTGTATCAAAGACTTCTTCTGTGAATCAGTACTTAGTCCCAATAGAGTTTATATGAATAATATCTGATGACAGAGTTGGAAAGAAATCTTTGTTGCACTAATAACTTATTCTTATTTAATCGCTCGATCCTTGGAGAGTTGAAGAATAAACATTGTCAGAAAATTAAAAATAACGCATACAAAGAAAATAAAAACAGAGCACAGTGTACCTAATCATAGAATGTTGAATCTGTGCACATTCCAATATAAAAAGTGTTCAGCGTTCATTCTGATCAATTCTAAATCAAAACAAGAGTTCCTTGCTTATGCATGGGCTCAACACTCTTATCATCCCTGCATTACACCCTTGTTTAAGAGGGAAGGGTGCCAAACAGTGGACACTATCAAGGGGTCAGTTAGCTCAGCATCTATTGCTTGGGAAGATGGTGCCATCTATAATCAAGGAATATATTGTTAGGTGTTTACAAAAGCGAATGCAATCGAGGCAATATGTTTATATGAAAGGGGAATCATGCATGGCAAATTTACCACAGTTCTTCAAGGTTATAGCAAACAGAATCAATAGAGGATAATCTTTGGATTTGATGTATTAAGATTTCCAGTTGGCATTTGATAAGGCATGACATATAAAGCTAAAAAGGGATAAATGTGTTAACGCAGATAGTAAACTAGTTATCACAGAGACAACAGAGAATTGGAATGAATGGTCTTTTTCAGGACCATTGGAAAGACAAAACTTGTCGAGTGACATTCTTTTATTTACTACCTATGTTAATGATGGAGGAGAAACAGACTGTAAGACACACAAGTTTGTTGATGATTTAAAAATAAGTGCAAGGGCCTGCCATAAAGGGGGCATTTGGACGCTGCAACAGGATTTAGATAGGTTAAGAAATTAGGCAACGATCTGACAAATGGGAGTTAATATAGCGAAGTGTGGGGTTGTGCACTTTGATAGGAGCAATTAAAAGCCAGATCATTGTAAAAATGGAAAGAGGTTGCAAATGAGTGGAGTATACAAAAATATCTAGTTTTTTTGTGAAGTGTGACAGTGAAACAGACTTTGGCAAAGTTAATCAATTGAAATGATCTGGTTAGAACTAATAAATTGCTTCTTAATGATGTACTAATTTTTTTCTAGGCCACATGGGACCCAAAATCATGGAAGTGCTTAACATATAAAATAGATTTTGAAGTGGGCAAGAACAGGCTAACTCTACCTGATGGACCATACTAACCTAATTCCCTAACATGGGCCAGTCACAGAAGAGAAGAAGAAATGAAAGTAATCGTTAGCATGTCTAACAATATCATCTATTAACCCATTCATCTGTTCAAGATGTACTTCTGTCCGAATGTCAATCAGGTCATTAAAGTTACAATTAAGATTTCCTGAAGAGGATTGCAAATATTCATTTAAAATCTAACAAGGAGTATAGTAGTCCCAGATCATTTATTGAAATGTGAAAAGAGGATATAGCAAGACTTGTAAGAAACAGGTTTTCAGTCCTTTGCTGAATGTTGTAGTTGGTATCAATGATTGGAGGACACAAGGGACGGGAGATGCTGGAATCCTGGGTGAAAAACAAACTGCTGGAGGAACCCAGTGGGTCAGGCATCATCGCTAGAGAGAAATGGACAGAAGACCTTTTGGATGGGACTTTCTTCAGACTAATGGTGTAGATGGGAAATGACTAGGAAAAAGAGGCGAGGGGTATGATTCAACAGATAGAATATTGAAATAATGTGTGTTGTGTAATGTAATAGACTGGAGCTGTCTGGAATAATGTTATGTTTTGACTGATGTTCATGAATATAGGTTGGAATCATTCCAATGGGGAGATCAATGTCATTAGTAATAAATGAAAGCGAAGCTGATTGGAAGAGGAGACAGTATTGGGTGGAGCTACTGAGCAAATAGGGAATTAATCAAGTATTTAGACATTAACTTCAGCACACTCACAACAATTTGAAAGGAAATTACATAGCTCTGAATATATCTTCAGTGAGGGAGAATAAAATGACAAATTACTAAGATTATTAAACACTGAAATCCTTGGTGGTGTACAGAAATAGAATAGATAGATTATCGAGAGTGAAGTTCCAGAGCTGCGTCACGAAACCCTTCTACGCTCTGAGTTCCTTCTCTTGAAGTCATAATTTGTGTTCAATTCCTAGCACAAACTTCCTCAATGCGCAATGCAGAAATACATTGAATCCTCCAATATTTGATTAGCTTATTGGGCAGTTTACACCCCAGCGGTATGAACATTGACTTCATTGGAAGAGCAGCATCTCACATTTCGCTTGGGCAGTTTACACCCCAGCGGTATGAACATTGACTTCTCCAACTTCAGATAGTTCCTCTGTCCCTCTCTTTCCCCTCCCCCTTCCCAGTTCTCCCACTGTCTTCGTCTCCTACTACATCCTATCTTTGTCCCACCCCCTCCCCTGACATCAGTCTGTAGAAGGCTCTCGACCCGAAAAGTCACCCATTCCTTCTCTCCTGAAATGCTGCCTGACTTAGTTACTCCAGCATTTTGTGCCTACCTTCAGCTTATTGGCTAAGGTGAATTCAATTGTTTGGTGAGGAAGAAGAGAGTGGTATCCAATGATCATTTTAAGGACGCTTGTTATCATTAATTTAAGGCTGTTTATTGATTTTAATTTAATATGTTAAGGCAATTTATTGACAAGATTGGGATTTATTGGTGATTGTTAGTTGCTTAGGTAGGCGAGGGCCTTTTGCTGAACTGCATTGGCCTATCGACCAAAAAAAATATCCCTTTGGTTTGAATAAAATATGAGTAACATCAATAAAGATTCACCAGTTTTCCATAAACTCTGAAACATTGTTAATTTTTTTGAACATTGAAGAACTCAATATTTTTCTGTTTCTTTGATTCATCAGTTTCCATTGGACATGAGGTATCAGTGTAGTGGACCTTCTCTGCCTGGTTTCCAAGATTTGAGTGTTTCTCCTGTGTCCAATAGTCTAAAACTTGATGCAGTTCTTAAGGTGTCATTTGACTTGATTACTGTACAGTTTCAACATAATACCTTCTGATTTAACAGCTTGGGATATCTCAATCATTCCAGGAAAGATTATGGATTATCTGGACAGAATTAAGTCGAGTACTGTGCTAAAATGAATTTTTTTCTTTCAGTATTGAAATTGATGTCTGCTGCTATCAATTTACAATTAGAGTAAAACGTTCATTTTAGTTTAGAAAATTATTTGCCAAAATAATTCCCATTGATAAAAAATTATGTCTTGCCAGAACAAAAACAAGTTTTCAACTATTTTTCTTCTTCAGTGGGGAAGAGTAATGAGAATGGTGGTTCCTCTGACTCACAGTCCTGTAGTCAGTTATTTCACTACTGATCACCCGCTTTGCAGTAACATGTAGCCAAATGATGCCATTGTTAAGGACTACTTCTCTGCGGCAGCAATTAATTTTAATAACTTTGCCATTCTTGTGAAACCTATGAGCAGTAGCCAAGTGAAACCACAGATGTGTCCTATTCTGTTGCTGAGATGTTAATTGAAGAGAGCAATGATCAGCACTTAATTGGAGAGAGAGATCAGTGTGCTGACCTGGTGATTTACAGCCTCTCTCTGAAGAGAAGTGGGGTTTACCTTGTATTTATGCTATCTGGACCAGTATCCTGAACCCCATTGGCATGTTTAAGTTACAAATTGGGAGGTCATGTTGCAGTTGTATAAGACGTTGGTGAGACCGCCCTCTGGCTAAAGAAATTCTGAAGAAGGGTCTCGACCCGAAATGTCACCCATTCCTTCTCTCCAGAGATGCTGCCTGCTCTGCTGAGTTACTCCAGCATTTTGTATCTACCTAAAGAAATTCCTTGTCTGAAGGTACGTCCTTTTATTCTGAGACTGTGCTATCTGGATCTAGGCTCTCCCGTTTCTGGAATCATCATTTCTACATCCACTCTATCTAGGGCTTTCATTATCCAGTAGGTTTCAATGAGACCCTGGGATTATTCTCATAAACCTCATCTGCACCCTCTCCAAAGCCAACACATCCTTCTTCAGATATGGAACCCAATAATGCTCATAATATCTCAAATGTGGCCTCATCAGTGCCTGATAAAGCCTCAGCATTACATCCTTGCTTTTATATTCTAGTCTAGAACATTACATTAAAACAAATGCATTAAAATGTGTTCAGGATGGATGAAGTAAAGGATCAGGAACAAAAGCAGTCAACTTTGGTTATGTGAAATTTATTTGCTTATCAAATGTTGTTGAAGCAAGTTAGTCAGCTAAATATCAGCATTCTCGGGCCAGAGCTTGAAATCCATGCCTGGATTCCTTTGTCAGCTCCCTGCTTCACTACCCGAAAGGGAGAACAAGCAGTAGGTGTACTACAAACTGTGTTCCAAATTGTTTGTTTCATATAAATTAAGAGATACATCTTTGTGCTACTGGTCTTTTATAGGTTTGTTTTTGGAGGAAGAGAAATTAGACTGGATAACATCAGTGGTAGTTTGACATTTGCATCCATGGTAAAATTAGATTTTATTTGACAAGCCTTACTTCAGACAGAGGTGAGCAGGAACTTGTCTGCCCAGTAAAAGTCATTAAATTGAGCGCATCACATTACTTTTTCAGGGAAGGTGACTCTTGACCATTCTCCAATGACTGAAAGCTGGAACTTTACTTGTCAAAGTCTCAGATATGTTCATAGAAAATAGGAAATCTGCAAATGCTGAAAACCTGAAATAAAAACAGAAAATGCCAGGAACTTGGCCGACCTAATGAAAGGTCAAGGATCTGAAACATTAACTCTGCTTCTCTTCCCACAGATGCTGCTTGACTTGCTGAGTGTCTGCAGCATTTCTGCTCTTATCCAAGACTAATGAAATTAGGTTGTGAATGGAGAGAATCTGGATCTGGAGCAAACGGAGACAAGATTACCACTTTACAAATTCATGAGGCACAGTCTCCAAGGTAACTAGATGGGCCGACTATTCTCAATGCTTAAATCAATATATATCTTGAAAAGGAGACAGGCAATAGAGAGTGAATGCAGCAAACAGATATTTAAACGGAGTTTGCAAGTGCTTGAAAAGAAAGGTGTTGCCTAGATTGTAAAAAGTGACACAGGAAGTGCAAAAATAGAATAAATGCATGGGTGTTTGGCTGTGTCACTCTGTCTCTTTATCTTTACTCTTTCATTATCCCTTGTAATCAAACAATATATATTTGTTGAACCACACATCAAAGGAATTTAATATACATGGCCAGATGGGGAAGTAATCTGTTGTAGCAAAATAAATGAGAACAGAAACGGGGTTATTTTCAAACCAGCTTTGAAAATTTAGTTCACACATAGATGTTTTTGTTTAGTTGGAGACCCCAAAAATTCTTAAGATCCAAAATGAAATTATACCCATATTGATTCTCACTTTGCAATATTGATCTATTAGCATATTAAACTACATTGTTGTAACTATGAAACTTAATTATCCGCTGTATTTATCAAATTATTTCCAATTCCATTCTGTATCTGCAATTTTTCTTTTATTTCCTCAAATTTTACAGTGGTCTATTGCTATAAAAAGTAATGTTAAAGGCTTCTAAATTCATTTTTAAGGGACCTAGGAAAGGTAGATATTTATAGGCCATTGGTAATTGCCTTTGCAAAGGAAGCAAAGTGCAACAATATGTCCAAGCATTATTTGGATGTGATACATGAAACAAGACAAACCTCTTTGCAGAGCACACTTATTGCTAAAAAAATGATTGGTGCTGCATAAAGTGCAGTGAAGATTTAATAAGTATGAAATTCTCACTGCTAGTCTGTGATTCATTAGTATAACAAAGCAAAAATATAATTTTATTTGATGTTTTAACAAAGAGTAAAAAAGATGAGCAAATACAATTGATTCATATGTCAATCCCTCTGATGGTGCATGAATAGAGCTACATGAGCAGCTGGAAAACTCATGTTCCATTTGTTCAAATGCTCAATTTGCAACTAATTAAAAATCCACAGAAAAAAATGGAAGTTGTGCAAATTGGCTAGCCTCCAAGAAAAGATGACACGATGCAAAAATGATGCCGCTTAATACCACTTGGGAATGAATAAATATTCGAACCATTCTAGGTCAGATCACCATTATGAGTGTTGCTTTTCCTTTCATTTGCACTCTGTTTTAGATTTGTTAGACTATCATATTGCTCACTCTTTTCAAACTTGGACTATTGGATGTGTGAATCTGCAAAGGTTTCATTCCAAACCTTAAATATAAAAGTAGATCAGGATGTACAAATTCCAATGATGCTGCTGATACCAATATGCGTCAGTGAAGAATGTATTTTATAGAACTGACGGTGCCTTGGGAGAACTTATTTTATGAGGCTTATGAAAGGTAAAAGCTTAGATATGTAGAGTTGGCAGCAGCAGCGGTTGAGGAGCGAGGATGAAGAGCAAGAGTACGTCTGGTTCGAGATGGGTTGCGGAGGTTTCATAGCGAGATCGACCACGTCGTAATTTGGAGAGCTAGGAATTGATGGACAGAGTTTGCGTCAGGCCGTAAAACAGGTGTGTGAGGCAGTAGAGCAAGGCAATAGGTGGATTTGGTGGAGAAGAAATCATGTCAGGTGGCAAGAATTAAGAGTCAAGATTGTTTTATTATCACTATCGTGAAAAGGAACAATGAAATTCTTACTTGCAGCAGCACCCCAGGAGCACAGAGAAGCAATGTGTGGGTAATGGAAGGTGCATGCTACCTCACAAACCAACACCTGCCTGCCCAGTCAGCCCTCTCCTGACCCATCTGTGGAAGCGTTTTCGTACCAAGGGACTCCCTAACAAGAAATAAGAATTTTATTTTGACCTGACGTGTAACATATACATTTACAAAGCTCTTGAAAATAATTCTACTATTCTTCAATCCATTTGGGAAGAATGTTCACTGTCTGATAGAGATAGGGAAATAGGAATCCTATTACCACTCTAGTCTGGCATCCGTCCATCTGCGGGAGATGATGGTGCGGCTTGACATTGCCCTGCTTGGAGAGGGGGATTTTTCATCTGTAGTTACATTTCGTTGTGTGACTGACTAGGCCTATCTGTGACAGGCAGACCCTTCCACAGTTTCCACAGGTGAGGTCGTCTCTGGTCATTGTTCTGGGGAGTCTGTGGCTGCTGTCTTTGACCATATTGCGGTGTTGGCGCCTGTGCTCCAGTGTCTTGAACCACATGCCATCGTGATGTTTCATGTCCGCCTGGAGATCCTTCCTCCACCTGCCATGGTCCTCAGCAGCCGCTTCCCAGTTGTCAGTGTCGATATTGAAGCTTGTCATATCCCTTTCAAGTGTGTCATAGCAGACATTTAGTCTTCCTTTTGGTCTCCGAGCATTGGCAACCTCCCCATAAAGCACGTCTTTGGGGATACGCCTATTGTCCATCCTGTGTATGTGTCCAAGCCAGCAGAGGTGCTGCTGCTTGAGGATAGCAGGGATGCTAGGCATGTTGGTTAGAGGGAGGACAGATTCGTTGGTGATTTTGTCCTGCCAAGAAACTCCCAGGATGTGGCGAAAACAGCGAGAATGGAAGTTATTCAAATTCCGCTCTTGATGTTGATAGGTCGTCTAAGCCATTACCACTATATCTTACAATTAATATCTTTAACTGTTTCAATGGATGGCACGGTGGCACAGTTGGTAGGACTGCAGGCTCACAGCTCCAGCAACCCAGATTTGATCCTGATTTCCAATGCAGTCTGTGTGGAGTTTGCATATTCTCCCTGTGTGGACAGAGCTTTCCTTCAGGTGTTCTGGCTTCCTCCCACATTTCAAAGCTGTGTAGGATTGGTAACTTAGTTAGTGACTGGAAATTATCTCCTAGTGAGTAGTTCAGTGATAGAATTTAATGGGAGTCATATGAGATGAATTATTGTGGATCAGTGCTTAATGGCATGCATGGACTCAATGGGCTGAAGAGCCTCTTTCTGTGTCGTATGACTCTCTGACTTTCAAAGGAGAATGCATACTCACAGTAGCATTTTAAAAGTAACTCAATTCACTGGACTCCTGATTTTCCAAATACCAGTAATTACTCAACCTTTTTCCTCAGTTTTCCATTTCTCAAGACATATTTCCTTCCCACCTATCCCTTGTACCAATTTATTTAATTGAGCCCAATACCAAAGGAACATCCTGAATTGGTTACGAAAAGATTGCTGTTATCCAATTTTACTAACCTTAGTTTCCTTTCAAGTGCTTAATCCTCTATTTGTACGTGGACCCTAGTGTATAAGTGAAAAATTCTGCTCAATTATCGTGAAGTTAGTCCCTCTAAGATTCATGACTGCTTTGTCTCCTTATTTCACCAGTTTACTGCACAGAAGTAATTTCACACTTGGTTGGGTGCTGGTCCAAATTGTGTTGTTGAATTCCAGGTAAAGGAGATTACTTAATCTCAAACTTCAGAAGTGAATTTATTAAATTGATAAAAAATTATCTTGCCATCCTTGACCAATTTCTGTTTGCCCCAGGCAAATAATATGAAGTGGCAACTTTATTTGTGTTGCTTCCTTCAGGTCAAGACTTGGTCTTTCTTTTTTGTCCGTATTTTATGTTGGCAGGGTGCACAGGAGCCTGGAGGGAATGGGGAATAGATTCAACACATAACCTACAGAAAGAGATCAGGCAAAAGAGTACGAAGAAGGGTCCCCACCTTATGTTGCCTATAAAATGTCCACCAGAACTGCTGCCGGACCTGCTGTGTTATTCCAGCACTTTGTACGCTGCTAAAGATTGCAGCATCTGCAGTCCTCATGTCGAGTCTGAACAAGCGTCCCAACGTGAAATGTTGCATATCCATGTCCTCCAGAGTACTGTCTGACCTGCCAAGTTACTCAAGCACTATGTGTTCTGCACAGAATTCCAGCATCTGCAGTTCCTTGTGTCTCCCAAACAATTATGTTCTCTTGTTAGATAAGATGATTGCTTTGCCCAATACCTCCATTTTGTCTTCAATCTGATTCCAAATATGTTGTCATCTATTGCATTATTTCCCTAAGGCACTGCACTCTAACCTTTCAATCTTTGGTACACTACACCCTTCGATTCTAGTATGCTGCATCCTCAACACCCACCAGCCACAGCCAATTACACACCCAAGACTGTGCAGCCATGTACAAATATAATTCAATTTTCAAATTCGCAGACGACACCACCACTGTGGGGCCGGATATCAAATAATGATGAGACATACAGGAAAGAAATTGAGAACCTCATGTCCTGGTGTTGAGACAACAACCTTTCTCTCAACGTCAGCAAGACAAAGGAGTTAGTGATCAACTTCAGGAAGCAAAGTGGTACACATACCACAGTTTGCATTGATGGCGCCGAAGTAGAGATGGTTGAAAACTTCAAATTCCTGAAATGGTTGAAAACTTCAATATCACCAACAACTTGTCCTGGACCACCCATATTGAAGCAATGACCAAGAAGGTACACCAATGCCTCTACTTCCTTAGAAGGCTTAGGAGGTTTGGCATGTCCCCTATAACTCTCACCAACTTTTACAGATGCACCATAGAAAGCATTTTATCAGGATGCATCACAGCTTGGTTTGGGAACGGCTCCATCCAGGACCGTAAGAAATTGCAGTGAATTGTGGACGCAGCCCAGGCCATCACACAAACCAACCTCCCATCTATTGATTCCATTTATACCTCACGCTGCCTCAGCAAGGCCAGCAGTATAATCAAGGATGAGTCGCACCCTGGCCACTGCCTCTTCTCCCCTCTCCGATCAGGCAAAAGGTATAGAAGTGTGAAAACGAACACCACCAGATTCAGTGACTTCCCAGCTGTTATCAGGCAACTGAATCATCCTACCACAACCAGAGCAATGCCGAACGACTATCTACCTCTGATGTCTGTCGGACTATCCTTGACGTGACTTTGTTGGCTTTACCTTGCACTTAACGTTATTCCCTTATCATGCATCTATAAAATGTAATTGGATTGATTATAAACATGTATTGTCTTTCTGCTGACTGGTTAGCACGCAACACAAAGGTTTTCACACAACACAAAGGTTTCACTGTACATGTGACAATAAACTAAACTGAACTGAACTGAACTGATCAAGGAAAATCATCTTATTTTTCTCTCCAGTGTTCTGCATGTGGCTTTAATAACAGGTCATTCACTTACTTACCCTGCCTCAGCTATTCATAATCCTTTAATTTTTGTTTGTTCTCATCATCTGAGTTGAGCCATATAGTTATCTCCCTTTTATCTGCTAAATACATTTGTACTTACACTCCTTTTAATAAAAGCCAAAATACCATTGGCCTTCTCCTAAGCTTTGGTTGGATGTTGAGTTTCAGTGACTTATGTTCAATTTTCTGATGTAGGTTGTGTGAAGCACAGAAATGTGATGGAGATTCATTAATTATAATTTATATCAATGATTTGGATGAGAGAATCAGAGGTGGCAGAATGTGCTGACGAGAGAAATATAAGTTGGAAAGCAATATGTGTAGGAAGGAACTGCAGATGCTGGTTTAAACTGAAGATAAACACAAAAAGCTGGAGTAACTCAGCGGGTCAGACACCATCTCTGGAATAGGAGAAGGAAAAGGAATAAGTGACGTTTCGGGTCGAGAAGCAAGTTGTGAAGAAGACATAAAGTGGCTGCAAATGAATATACACAGATTAAATGTATGGGAAGAGCTCTGGGTAAATGGAGTATAACGTGGAGAAATGTAAAATTATCCATTTTGGTAGGAAAAATTAAAGAGAAGTGATGATGAGAAATTGCAGAGCATTAAGATGTAGACGGATCTGCATGTGCTTGTTCATGTTGTGCAAAGAGGTTATATGTGGGTACAGCAGCAAATCTAATGTAATGTTACAGTTTTTCAGTGAGGGGAATTAAGTGTGCAAAAGGATGAAGGTTATAGTTCAATTATAAGGGGTATTGGTGAAACCACATCTGGAATACCATGGATAGTGTTGCTTGCAATATCTGAAACAAGCAGGTTGGGCAGACAAGACTTGTATCTGCTGGGGTTTATAAAATGAAGTAGATTAACTTGCAATATATAAAGTCCTGAGGGATTTTCACAAATTGGATGCAGAGAGAATATTTTTTCTTATTTGAGAATCTAAAACTAGGTAGTACTGTTTAAAACGAAGGGCTGCCCATTTGAAACAGAAATTTTCTCTCAGCAAGTCATGAGTTTTTCAATCCTTCTCAAAGAGTAGTGGAAGCAGAGTCCATCAACATTTTTATTGCAGAGGTAGATAGTGTCTTGAAAAGTAAGGAGAAGAAAGATTATCAATGGCGAATGATAATGCAGAGCTGAGATTACAGTCATCTCAGCACTCAATAGGGGACAAGTCTTCTGAGGCTGAGTGGTCACCAGCTTGCTTCCGCTTGTAATTTCACGTCCATAAATTCTAGATTTTCATCTTTAATCGTGTGTCGTTGCTGCAAGCTGCTGCCTGAGTTATCTCAAAGAGACAATGAGTGCCGATCTCCAAGAAATAATGAGTGCTACGACATTACTGGAAAATAATTTATCAAGGTTTCAAATGTGTGAAACTATGTAAAATCATATTTAATTTAACGCAAGATTAATATTCCCTGGAAAAGAGTATGTATGTTTTTTTAATATGAGATGAAGGGAATAAATGTTTAGACTGCTAAATAGGGCTGGGGTAGGGAGGCAACCAGGTGGGCTGCTTTGGCCGGGATGGCATTAATCTTCTTTTTTTTTACAAGCACTTTATTCCAAAAACAAAAACAAACATACAAAGTTTTAACGTGATCAGATTAAAATTCTGCCAACTTTGTCAATAATACATTCGACCTCCCGCGGCGACCAGCGTTCACGGATGGCCTCCAGCGTCCCCATGGACCCTGCATGTTCCCTCTCCAGGGACACGTGGTCCAGTAAAAGGGCACGGTCTCTTCCTCGCCGTAGAAGCGACAGGCGGCTGATGAGTCCGTGAACCAGCTCAAGTACCTGTTGCAGGCCACGGCTTTATGCAACACTCTCCACCCCAGGTCCCCGATGTAAAGGGGGAGGACTCCCTTATAGAGAGACCTCCACTGGGGACCACTCCTGCCGTCAGGTGGTAACAGGGACAGAAGACGAGGACGAGGAAGTGGAGAGTGTGTAGGAGCAGCTTGTAGAATCTTCTTGGGAGTCATTGAAGCTGCATTCATCCAGTATCCCATCATGTGCTTGATTTAAGGACATCAAACATGAAACAGTACAGCAGAGGAACGGGCTTTTTGCCAATTTTATTTTGTTGATCAGACGTTACTCCTTCAGAAAGAGTTAATCCACGGTCCCACAATGTAACATTATTTAATGGGCTTGAGTTCTCCTAATCAAAAACACCCTAAAATCACAGTTGATCTTTGGAGAATTGCAATTAACACTTATTTTCACATTTTTTAAGGCACGTTGTTAATTGGACCTCTTCTTAACTCAATAAGGTCAAGAGAAAGCAGGTAATAGCACATTCATATCATTATTATTATCTCCATGCTGTGCCTAAAATGAAGACATATTCTGCGTGAATTACCTTTGTCTGACAGCCTTTGTCTTGATCTACTTCTTTATTCTGGGCTCATCTTAGTGCCAATTTTCAAAGAATTAAGTGCGGAGATGGTACTTAATCTTGTTTTGCACTGCTAAGCTTGTGTTGCATATAGTAGCTAATGTCCAATCAGACTCTCAACAAAATGCTATTGGCTAAAAAGATAGCAAAAACTGCTCTGGTTTTTACACCCATAATCATGGGATCTTCAAGAAAAGCTTTTCACTAATGGGAGAGTCTAGGACCAGAGGTCATAGCCTCTGAATTAAAGAACAATCCTTTAGGAAGGAGATGAGGATGAATTTTTTTAGTCAGAAGGAAGTGAATCTGTGGAATTCTTTACGACTGAAGGCTGTGGAGGCCATGGATATTTTAAGGCAGAGATAGATAGATTCTTGATTAGTGCGGGTATCAAGGGTTATTGGGAGAAGGCAGGAGAATGGGGTTAGGAGGGGGAGATAGATCAGCCATGATTGAATGGCAGAGTAGACATGATGGGCAGAATGACCTAATTCTGCTCCTATCACTTATGGCCTTATGACCTAATGAACCTGTTTGACACTATCATCAGGAACGATATCAGACCTTCAATGAACATCATTGCACATCAGCTACCAGATAGGCTTCACAGAACATGGTCTTAACCCAGCAACAAGGGGGCCGGGGGCCAAGGTGACAGGAGATGAGGCTCATCTACATGCGCACTAATGCTTGCACTTAAATGTGGACATATGTGTAGACGACATCCAGCGCACATGCACTCATTCACTCAAACGCATACAGACATACATAAGCATGCACACACATGCATGCATGTAAGTGGGGCCTCAAACGCACAAGCCTTTGCCCACTGCTTCCCTCATCACCCAGGCTTGGCCACATTCCGATCCCCGTTTCTGGTCACGGCTTTGGCTACAAACCTACTCACATTCTCTAGTCCTCATGTCGACTGCACATGTGCCGAGGTTCCTGAGCCTCGTTTCTGGCCACACACTCCCGCGTGTTGCTGAACCACCATCCATCTAAATGCCTGGTCCACAATCTCCACCTGCCTGCCACACACACAGACAGACTGTGTACCCTCTGAAAAAGAAGTAACTTGTTTATTATAAGATATACGTTGCTCCAATATGCTCCCTTATGCGGAATATGCGGAAGTGGCGGCGTCTAACTGCTGCGGCTCGCTAGCAGTCTGTTCGTCTTTTTTCCTTTTTTTTTTGTTGTGTGTCGGTGTTGGGATGGTTTTTTTTTTTTTTTTGGTTGTGTATGTGTGGGGGGTGGTGGTGTGGGTGGGGGGGGTGGTGGTGTGGGTGGGGGGGTGGGGGAAACCTTTCTCTTTTAGGTCTCTTCCTCACGGCGTGGGGTGCGGCTCGGCCGCGGGGCCTTCCATCGCCCGGTGCGGCTCGGCCGCGGGACCTAACATTGCCCGGTGCGGCTTGGCCGCGGGGCCTTCCATCGCCCGGTGCGGCTCGGCCGCGGGGCCTAACATCGCTGGTGCGGCTCGGCCGCTGGACTTAACAGTCCCCGGTGCGGCTCGGCCGCGGGGCCTAACATCGCCCGGCGCGGCTCGGCCGCGGGACTTTTCATCGCTGGTGCGGCTCGGCCGCTGCACTTAACATCGCCCGGTGCGGCTTGGCCGCGGGACCTAACCTCGCCCGGTGCGGCTCGGCCGCTGGGCTTAACAGTGCCCGGTGCGGCTTGGCCGCGGGGTTTTCCATCGCCCGGTGCGGCTCGGCCGCGGGGCCTAACATCACCCGGCGCGGCTCGGCCACGGGACTTGGCTGCGCACGGCTCTGCCGCGGGGCCTTCCATCGCACGGCTCGGCCGCGAGACGTTTCAGCGCCCGGTGCGACTCGGCCGCGGGGACTCCCATCCCCTTGCGTGGACTGTGCGGGTCGGTCGGGGACGAGCTGTCTGTCCGTGTGCGTGAGGAAGAGAGTGGAAGTTTTGTTGCCTCCATCACAGTGAGGGGGTGTTTGGAGTCACTGTGATGGACGTTTGTGTTGGGGTCATTTGTCTTGTGTTCTTTTTTTTTGTGTGACTGCTATGTAGTTTCGTTCGGTACCTTGGTACCGAATGACAAATAAAGCTCTGTTGTTGAACTGTTACTGATGAGTTCATCGCAGTGAGTTATTTAATCACATCATCAATCAGTGACATTTTCTAACTGGCACTTAAACATGCAAAAAACAGGAAAATATTTGATGTGGGCACATGTACTCACCCAAGACTGTGCAGCCATGCACAAATCTAATTCAATTTTCAAATTCGCAGACGACACCACCACTGTGGGCCGGATATCAAATAATGATGAGACATACAGGAAAGAAATTGAGAACCTCATGTCCTGGTGTCGAGACAACAACCTTTTTCTCAACGTCAGCAAGACAAAGGAGATAGTGATCAACTTTAGGAAGCAAAACGGTACACATACCACAGTTTGCATTGATGGCGCCGAAGTAGAGATGGTCGAAAACTTCAAATTCCTGAGTCAATATCACCAACAACTTGTCCTGGACCACCCATATTGAAGCAATGACCAAGAAGGTACACCAATGCCTCTACTTCCTTAGAAGGCTTAGGAGGTTTGGCATGTCCCCTATAACTCTCACCAACTTTTACAGATGCACCATGGAAAGCATTTTATCAGGATGCATCACAGCTTGGTTTGGGAACGGCTCCATCCAGGACCGTAAGAAATTGCAGTGAATTGTTGACGCAGCCCAGGCCATCACACAAACCAACCTCCCCTCTATTGATTCCATTTATACCTCACGCTGCCTCAGCAAGGCCAGCAGTATAATCAAGGATGAGTCGCACCCTGGTCACTGCCTCTTCTCCCCTCTCCGATCAGGCAAAAGGTATAGAAGTGTGAAAACGAACACCACCAGATTCAGTGACTTCCCAGCTGTTATCAGGCAACTGAATCATCCTACCACAACCAGAGCAATGCCGAACGACTATCTACCTCTGATGTCCCTCGGACTATCCTTGACGTGACTTTGTTGGCTTTACCTTGCACTTAACGTTATTCCCTTATCATGCATCTATAAAATGTAATTGGATTGATTATAATCATGTATTGTCTTTCTGCTGACTGGTTAACACGCAACACAAAGGTTTTCACACAACACAAAGGTTTCACTGTACATGTGACAATAAACTAAACTGAACCTAACTCATCAAGGAAAATCATCTTATTTTTCTCTCCAGCGTTCTGCATGTGACTTTAATAACAGGTCATTCACTTACTTACCCTGCCTCAGCTATTCATAATCCTTTAATTTTTGTTTGTTCTCATCATCTGAGTTGAGCCATATAATTATCTCCCTTTTATCTGCTAAATACTTTTGTACTTACACTCCTTTTAATACAAGCCAAAATACCATTGGCCTTCCTAAGCTTTGGTTGGATGTTGAGTTTCAGTGACTTAAGTTCAATTTTCTGATGTAGGTTGTGTGAAGCACAGAAATGTGATGGAGATTCATTAATTATAATTTATATCAATGATTTGGATGAGAGAATCGGAGGTGGCAGAATGTGCTGATGAGAGAAATATAAGTTGGAAAGCAATATGTGTAGGAAGGAACTGCAGATGCTGGTTTAAACTGAAGATAGACACAAAAAGCTGGAGTAACTCAGCGGGTCAGGCACCATCTCTGGAATAGGAGAAGGAAAAGGAATAGGTGATGTTTCGGGTCGAGAGCAAGTTGTGAAGAAGACATAAAGTGGCTGCAAATGAATATACACAGATTAAATGTATGGGAAGAGCTCTGGGTAAATGGAGTATAACGTGGAGAAATGTAAAATTATCCATTTTGGTAAGAAAAATTAAAGAGAAGTGATGATGAGAAATTGCAGAGCATTAAGATGTAGACGGATCTGCATGTGCTTGTTCATGTTGTGCAAAGAGGTTATATGTGGGTACAGCAGCAAATCTAATGTAATGTTACAGATTTTCAGTGAGGGGAATTAAATGTGCAAAAGGATGAAGGTTATAGTTCAATTATAAGGGGTATTGGTGAAACCCCATCTGGAATACCATGGATAGTGTTGCTGGCAATATCTGAAACAAGCAAGTTGGGCAGACTAGACTTGTATCTGCCGGGGTTTATAAAATGAAGTAGATTAACTTGCAATATATAAAGTCCTGAGGGATTTTCACAAGTTGGATGCAGAGAGAATATATTTTCTTATTTGAGAATCTAAAACTAGGTAGTACTGTTTAAAACGAAGGGCTGCCCATTTGAAACAGAAATGTTCTCTCAGAAAGTCATGAGTTTTTCAATCCTTCTCAAAGAGTAGTGGAAGCAGAGTCCATCAACATTTTTATTGCAGAGGTAGATAGTGTCTTGAAAAGTAAGGAGAAGAAAGATTATTAGTGGTGAGTGATAATGCAGAGCTGAGATTACAGTCATCTCAGCACTCAATAGGGGACAAGTCTTGTGAGGCTGAGTGGTCACCAGCTTGCTTCCGCTTGTAATTTCACGTCCATAAATTCTAGATTTTCATCTTTAATCGTGTGTCGTTGCTGCAAGCTGCTGCCTGAGTTATCTCAAAGAGACAATGAGTGCCGATCTCCAAGAAATAATGAGTGCTACGACATTACTGGAAAATAATTTATCAAGGTTTCAAATGTGTGAAACTATGTAAAATCATATTTAATTTAACGCAAGATTAATATTCCCTGGAAAAGAGTATGTATGTTTTTTTTATATGAGATGAAGGGAATAAATGTTTAGACTGCTAAATAGGGCTGGGGTAGGGAGGCAACCAGGTGGGCTGCTTTGGCCGGGATGGCATTAATCTTCTTTTTTTTTACAAGCACTTTATTCCAAAAACAAAAACAAACATACAAAGTTTTAACGTGATCAGATTAAATTTCTGCTAACTTTGTCAATAATACATTCGACCTCCCGTGGTGACCAGCGTTCACGGAAGGCCTCCGGCGTCCCCGTGGACCCTGCATGTTCCCTCTCCAGGGACACGTGGGCACGGACGTAACCAAAGTAAAGGGGTACGGCCTCTTCCTCGCCGCAGAAGTGACAGGCGGCTGATGAGTCCGTGAACCGGCTCAAGTACCTGTTGCAGGCCACGGCTTTATGCAACACTTTCCACCCCAGGCCCCCGATGTAAAGGGGGAGGACTCCCTTATAGAGAGACCTCCACTGGGGACCACTCCTGCCGTCAGGTGGTAACAGGGACTGGACAGAAGACAAGGACGAGGAAGTGGAGAGTGTGTAGGAGCAGCCTGTAGAATCTTCTTGGAGTCATTGAAGCCGCATTCATCCAGTATCCCATCATGTGCTTGATCTAAGGACATCAAACATGGAACAGTACAGCAGAGGAACGGGCTTTTTGGCAATTTTATTTTGTTGATCAGACGTTACTCCTTCAGAATGAGTTAATCCACGGTCCCACAATGTAACATTATTTCATGGGCTTGAGTTCTCCTAATCAAAGACACCATAAAATCACAGTTGATCTTTGGAGAATTGCAATTAACACTTAATTTCACATTTTTTAAGGCACGTTGTTAATTGGACCTCTTCTTAACACAATAAGGTCAAGAGAAAGCACATTCATATCATTATTATTATCTCCATGCTGTGCCTAAAATGAAGACATATTCTGCGTGAATTACCTTTGTCTGACGGCATTTGTCATGATCTACATCTTTATTCTGGGCTCACCTTAGTGCCAATTTTCAAAGAATTAATTGCGGAGATGGTACTTAAGCTTGTTTTGCTCTGCTAAGCTTGTGTTGCATACAGTAGCTAATGTCCAATCAGACTCTCAACAAAATGATATTGGCCAAAAAGATAGCAAAAGCAGTGCTCTGGTTTTTACACCCATAATCATGGGATCTTCAAGAAAAGCTTTTCACTAATGGGAGAGTCTAGGACCAGAGGTCATAGCCTCTGAATTAAAGAACAATCCTTTAGGAAGGAGATGAGGATGAATTTTTTTAGTCAGAAGGAAGTGAATCTGTGGAATTCTTTACGACTGAAGGCTGTGGAGGCCAAGTCCATGGATATTTTTAAGGCAGAGATAGATTCTTGATTAGTACGGGTATCAAGGGTTATGGGGAGAAGTCAGGAGAATGGGGTTAGGAGGGAGAGATAGATCAGCCATGATTGAATGGCAGAGTAGACTTGATGGGCCGAATGACCTAATTCTGCTCCTATCACTTATGGCCTTAAGTGATGAACCTGCTTGACACTATCATCAGGAACGATATCAGACCTTCAATGAACATCATTGCACATCAGCTACCAGATAGGCTTCACAGAACATGGTCTTAACCCAGCAACAAGGGGGCCGGGGGCCAAGGTGACAGGAGAAGAGGCTCAGCTACATGCACACTAATGCTTACACTTAAATGTGGACATATGTGTAGACGACATCCAGCACACATGCACTCATTCACTCAAACGCATACAGACATACATAAGCATGCACACACATGCATGCATGTAAGTGGGGCCTCAAACGCACAAGCCTTTGCCCACTGCTTCCCTCATCACCCAGGCTTGGCCACATTCCGATCCCCGTTTCTGGTCACGGCTTTGGCTACAAACCTACTCACATTCTCTAGTCCTCATGTCGATTGCACATGTGCCGAGGTTCCTGAGCCTCGTTTCTGGCCACACACTCCCGCGTGTTGCTGAACCACCATCCATCTAAATGCCTGGCCCACAATCTCCACCTGCCTGCCACACACACAGACAGACTGTGTACCCTCTGAAAAAGAAGTAACTTGTTTATTATAAGTTATACGTTGCTCCAATATGCTCCCTTACTGATGAGTTCATCGCAGTGAGTTATTTAATCACATCATCAATCAGTGACATTTTCTAATTGGCACAAACATGCAAAAAACAGAAAAATATTTGATGTGGGCACAATGTTTCAGAATGTAAAATGTCATTGCAATTGTTATGTTCCTGGATTGAACCATGTGTACTAAAACCAACAGTTCTGTTACAATATTCCATTTGATAAATCATATCCTGGAAATCTTGTTTCCAAAATTTGTTTTCTGTCTTTTTCAACAGATCAACTTTTTGAAAAAAACAAATGATGAAAGAAAGCATTTGTATGAAACATCACGAGGCACACCAATGGATAGTTAGAGGAAACTTATATTGCATGTTGAAGATTGTCAGGCAGTGTGATTGTTGTTTGAATATGACTCAAAAGACTTTTCAAAGATGCAAAGGATTGAGATTTGAGTTATCATTCATTTTGTTTTAATTTAATTGTTATTCTTTATACATTTCCCCTTTGCCTAATTTGTTAAATTAAATCAAATCCCTTCCAATATTTTCCTCATACAGTGCTCAAAAGGCATCCGTCATCTTGTACTTCTGGTTATAGACTCAAAATGTTGGAGTAACTCAGCGGGACATGCAGCATCTCTGAGAGAAAGAATGGGTGGTGTATCGGGTCGAGATCTTTTTTCATACGTACTTCTGGTTACACCGCTTACAATATTCCTTGAGCTCTTTCCACTGAAATACAAACAGCTGGGAGAGAAATTATTAAATTCAGAGCTCCATCAAGTTGAAGTTGCTTGTTGTGGAAGACCCTGTCTGTGGGGGACAACCTTCAGACGTCAACATTTGTAAGATTTGAGAAGTTTTCCCTCATTCTGAAAGCAACACAAAACCAAAGAGCTGCAGTTTGGACATTTTAAACGGGAGACTGGGGCTGATAGCGGAGAAAGGCAGCGGTCGGTTTTTTCCAAGGGACCAGCCACAAAAGCAAAAACCTTACAGCCCAGTCTCTAGGTTTCTGCAAAGCCACGGCCAGAACAATGGATGGGCATTGGCCATGCAGAAGCTTGCGAAACCAGGTCGAAGTCCAGACACTGGGGCACTGACATCAGCATACTCACAATGCCCAAGTCGACCTACACAGTTAATCTCGTTAAGGGGGCACAATAGCCCATAGAAAACTACCTGGTAGGTGATGGGAAACCAGTTAAACCCATCACCTTGCAACGAAATACCAATTAACACCGTCTGGCCATCCCCGGTATCCCCGGACATAAGCGCAGATCAGAAAAGAACTCATACATATCTTTTTGAACAAAGAGATTCAAAGATCTGGCGGGAGATAGGACGGGTCAGAAATAGTATAACTGGCCACTACTTTTGGGTTTTAAAAAGTCAGAAGGCAAGTCAAAACTCGAGTCAAGACACGCAGAGAAAACCGGGTTCCAAGAAACGGACGCGAGAAGGAAGAAACGACAGGCAAGAAGAACGGATGCAAGAGAGAGGAACAGGCACGCAACTTGAAGAGAAATACTGAAAAACGAACAGCCAGTAACCCCAGTAATAGCCCCATGGTGAGCATGTACTCCAAATCCTGCATATCCTGGACATAGTTTAGTGTAGAGGGAAGGGTGGTTGTGAATAAACGTTGGGGGTGTATTGAAATATGTGTTGGTCAATGTTGCGATGCGTCGTACGTTCCCCATCTTACAGTCGTGTATATGTCTTGTAGAACTGTGTGTTTAAGAATTCAGCGAAAAGGATATTCGTGTATATGTCTTGTGGAACTGTGTGTTTAAGAATTCAGCGAAAAGGGTATTCGTGTATATGTCTTGTGGAACTGTGTGTTTAAGAATTCAGCGAAAAAGGTATTCGTTATATGTCTTGTGGAACTGTGCGTTTTGTGATTCATAAGTCAAAGGTATTCATGTGATTCAATATGTGTTTAATAAGTATGTCATATAGCAATGTATAAATATTCATGGACAATAGTCCCAAGCGCTAAATAAAAGCCTTTTCATTTAAACCCTGGTTTTCAAATCTGGTCTGGTGGAATTTTTCTGCACTATAAGAGCTCCTGCATCTAAGTCCAGTGTCTAGAACCGTAAGGGGTGAGTGGGTCGAACCACTCACGGGGAACCAGTGTGCGCGGCCTGGTCAAGGGATCAGAGCAAGGCACGGGGACCTTAGGTCGGGCGAAAGCTCGGCGCAGAAACCCCTTACACATTGCAGGTTTTACTTTTGTGATAAAAGGATTCTAACTTTTCAATATTTCAGTCATCTGATGTTGACTTTAGCTGTTGCAACAGAGAATAGCAGCAATGACATACTAGTCCTAACATTTGCAGAATGACAACCGCCAATCGATCAATCTTAAGAGGCTGGGGAACATCTTTGTTAGAATATAAAGTGCTGGAGTAACTCAGTGGGTCAGGCAGCATCTGTGAGGGAGGAGATCGGTGCCATTTTAGTGTGAAGAAAGGTCCTGACTTGAAACATAATCAACCCATTCCCTCCACAGGTGCTGCATGACCCACTCCAGAATTTTATATTTTTCTCAGGATTCTAGTATCTGCAGTTCCTTGTGTCTCCAGCTTTGTGAGAATGATGCCCAAAGTAGCAAGAAACATAAAAATAGACAGTAGGATGTTCCATACGAGGAAATGATTCATAAGGCAAAGGTAGACCCATTACAGACAGGATTGAGGGAATTTTATAATAAGGAATAAGGAAGTGGCAGAGCACTTGAACAAATACTTTATGTCTGTCTGCAGATAGACCATAAATCTCCAACAGGTACTTGAGTATTAAGAGACAGTGCAAATGAAAACAGAAAAGATATTAGTAAAAGAAACTACCAGCGAAATTAACTGACAAATCCCAATAACATCATGAACGTCATCCCAAACATTTGAAGGAAATGGCCATGTTTTGGTCATCATCTTCCAAAATTCCGTAGAATTTGGAATGGTTCCTGCAGATTGAGCATTGCAAACACAACACAAATTAACAAAGAACTGAGAAAGAGGGAATAACAGAACTCAGAGCCTAGAATCTATAATTAAGGATATGATTCAATCTGTGCGCAACCAAATAATAATCTGATTGAGCAGGTTCAACGTATGTTCTTTGCGAATACACTCCGCGGATCCTGATCGGCAAATTTAGATGTATCAACCTGACGGAACCAGGGCTGAAGCTCTGGTCATGCCGAGGAAGACCCGAAGCTGCAGTGTCGGCGCTGGCGGTTGGGGATGCTAGGCTGCAGTGCTGACACTGCCCACTGGGGGTGTACACTGGGCTACTGTGTCGGCGCTGGGCTGCAGTGCCTGCACTCTCCACTGAGGGGCGCTGGGCTGCAGCGCCTGCCCTGGCCACCGGAGGGTATACACTGGGCTGTAGTGCCCGCGCTGCCCTCTGGGGGTGTACATTGGGCTGTAGTGCCGGCGCTGTCCACTGGGGGTGTACTTTGGGCTGCAGTACCTGTGCTGGCCACTGGGGGTGTACTCTGGGCTGCAGTGCCGGCGCTTCCCACTGGGGATGTACTCTGGGCTGCAGTGCCGGCGTTGCCCAATGGGGTGTACTCTAGGCTGCAGTGTTGCCGCTGGCCGCTGAGGTGTGCTCTGGGCTGCAGTGCCGGCGCTGGCCGCTGGGGGTGTGCCCTGGGCTGCAGTGCCGGCGCTTTCCGCTGGGGTGTGCTCTGGGCTGCAATGCCGGCGCTGGCAGCTCGGAGTGTACTCGGCTGCAGTGCCGGCGCTGGCCGCTGGGAGGTGTACTCGGCTGCAGTGCCGGCGCTGGCCGCTGGGGTGTGCTCTGGGCTGCAGTGCGGGCGCTGGCCGCTGGGACCGGCTCGATGTCGGAGGGTCGGACGTGAGGAGTGGGGCGGCTGCGAGCTGACGGCGGCTCCCTGGGCCCGACGCCGAGGTGGGTGAGGCGACAATGCGCGGCGGGAGAAGCTTCTGGTCGGTGTCGCTCCGGATCTCGCGTCTCAGCAGGCAGACGGGGCCTCGACCACGGGCGGGGGCGGTGGAGGCTCGCTGCCGCCTCTCTCGTCCCTGCAGCCGGGGGAGCGAGGGATGGATGGATAGTGGGAGGGATGGAGCGAGGGATGGATAGAGGGAGGGAGGTTGGTTGCCGGGGGCAGGGGTCGCCATCTCCGGCCCGGCTGCCGGCGGCACTGGCGGTCAGTCGGGGGCCCGGCTGCCGGATAGAGGGGAGGGGAGGGGAGGTGTCGGCGGCCCGGGACCGGTGGGAGAGATGGCGGGGAGGGGTCAGTCGGTGCCTCGGTTGCCGGGGGCGACGCCGCCTCCTCCTCCTCCGCCACCCCCTCCTGCGGGTGGAGCCGCTGACCCGGCCGCCACCTTCACCCGGGCCGAGCCGTACAGGCCGGCACCGTCTGGACATCCTCTGGACACGGCCCGGGCACCGTCTGGACATCCCCTGGACACGGCCCGGGCACCGTCTGGACATCCCCTGGACACGGCCCGGGCACCGTCTGGACATCCCCTGGTGGACACGGCCCGGGCACCGTCTGGACATCCCCTGGACACGGCCCGGGCACCGTTTGGGCACATCACAGGGGTCACACCTTCAGCCCAGCTTCAGACCTAACGGTTCGCATTACACCTGCGAGGAGATTTCATTTCCAGTGTCATTTGACGGGAGGGCTTCAATTTAGACCTTTCTGATGGGGTTCCCACTCCCACCCCCCACACAATACCTATGAAGCAAGGGCCAAGGCAACGCAGCACCGCAAGGATCCGAAATAAATCGTGGGCAATTCTTACAAACAGCAAGAAATGCATAGCCAGATAATGTTGGTTGAATGTTGCTTGGAAATCTCCCCTACTCTTGAAATGATGGCGTGAAATCGTTCACGTCCTTATAAGCAGGGTCTTGTTTTTAAACGTTTTACCTCGGAGAATACAACACACTCACTGCCACACTGCAGAAATAAATACCTGTGTTTTTGAAATGGGACGTGAATCTACAACATTATGGCTCAGCAGCAACTGGTAGCCAATTGTTCAAATCTGCTCCAGAAGAGCAATATCAAACAAAACTTGTGAAAGGATGTCAGAGAATCTGGCCAGATGCACTAAGCTAAAGGTTTTAAGCAGAATCTTAAAGTAGGCAAAACAAATAGTGAGATAGAGGGATTTAAGCACGAAATTCTGATACTGGATAAAATCTCAAGTAGAGAAAGGTGTGGCAGTGGAGGGGTTTGGAAATACATTTTAAATTAAAGCTTTACTTATTTGGGAGTCATTGTAGGTCAGCAAAAATAGAACGTGGGATTAATGGTACTTGGTGCAGGTTAAGGCAGTCTGCAGAATCTTTGCTCGGCTTCAAGATCACAGAAGCAATATGAAGGGACATGTCAAGACTGGTAGAACAATGAAACCCTGTGGAACAGAACATAACTATTCATACCTCTTTCACAGCTTCAGAGACATGCGTTTACCTTGGGTTCTCCCTGTGGGGAATTGGCAAGATTTACTTTGATTCTCCCTTTCTCCAGTGCTAGGGTTCCCTCCCATGCACAAAAGACATGCTGGTTGTTAGGGAGGTTTATTGGCTACCAAGAGTGTTGGTGAGTGGCAGGAGAGTCAAAGTGCAGGATGCAAGGTTGACGGGGATGCAAAAGGACATATTGCATTAGTGCAGATGTGGTGGAAAAAGTGCCTGTTACCCAGATGTATTATTCTGATGTATTATTCAAAGTGTGTGGATTCAAGTTTTGGCAACAAATGAACCAAAACAGAATTGGGTCATTATAGAAGTGGAAAAGAGCAGTGTATGTATGAGTGTAATTTAAAACTTCTTTTAATGAACCAAGCCTTGATATTTCTGTAAGGATTCTGTAATTATTACACATTTTTGTAAAATAATTTGATTAAAGACCTTTTGATTAAAATGTATTTATCTAACTTGAGCAGAACAAGCATGTTGCTCAATGGAGAAAGAAAATATTTTTTCTTTATTTATACATATTTACAGAGTTTTATATGTATTGTAAGACTGGATGTTTTAAGAAATTTTAATATTGTGATTTGATTAAATTGATATATTAAGCTCCCCTTTGTTTTCATAAATATTACAATTAAGTTTTATAATGTGTGATTTTTGCAAAGCTAATTGGGGTCGGATGTTTTGACCACATTTTTGATCATTTGTTCAGATCTGTGCATTTTGTCTGTTGCTGTTGTGAGGCAATTTGGAACATTCTGCTGAGTTGGAAGTATTATGTGTAGCAGCTTGTGGTGTTATTGTGTCAATGGATTTGCAAAGTTGTGCAAATGTCAATTCTCCAAAATCTGAGGTAATCCAAAACTCTGCTATCTTGTCCTAATTTAGTCGTCTTCACTGATCAACACGAGCTTTGCATGCCTTCATGTAAGGTTTGATTTTTTTCCGTTTTAATTTTTAAAAATCAAACTTGGAAAATTGTGTTTTCAAGAATAGAAGCCTTGCAGAAATTTTGTTTTCAGAATGCCGTGCAGATTGCCAACTACTCCAATTTGCCTGAATGATGACCTTTCAGTGGTGTGACAATGGCTGGATAAAGTGGAAGGGTGAAAGCATGGGCAGAAATGGAGCAGGAAAGTTCAGGTGTACATGGTTGTGTAAAAGAAAAAGGCGCTTTTGTTAAAGTTGTTCAGTGTGAGGGAATGATTACCAGCAGAGTTTTTTGTGTGCAAAGAGTCATAGAGCACTGAAACAGGCCCATCTGCCCAACTTGTCTATACTGACCAAGATGCCCATCTAAACTAGTCCCGTTTGTCCATTTGACCCATATCCCTCTAAACCTTTCCTATCCACGTATGTGTCCAAATGTCTTTTAAATGTTCCTGCACCTGGCTCAACAACTTCCTCTAGCAGTTTGTTCGATTTATGTATCACCCTCTATATGAAGAAGTTACCCCTCAGGTTCCTATGAAATCTTTCCCCTCTCACTTTAAATGGATGCCTTCTAGCTTTCATCCTAGGTGTCCCTTATGATTTTATATATCCCAATAAGATCACTCTTTGATCTCCTGCACCCCAAGTTCCAGCCTGCCCAACTTCTTCCTGTAACTAAGTCCCTCAAGTCTTGGCAATATTTGTATAAAGCTTTTCGGCACTCTTTCCAGCTTTATGGCAGCAGTACAATATTCAGTCAAGCAGTTAACAGGTTCAGTAAAGGAAAGCCAATGAGGCATTGTGACCAATGGGATCGCTTTTGATGCTTAACTCACATCCTGGAAGATTGCAGATTAGAGTGATTTAAATGTGCATGTAAGACATGATTTTCTCATCCAGGGGCAAGTGAATCCTTTGAACTTTCCATTTAAAAGGGGATGTGAAGCTGTGTTACTTAGCAAATTCAAGAAAAATATATATAGCTTTTTGAAGTTTCCATGCAGGAAAGTGGGCCGAGGTGCAGAAACAACTGTTGGCTGACTGAATGGTGGAGCCGATGCAAGGGGTCAGGGTCTACACCAACTGTTTCTTATGTTCTTGTCAGTGACTTTCCTCACACCAAACAAAACCCAGGGTTGAAGTATTGTTTTGTATGAATAACCAATGTGTTAACTGATTTTTGTGGCCCACTAGTACAAACAGGAAAAAATAAGTCGACAAACTGAACCAGAAATTAAGACTTAAAAACAAAATCAAGTTTAACCTACATTGGCATTTGGTTTTCTTATTCTCAGCCTTGGGAACCGGGGAGAGAGAGAGAGAGAGAGAGAGAGAGAGAGAGAGAGAAAGCAAGTTAGTTTTTTTTGCAGCAGAGGGGTGGGAGGGGGAAAAGATGTTTAGAATAAAACAAAATAACCAAAGACAGTCCAGAGTTCAAAGTTTAGTTAGTATTTTGGAGTGTTTCAAGAGCCTGATGGTTGCTGGGAAGAAGCTATTCTTGAACCTCGTGGTCACGGTTTTCAAACTCTTATGCATTCTTCCCGTGGTAGGAGTGAAATGAGGTAATGGCCAGGGTGGTGTGGGTGTTTGGTGATGCAGACTGCCGTCTTGAGGCAGTGCCTACAATAGATCCTTTCAATGGTTGGGGAGATCAATAAATGTGATCGACCAGGCGATGTCCACCACTCTTTCTCCCATTTTAGAACAAAAGTGTCTTTGCCTTTCTGATGTCAAGATCATATCTGGACTACTTTTATGAACCTGCATTATCAGATCTGAATCAGTAGATTGTGGATATTTTCGTTAATCCAAGGCTTCTGGTTGGGAAACACTCGGCTGTTTATTTTGGGAATACAATACTCGATACACTGCAGTTCGTAACGACTGTGCCATATTCATTCACGTTCGTTGTTGAATCCTTGACCATCCCCCACTCTTATTGACTTAACGTGTTCACTGTCAGTTTTTTTTACCGCTATTGGCCATGACCCAAGTCTACTCGGGGGTGGCAAGTCTACAGGCTAAAGTCATTGTGCAGTCGTTCCACTGCCTTTCCTGACCAGCTCTTTGCAGTCCTCGCCGCTGAAGCTGCACTTTAGTGCACTCTGTCGAAGCCAAGTGGTCTGATCTCCTCAAGCAAGGGCGAGGGATGGTGCGATAAGCATCTTTGATGGTGGAATAGCAGTGGTCAAGAGTGTTTGATCCTCTGGTGCTGCAGGACACATGCTGGTGGTAGATAGGAAATTACTTCTTCAACCCGGCCTTGTTGAAGTCCCCGGCTATGATGGGAAAGGCATGGGGGTACGTCGTCTGGTGTTTGTTGACTACACTTGGTCACCTCTTCAAAAAACTCCAGAAAAACAATAAGACGTGATTTTATTCCATGCACAAACCTATGTATCTATCCCTAATTAATCCTTACTTTTCTAAATGCATGTAAATGTGGGATGCTCCCGGAGAGGCATATGCGGCAAAAGCTTCCGGAGGGCCGCGGACCACTGCCAGACAGCAGGCCTGGTTCACCCGTTGCGGAAGTGGGAACCCGCTCGGTGTGGGGGCCTCGTCCGAGGCTCGTCTCCTGCTCGATCCCGAAGACCGGGAACCAGAGAGGAATTGGTGGCGACAGCGGCAGACACTGGGCAAAGGGCCGGTAAGAAGAACTGAGCCCTCAAGGTTGGCTGCGGGAGGCGACCCCAGGGCACAAAGACAGAATGCTGCCAGGCGTGGAGAGGGACGATGGTTCAAGGGCAATCTGGATCATGGCGACAGCTACAATAGCCCTTTATGGCCAGCTGCAGCTGGGACATTGAACATGTTGCCAAAACCTGGTGACTCTTGCATATGGACTCAGTGGGCTGTTTCTATGCATTCTGTACTTAACTGGTGATTGCACTTGTTCATGGAATAGTCTTATTGATCTGTATGCAAAAAGATAAATAATTTCACTGTACCTTGGTACATGTGATAATAAAAGAACCATTTTGAGCCGTTTAGTTCCTGTGTCTGAGTTCCCTCCAATATCTTACCTACCTCTGATATAAGGCTCAGATGTCGGTAGTTCCCAGCCTTTTTTTTCAGCTTTTCTGACGAAGGGCAACTTCATTAGCCACCTTCTGGTCTTCTGGCACCCCATTCTAGCAATCGATGATATAAACATCTTTGCCTGGGGGGGGGGGGGGGGGGGGCACACAATTTCTTTGCTTCCTTCCCATTGTGTCTCAGGATAGACTTGATTAAGTCCTAGAAAAAAAGAGTGGTGCAGTAGTAGGTCTGCTGCCTTACATTTGATCCTGACTCGGGATGCTGTCTGCATGGAGTTTGCATGTTCTCCCAGTGTTCGGATGCTCTGATTTCCTCCCACATCCCAAAGATGTGTAGATTTGTAGGTTAATTGGCTTCTGTGAATAGTCCCCAGTGTGTAGGATAGAACCAATGTACGTGTGATTGCTGGTTGGCATGGTCTCGGTGGGCCGAAGGGCCTGTTTCCTTGCTGCAGCTCTAAACTAACTAAAGAGCTTGTTTTACATGGCCCATATATTTTCTCAGAATATGCTAATATTCTTTGGACGAAGTATATTACATTTAACATACAGTCATTATTGTTTGTAAATTTTGGATCAGGTATTTATGCAAAGTACGTTTTGCAGGTAAGCTAATGATCATAGAATCTACTTTGGTTATGTCTGTTAGATAATATCCCCTACTTTATTGTTGGAATTTTACATCTGTTCGAAATCTTATCTCATTGATGTATCATTGTATGCCTTAGTTTTGCTGTCAACGGCAATGGGGTAGTGATGGTTATTCACCTTGCTTCTATTTACCCTCAGACTTCTTGGTGGGCATTGTCAGCAAAGATTTCAGAAATTAATACACTTACCGCATTTGTACTGCCTCAATTGAATAGCTTTTCAATCTTATCTATTCAAATTATTTATACAATGAAAGAAACCTTATTTGTTACCTAAATGCAATTTAAAAAAAACTAAATTTGTCAACGTCTTTTCCAGAATGTGGGCTCTATAGGTTATACCTGGCATCTCGAAACCGGATAGGCAAGATATATAAAAATTAAACATTAACACAGTAAGAGCAGCAAAAACAAGTTATTCAGTGTAGTAAGGTACATTTTGGTGAGAGCTAATGGACTGAAGAAGTAGGTTTCAAACATTGTAACATCTTTCTTTGGTCTCCCTCCTGTACCTTCCTCATGTGAACGTATTTTAATACTCTACATTTTACCAGTTTAAGTTAGTAAAGCAAAGACGTTGACAAATTTAGTTTTTTTTAAATTGCATTGTGTTAACAAATAAGGTTTCTTTTATTGCATAAATAATTTGAATAGATAGGATTGAAAAGCTATTCAATTGAGGCAGTACAAATGCAGTAATTGTACTTAATTTCTGAGAACCTATTGGTTGGGGATTTGAAAAAAACTCTAACTTTGAACTGTTGTATTTTATTAAACAGAATACGCACAAGAAATGGCTTATGTCTGAAACCATGCGGCGCCAGTGTTTGCTGCTAGTTATATGTGGATGGGTGTTCTTCACGTTGCTGTTTGTTCTACGTCTCAAAGGTAAAGTAGGGAAGGTATTCAAGAAATGCTCAAGAAATGCATGGAATGAGATGTTTATTTTGATAGAAATGAAATCAGAAGTCCACTCCCTAATCTTTGAATTTTGCGCAGCAAGTTCCCTCTCACTCATCCCACCGTTAATACTTCCAGGATGGATTGATGCCATTGTAATCAAAATGCCAGAAAGGCTGGTGCATCCCAAATATAACTCTTGAAAAGCTGAGGTAGCCCATTGCATATCTCTGCTGAGTCCTTCCTGACTTGTTCAGTTTACAGACAAATATTGTCAGCTCTGAAATAATACAAAAAAAGAAAAAAGTCATGCTAGGATATAAAATAGCTAGGATATATTTGTCCTCAAAATTCTACCTTGCTTATATACCATTAATATCAATATGAAAGAATGAAATTAGTTTCCTCGTTTTAAAATTTGAAAGAAACATTTTGGTATTATGAATATTAATCCTTAAATGCCTGCCAGTTTTTTTCTTTCAATTTGTAATCTGTTGTATTAAATGGGTTCGTGGGTTTTAAGTATGAGCTTTTGTTTTGTAACAGTGTTTCGATTCTCATATTTAAACAATTTAATTAGTGTGCATTCAAATCACACTTCAATAAGTACTTAATTAAGTAAGTACAAATAACGTATATGAACTACTTGCATGATTGCAGAATAATGTTGCTTACATCATTAAAGTGAAGTTTCTAATATCGGAAATATAATTTTAAAAGTTTTAAAGTAAATTATTCAATCCGCTTATGAAGTTCTCATGTATTTTCATTAAAGCTTTAGCATGTAGATGTTAGTCATAATTTAAAACAAATCATATGTACTTCATACTTAGCGCTCAGCCTGTCTTTCCCAATGTGTAGGTTAATGTTTTGAATGGAAGGCTGTAAGAAAAGTTTTCTGAGTTCCGTTATTTTGGCAAAAGTTTTTCAGATTAATTTTGATCTTTATCAAATATAGTAATTCACACAAAACAATGTCCTTCTTGGCTTGATGTTTTGCCTCCTGATAGGGCAGAGAATGTCCATAGGAGTGTACAGAAAGTTTTGTTGGGGTTACAGGGAAAATCCAGAAGTTATAACATCGTATAGTTATACAGCATGGAAACAGGCTTTTTGGCTCAACTTGCCCATGCCAACAAAGATTTCCATTCTGCAATTGTCCCTCCTGCCCATGTATGGCGCATATTCCTCCAAACCTTTCCTATCCCATGTACTTGTAAGTTTTGAAAGTTGTTTGATTAAATGACATGGGAAGGAGCAGCAGTTGGAGCTTCAAATATATGGAGCCCAAAGGTAATAATCCTGGATCGCTCCCATTACTTTGTGCCAGTAAATGTTAGAATGGCAGAATATAATAGATTTTTATATGGCTTGAGTAGTGCAGGAGGAAAGTTTAAGATTCTCGTAGCACTGGGTGCAGTTCTAGGGCTACAGAGATTTGAAGGTGGACTAATATAGGTTTTGGTTCCTTTATGTTATGTGGTGTTCTTTACTTCAGCATTGGCCAGGGTTACCTCTACAATTTTCCAATAGACAGTTGCCTTTTGTTTATCTTGTAATGTAAAATGGCTTATTTATTACTTTAGTTGTGTTTCTCATTGGTGTGACACTAACACCAGCCTTTGGCAGCAAATTTAATATAATAAAAACATTTAATTTTGCATTGGCCTGCCAAAGCAATACAATCCAAAGCACATTTCTAAATAAATTAACTGAGAAAAATGTATTGTTACAATGTTACACAGTGCTAACAGCAAACATAAAATAAAATGTAGTTGGCAGAATGAGTGCAGTGATTTTTCGATTTGATAAGCTGTATTGTTTAGGCCAGTGCATAGAGTACCTCAATGCCCAACATCATCAATTTGTACAACAAAATGAACGATCACCCAAAAGCTGATGATAAACCCTCTGAAGTCATTGGTAATGGCGGTTTTATTGACAAATTATATTGTCTGGCATATCTGAGCTGATTGTTGTGATTTTACAGAATATGATACTAAACCACCAACTTTGGATAATACTGTGACCACATACATTAAAAAACTAAAGCTTCAAGATGAATCTTTACTAACAGATAATCAGGTAAGATGAACAGTTCCCTTTTAGTTATTTTGAGATTTTGTAATAGAATTTCTATTGTCGATCTACTCTCAATCACTAAAACTTATCAAAAAGAGAGTGAAAAGGGAAAGATTGAGGAACAAACATTGCTGTAAAACACAATTAGAAAACAAGTCCATGGTAATGCAAGAGATGATCTGCAATGTTCCATTGATAAAGTAGGATTAGGGTTGTGCAGGTCAGTTTAAGAACCTGATGGTTGTAGGAAAGTAACTGTTCCTGAACTTGGTGTTGTGAGAATTCTTGACTTCTGTACCTCCTGACAGATGGCTGCAGTGAGAAGAGGGCATGGGCCAGATATGGGGGATCCTTGATGATTGATTCCACCTATTTGAAGCAGCGCCACACATAGATGCTTTTGATGGTGGGGAGGTTTGTGCCCATGATAAACCAGGCTACCTATCTCTGCATCCACTTGCATTCCTGTGCATTGGAATTTCTGTATGGAACTATGATGCAACCAGTCAACATACTTTCTATAGTACATGTGTAGAAATTTGTGAGAGTATTTGGTGATGTGCCAAGTCTCTTTGAACAACCAAGAAAGTAGAGGTGTGGTGCACCTTTGTAAACAGATCTATGTGCTAGATCATCAGAGAGGTTAACACCCATGAATTTGAAGCGGCTAACTCCCGTGATTCGACCAGACAACATTGGCATCGTCAGTGAGAAGGTCAATGGGGAGATTTGTTTGGAGGTTCAAGGCTCAGGCAATGTTGGATTCCAGACGAATGACTTACTGTGTTGGGTGGTAGAGTCAACTACTGAGGGGCAAAACTTTGTTGGGGCAGGAATAGGCAATTGGGTGCCATCAGTGACATTGGCATGTTAAAGAAAATACATAGCTCTCAATTAATTGATGCTGAAGACCCAGCGGCAGCCTAAAAAGGTTTATATCCTTTAATACACATCTAATTAGGCCTTACAAAAGTTTGAGTACCACATATTATTACAACATGAGGTGCATAAATAGATTCCTTTTTATTCAATCTTTATTGTTAAGCAAATTACGCCTTCCACTTAACATTATAAACAATTTGGAAAGAAATATAAGAAAATAACTGCAGATGCTGGTACAAATCGAAGGTATTTATTCACAAAATGCTGGAGTAACTCAGCAGGTCAGGCAACATCTCAGGAGAGAAGGAATGGGTGACATTTCGGGTCGAGACCCTTCTTCAGACTGATGTCAGGGGGGCGGGACAAAGGAAGGATATAGGTGGAGACAGGAAGATAGAGGGAGAACTGGGAAGGGGGAGCCGAAGAGAGGGACAGAGGAACTATCTAAAGTTGGAGGTCAATGTTCATACTGCTGGGCTGTAAGCTGCCCAAGCGAAACATGAGGTGCTGTTCCTCCAATTTCCGGTGGGCCTCACTATGGCACTGGAGGAGGCCCATGACAGAAAGGTCAGACTGGGAGTGGGAGGGGGAGTTGAAGTGCTCAGCCACCGGGAGATCAGGTTGGTTAAGGCGGACTGAGCGAAGGTGTTGAGCGAAACGATCGCCTAGCCTGCGTTTGGTTTCGCCGATGTAAAGAAATTGACATCTAGAGCAGCGGATGCAATAGATGAGGTTGGAGGAGGTGCAGGTGAACCTCTGTCTCACCTGGAAAGACTGTTTGGGTCCTTGGATGGAGTTGAGGGGGGAGGTAAAGGGACAGGTGTTGCATCTCCTGCGGTTGCAGGGGAAGGTGCCCGGGGATGGGGTGGTTTGGGTCGGAAGGGACGAGTAGACCAGGGAGTTACGGAGGGAGCGATCTCTGCGGAACGCAGAAAGGGGAGGGGATGGGAAGATGTGGCCAGTGGTGGGGTCTCGTTGTAGGTGCCGGAAATGTTAGTGGATGATTTGTTGGATACGCTGGCTGGTGGGGTGGAAGGTGAGAACGAGGGGGATTCTGTCCTTGTTACGAATGGGGGGAGGGGGAGCAAGAGCGGAGCTGCGGGATGTAGAAGAGACACTAGTGAGAGCCTCATCTACAATGGAAGAGGGGAAGCCCTGTTTCCTGAAGAATGAGGACATCTCTGATGCCCTAGTGTGAAACACCTCATCCCGGGCGCAGATGCGGCGTAGACGAAGGAATTGGGAGTAGGGGATGTAGAAATGTAGATTGCAAAGAAATTTAATCCTGACAATGAGAATTTTATTGTTCCATGACTAAAGATTACCCCTCAAGGAAGGGTAATCTATAACATGATGTTTAGAGATTTAGCATGGCTCTGAGTCAATGCCTATAATTGATCACCCGTTCACACTAGTTTCATGTTATTCCACTTTCTCTTCCACTCCCTACACACTCGGGGCAATTCACAGAAGCCAATTAACCTATACACCCGCACGTCTTTGGGATAATGGAGGAAACAAGAGAAACCCACACAGTCACAGGGAGAATGTGCAAGCTCCACACAGGCAGCACCCAAGGCCAGGATCAAACTCGGGTATCTGGCACTGTCAAGTCAAGTCAAGTCAATTTTATTTGTATAGCACATTTAAAAACAACCCACGTTGACCAAAGTGCTGCACATCTGATTAGGAAAAAATAAATAAACATACAGTGGCAGGCAGCCAAACACAACGGCGCGGCCATCTTGAACAAAATGTTTAACTAAAGCAGAATGGTCTGTGAAGCAGCAGCTCTACCAGCTGCCCCACTGTACCACCCTAATGATTAAGAACAAGTTTAACTATTGGCTAAAAACACTGCTGGAAGAATTCTGCTGGCCGAGCAGCATCTGCAGGGGTAAAGAAATGAGAACATTGAAAAGTACAACACAGCAACAGGCCCTGGGACTCACAATGTCTGTGCCAAACATGATTCCAAGCTAAACTAATCTCACTTGCCTGCACATGATCCATATTCCTCCATTCCCTGCATGTCCACCTGCCTATCTAAAAGCCACTCAAATGTCACTATTGTATATGCCTCCACCACCACCCCTGGCAATGCCTTCTAGGCACCCACTACCCTCTGTGTAAAAAACAAACTTGCGCTGAATATCTCTTTTAAACTTTGAATGGTTGACATTTCCAGTGAAGACCCGGCATCAGGACTGAGGGTAGAAAATAGTAACTCTTAGTTGTTGAGTGACACAGATTTATTGTTTATAAAGAGATTCAACTGGAAAACACATCATTTGCTCCACCACATGTGTTCTTACCATTAAGCACCCATTAATATTGAAGTTATACAACATGAAGACAAACCCTTCGGCCCATCTCATCTATGCCATCCAAGATGTCCATGTGAGACAGTCTAATTTGTTTGCTTTTGACACATATCCCTCCATATCTTCTCTATCCGTATGGTTAATCCCATTTTATTTTCATCCCATTTACTTTTCTCCCCTTTCCTGTTACCTCTTTTTACGCAGCCTCCCCCCACCTCCCTGTTTCTACCACTCATCTACATGATGGGGATGATTTACAGCAGCCATCTAACCTTAAAACGTGCACGCTTTAGGGACGTGGAAGGAAATGAGCACATGGAGAAACCCACACATACTTGGGAACACCAGGTTTCCCTGAATTATTCAGTGTTATTGTTGTTCCTGTAGCTGGAGTCTGTAGCTTGAATGATCACAGAATTAGCTAAATATAGAGCTTCAGGGCTAAAAGGAGCCCCGTGAGGAATCCAACATTGCAGCGGAAATAGGAAATTCCTGGTGATCAGCTATATAGAAATTTAGGTTTGCATGTTTGCCTGAGAGTCCTGAACCTCCACACAATTGAATATAATTGCGGCATTTCCACAAGGAATTGCTGGTAGTTTTGGAGAAGATATGGGATATTTTTATTAGTTTATTCCCATAGATAAAATAATAATAACAAAAATAGTCTTGTTTGAGATATTATTAGTGCAAAAGAGTAGCTAGTGGACTGCATAAAGGAAACAGTTTACCATTTGCTGGAATGGCAAGCAAAATTCAGATGTCCTCACTTGAGAGCTTTGGAGAACTTTGTGCTATTTGCAAAATGGCAGAGAAATCCTGACTGAGTATGGTTGAGGATAAGTACAGTGAAGTGACAAAATTGATCAGAGATCAAATGTATGGTGGGATTTACCTATGATCAGTTAGGAGAAAGCTCAGTGCTGGGACTTGCGGTCTGTTACATAAATTAACAATGTGAATATGGATGGCTCGTGGACTCACAATGGAAAAGAAATTGAAGATGTAAACTAATTCTCAACACAAGGATGCATTCTCAGTCCCCAACTATACTCTCTATATACTGATGACTGTGCGGCCATGTCTGCAAATTACATCAAATGAAAAATGCAAAACCTCAATATACAGTGCCCTCCATAATGTTTGGGACAAAGACCCATCATTTATTTATTTGCCTCTGTACTCCACAATTTGAGATTTGTAATAGAAAAAATCACATGTGGTTAAAGTGCACATTGTCAGATTTTATTAAAGGGTATTTTTACACATTTTGGTTTCACCATGTAGAAATTACAGAGCATGTTTATACATAGTCCCCCAATTCAGGGCACCATAATGTTTGGGACACATGGCTTCACAGGTGTTTGTAATTCCTCAGGTGTGTTTAAATGCCTCCTTAATGCAGGTATAAGAGAGCTCTCAGCACCTAGTGTTTCCTCCAGTCTTTCCATCACCTTTAGAAACTTTTATTGCTGTTTATCAACATGAGGACCAAAGTTGTGCCAATAAAAGTCAAAGAAGCCATTATGAGCCTGAGAAACAAGAATAAAGCTGTTAAAGACATCAGCCAAACCTTAGGCTTACCAAAATCAACTGTTTTGAACATTATTAAGAAGAAAGAGAGCACTGGTGAGCTTACTAATCGGAAAGGGACTGGTAGGCCAAGGAACACCTCCACAGCTGATAACAGAAGAATTCTCTCTATAATAAAGACAAATCTCCAAACACCTGTCTGGCAGATCAGAAGCACTCTTCAGGAGTCAAGTGTGGATTTGTCAATGGCCACTATCATCAGAAGACTTCCTGAACAGAAATACAGAGGCTACACTGCAAGATGCAAACCACTGGTTAGCTGCAAAAATAGGATAGGCAGGTTACAGATTGCCAATTAGTACTTAAAAGAGCAACCACATTTCTGGAAAAAGGTCTTGTGGACAGATGAGATGAAGATTAACTTGTATCAGAGTGATGGCAAGAGCAAAGTATGGAGGAGAGAAGGAACTGCCCAAGATCCAAAGCATACCACCTCATCTGTGAAACACGGTGGTGGGGGTGTTATGGCCTGGGCATATATGGCTGCTGAAGGTACTGGCTCACTTATCTTCATTGCTGATACAACTGCTGATGGTAGTAGCATAATGAATTCTGAAGTGTATAGGCACATCCTATCTGCTCAAGTTCAAATAAATGCCTCAAAACTCATTGACCGGTGGTTCATTCTACAGCAAGACAATGATCCCAAACATACTGCTAAAGGAACAAAGGAGTTTTTGAAGCTAATAATGGTCAATTCTTGAGTGGCCAAGTCAATCATCCGATCTGAACCCAATTGAGCATGACTTTTATATGCTGAAGAGAAAAATGAAGAGGACTAGCCCCCAAAACAAGCATAAGCTAAAGATGTTTGCAATACAGCCTGGCAGAGCATCATCAGAGAAGACATCCAGCAACTGGTGATGTCCATCAATCGCAGACATCAAGCAGTCATTGCATGCAAGGGATATGCAACAAAATACTAAACATGACTACTTTCATTTACATGACATTGCTGTGTCCCAAACATTATGGTGCCCTGAAATGGGGGGACTATGTATGAACACTGCTGTAATTTCTACATGGTGAAACCAAAATGTATAAAAATGACCTTTATTAAAACTGACAATGTGATTTAACCATTTTACCACATGTGATTTTTTCTATTACAAATCTCAAATTGTGGAGTACAGAGGCAAATAAATAAATGATGTGTCTTTGTCCCAAACATTATGGAGGTCACTATATAGGTTACTTCAATAGCCAAGGCATAGCATATAAAAGCGGTGGGGTCATAGTATAACTTTATAAAACATTGGTTGGTCATAGCAAGAGTACTGTGTACAGTTTTGGTCGCCATACTATAGGATGGACATGATGGAACTGGAGAAGATGCAGAGGAAATTCACCAAGATGCTGCCTGAGTGGTGTTTTTTCAGTTATACGGCGAGATTGGATAAACTGGTTTATTATATAATTCGATAAAGGTGGTGTGGTGGAATCAAATAGATGGCTACATAATTATCAGGGGCATAAAGGGGGTAGGAAAGTTTTTCCCATTATAGTTATCAAAAATAGAGGACCGGTTCAAGTAAGGATTAGAAGATTTATAGGGATTCCGAAGAAAAAACATTTACACCAAGAGGGTTTCTAGAGCACTCTACTTGAGTGAATGGTGGAGGAAGGTGCTTGCAACATTTAAGAAATATCTGGTTGAGCACTTGAATCACCAAGGATAAAAGGTTGTGACTGTGATTCTAAGATAGAATATCAGAGAACTGGATTGAGGTTTCTCAAATGTACATGGGATTGTTTAATTCAACAGTATATTGTTTGTAAAATGAGGAAGAGTAAAGTGATAGGCCTATTTCTGCAAATGAAGTGGGTCATTTAAGTGATCTAAAAGAAGGGTGATATTTGAGAACTAATATTCTGAGTCAAATTTGGTGTACATGCTATTTACAGATCTTGGACAGAAATGAACCAATTTCAGTTGAGAATGCAAGTGTTGTATTAATATAGCTTGGGATAGCAGATTGCATCTAATGATCATGAGGTTGTCTCAGCAGAATGGCCTTGCTTTCTTTACCTTCAGAATCTGGAGTCCT
The DNA here is from genome assembly GCF_053455715.1 of Rhinoraja longicauda. Taxonomy (NCBI): domain Eukaryota; kingdom Metazoa; phylum Chordata; class Chondrichthyes; order Rajiformes; family Arhynchobatidae; genus Rhinoraja; species Rhinoraja longicauda. The sequence goes on from NC_135959.1 coordinate 54,113,314, forward strand.
TTATTGTTACTCCTATCGAATATGTTTACTACATATGGTGTGTCCTCCCATTTCCATGAAATTATTTTGTATTTCATGGAGAAGTTGTCACAATTAGGAATAAGCTTCGATTCAAATAGGTGTTTCATTACCTGACTCTGCCCAGTTTGTCATAGTAGTCCAGTTCTCATTTCAAATTAAAATTTACATGGCATTGATAATTCTAATTGTAATTATTTACTGATGAGGATCCATGGAATTTGTCCAATGTTTCATTTGTAGAACTGAAAAAATATTTTTTTTAATTAGTTTTGGATTTACCAGATCAGACCTCAATTGTGATTTAAATTTTATCCCACAGCTGCTTCTCTTGTTCTGGAACTGGTAGCCTCACCAGAGATTACATTGTCACACACCTCATTAATATTGGCTTGCTTGCCGTACATCCTTACTATTATGTGTGTGTGCTGGGACCGCAGCTATTTACAATATACATTAACGACTTGGATGAAGAGATTAAAAGTACCATTAGCAAATTTGCAGATGATACAAAGCTGGGTGGTAGTGTGAACTGTGAGGAAGATGCTATGAGGTTGCAGAGTGACTTGGACAGGTTGTGTGAGTGGGCGGATGCATGGCAGATGCAGTTTAATGTGGATAAGGTGAGGTTATCCACTTTAGTGGTAAGAATAGGAAGGCAGAGTATTATCTGAATGGTGTCAAGTTAGGAAAAGGGGACGCACAACGAGATCTGGGTGTCCTAGTGCATCAGTCACTGAAAGGAAGCATGCAGGTACAGCAGGCAGTGAAGAAAGCCAATGGAATGTTGGCCTTCATAACAAGAGGAGTTGAGTATAGGAGCAAAGAGGTCCTTCTGCAGTTGTACAGGGCCCTAGTGAGACCACACGTGGAGTACTGTGTGCAGTTTTGGTCTCCAAATTTGAGGAAGGATATTCTTGCTATTGAGGGCGTGCAGCGTAGGTTTACTAGGTTAATTCCTGGAATGGTGGGACTGTCGTATGTTGAAAGACTGGATCGACTAGGCTTGTATACACTGGAATTTAGAAAGATGAGAGGAGATCTTATCGAAACGTATAAGATTATTAAGGGGTTGGACACGTTAGAGGCAGGAAACATGTTCCCAATGTTGGGGGAGTCCAGAACAAGGGGCCACAGTTTAAGAATAAGGGGTAGGCCATTTAGAACTGAGATGAGGAAAAACTTTTTCAGTCAGAGAGTTGTAAATCTGTGGAATTCTCTGCCTCAGGGGCCAATTCTCTGAATGCATTCAAGAGAGAACTAGATAGAGCTCTTAAGGATAGCGGAGTCAGGGGGTATGGGGAGAAAGCAGGAACAGGGTACTGATTGAGAATGATCAGCCATGATCACATTGAATGGCGGTGCTGGCTCGAAGGGCCGAATGACCTACTCCTGCACCTATTGTCTATTGTGTGGATAAATGAGTGAGGAAAAGAGGAGAAATTGCAAAAGCTTGTAAATAAATTTTAATTTTGTTGAGCTCATATAATAGAATAACATTTAGATAATACCTGGTGCTTGTAAATCCTTTCATAAATTGGATGTGGACATATTTGAAATATTCATGTTTTATGTTTTTTGCTATGATGGAAATAGATTAATGAGGTATTTATAAAATTGCAACTTTGAGCAATTTAATCTTATTCTAATTGATAGAAATAAACTTGATGTAATCTTTGTAGAAAAACCATCAGATACTGTTTACACTGCAATGCATTTATCAAATCATTACCAGGGTTTGAAATTGACATTTGCTTTAGCTGTACAAAATATATGAAAGAGGATAAGAGACAGCTGTGTTTTGTTCCAAGTTGCTAATTATTCCTTTTATATTAAGTAGAGCATCTGCAAAAAGTATTTCATTTTGAAATAGGTATTCCAACAATAAATCTTGAAAATAAATCATCTCATGATGCAAAATATTTGCTAATGTTTTTGGAATATATATTCATTTTCCTCGTGTTGTCTGACATATTTATGCAGCATTAAGAGATTTGTATATAAAGCAACCACAATGAAAATTTGATGATGACAGATTGACTATTATTTGAAATAATAAAACTAAGAAACATTGTAAAATTGCATTTTCCAAAGTTGTATTGTGCATAGGTACTTTTCTGTGCTCCAGCATGTCACATTAGCACCAAAATGGTGCACATGTTTGCTTTCAGAAATAAAAGCAAAAAATACAAGAAATACTCAGTCCAGAACAAGGGGCCACAGTTTAAGAATAAGGGGTAGGATAGGCAAGATTTGTAAAGTTCATCATCAATTCAAGATGTCATTTATAATTATTTTTCCACAAATGCTGTTTGACCTGCCAAGTATTTCCAGCAGTTTTTATTTCAAGATTTACATATCTGCTTTCAGATTTGCCTACAATTCTTTTTCCTTGATTTACATATGTGTGATCCACTCTAATGCGAAACATCACCTCATTCCTCTCTTCTTTAAACACAAGCAATTTTTTTAATCCAATCTGTACACTTCTGTTCTCTAAAATTTACTATTCATTTCAAGCTGTGGTTCTCATTGTTCCCATTCCCTATGCCATTGCCATACTGTGGTGCAGTGTGTACCATCTACAAAATGCATTTACTTGTCTAGTTTATTTTGACGAGACCTGCCCAACCCACAGCCTGAATCACCAATATGAATAAGAATGGCAGATGCACGGAAACCCAATATCTGGTTCCTCTCCAGGTGGAATACTATCCTGATTTGGAAACACAGTGCCATTTGTTCATTATTACTAAGCCAACATTGTTGAACCCATACCTGGTATTGTGAATGCACCTTCACTAGAAGAATTACAATTTTTCAGAATTGGCTCAGCACCATCTTCTCGGGAGCAAGGGCAGTCTCTGAGATACTCCCATTCTGAGAAATGAATAAATAAAACAAATAAAGATTTGGGTCACATATCCTTTTCTAGAATGAAAATTACAAAACTGTATTTATGTTTTTATTCAGGTAGGCTTATATTAACATTTAAATTATTACTCAGTAGCTGTGCTTAAGAATCATGCTATTGATATTTGATATGACAGTCGTGAGGAATTACTTTTTATTTGTTCATTGGTTTAATATTACCTTGCTTTATACCGTAACTAAATATTGCTATTTATAGTTCATAAATTACACAAACAGAATTAGGCCATTCGGCCCATCAAATCTACACTGCCATTCAATCATGGCTGATCTGTCTTTCCCCCTCAACCCCATTCTCCTGCCTTCTCCCCATAACCCCTGACGCCCATACTAATCAAGAATATGTCAGTCTCCGCCTTAAAAATTGACTTGCCTCCACAGCAGTCTGTGACAATGAATTCCACAGATTCATCACCGTCAGACTAAAGAAATTTCTCCTCATCTCCTTTCTAAAGGTACGTCCTTTTATTCTGAGGCTATCGCCTCTAGTCCTAGATTCTCCCACTAGTGGAAACATCCTCTCCATATTCACTATCCAGGCTTTTCACTGTTCTGTAAGTTTCAATTAGGGCCCCCCCCCACCCCATCCTTCTAAACTAGCGAGTAAAGGCCTTGTGCCGTTAATATTTAACGTAATTTATACTGCTCTGGACAATTCTATTTCGGTGGCAGTAATAGATATTCCTTTTCAAAATTCACATACTATAATGGTTTAATGATAGTTAAATCACTAACCCATTAATATTTTCAATTATTGTAATCATAGGATATAGGCTTGATATTTACCAGTATAAATATACTACTACTGTCCTATTAATCACTTTAAGTTAATGTAATAAATTGTTTTAAAATGGAGACATAAGTAACAGCAGATGCTGAAATCTTGAGCAAAATACAAATGTTGGAGGAATTCAGCAGGTCAGGCAGCGACTGTTGAGGGAATGAACAAGCAACGTTTTGGGTCAGAACCCTCCTTCAATCTAAATGTAGAAACAAGGAACCCGCAGATGCTGGATTACAAGGGAAAAACACAAAATGCTGGAGTAACTCAGCAGGTCAGACAGCATCCTTAGAGAACATGGATAGGTAATCTGCTGCCTAACCACTGAGTTCTTCCAGCACTTTGTCTTCTAATAAAGAGCTTTACCTATTTGTGTGGCAGAACTGTAGTTAGGTTCTGAGCAAGCAGCCAGAGATCTTAACTATTGATCATGAAATAAAACCCCACCTAGGATGAGGGAATGCAAATTTGAGTAATTAAGTACGGAAGATAACATTTCAGTAACACTAATTGTGAAATGGTAGCACTGTCCTTCAGAGAAGGAAATCTGATATCCGTATGATTCTAGAAATGCGAAAGGCTTCAGAAGCTGAAAAATGGTGCAAAAAAACCAGAAACCCAACTGCTGGTTGAACACAGCTGGTCAGACAGTATCTATGGAGGGAACTGACATTTTGAATTGAGACACTTCCGCTAGATTGAGAATGAAGGGGAATTAGCCACTGGAGAGAGGTGAGGGATTGAGGCCAGAGCTGGCACACGATAGGTGGATCCAGGTGAGGAGGGCTGAATTGGTGAATGAAAATGGGTGGAAATCTGAGAGGAGGCAAGAGACAACATCAGAACATCAGGGGCTGAGACGTGATAGGGGGAGGTAACCAGAGGCAGCAGATTATGGAAAAGAATGGGACCAAATAAGAGAGGATGGGTAGGAAAGAACTGCAAATGCTGGTTTAAACTGAAGGTGGACTCAAAAAACTGGAGTAACTCAGCGGGTCAGGCAGCATCTCTGAAGAAAAGGAAGAGGTGATGTTTCAGGTCCAGATCCTTCTTCGGACTGAGAGTCAAGGGAAAGGGGAACGAGAGATATAGACGGTACATTGGACAAACGAATGAAAGATATACAAAGTGCAACGATGATCAAGGAAAGGTGGAGCCCCACAATGGTCCATTGTTGGCTGTGGGGTAAGTTATTACAGACAGTGAAACAACAGGATGGCAGTGAAACTAGTGCAAAGATGGGTGGGTGAGGGACAGAGAGAGAGAGAGGGAATGCAAAAGTTACTTGAAGTTAGAGAAATCATTATTCTTAACGCTGGGTTGTAAGCTGCCCAAGCAAAATGTGAAGCGCTTTTCCTCCAGTTTACATTTGGCCTCACTCTGACAATGGAGGAGGCCCAGGACTGAAAGGTCAGTATGGGAATGGGAAGGGGAGTTACAGTGTTTGGCAACCGGGAGAGCACGTAGGCCAATGCAAACTGACTAAAGGTGTTCAGCGAAATGATTGCCCTGTCTATGCTTGGTCTTGCTGATATATGGGAGTCCACACCTGGAACAGCAGACACCTGCAATGGGATCCCACCATTAGGCACATCTTCCCATCTTCACCCCTTTCCTCTTTCCGCAGAGACCGTTCCCACTGCAACTCCCTGGTCAGCTCATCCCAAACCACCCCCTCCCCAGGTACCTTTCCATACAACCTCAGGACATGCAACACCTGACCCTATACCTTCTCCCTCAATTCTGTCCAGGGACCCTGACAGTCCTTTCAGGTGAGGATGAGGTTCACTTGCACCTCCTCCAACCTCATCTATATCCACTGTTTCAGGTGGAGAGGATTCTTTGGGGCAGGATTTCCAGTCTTGGGATAGGCAGGGATTGCTTGTGGAGAGTTAGAATGTCTTTGCGCATGGGAAATTATATCTCCCAAACCTGATGTTTTTTAAGAAGTCATCAACAGGATTAATGAGGGCAGGGCACTGGACGTTATCTATATGGACATTAGCAAAGCCTCTGACAACATTCTGCATGTTAGTCTAGAGTGCGTGGAATCATCAATTGAGCTGGCTAATAGGATTCAAAATTAGATCGGAGGAAGAAATCAAAGAATAGTTCTGGAAGACTATGGGGTTTTTTCTGATTGGAGGCCTGTTACCAGTGGAGAGCTGTATGTTCTGAGCTGGGTCCACTGCTGCTTGTTATATACATTAACAGTTTGGAACGAAGGGCCTGTTTCCATGCTATATAACTTTATGACTCGAGGCAACCGATTTGACAATAGACAATAGTGCAGGAGTAGGCCATTTGGTCTCCCTGTAGTTGCCATCTTAATCTCCCAGTTGCCAATCATTTCACTGTCCCTTCCCATCCCCATATTTTCTATACTCAGCCTCCCCACTGAGTTTGAGATCAAATGCAAATTAGAGGAACAGCTCCCCGTATTCCACCTGGGTAGTCTACAATTCAAAGCCATGATCATTGAATTCTCTAATTTCAGGTAACACACATCCACTCTATCCCTTTCTCTCTCTTTCTATCCACCCTGGCCCCACTCGAGCCCCTTTCTTCCCACCTTACCCCCAAGCTCCCTATTGCTCTGCTTTTTTTCTCCCCTCCCCAACTCACCTCTCACTGGATACCCCCTCCCACCCCCACTGCTCACCCCTCTCTGTCCCCATCTGCCACCACCCCTCATTCAGTTCCATTCTTCACCTTCCTATCAAATTCCAGAATCGGCAGCCTTTTCTCCACTTATCACTTGCCACCCTTTGTCACTACCTCCGCTCTTCAAAACCCCACTTGACTTATCTGCCTATTAACTCCTCCACATCTGTATCTACTCACTTGCACCACTCATACCTCCATCTTTTTATACTGGATATTTCCCCCTATTCTTTCACTCTAGATGAAAGGTCTCAACCCAAAATGTCGGCTGTTCATTTCCCTCCACATATGCTGCCTGACCCACTGAGTTTGTCCAGCTGCCAATGACCTATCCTGTGCCAGATCTTGCCCCACCCCTTCACTCCTCTATGCTGGCTATCTCCCCTCCAGTGTTTCGTTCTAGAGGGTCTTGATCTAAAACATGGACTATTCATTTCCGTCCACAGATGCCGCTTGACCTGGCGAGTTCAGGCAGCTGTTTGTTTTTGATGCTTGTGTTTCCTCAGTACAGGACTATTTGAATTAAAAGATAAACACTGGCATTATCAGTGACATGAATGAGAAAAAGAGTGTTGCTATTATTCCCATTTATCTTGTCTGGCCTGCGAACTGTTCCAGTAGCAGCAACAACTGTTAAATATTTTGTAATGTCAGGAAATTAAGAGCTGCACCCTTTGTGTATTTCTATTTGGATCTGAAATTTGCCAAATAACCTCCTTTAATTTTTGACCTGAAACTAGTTTGCAGTCTTGGCCAATATTTTGTTGAAATAAATGTGACCCTGCAGTTCACCAGTCTAAGAACCTCACCTATCCAAATCTTTCTAATCAAAATCTATTCTTGGCTTTTCAACATCTGCCATTCTGTGTCTGAGCAGCAGCCAATTTTGGCTTCTATTTAGAACATGGTCAATTTTTTTTACTAATTAAGTGCCTATTGTCAATTCCATATCTGCAAATAAATTGGATGTGGGATGGGGTGTATATTGTATTCACAGCGAGCAGTCAATTGCCCAGCTAACAATATAGCTTTAAAGTCATAGTCATTAGACACAAGTGTAAGCCCTTTGGGCCACTGCATCTGTGCCATCTCAATGGTTCAATGGTACTTTATTGTCACATGTACCTAGGCAAAGTGAAATTCCTTTTTTGCATACAGTTCAGTAGAAATCTTACTATCTAGGCACAATCATACTTGAGTATAAGAGTGTAAGAATGGTAAAAATAAGAATGTAAAAGACAAATTGTAGGATACAAATCCTAACACTAATTTCTTTCTTTCTCGGGTATTTCTATCAATTTCTCATCCCCACTGATTCTCCTGCTTTCTTGTGGGAGCAATTTTACAGTAGTCAACTAACCTACCAACCAGTGCATTTTTGGGGGCGTAGAAACCTGGAGGAAACCCCTGCAGTCAAAGGGTGAATGTACAAGCTCTACACAGATGCACCTAAGGTCAGGATTGAATTTGGGTCTTTGGAGCTGAAAAGCTGCATTAACCATTGTTTACTCAGAAATTATTCTTTTTAAGGTGATGAAGAAACAACTTATGCAAGAATCTATGGGACTTTCACCCAACATAAGCAGGGTAATTTCATCAAAAATATATGGAGTAGGGGCTATGTTCTCCAATTATCATGAGTGATAGGAGTAGAATTAGGCTTATCACCCCATCAAGTCTACTCTGCCATTCAATCATGGCTGATCTGTCTCTCCCTTCTAACCCTATTCTCCTGCCTTCTCCCCATAACCTCTGACACCCGTACTAATCAAGATTCTATCTATCTTTGCCTTAAAAATATCCACTGATGGCCTCCACAGCCTTCTGTGGCAAAGGATTCCACAGATTCACCACCCTCTAACTAAATTATATGTGTAAATTGAAGCATTATGGTCAACTGGCTTGGCTGATAGTGGAGTTATCCCATTGGACTCTGTCTTAATAGCATTCTTATGAAATTATATAAATTTCAAATTGTATGAATGGCGAATGTTTACATTTCCCAGCATTTATTAAAATAAAGTTTATGTTCTTTAATCTTGTTGCCATCGGAAGTTTCTGATTCTGCTCTTGAAGTATTTCAATTTTTGGGAATGATTTGAAATGCAGGCTGGACAGTGAATTAAAGCAGGTTTTCAACAAACCTTTGAGCAAAAGCCATTGGTCCAAATCTTGCTGAACATGTCCCATAATTTCATGATCTTCACTTACCAGCACCTATCCGATAGGATGTGGTAAAGAGCTCTTGCAGGTCCTTGTGGAGTTGACAGGTGGGCCTTAGATGGCGAGGCCCCGAGGCCCTGCCCCCAAATATTCCTCAGGAGACTTTGACAGACACTGAAGCTGTTGTTTTGTCTTCTCTCAGTGCTTCATGTATTTCAAGAGATTTTAAATGTCTCCATTTTAAAAATATTAAAATTTATTAACATGCAAGTGAACGATAAACGAGTAAGCTAATTAAAACACTTGGAGATAATTCAAAGCATTAAACTATAGTGAAATATTCAAAAAAATAGCTTCCCCTTTGTCTCCTAATTTGCAGACCTGAAATCAATGGAGTTTCTGATCCACCACAGATGCTGAGGGATCCAGTAAGATTGGGCCCTGCCATAAAGCTCGTGGAGTCCAATTACAGGCCATATGTAGCTCTGGCAAGATTAATTTCATTGTTTTCGTCAGTCTCAAAATATATGCCAAGTTGTTGGGCATCGTCCCAATATTTATATTTAGTGAATTATACGTTTGTTTGTGCGACTGTGTATCATAGTTTTTGTGATGTTTACTGCTGCTTCTGGTGCTATTTTGTAGTATTTCGGCTGTTTCTCAGTGACAGAAAGGGTGTTACACAAAATTAACTTGACTTTTATAGGAACTAACTATTGCACTATTACAAGAACGACTTTTAAGGTAGCATAATTGTTGTATACATTGTCACGAAAGTAATATTTTCCTTCCCTGTCAATATTGTTTTAATGTTGCTATTTTCTTCTGGAAATATGCAGCTCGGCACTAGACCCAACTCTTTATTCAACCATAAATCATTCCCTGCTCCCCTTTCTCCCATTACGCCCCAGCTCAAGTGAAACGCCATGCTGCTTTCTGATGAGTACACTTCCCTGTTTCTCCTTTCTTCTGCATCTTAAAAATCTTCTTTTACCTGACCTTATCCTCTTTTGCAAGCCATTAAGATCAATACAGTGGTTGTGCAGGCTGACTTTGGTTTATTTTCCCCTCATTCAATGGAGAACACCATGTGCTCTATGCCCCTCACTTCACAAAAAGTACATTTGTGAAATCATTGGATGAAGAATTGCTGGTGAACATTATCAAAACAGTATTTCTGTTTTTCCTTTCAGCCTACTGAAAGTCCATTGAATGAAGTGGATTCACACTGGGATGCAGTACACAATGAACGCCGGAGTCTTCTTGAGAACGGGTGCAAAAATACTTCTTTAAGGAATCTAACACATACTTCTCTAACAAAGTTTGTCTTGGACCGTATATTTGTGTGCGATAAATACAAAATCCTATTCTGTCAAACCCCAAAAGTTGGTAATACACAGTGGAAGAAAGTTCTCATTGTTTTAAATGGTAATTATGGAGTTTTGTGACATATCTAATATATATTCATATATATCCAAGTGTTTTGTTAACAATAATTTTCCGGAGCACCTTTGTAAGTTTGTAACACCTCAAAGAATATTTCATTCTTACTGTTAAAAGGCCAATCCAATTTTTTAATTATAGACATTCAAGTTTTTGGCTGATGACTTAACAGGTTAAAAACAGTGACTTTATTCTAAAAGTAATGATGTGGCACAGCTCAATTGTTCATATCATTTCAACACTATAGCCTAGAAATTAAATGGGATGCCCCAATTGCTCAGGTACCCTGGCATCCACAATTGAGTGATGAACCACACCATGTCAAAAATATTAAAACTGCAAATGAAAATATTGACTTGTTATAGTGCAAGACTTATTTCCGATATAGGGCTGATCCAGTTGGTAGCTTCACATGTGATAAACCTACCCAGTGGTGTTAACTGACAAATACAAACTTTCAGTGTTACTTGCAAGATAATTGCTGGTTTTCCAATGTGAGATTGCTGATTAACATTGGAGCAATTTTTTTAAAGTGTGGTATTTCTAAAGGAAACCTTAACCAGTCAGAACTGTGCTTTTAATATGCTGTTGGCAGTCTTTTTAAGATTGACAGCAGTCGTGTGGTCTGGTGAGACTGACATTGTGGCTTGAGAACAGTAGGAGGAGGACAGCACATAGAAGGTCATACTTCGGAGACCACCTCTTGCATAACCTCTCGGCGGAGCAATGTTTGAGATGCCTTTGTTTCTCAAATGAGGCTGTCGCTGAATAATAGCACTGCTACAGCCACAACTCTAATTGTCTATGAAGGCAACTGCTATCTTGGCCAGGGTAGATGGTGTCAACATTTGACAAGGTCCTTCATGGTAGACTGGTCCAGAAGAATCACTCACACCGTATGCATATGAAAGAGTAAGTTGGATGCAAAATTGTTTTTTTAACAGGAAAAGGGTAATGGTGGATGAATGTTTTCTGACTGGGGGTCTCTGACAAGTGATTTTCTACAAGATCTCTGTTGTTTGTGACATTTATAAATGATTGGGATGAAAATGTAGGTGGTTAAATTAGTAGGAGATAGATTAATGTTAGATAATACTTTGGCTTCCCTGGAGGAGTTTCAGGAACGAAGGAATAAACTAAAAAAGGAAATCAGAAGGGCAAAAAGTAGCCAGGAGATAGCTCTGGCGTATAGCATTAAGGACAATCCCAAAAGATTTTATAAATATATAGGGGGAGGGAAAGTGTAACCAAAGAGAGAGTGGGACTTCTCAGGAATCAAAGTGGTCACCTCTGTGTGGAGCCACAGGACATGGGCAAGGTCCTAAATGAGTATTTCTCCTCTGTATTTACCGAGGAGAAAGATATTAGGATGGAAGAAATTGGAGCAGTCACTGGAAGTGTCTTGAGAGCAGTCAGGGTTACAGTCGAAGAAGTGCTGAAGATACTGTTGTGTTTGAAGGTAGACAAATCTCCAGGGCCTGATCAGATATATCCGAGGACATTGCGGGAAACTAAAGAGGAAATTGCGGGAGCCCTGGTTGAAATTTACGAGTCGTCCTAAATACAGGAGAGGTGCCGGAAGACTGGAGGGTGGCAAATGTGCCTCTTTTCAAGAAGGGCTGCAGGGAAAATGCTGGGAACTATAGGCCGGTGAGCTTAACATCTGTAGTTGGTAAGTTACTGGAGAGTATTCTGAGGGATAGGTTATATAGGCATTTGGATGGGCAAGGTCTGGTTAGGGATAGTCAGCATGGTTTTGTACATGGAAGGTCGTGTCTCACAAATCTAATTGATTTTTTTGAAGACGTGTCCAAAAAGGTTGATGAGGGCAGAGCTGTAGATGTTGTGTACATGGACTTCAGTAAGGCATTCGACAAAGTTCCGCATGGTAGGCTGCTCTGGAAGGTTAGATCACATGGGATCCAAGGAGAGATAGCTGAACAGATAGCGAATTGGCTCCATGAAAGGAAGCAGAGGGTGATGGTGGATGGTTGCTTCTCGGACCGGAGGCCTGTGACTAGTGGTGTGCTTCAGGGTTCGGTGCTGGGCCTGTTACTGTTTGTCATCTACATCAATGATTTGGATAAGAACATACAAGGCAAGATTAGCAAGTTTCCTGATGATACAAAAGTAAGTGGTTTTGCAGTGAAGATAGTTGTGAAAGATTGCAGCAGGATCTGGATCGATTGGCCAAGTGGGCGGAGGAATGGTTGATGGAATTTAATACTGAAAAGTGTGAGATGTTGCATTTTGAGATGTCGAACAAGGGCAGGACCTACACAGTAGATGGTAGGCCTCTGGGTAGTGTTGTAGAGCAGAGGGATCTAGGAGTACAGGTGCATGGTTCCTTGAAGATCGAGTCGCAGGTAGATAAGGTGGTCAAAAAGGCTTTTAGCACTTTGGGCTTCATCAGTCAGAGTATTAAGTATAGAAGTTGGGAGCTCATGTTGCAGTTGTATAAGACGTTGGTGAGACTGTGTTTAGAATATTGTGTTCAGTTCTGGGCACCATGTTATAGGAAAGATATTGTCAAGCTTGAAAGGGTTCAGTAAAGATTTATGAGGATGTTGCCAGGTCTAGAGGGGGTGAGCATTTGGGAGAGGTTGAGTAGGCTGGGTCTCTATTCCATGGAGTGCAGCAGGATGAGGGGAGATTTTATAGAGGTATAGAAAATCTTGACAGGAATAGATCGGGTAGATGCACAGAGTCTTTTGCCCAGAGTAGGGGAATCGAAGACCAGAGGACATAGGTTCAAGGTGAAGGGGAAAAGATTTAATAGGAATCCGAGGGGTAACTTTTTCAAACAAAGGGTGGTGGGTGTACGAAACAAGCTGCCAGAGGAGGTAGTTGAGGCTGGGACTATCCCATCGTTTAAGAAATAGTTAGACAGGTACATGGATAGGACAGGTTTGGAAGGTTATGGACCAAGCGCAGGCAAGTGGGACTAGTGAGGCTGGGACTTTGTTTCCACACTGTATCACTCTTTGGCTCTATGGGTTTCTTAGTTGAGTGCTTGTCCTGGAGTTATAGCACAAGTACTTTGTGTTTTAATTGTAATTAGTCAGTTTGCAGATGACAAAAGACCTGGTGGAATTGTGGACAGTGAGGAAGATTATCGAAGAAGGATAGAGCAGGATAAAGATCAGTTAGAACTTTGACTAGAGAAATGGCAAATGGAATTTAATCCAGACATGTATGAGGTGTTGCATTTTGGGAGACAGAATGCAAGAAGCATACACAGTAAACGGCAGGACCCTTAGGAGCATTGATGTTCAGAGTGACCTTGGGGTTCATGCCCACAGCTCCCTTAAGGTGCCAACACAAGTGGATAGATGGCAAGAAGATATCTTCAACAGTCTGGGCATTGAGTATAAAAGTTGACAAAGTCATGTATTTGATCTCCCAAACTGCACCACCTCACACTTGTCTGAATTAAGCTCCACCTGCCTTGACACTGCAGCTCGCTATTATGCCAATAGGTAAGAGTGGTGTATTGTGACAGAAAGGATGAAACAAGTGTGCCTGTCATACGGTAAGATAGAACCTCATTTATCCCAGGAAAGGATTGAGGGTTTGCAAAGATTTTGGGGGAGGGGGTAGGGGTATCAGTCTACCCCACGACAGAAGGGGGAGGAGTTGTGCAGTTTGATAGCCACAGGGAACAAGGATCTCATGTGGCGTCATCATTAGCCCTCAAATTCAAGCTGGTAGCTGTTTGCAAATCTGTCACAGCTGCTGGAGAGACTTCTTTGCAGTGTTCTTCTCTAATTGTGAAGCCACCATTTAATCCAAGCTAAGCCGAATACTCTGCATGAAATCTTTGAGCATGGTAGAACTGGTCTTTACCATTTTCTACAATATTATACATAAGCTTACTGGCAGCAATTGAGTTGGGTGTTCCTGTCCATCGAACCTACATCACCATTTAATTGCAATTTAGTCTATTGTCACATGTACCGAGGTACAGTGAAAAGCTTTTATTTCATGCTATCCAGTCAGTAGAAAGACAATACATGATTACAGTCAAGCCATTTATTGTGTATAGATACAGTCAAGCCATTTACTGTGCCTAGAGGGTTTTGGTGACACTCGGACTATCCTTGATTGGAATTTGCTGGCTTTAACTTGTACTAAACATTATTCCCTGTATCTGGTTGTGGTACGATGATTCAGTTGCCTGATAACAGCTGGGAAGGAACACCTGAATCTGGAGGTGTGCATTTAAACACTTCTCTACCTTTTGCCTGATGGGAGAGGGGAGAACAGAGAGTGCCAGGGTGCGAATCCACCTTGATTATACTGCTGGCCTTGCATAATCAAGGACCATAATTAAAATATAAAATGTAATGAAATAAAGTCCATAATAATGATCATAATTCATCCTCTGCTCTCCTCTTTCCTGCTGGTGTCCAAAAATATGTCTCAGTTGTCAATATATTGACCAGGTATCCACAAGGGTAGTGAATTCCTTTGAATAAAGGAATTTCATTACTTACATTACCAAATTAATGCAAAATGCTGGTTAGGGTTTTAAAAATCATAACAAATGTATTTCATTTTTGGCTCACTCAAAAATGAAGTCTGATTATTTGGATGAGGTACCAAAGATCTGATGACATCAAAAGAACTGGGACACAGTAAATACCAATGCCTTCAGGGAGGAATAGAAAAGATTGACAACAGCAAAAAATATTCATGTTTTTACATTCTATATTTTTAGGTCCTATTAATTCCATTTTAAATTGAACTAAATGTGCATCACTTATTTGAAATCTGAGAAATGTAAAGCAAAAAATATTAAGGACAATTAATGTGATGCACTTCCCCATAAGTAATTCTGAAACCAGCAGTAAATGCGAGGCAATAGAATCTATTTGTTTCAAATATTAATTTTGTGGTTAACATGAAAAATGCTGAGATTAATGTACATTATGTAGATTACTAGCATAGTTTTATATTTGAGAAGGTTGAGTTTATATCCATCCTGTTTGAAACACCTTTTGAAGACACTCGCCTTTTGGGATAGGATCTTAAATGTATTTCGAGTTTTGTCATACAAAATACAAAGAAAATATCTTACCTTCAGTCTCAAAGCTACTTTCAGCTGTGAGCATATGTATTTAACGTTATCAACTTTTGCATACAGTTAACTGGTCTCTCCACTGGACTAATTAAGGGAAACAAGTTGATTGATATAATTTTAAGCAAAATAAATTCCAAAAAAGCAAGTCAATCTGATATAATGTTGTTTTGTTCCCTTTTTATTAATTATGGAAATAACTTTTCATTAACTCAGTCAGTACTTACAAAAAACTGGACATTTTGTAGTTTTTGGATTTTGTTTTCTTTTAAAACAATTTTTTAAATGCTAACATGGACAGATTTACTTGTCAACAATTCTGTATTCTCAAATCCAACTTGTCATAGACTTTGGTTTAAAAAAGGCCAAGTTCTTTTTTGCAATGGACGTGAGTCTTTGTTGCGATTTTAAAGTAGATTGAGGCCTCTTATTATACCCATCAAAAACGAATAATTTCACAGATATATGTTACTCTTTCTGGACACACAAGATTAAAGCACAGGTGTTGTGCCCAGAGGGGGAAATAATCTGTTCTTGATGTACCATTGTCATATTTTAGAAAATTTGCCTCCACCCATCTGTGATTGCCTTTCTCAGTATCATCATTCCCCACTACTCTTGCATATTCTGAATAATTGCCACAGCTTCAAACTGAAAATTCCCCTACCTTTAGAACTGATTCCTCCATGCTCTTCGTTAGCTCTGGCAGATCTCCACCCCGCCTGTCACTAAAGCCTGATTATCTTGTTCGCTGTTTGCCTTCTTTGGCTTGCCTTAAGTAAAATTCCAGATTGATTTGTGCATAACTGTGGCCATGTCTACTTTTGAATCATTACTCTGAAAAGGTCATTCCGGAAAACATCAGGGACACATTTAAGGGGAAAGTGTATTGGGCCAAATCTTTTTTTTTGCTGTATATGCTATGCTATGTAATATTCTGTACTCAGAGTAATAACAATATTTGCATACACACTTAGAGTTTAGATTTAAGATCACTAAAGTTTGGAAGAATTGAATTTAACATTTTCCTCAATACAGGTGAATTTAAATCCATTGAAGACATTCCGGAGGCTTTGGTCCATAATCATGAGAAGAATGGCTTATATCGCTTATCATCATACAGTGCACCAGATGTAAAAAAAAGGTTAGAGAAAACCTATTTAAAACCTATTTTGAGTGCTACTGTGCAAAATGTAACCCATTCAGATTATCCATTTGGATTTTTATTGAACACTAGACCAAGTGGACCCGTTGGGCCCAAACCACTCCTGCATTGGTGCAGCACCCTGTCCTCCCCCCATACCCTCTCCCCCCTAGGGTAGCCTCTCCTGCATTAGAGCAGCACCCTCTCCTCCCCCTTCCCCCTTCACCCCCTCCCCACCCTCCCTCCCCTCCTCCACCCCCTCCCCACCCTCCCTCCCCTCCTCCACCCCCTCCCCACCCTCCCTCCCCTCCTACACCCCCTCCAACCTCCTACCACCCTCCCTCCCTCTCCTCCTCCCCTTCCCCCCCCTCTCCCCCTCCCTCCCTCCCCCCTTCCCCCCCCCCCCTCCCTCCTGGGAGCATTCCGCGGTTGCCGTAGCAACCCGCCTCCCGGCCCGGGCGGCCGCCATCGGTGGAGTGGGGGGGGGGGGGGGGGGGGGGAGGAGGAGAGAGAGAGTCCTGTCCCGTCCCAGTGTGGGGGTATTCAGTGGTAGACGGTGGCGGCTCTCCTACTGTTGCTGAACCGTTGGACTCTGGGCGGCGTGGGGAAGGCGCTGAGCCAGCCGGGGAGAGGGGACGGGACGGGTGAGCTGAGGGCAGGTCCAGCGCCAGGCCTCAGCCTCCACCAACGCCCCGGCCTCACCGACGCTACTGCTCTGCTACCACCTCTCCCCTTGGCCCACCTCAGGCTCGCGGTTACCCGGTCACATCCAGGCCCAGGCTCCGGCTGCTTCCCCTGGCACTAGGCCTGGCTCTCCCGCTGCTCCGGAGCCGGCAAACCCGACCCCAAGAGACAGGCGGCTGAGCCCTGCTCAATGGGCCCCAACTGAGCAGGCGCGGACGCGTTTGTTCTGCGGATGCGGCAGCCATCGTACGTAAGTACCAGATCAATGGCGCCCCAACTACGCATGCGTGGTTTTTTTTACTTTAAAATGTGAATAACTTTGAAAATATAACCGATTTTAATGAAACTTCCATAGGACCACGGAATGACGGTGAGTAAGGTGGGCCTGAAATTGTCGCGCTATTGTGTACCGTTTTGGCTGTAGTTCAGGAACAAGGGAACAAACGAGAGTATTAGTATATAGATAGTATTAACAAGTCTACTGGATCACAGCTATAATGTCCATACTTTCCTTGGATTAAAAAAAAATGTGTTTTAGTGGCACACTGGAGGAATTATAATTCTACTTTTGTTGTTTTCTTTCAGATTGAATGCATACTTCAAATTCCTCATCGTTAGGGATCCATTCGAAAGGCTGATTTCTGCATTCAAAGACAAGTTTCTAAAGAATCCTCGATTTGAACCATGGTATAAATATAAAATTGCTCCAGCAATTATTCAAAAGTATAGGAGGAATCGAACAGAGACTAAAGGACTCCAATTTGATGATTTTATTCGCTATTTAGGTGATCCTAACCACAAGTGGCTTGATGTTAAAATAGGAGAATCTATTATTCATTGGGCTACTTATGTTGAGCTTTGTGCACCTTGTGAAATCAAGTATGATGTCATAGGACATCATGAAACACTGGAAAAAGATGCTCCATACATAATAAAGAGAGCAGGAATAAATAATTTGGTGTCCTATCCCCAAATCCCACCTGGCATTACAGCGTACAACAGAACTAAGATTGAGCAGTATTTTGCAGGAATCAGCAAACGAGATATAAAACGCCTTGCTGCTCGTTTCCAAGGAGATTTTAATCTATTTGATTATGCCGAACCTGATTTTTTGTTAAATTGATATTCCTAAGTATTGTGTCTGTTATGTAGTAGTACAATGCATATTTATATTTCTTTTGGGGCTTTTTGGTTACACAGTTTAATGCTATCACCAGCAGACGTCCATGAAACCACTGAATGAAGTAAACCCAAAGCCTCGTAACAATTTAATCCATGCATGTTTGCAGGCATAATGTGATCTTTAGAAGTAGATAAGCAGTAGTTTGATGCATGGAGCCCAACAAAGCAACATTATATGTTGTCAAAATGTAATGAAAATATTTCCATAGAGAAGAACAGCAAAAGTCAATTGAATTTCTGAACAAAACATCAGTTGTAAGATATTTGTTTATTGACCCCAATGATGCATTGGCTTTGTCACATGTTCAGTCACAGATATTGAAAAAATGTTTTATCATTTAATTTAGTTAAAGTTAAGTGTAAACATTGCTGCTTAGAAAGTCTTTTAATACAAAAGATAAAATAGGATGTGTGCATTTAAAGCTGCCACATTTATTTGCAAACGTCAGAATATCAGATGTATATCAGTTTTATTAATTGGTACATTCTGTAAACTTAATTTAAATTATTTCCACCTTTAACTACCCCGCACACCAATTATAGGAATGTAATAAAGGAGTCAGTGAGAAAACATTATTGCCCAATGGAAATTATTTCTTTTTTTAAACCAATGAATATCCAGCATTTGTGGTGGTGGAAATTGATGAAACTCCCCAAACACGCAATAAACAGGTCTGAAATAATCAAACAATATGCTGGAGTATCAAGGAGCTAACTGGCTAAGCCACTAAACAACCATTGGTTTGAAGCCTTTATCGCTGATAAAAACGATATACAAACCATATAATTAAAAACATTAATTTCATAGAATATACTTTTATTTTATAAACCTATTTAGAAGCTACTTGAATTTCTGTGTACCATGTTTCTGATTTTTAAGTATGATAATTGATAATATTAAAGAATCATTTAAGTAATAGTCCATAATTGCATTAAAAACTATTTCACAAATTACATACTTTGTTTTAACCCCTCAGATGTCAGGGCATTAGCATTTTCCTTCAGAAAATGCATTATTTTTGTATCTGTAAAATAACGTGTAATGATACATGAGTGTACTAAACTTTTTGTGACAAAAATTGCTAACTTCCAGTTATTTAGTTTTGCTTCTCTTTGCCCAGGCTTCAGTGTTTCAGCAGCCAAAACTTCAACAGGCATTCTGAAGTATTTGCTTTGGTGATTCTGGCTGGTCTCATCTTACACTTCTGCTATCTTACACTTTCTAAAACTTCAGCTCATTTTAAAGCTTTACTTCCAACTTCCTGCCCCATATCAAAACCTATTCAGTCATCACCTTTCCCACAAGTTTAACATTTTTCATCTCGCCTTCCCTATTTTCCCAATTCAATTTGTTTTGGAAACTATTTTTTCACTTCAGCCTCCTGAAAATACTTTGTGCCTTTTGCTCCACCATTGAATGCATTGGCTTCATCCAACTAGACAATAAGGTCTGTATTCATATTTATAAAACATCCTCTCTTGCCTGATAGTTATTCCCAAAACCCACATCTTTGACCAATATCTTCAATGACTGAATTCAAATAAGGTTGTTTCAATTGGAGCAGTTTAGAACATTTTATGTGTGATAGAAGTACAAAATAAATACATAATTATTGTTATAAAGTGAAGCTTTATTGAACTAACCTTAAAAAGCTTTCAAACTCACCTGAAAAGAGTGTGACGAATGGTGGGCAGAGGAATACACCAGGAATGCTCAGAGACGGCAATTTTACAATAGACAATAGGTGCAGGAGTAGGCCATTCAGCCCTTCGAGCCAGCACCGCCATTCAATGCGATCATGGCTGATCACTCTCAATCAGTACCCCGTTCCTGCCTTCTCCCCATACCCCCTCACTCCGCTATCCTTAAGAACTCTATCTAAACTTCATGATATATCATTTCTACATTGACAGAAGCAAAGTGATTATTAGTATATAGTTACATGGTGCTTAACAATATATTTTCTACATTAAATATCAGTCTTCCAGCATTTCTTTAATGCAACAGGTTAAAAGAAACTTTCACACGGAAATAATGTTGCTTTCTATGATAGTATTTTCAGAATTTTAATGTATCAAATGATTACTGCCAGGGTTGCTAAGTTAATTATCTAGTCTAAAAGTCTAATATTGAGGTTACATTTTAAAGATGAAATATGCTTGAAACATTCAGTAAGACATTTGCATACCCACTGTATCTAGGAGAGAAATAATTATTCCACAGGTAGGAGTGAGTTGGCAACCACCAAAAGCAACCACTATGAACAGTCAATAATTAAAGGTAAATCAATTTTATATAAAATAGATTTACCTTTTATTATATAAAATTGATTTACCTTTCATTATTGACTGTTCATAGTAGTTGCTTTTGGTGGTTGTAAACTCACTTCTACCTGTGGAATAATTATTTCTCTCCTTTCAGTCAAGTTTGATATAAAACTTTCAAGTTAACCATGTCTTTAATGAATAGGGAGATCACTGACAAACCTTCATAAACTTTAAACCTGATCCAGTTAGTGATTCCCATAAGTGATTTGGTGCTTAATCTTCAATTAATTTAAAGTAGGAAACAAGTATTAGACAAGATTTATGAAATGTAATTTGTTCAATAACTGCAAATATTGAAAATGTGAGAATATAAGGTACTTAAACTGCTTTGAAGCTTAGGACTAAAATCTTATTACAGTATAAATGGAATTTCCAATTAAAGGCCTAACACCATAGAGAAAAGAACCTGTTACTTTTGGGTATTCACATACACATTTATTTTAAGAGTATACCAGGTCAAAGGAGTATATTTCCCATTTGAATTTTGCTTTCTTTACAAATGATTTGTTAGTTTCATCCTTAAGCTAGTCGTTTTCTTGTTGTACATGTTCTGGATTCAGCATTTTGGGACACCTCTATGGCATACATTGATGCTAATTATTCATTCCATTAGTATTTGCACTAACTTCTTTGGTTTGATTGTAATTCTCAATTTTGAGATTCAGAACTGTTAATAAATGCCTACTGAAACTTGGTCTGTGAGTTATACTGCTGTCCTTATGGTTTTGTAGACTGTTACGTCATGAATAAAGATTTTCATATTTCCAAAATGTTGAGAATAAATTAACAAACCTGAATTATAATATTCAAATGATGCAAAAGCATGATTTACTTTAAAATCTAAGATTTAATAATCTTCATTTTTATTTAAATATCCTTTAAGAATTTCTTCTACTTCATTTTAAGTAGATGAGCTTTTCAAAAATACAGAATTTCCCATGTTCAAAAGCAATGTGTGGTCATCAGCCAGCGTATCCAACAAATCATCCGGCAACATTTCCGTCACCTTCAACGGGGTCCACCACTGGCCATATCTTCCCCTCCCCTCCCCTTTCTGTGTTCCGCAGAGACCGTTCCTTCCGTAAATCCCTGGTCCACTCGTCCCTTCCTACCCAAACCACCCCATCCCCGGGCACTTTCCCCTGCAACTGCACGAGATGCAACACCTGTCCCTTTACCTCCCCCTCAACTCCATCCAAGGACCTAAACAGTCTTTCCAGGTAAGGCAGAGGTTCACCTGCACCTCCTCCAACCTCATCTATTGCATCCGCTGCTCCAGATGTCAACTTATTTACTTCGGCGAAACCAAACGCAGGCTCAGCGATCGCTTCGCTCAACACCTGCGCTCGGTCCGCGTTAAACAAACTGATCTCCCGGTGGCCGAGCACTTCAACTCCCCCTCCCACTCCCAGTCTGACCTTTCTGTCATGGGCCTCCTCCAGTGCCATAGTGAGGCCCACCGGAAATTGGAGGAACAGCACCTCATATTTCGCCTGGGCAGCTTGCAGCCTAGTGGTATGAACATCGACTTCGCCAACTTTAGATACTTCCTCTGTCCCTCTCTTTCCCTCCCCCTTCCCAGATCTCCCTCTATCTTCCTATCTCCACCTATATCCTTCCTTTGTCCCGCCCCCTTGACATCAGTCTGAAGAAGGGTCTCGACCCGAAACGTCGCCCATTCCTTCTCTCCCGAGATGCTGCCTGACCTGCTGAGTTACTCTAGCATTTTGTGAATAAATACCTTCGATTTGTACCAGCATCTGCAGTTATTTTCTTATAATGTGTGGTCAAGACTTCTTGCATTTTCATTTAATTCTGTTATTTTATTTCCACGTCTTTTTGTTGTCTTTCTTTTAAGGTCATTTTTATTTGTTAATAGCTTTTTTTCCCATTTACCTTAAAAATATACACTTTCATCTATTTCACGCCTTCTATAAAAGCTGTTTTGGTTGTCTCATATTTTTGTTGCCCTTGCCCATTTTGTTCCATTCTTCTTGCAGTTTCCACATCTTAAAAATAAACTACAATTGAAAATTAAACAGGATACAAAGCAGAAAATTATGATTTGGAGAAAGGAAATCCATTTTTAAGAACTGCACGTTATGATCCTTATATGGATGAGAATTATTTTTGGAGTTACATTGGCAACATGGCTTACTTTGAGATTATGTTCCATGATCAAAATGTCGTGAACACAAATGTTCATTCTAAGTAATGAACGGTATTGTTTTTATCGATGTTGACTTGAATTGGTTGGAAGAGGCTGACATAAAGCGCAATCCTAGAATCCCTTACATATAGTTAATTAGCTCCTGGATCTCCAGTTTATACACATCAAACCAGTCCTGGTGATGTCTGGTGGCAAAGCTGTGAGTCTATTTTAAAGGCACTAATTCTGGTGGACAACAATCCAGACATGAAGCAGGCTTTGGTAGATATCTGAGGTAGATAAGTCTGGAGAACATAGCTTTAGGGTAAGGGATATAAGGCACCCTCATCATTGCTCAGTTTTGTGTCATTTGTAAGTTTGGAGCCTGTTCATGTCAGTCATCTATTTCAATACCACTACACCACTTTTACTTTTACATCTGGAAATATGTTTATTAATGTGCATCTCTTTTTCTGCTCAGGGACCCAGCTATTCCCTCTCAGAATCATTAAAACAAATAAAAATGTCACTTCTCCCTTCTCAGGAAGCATCTCATTGCAATGGTTATCCTAGCAGTGGCTGGGACTATTTATTTCCACTTTTACCTAATTTACTCTGCCTGTAACTTGTAATCTAAGTACTTGCTTTTTGAGGGAATTAATTCAGTAAATCTGTGGGCTTTCCAAAATGATACACTCGAGCTTCCGAATTGCATCCTTGAAATTGCTGTAAAATTTGGACTCCCACCAGACTACCAAGGATTGCGCTTTATGCCGGCTGCAGAAAAGCATGATTTATTATTTCCTAGAGTAGTGGTGGTAACTGTAAATATGATAATAACCATACAGTTGACTACTGTAAATATTATAATAACACCAGAAAGTTGACAAATAACAGATAACATGAGATGGCTCACACTTAGCATCTCTCGCTTGTGATTTAATTCTTGGTCTTCTCAAGCTGCTCAAAATGTTAAGCCAAGGCAAAACAAAGCCAAAGGGATATAGTAGGAAAGAAAACTGCAGATACTGGTTTAAATCAAAGGTATACACAAAATGCTGGAGTAACTCAGCGGGTCAGGCAGCATCTCTGGAGAGAAGGAATGGGTGACGTTTCGGGTTGAGACCCTTCTTCAGACTGAAGAAGGGTCTCGACCCGAAATGTCACCTATTCCTTCTCTCCAGAGATGCTGCCTGATCCACTGAGTTACTCCAGCATTTTGTGTCTACCTTTGCATGGGATATAAATTGAAAAAGTTAAATTATTTGATATCCCCTTCCCTTCCTGTTTTACTCTGCTGTTTGCTTTTATGGTTAATTTTTGCAGTAGGGAAGATGCACCAATCACTAATTTACATAAACCCCTCCAGTCATCAATTGTATGAGGACAGTTAGCAACAAGGTCACCATTCTTCTTGTTTTCTTGTTTCGTTATCTACTTAATTTCTCATTAAACAAAATGATCCAAGCAAGTCTACCCATCCGTTTTGTCAGTTTTGCTGTACTACACCAAAGCCTGTTCTCCATTGATATGTTCTGTAACAATTTTCAGACTCCTACCTGTCAAGCCCTCTTCAAACAAATTTAGTCTTTAAAAGGGAAATGTTGGTCTGACATGATCTTCACTTTAAAACCTTTCTTAAGTAGATAGGTGCCAAAGGAATTAAAGGGAGTTGATGAGCATGCAAGAGAGAAGAAGGTGCTGGGCGGTGGGGAAATGGGACAAATTGGATTGTTCTGCTGGGATCCAACGTGGACCTGATAGACGGAATGTCCACTTCGACAGTAACGAAGAATAGCAGGATGGGTTCCAGTAGCTGAATAGCCTACTTCTCTTCCTATCAATGCAATTTGGTGAACTACTTTTATCAGTCAGATGATTTCAGGGTTCTTTTTTGCCAACTTTTATCAACATGTCTAACTGTCGCAATGCAAGGTAAAACTTGCACATTGATACAAATAGATTATTGTTGTACCTTTTTCAAGTGATTTTGTACTTGTTCAAAACATTATAATGACTCTTTTTCATAGATGCTAGGATGGTTCTTGAAAGGAAAACATGAGGTGTTCCTCTACCGGTGTTACACAAATTAAATCGTAACTCAGTTCCCTTTTGTCTTTTAGATGGTTAATTTTAGTATGTGTTCCCCTTTAAAAGAGGTTACATGTGTTTTAAAATTGAAGAGAGGTGATCCTTATGGAGTGGCTCAGGAAGGTAGGTGTTACCTGAACAACTCGACAGAATGAAGAAGGGACATGAAATGTTGCAGTAACTCAGCGGGTCAGGTGGCATCTCTGGAGAACATGGATCGGTGGTTTCGAGTCAGGCTTCAGACTATGAAGGGTCCTGACCCGAAACATCACCTATCGATGTTCTCTAGAGATGCTACATTACCCGCTGAGTTACTCCAGCACTTTATGTCCTTTTGTGTAAACCAGCATCTGCAGTTCCTTGTTTCTGTTGTTTGAAGGTGGGTCCCAGCCTGAAACATCTCCTGTCCATTTCCTCAACAATTACTGCATGGTCTGCTGAGTTACTCCTGCACTTAGTGTTTTACTCAAGATTCCAGCAACTGCAGCTCCCTGTGTCTGCATTTTTGGTTCTCAGTCTGGTTAATTTCTAATTTCTTGGCTTTTCCTTGCTGTGTCCCTGACTAATCAAACTAACCACCGCTGTCAGCCCGAGGCTGTTTGTCGCCCTGCCCTGCCCAGCCGTCTGCTATTTACAGAAGAGCTGCTTAGGTAACAACCCGCAGCCCAATGATTGTGCGGGGGCCGGGCCATGCCGTGCCCTTGTGTCATAGCCCAGATCGCAGTCCCGGGACTGGTCACTGAAGCCTTGAACGCTGCCAGTGATGGAGGTGCCAAGCGCTCGCACCGAAATACTGCAGCTGGTCGACGAGGCTTTGCGGGCGAAGAACGACGAGCTGGCGGCCGGCATGTACAAGTGCCAGTCGCTGGAGCTGGGCCCGGAGCGGCGCCTCTGCCTGCGCCAGGCCGACGCTCTGTGCCGCTGCGACCGCTTCAGCGAGGTCCTGGAGGTATACCAGAAGGCCGCGGAACTGGGCCGCCTCCGGCCCGAGGACATGCAGACCCTGCTGGACAGCATCACGACCAGCATCCGCAGCAAGGAGATGGTGGGCAGCGGCAGACCACAGGGCCCGGGCCAGCCCCGGCCCAGCGACCCGCTCGGCCCAGGCGACGACGACGAGGAGGAGGAGGAGGAGGAGGAGGAGGACGCTCCCCGGTCGCCGCTAGACTGCGGCCTGTGCCTGCGGCTGCTCTTCGAGCCCGCGTCGCTGCCGTGCGGGCACTCCTTCTGCCGGCGGTGCCTGGAGCAGGCGCCAGCACAGTGCCGGCTCTGCAAGCTCCCAGCTGCCGTGCTGCCCGCACCCGAGGCCGGGGCTGGAACCGCGGCCTCTTCATCCCCGGTCTCCGCCGCCTCCTCCAGGTTCCGCCTCAATGTGGTTCTCTGTAAACTAATGGAGAAGTGGTTCCCGTGTGATAGCCGCGCTCGGCGGTTGCAGGCCGAGGCCGAGGCGCTGCACCAGAGCCGCGACGCCATGGGCGCCCTGAAGCTCATCGGACAGGCGCTGTCGCTGGGTAAGAACCACAAGCGGCCACTCGGCTGTCGAGTAGTTTAGTTTATGAGTTACTGTGTTACAGTGAAAGGCTTTGTGTGTTATCCAGTCAAAGATTATACTGTACATCAATACAATCAAACCTTCTACAGTGCACGGATAAATGAACAACACTTAGTGCAAGATATAATGTTGAAATACTTGTGGCAGGACAGTTAACACAAAATGCTGGAGAAAGACTGAAAAAGGGTCTCGGCCCGAAACGTTTTAAAATAAATACTTTAATGGCTGCAAAATGTTACAGCAGCGTATTTGGAAAGCAGTGACAGGATCGGTCAAAGTCAGCATGGGTTTATGAAGAGGAAATCATGCTTGACTATCTGGAATTTTTTGAGGATGTAACAAGTAGAATGGATAAGGGAGAGCCAGTGGATGTGTCCCAGACAAGAGATTAGTGTGCAAAATTAGAGCACATGATATTGGGGTTAGGGTATTGACATGTTTCGATAACTGGTTGACAGGAAGCAAAGAGTAGGAATTAACAGGTCCTTTTCAGGGGTGGGGTGGGGTGGGGACTAGTGGGGTGCGGCGAGGCTCGGTGCTGGGACCCCAGTTATTTACAATATATATTAACGATTTAGGCCAGGGAATTAAATGTGACATCTCCAAGTTTGTGGATGAGACGAAGCTGGGTGGCAATGTGAGCTGCGATGAGGATGCTATGAGGCTGCAGAATGACTTGGATAGGTTAGGAGAATGGGCAGATGCAGTATAATGTCGATAAAAGTGAGGTTATCCACTTTGGTGCAGGAGTAGGGTAGACACTACTGGAGACTGCATCTGAAGTACTGTGTGCAATTTTGGTCTCCTAATTTGAGGAAGGACTTTATTGCTATTGAGAGAGTCCAGCTTCGGTTCACCAGGTTAATTCCCGGGATGGCGGGACTGACATATGATGAAAGAATGGGTCAACTGGGCTTGTATTCACTGGAATTTGGAATGGCAGCATTGGCTCGAAGGGCTGAATAGCCTACTCGTGCACCTATTTTTCTATGTTTCTATGCCCTGAGATCACAGGAGGAGCTTTGCAAATAGCTTTTTTCCTACTTTCTTAGATATTAGAATATTTGTTACTCTGACTTGGTTTTGCAGAATTTAGGCATTGTATTGCTTTAGTTTGGAGCAGGTGCTGAGAAGTTTTTCCTCTTGGTTTCTTGAGGCTTTGTAATATTTTGTTGATGTAATTAGTCTGACACACTGGTTGAACAGGTTCTGACTAATTTAGTTTGGTTCCCGTAAGTTACTGTTTTTTAATCGTATAACAGTAACTTACGGGAACAGAACTAAATTATTCAGAGCCTGTTCTACCAGTTTAATTAGGTCACGGTTGATGTATAATGCTATCCACCTCTTTGCCCTCACAAAAATATGTAAGTCTCAGCATTAATATTTTAAGTGGGCTAAACATTGACAGTCAATTTAGGTATCTTGAATTACCAAAGTTTATATCCCTCATTCTGGAATCTGCTGCTGAAATCTAGAGTTTGAAATTTTCTGAAATCTTTCAATCATCTTAATAAGATCACCATTTTAATGTTTTATAGTCAAAAGAATGAAATTCTAATCCATAGTATATTTTGTTGTAACTTTATTGGTATCATTTTGGTACCCCTTTCCAAGCTAATATTAGACATAGTTTTATTGAATGGTAAGGCAGGCTTGAGAGGCTGAGTGATGATTGACACCTGCCCCTATGTTTTTAATGATATATCTTTTCAAGAAAGAATTGTTAGATTTAGCTCTTAGGGCTGAAGGAATCAAAGGGTATGGGTAAAAAGCACGAACAGGGTACTGATTTTAGATGATCCGTTTAGATGATCAGCCATGATGATATTGAATGGCTCAAAGGGCCGAATGGCCTACTCCTGCACCTAACATGCTGGTAAAACAGTTCTGAATAATTTAGTTTGGATCCCGTAAATTGCTGTTTTTTTTAAATCGTGTAACTTACAGGAACAGAACCAAGTTATTCAGAGCCTGTTCTACAAGTTTAATTAGATCACGGTTGCTGTCTAACGCCATCCACCTCTTTGCCCTAACAAAAGTACGTTAGTCTCAGCATTAATATTTTAAATGGACCAACCATCGAATTACTAAAGTTTATATCTCTCATTCTGGAATCTGCTGCTGAAATATATAGTTAAAAAAATTCTGAAATCTTTCAATTGTCATTTTAATGTTTTATAGTCAAAAGAGTGAAATTCTAATCCATGATATATTTTGTTATAACTTTAGACTTGGTATTATTTTGGTACCCCTTTCCAAGCTAATATTTGACAGTTTTATTGCATGGCAAGGCAGGCTTGAGAGGCTGAGTGATCGACACCTGCCCCTATGTTTTTTAATAATATATCTTTCCTGAACTGAACATAATGGAGGAGGGAGGGAGGACGGGGGGGGGGGGGGGGGGGGGGATGATGAAAATATGGGAGATTTTTTTTATAAAGGATTACATGAGGATGAATGTAAACGAGTGATTGATGGCCAGCATGGATGCATAGAGCCTGTTCCTATGCTTTTCTACTTTATTCGACTGTCTGAAGACCCAACATTCAATTTCCCTTTTTATGCCTGTCTGCTTGCTTTTGGAAATTTCTGTACTTTGACCTTAAACCTTTGACCTTATGCTCATCTGTAAATCTTGGGTGCCGGTACATATCCGCTCGGCCAGATGAGACTTTATGTGCAACAACTTTGCCCTCCCATTTCGCCCATGAATTTCCATTGTGTACTTTCTGTCCTGGTCTACTCAGATTTAAAAATCTCTGTTCCATCATCTAACATATAAACAATGTAAATGTAGGAAAAAAACAGAAATCACAGTAAAAAATCCCAATTCAGTTGGTGCATATGCATTCCCTGCTTCAAGTTAGTTGCTTGTGTTCAATTCCATACAAGTCCTATTTGTATGAAGATGCTTGTATGGAACCTAGTCGAATGCCTTACAGTTGCAGAGTTATAGAGTGTGGAAATAGGCCCCTTGGCACAACTTGTCCATGCTGACTAAGTTGCCTACCCATGCTAGACCTATTTGCCTGCATTTAGCCCATATCTCTCCATGTACTTGAACCTCTAGATCTTTCTGTTTTACAACACTCTCCAACCCCCTGCCACATACTGTGTAATGCATGTCCTGCTTTAACTTGCCAGAATGCAATACCTTGCATTGAAGGCAGTGAAAGCTAATGGCACGTTGGCCTTCATTGCGAGAGGATTTGAGTTGAGGTACAAGGAGGTCCTACTACAGTTGTACAGGGCCCTGATGAGACCGCACTTGTAATATTGTGTGCAATTTTGGTCTCCTAATTTGAGGAAGGACATTATTGCTATTGAGGGAGTGCAGCCTCGGTTCACCAGGTTAATTCCCGGGATGGCGGAACTGACATATGATGAAAGAATGGGTTGACTGGGCTTGTATTCACTGGAATTTAGACGGATGAGAGGAGATTTTTTTAGAAACATATACAATTCTTAATGGATTGGACAGGCTAGATGAAGGAAAAATGTTCCCAATGTTGAGGGAGTCCAGAACCAGGGATCACAATTTAAGTATAAGGGATAGGCCATTTAGGATTGAGATGAGGAAAAACCTTCTTCATCCAGAGAATTGTGAATCTGTGGAATTCTCTGCCACTGAAGGTAGTAGAGGCCAATTCACTGGATGTTTTCAAGAGAGAGTTAGATTTAGCTCTTAGGGCTAAAGGAATCAAGGGATATGGGGAAAAAGCAGGAATGGGGTACTGATTTTAGATGATCAGCCATGATCCTATTGAAATACGGCGCTGGCTTGAAGGGCCAAATGGCCTACTCGTGCACCTATTTTTCTACGTTTCTGTGCCCTGAGATCACAGGAGGAGCTTTGCAAATAACTTTTCTCTACTTTCTTAGATATTAGAATATTTGTTACTCAGACTTGGTTTTGCAGAATTTAGGCATTGTATTGGTTTAGTTTGAAGCAGGTGGTGAGAAGTTTTTCTTCTTGGTATCTTGAGGCTTTGTAATGTTTTGTTGATGTAATCAGTCTTGCACACTGGTCAAACAGGTTCTGACTCATGTAGTTTGGTTCCCGTAAGTTACTGTTTTTTTATCGTATAACAGTAACTTACAGGAATGGGAGCAATTATTCGGAGCCTGTTCTACCAGTTTAATTAGGTCACGGTTGATGTATAATGCCATCCACCTCTTTGCCCTAACAAAAATACGTGAGTCTCGGCATTAATATTTTAAATGGACTAACCATCGACAGTTAATTTAGGTATCTTGAATTACCAAAGTTTATATCCCTCATTCTGGAATCCGCTGCTGAAATATATAGTTTATAAAATTCTGAAATCTTTCAATCATCTTAATAAGATCACCATTTTAATGTTTTATAGTCAAAGGAGTGAAATTCTAATCCATGGTATATTTTGTTATAACTTTAGACTTGGTATCATTTTGGTACCCCTTTCCAAGATAATATTTGACAGTTTTATTGCATGGCAAGGCAAGCTTGAGAGGCTGAGTGATCGACACCTGCCCCTATGTTTTTTAATAATATATCTTTCCTGAACTGAACATACTGGAGAGGAGGGGGATGATGAAAATATAGGAGTAATTTTTTTTAAAGGATTAAATGAGGATGAATGTAAACGAGTGATTGATGGCTAGCATGGACGCATAGAGGCTGTTTCTATGCTTTTCTACTTTATTCGACTGTCTGAAGACCCAACATTCAATTTCCCTTTTTATGCCTGTCTGCTTGCTTTTGGAAATTTCTGTACTTTAACCTTGAACCTTTGACCTTATGCTCATCTGTAAATCTTGGGTGCCGGTACATATCCGCTCGGCCAGATGAGACTTTATGTGCAACAACTTTGCCCTCCCATTTCGCCCATGAGTTTCCATTGTGTACTTTCTGTCCTGGTCTACTTAGATTTAAAGATCTCTGTTCCATCATCTAACATATAAACAATGTAAATGTAGGAAAAAAACAGAAGTCACAGTAAAAAATCCCAATTCAGTTGGTGCATATGCATTCCCTGCTTCAAGTTAGTTGCTTGTCTTCAATTCCATACAAGTCCATTAGTTTGGAGCAGGTGGTAAGTTTTTCTTCTTGGTATCTTGAGGCTTTGTAATGTTTTGTTGATATAATTACATGACTAATTTAGTTTGGTTCCCGTAAGTCACTGTTATTTTTATCGTATAACAGTAACTTACAGGAATGGAAGCAATTATTCGGAGCCTGTTCTACCAGTTTAATTAGGTCACGGTTGATGTATAATGCCATCCACCTCTTTGCCCTAACAACAATACGTGAGTCTCATCATTAATATTTTAAATGGACTAACCATCGACACTTATTTTAGGTATCTTGAATTACCACAGTTTATATCCCTCATTCTGGAATCTGCTGTTAAAATATATAGTTTGGGGGAAAAAACATGTTTTAATGCTGTATGGGTCTTGCGTATAAAATTCCAACTGGACGGATCATTTTCCAGGCATTTTGTCTGTAAAATAATTCCAAACAATAAGTATTTTTATTTGTATAACACCTTTACTCGTGGAACATATCTCGAGCACTTCTTATTGTAGGTCTTTTAAAAGTTTTATCAGGAATTTTTTATAGTTTAAATAGAAATGTTTCTGGCATTTGACAAATTTATCAAGCCTGAATGCCTGCATTGGTCAATTCTACATTGATCAACTGAACAGTTGTTGACTCTTTTTCTTTTTGGTAAATAGTTGCGTCAGTTTTCCATGGTAACCCAGTTTGTTTCTTTTTTTTATTTCCAGCAAATGGATCTTGTCATGTGGAAAGAGAAAAAAATTGCTTTTGGAAGTTGTTATGGTTGTGTTTTCATGTACTTTAATGAATTCTGAGTGATAACTAGAAATTGCTTAAAGATCAGTTGAATTAAACTTACTTCAGAGAGAAAAAGGGATTATGTGAGTTACAAAAATATCTCTTGTCATCTCAAGGTTGTACATGCAGTCCAGACATTATCACCTTCCACAAAATGGAAAATAGCTTTATTGAGGGCAAGGGGATAATCAACTAGGTATAGGAATTTAAATCTTCTGTAGCTGAACAAAACTCAATGACAGTTTCACTTGTATGTGGCTAGTTTATACTGTGACTATTAAATGTGTCCTCTGTTATATCCAGGTTGCATTGTGATTCATGTTTTCTTTCACAGGGAAGGCAATGATGGTTGGGAAATGGATACAGGGGTAGTTTGTTAAGGACAGGAGAAACAATTATTCTGTTTAGAAATTTAAACCTTCTGCAGCTGAACTCAACTCAATCCTGTTTTGACAAAATTATTATGAGACATTGAAATAATTTGGTTATGATGGAATTATATGTATGTTTGCTTGAAGTCACAGTCATTACAAATCCCTTGAATGTCAAACTGCTCAGCCTTTTATGTCCTACATTTAAAATGAGATGCCTACAAATTGTCAGAAATTGATTGTAACAAGTCCATTAATCCTAATGCTTTGCATTTCGCGTGCTTGTCTGGTGTTTAGTCAAATAACATTGATCATAAATTCAAGGCTTCTGCCAAAGCTAGTGTTTGGATGCTGACATAAAGCAAGCTAATGCTGCTGGATTTGCTATGACTAACAGCAGTCATTTTGTTCTCGGGTATACATTTGCTTGCCTGCTGTTAGCCTTGAAAAATAATTATCAGATTATTATTGCTTCTACTTACGAGTATGGATAGCTATTTCTCCCTAAGCGTAATAATACTGAGGTCAAATAGGGTTTGGTAACGTGTGTTCCTGGCAATGTTTGCATTTGCCTGCTGAGAAATCTGACAATGGAAGTATGTATAAAGCCCTAAGGCAGTGTCCTACATAATCTATGTCACGCCCATTCTTAGCTTAGTCATCCTCTCTGTCAGGTGTACTGCACAATATTACATGTGACTTTTTGTTAAACTGATAATAAATTAGACAAGGTGAAAAACACAGGAAAGATATGTCTGGTAGACACAAAATGCTGGAGTAACAGCGGGACATGCAGCATCTCTGGAGAGAAGGAATGGGTGATGTTTCTGGTCGAGACCCTTCAGACTGAAGGATATCTCTAAACAGGATGAGCGACTCAATGAGAAACATGATACTGTAAAGCAATGGATGTAGTATTAGGACAAATTTCTTGGTTGGGGGGGGAAGAAAAGCAAGCTGTCTGGTTACATTTCAAATGGCAATGGCAAGGCCATTAAGAGTTTGGAGAAATGAGAACAATAATAATGGCTTAATATTCCAAGTTTTTTTCTATGTTAACTGATCAGCTGATTATTTTTCATGGATTATGTATGCTCTTTTCATATAATTTGCAACTTTTAAAAACAAATCCCTTTATCCAAATTATTAGTATCTACAATTTTGTAGACTCTGAACTTTCCTCTTTCTGCGTCCCTCATCTGTGTTGGTTTTCCTCTTTGGCTTGCTGTCGACATTTTCTGAAATAATATTCTGTTAGGTAACAAGGGGCATTTTGTTTCATCAGTAGCAGGTATACAAGTTATATTTGGGTTAAATGATAGTTCAATTTTTATGCAACACATTTCCAATTTTGCACACAACTGCCTCTGTTCAAAGTGTAGAAAACATTGTCTGCAATTGTTTTTTTAATATACAATTTGATATTCATGGAAAGGCTGTTCTTCAACATCATATTTTTCTTCTTGGAATTTCAAATTGCACGGTTATCAATTTTAAGGGGTGCTATGCTAAAATGAAAGTTGCATTAATCTCAGCTCATTTACTGGACAGGAAAATATAAACCGATTTTCATGACATTTTCTAAAAAACTGAATACTTTGAGAATTAATCTCTGAGTATAATTGGTCATATAGAAAACCCAGCTAGTAATAAGTTTTCTTACACATTTCAAAATTAACAATAGAATTGAAAACGTAAAGTTGATGTTTCCTTTATTGTAACACCACGGCAAAAACCAAAGTAATTAAATTTGGAATTAGGCTAAATCCTTGCATGGTGATCTTAATTGCAGATCTAATCTATATTGCTTCAGTTTTAGACAGCGAGAGCCTTGATTGGTCAATTCAATCCTATTTGTGCTTAATAAAGAGGGCGCAATGGCATAGCTGGTAGAGTTGCTGCCTCACAGCAATCTGCGTTCGATCTTGACCTCTGGTGATGTCTGTGTGGAATTTTGTACGTTCTCCCTGTGACAGCATGGGATTCCTCCCTGTGCTCCAGTTTCCTCACACATCCCACAGACATGCGGGGTTGTAAGTTTATTGTCCTCTGTAAAATTGCCCCTAGTGTTTCGGAAGTGGATGAGAAAGTGGGATAACGTAGAACGAATGTGAACGGTAGATCAATGGTCGGCTTGTATTCGGTGGGCCAAAGGGCCTGTTTGTATGCCGTATCTCAAAACTAAACTAAATATTTTGTTTGTTCTTTAACTTGATGCAGTTGCTTTGTTGATGGATAAATCTGTATCAGCCGCTTTATGCAGCTTTATGCAGATACAAATTAACTTAAGAGATAAAAATTATAGTACAGCCTCGTCATATTGGCGTTTTGGATATGATGTTATTATTGTCTCCCAATTCAGAATTTGGGTAACTTAGTTTTGCTTACAGCTCGGGTGTTAAAGTTTTCCCCAACACCTACATTATGTCGGGGTTACACTGCATCAAAAATATGGATTTAAAATTTAATGCATCCTGTGAAGCGATGTAGTGGATAGGAAAGATTTTGAGAGAGATGGGCTGGTGGGACCTGTCAATTTTTTGGATGCGAGTAGTGACCTAGGAGGGTGAGAAGTTGCCTTTTCAACAATGAGTTGAAACTGAATTGTAAGAAATGTAGAAACTAGGAACTGCAGATGCTGGTTAATACCCAAAAGACACAAAGTGCTGGAGTAATTCAGCAGGGCGGGCAGCATCTCGAGACCATGAATAGGTGACATTTAGGGTTGTGACCCTTCTTCAGGCAGGGAAAAGGGTTTCGACCCAAATCATCACCTATCCATATTCTCCACAGATGCTGCCTGACCTGCTGAGTAGCTTCAGGACTTTGTGTCCTTTTGTGTAAGAAGTGAATAACTTTAGAACATCCCAGTTGGAAGAGCTTACATAGTCGCAGTTAGCTGCACTCAGCATAATCTAGATACATTCTATTAAAAATTGGCTGGTTGTTGTTTTGGAAAACCATCAGCTTATTTTTAAAAATCATTTTCCTGCTGAGGGAAGATTTATAATTGGCCTTATTAACACTGGGGAATGAGAATAATTGGAATGTTGAAGACATTGGGCAAAGTTACAAGATGTAGGAGTTATTTCAAAGTAACATGCTTGACTGTATTTAATTTTAATGCTAAACTATTTTCTGCAAGTGACTGATATCCTTCATTTATTTCCGCAGTACCCCATGACTACTCTATGTTGTGTAAACGTGCAGAGCTTTATGTAACTCTTGGAAAATATGAAGAAGCACGTTGTGATGGAGATATAGCGTGTGCAATGAAGCCACTAAAGGCAAAGGTAATGCATTGTGTTTTGAAATGACATGAGAACCTGCATTTTTTGAATGTCTGAATTGTCAACGGTCACACTATGTTTTGTAACTGGGTTTTTTTTCCTTGCAGGGGCATTTTTGGAAAGCTGAAGCTCTTGTTGAAATGGGTAGAATTGAAGAAGCTTTGAAGGAATATTTGTACTGCTTTGCTCTGAGACCAGACTGGAAAGCTGTACAACTAAAAGCTCAGAAGGTAATTTATTTTCTCCTTTGACCCTGTACCTCCCACCAAACTGTTTGAGTATCTCCGTTCTTGGATGGCTACAGACTAGTAACTTTATTCTGTGTTCCTCTCTGACTAATTAGCACACAAGGGAGAGTATGACGGAGAGTGAAATGTATTCTGTATGCTTTATTTAACTGGATGGCTGAAAGTTGCTCACCAGTCAATTGACAAATGGATCAATATGAATGGATATCCCAAAGCTTTCAAGTATCTACTTGTTTATTGAGAATCTTAATTTCTTAATTTAAGTGAGATATTTGCTTTCATTTCCTAGATCATGTGTGATATTTTTGCTCCTGTCGTGGAAAATATGGAGGACACTCTAATAACCAACGTGCTAGTGCAGTCATCTTCTATCGGACCCAAGCCTACTTTTCTCAGCACTTTCAATTCTGCACCGGTTCTCGAAGCTGTAACAGTTAATGAATCTTTTAAGGTACACATTAACTCTAAACATCTTAATCATTTTGTGTAAATGCAAGACTAGCTCATTAAGTTAAGACCAAACAAATGACTTGAAACTTGATTTCTGCAACTATCTATTTTATTCTGGATCATAACATGTATCAGATTCATGGTATAATGAAATTTAAGTACACACACGCATGAAGTAGAGTAAGCAAGCAATACAATAAGTGCAGCAATATACACAATCACAAATGCAAAGTGGTAGAATGCTGCACGGATTGTAGTATAACTGAAGTAGTAATGGAAAAACTGAATGACGAAGTGCACGGCAGCCCCTCTGGGAAGTGCGTGTGAAAGAGGTGATTGGTTGAGGAGTCTGATAGCCGTAGGGAAGAAGCTGTTCTTAAATCTGGATGTTTGAGTGTAGAAGAGAGAAAAGGAATGGCCTCAGTGGCAGACAACCTTGATAGTACTCCCAGCCTCCCTGATGCAATGTGCCATGAAGATGGACTGGATGCAAGAAAGTAACAAGCCTGAGGTGGACTAGGCAGTGCTTGCCATTCACTACACGTTCAGGCAGTCATGAGCATAAATCTTCCTGTTCATCCAAGATTTCTGGTTAGGATAGACCCTAATATTCTTGGCTCATACTGACAGTGATCCTATCTGTTTCGTTAATTGAAAAAAAAAACTGTAATTAACATGTGATGAAAACAAAATGGATATTGCTCTGTAGGTTGGCCAAATAAAACATGTGATAGCCGGTACAATGACTATCAGATAAAAATCAACCTTGTTTCGGCTTAGTGGGATCTCATTGATTTTGAGAGTATGCAAAAATTCAAAAACCAAGTACACTTGGTCAGCAAATCTTGATAGAGGATTTTTTTTTGTAGATTAATAATATAGCTGTTTGTAAAAGAGTCTCGATGTACTATTAATCAACATTTAATATACTATTAATCAAATATTCTTTAATACATCTGTATATGATCATGAGGAATATCACTGTCTAATATGTTCGTTCTCTCCTTGCCAGTCTTTGGTCAATATGAATAAATCTGTAGTCGAGGAACCAAATGAATTTACTCAAACAATGACTAAGTCCAAGATAACACTCAGAGAAAACTCTCTGTCCGTTGACATAGCTCCATCCAGTTCAATTGATGACAGCCGCAAGAGAAAGCTATCAAGTGAGACGGAGTTCTGCAAAAACTTCGAAAGACCCAACAAAATGGCTAAAAAAGGTTTGACTTTTTAAAAATAATTTGTTTAATTGACCTACATGAAATGTTCAACACAATAACTATTTACCCTTCACTCCATCCCTCACTGAAGAATGGTAAATAATTATTAAAGCATGATATGAATACTGCAATTCAAGTGGCATGGATATGAAGTACATGAAAATTGTAATATTTTAACTGTTAAATTTTAATCTGATCTTCCCTTTGCCTGAGAGAAACATTTTGCACCTCTTCATTTGGTTGATGTTTACTCTACTAAAACTAATCCCCCTGTAAGGCAGCTTTGTACTTGTTCTGTGTATTTTTTTCAGTTTAAAAAAACAAACTTATTTTCCCTCATTTTAGATGAATTTGCACCTTTGACATTTAGTACTTCCAAAGCACATGGGGAAATTCCTGTTCACCTTGTGGATCCATCGGATTTCGAATGTTCTCTTTGTATGAGGTATTTACATTTTTAATCTCTTCCACGTCTGATTCATATGTATTACAGAGACTTCCTTTTAAACTTTTTGGATTTGTAGTGTAATTGGCCAGGGTAACATCACATCATAATGCTCTAAGCTAGAAGATTTCAGATCAATACTGCCTCTTCAACCTCTATAATTTATGAGCATTAAAGCTCTTATTTAAGTAATGGAGAGATTTATATCAGCATAAAATTTGATCCTGTTTTCCCCCCACAGATTG
The DNA here is from genome assembly GCF_053455715.1 of Rhinoraja longicauda. NCBI lineage: Eukaryota > Metazoa > Chordata > Chondrichthyes > Rajiformes > Arhynchobatidae > Rhinoraja > Rhinoraja longicauda. The sequence continues at coordinate 54,151,638 of NC_135959.1, forward strand.
TTCTATGAACCGGTCACCACTTTCTGTGGGCACACCTTCTGTCTGAGGTGTTTAGAACGCTGTCTGGATCATAATTCCAGATGTCCACTTTGTAAAGAAAATTTAGCAGAGGTTAGTGTTCAAAATTCAATGGTACATAGTATTTTGAAATGGCCTAAATAGTATTTTACAGGCTGTGGGTCAGTTACTTTTTAATAATGAGTTGGAGAAGTTCATTTGTTACAACTTCCCCTAGAGAATATGTACAGCATATGTAAACAAAAAACAACTGAAGGAACATTTGGAATAAATGGTGTACTTGCACTCCCAATAGATGCACATACAACTTGCACGTGTACATTTACGCACAACGGTTCATTGTGACTTGACACTAAGTCTCAAAAAGAGAAATTAGGACGTCTTACAAAATTTTTGGTCAAGGAGTATTAAAGAGGGACAGAGATTTAGACGGAATTTCATAGCTTGGATCATTAAAGTTGCAGCCACCAACTTTTCATTTGGGAAAACTATCAAATAGCCAGGATTAGAGGATCAATGATACCTGGGAGTTGTAGGACTGGAGGAAACAAGAAGCAAGGATGATGGAGCATTTGGAAGATGTCTGAAATAAAACCAGAATGTTGTGATCTTGGTGTCATATTTAACCCAGTTTCAGATCACACATCCCCACTATCATTAAGGCAGTTTAATGTTGTCCAACCACCAGCCTTAGCTCATTTGCTAATGGTGGAAATCCTTGTCCATGCCTTTGTTACTTCTAGATCTGATGATTCCAGTGCAATCGAGAGTGGTCTTGTTCTATTGGCCACTTACATCCGATCCTGTTCACCTATTGTGACTTGTGAACTGAGTTAGTTGAAGACACTGAAGTTGTAAAAATGAAAGTCTTTATTCATCGGGGAAGCAGACATTCCCATGGAGATTTTCTCGGCAGACTCCAAACTCAAAGCATATAATTTTTTAATATTTTTAAACGCAGATGACAATAAGCAATTAATTGCAGTTTCAATGGCTATAACTAAGTACTTAGCCTTAACATTTTGTGTAGACTAGTAACATTGTAGAGTTACATTTTACATTATGTTTCTGCCATAACACTATCTGAATATTCAAACAACTTTGGTGGGACAAAGTAATTCACACAAGATGGTCTAAAAACTTCTGAGGACAGAAAACGCAGACACCCAAACAAATGCAGTGCTGAGGGATAACTCCCTGGATATACAAACAGCAGAATGTTAAATGATAAGACAGACTGGGCATTGAATGACAGGAATGTGGCTTTAACGGTATGTTAATACATGAGGTGGCCACTTAAATGTATTCCCTCTTCTCATCATGAGAGCCATTTAACATTCATGCCCTCAATGGTATAGCATTGAAACGGCCCATACCTGATGAATGGCTTCAATCCTCTTAACATATCCTTGCATGTGAAATTGTGAACAGGTTGTTTTGCCATTCTAAATATTGTCTTAATGAATATCTCCTAGCCACGTAATTTTAAAAAACTCCTGAATATTCTCTAACACATATCACTGCAGGTTGCTGATGAGCATTGTCTCTTGGTTAAGCAACACATCTTCAAACTTCTTGCCAGGTGTTTTCAGAATCCTCCATGGGTGTGCCCTATCTTTGACCTCCACTCTCTTTGTAAATGTGATTCATTGTCATTACTTTGCATTGTCAGACATCAGTGCTCCTTTTGATTGCTTGATTCTTCCTCAATGTAAATCTTCTAACATTGGTGGTGTCTTCAGCATTGAAGGTGCTGTGCTGAGGAATTTGCTTTCTAAATCTCTCCTTCTATTTTCCTTGCCTGTTTTCTGACGGTCCTTAAGATTTTCTTCCTAGCTTTCAATCATTTGCACTATATCTTCCTTTTTGTTCAGCGTTGATTTTTCTTTCACATTGTTCCGTTTACTACAATCTAAATGTTCTAGTATTGTAATGTATTGTTTTAGTGAATCCTTATCAGATGACCTTGAAGGCCATTGAGTAGTTACAAGATTACAGTGATCCAAAATGGTTGGAAAAATATTTGGAAGATAGGAAATAGAAGTGAATGTTAGCTGAAAAGAAATATGCCACTTCTGATAATTAACTAAAAAGTTGATAGGCAGGTTTTGTATGCAATTGCCATCCGATTGAAAGACCAATATACCTAATTTTAAAACCATTTCAATTATCACACCAAGCACTAAATAGCCCAGGATTTTGCACATTTTTTAGAACTGTTTTCTATGAAACATTTTAAGATGTGCTTTTTTATTTAGATTTAGTGGATAATAACTTTTTACTTTTTGCTACAGTATTTGGAAACAAGGACTCTTGGTAAGACATTCTTGATAGAAGATCTGATTGTTCAAAACTTGCCTGAAGAATCAAAAGAGAGAAAGAAGTTTCATGAAGAAGAAATGAAAGAGCTGTCCAAGTATGTCAAACTTAATTTGTGGTCTGGAATTTGTTTTTGGCTTTAGTTTATTTATTATTGTATAACATTGAAGTCCGAAAGGTCTGATTAAATATGGTTCAAAGGTCTCCAGTGAGATAGATGGGAGGTCAGGATGGCCTAGCTGATGACAGAGCCATTCAGTTGCCTGATAACAGCTGGAAAGAAACTGTCCCTGAATCTGGAGCTATGCATTTTCAAATTTCTATAGCTTTTCCATGATGGGAGAGGGGAAATGAGGGAGTGACCAGGATGTGACTGGTCCTTGATTATGCTGGCAGCCTAGTGTATATGGTATTATTCTCGCCCTTGTGTGGGTTTAAAAATAAAAATATAATCTCTAATATCATCCCATAAGTAAGTGTGCAGAGATTCAGAAAATGTGCCATTAATTATATGTGAATTTCTTGAGACGTCTACTTAACTCAACAGAAACCGTTGCAAACTGTTTTCTATTTCACCCCCATCAAGACAATGGCACTTGTGAACTTCCAAAATAATAACTATTTTAATTGTTGGTGTAAATTAGTGATGCTAGCCATCTCCAGAATAGCAATAGAGAGCATTTGCTTAACAATGAGATAACTAATCATTGATTTGATTTGAAATGCTTTGAGGTCTTATTGATACCAGAAAGAGGTTTATCTACAATTTTTTTTTAAAAAGCATGTGCTAAGTTTAAAATAAACCTTGATTATAGCACTTTTTTTACTTCGAGCAAGTTAATTGAAGTCTTAAATCTTGCTTGAGAAATAATGGTTTTGATAGGCAAGTGTTTGCCTTTTCTCCCCTGCTTAGCCCCCTGTTTAATTAACCTCCATTAGTCTGCCCAATCTAAGGGCTCAAAATTATTTATAAATTTGTTAATTTTTTAATAACCAGGTTAACTTGAAGTCCAAAGTAAGGTGAATAAAAATAGAGATTCATCATGAAACGCTAGTCTGGTTTTTTTTTAAGTGCTGGTAGTTTTACCTAGTGTTAGCAAGCAAATGTTGGTATTGCTCAGGAAATCTATATCCAGTGATTGAATAAAAAGCATTAATGTGGAGCTTGCCTGTGTGATGCAAGGCATAAGTAAAATTTCTTGTAGATTGGTGGCAAGTATGAATGGCTAGACATTGACACGTTTCTGGGACATTATGTAATTGATGCAACAAAGATTTGTAACACTGTAAAAATCAGTTGCATATGTCTCCTCCCAAGTTCACAACAGAGACATGGGAATGATGCCAAAAGATTGGAGGATTGCAACTGTTAAATTTAAAAAAATGATGGTGTCAAATCTTTCAATGTGATAATTGGGGTCAAGAGATTATCACTTGGAAAGTCAAAGATCAATAAATGCAATCAATGCGGACCTATTAAAAAAAATTAAAATAGGTCGTTCAGACCTATCTGACATCAACGACTTGCCAACCAAGCAAGGCACTGCAGATGCTGGTTTACATAAAAGGACACAGTTGGGATCTCAGCGGGTCTGGAGAGCAGGTGAACTTGAGGATCGGTGATGTTTTGGGTCGGGGCCCATCTTCATACTCGACAACTTGCCATTTGTTTGTTACACTGGAAGAGGAAGTGCCATTGTCAAGTGTAGTAGCAAACCACAAGAAGTAAAATTGCTTAACTGGTATGTTTTGCAGCTGTTTCAAATGCTACTGCAAAGGTGTGTAAACATCTGGAACAGAGGGCCCTCACAGATAAAAATATCTGAATGATCTCAGTAAACAATTAATACCGCCTGATTTGTTCTTTTTGTTTAGTTTTCTTAGAGACCATCTAGTGTAGAATTATTTCCATCTGTTAAGTGTTGAGTGTTAAAATTAATTTTAAGAAGGCTACATCACGGCTTGATAATTAAGCGCACTTTAATACTTGCAATTAAGAATTGACTGTTGGCCTCTGACTTCCCAATAAGATGTTTATATGTTACTTTGGCCCAAATGTTTTAACCATCCATTAAACCACCAACAGAGTGAGCAAACATTGAGTGAATGCATATTTTTTTACTTTTGTAGCCTCACTGAAAATGTTCCGATTTTTGTCTGCACAATGAGCTTCCCAACTATTCCATGTCCTCTCCATGTTTTTGAACCACGCTATCGACTCATGATCCGCATGTGTATGGAAACTGGCACCAAGCAATTTGGAATGTGCGTTGGAAATGAGCTTAAAGGGTATGTACGAAGGCAACCTAAATATATACACTGGTGCCATCCTTGGCTCAGTGGTTTCATTTTTGAATTTGCATACATGGGATTGAGGGCTATTTCAGAAAAAGATTTTGAGACTGGAAAATGCTCCAGTATTTCTTTGAACAGTAACTAGTATTTAACGCTCGTGCAAGGTGGATTACATGTTAACTGTTTTGTTTAGTGACCTTGCATCTGCCAACATTTGAACAATGACTACACTTCAAAAATAATTTGTTAGCTGCAAATTTTTATTTATTTATTAGCTGCAATTTGTTTTAATGTACTGAATGTGAAGAACACACTATCTAGCCGTGGCCAAATAATACCACTCAAATATTGAACAGTATTATTTGGAAGGGTCTATGTCAAAGTGTTTTGGCAACATTTTTGATGTTTTGCATATTTAGTTTATTAAAATTTGATTGCCTGTAAGATGTAATATCATTAATACTAGATACAAACATTTTACATTAAAAATTCTGAGAACTTTAACTCGATACTTTCACTCCCTTCCCACCACCAGGCAAAGTTGAGGCAACCTGTTAAGCAGTTCACTGTGGGGGATATTTGAGCAAGTTTTGTTTTTTTAATGGTGATTGCACCTATAACTGAACTTATATAAAAGCAGTGAATAAAGAAAACTGAGTTACTCTTAAAGTAAGAATTGGCTGGCATAATTATAGGATGAGATGTTTAAACCATGCTAGTAGTTATTGTACCAGGATAACTTTTGTTGTGGGTAGTATTTTTGAGACGATTTGGGGCGGACTGATAGGACAGCTGCCAATTGGAAATGGTAGTGTCTGGTAGGTTTTGGGTAAATGCTGGAAAGCTTCCCAATGTTTTAATACAAAGTTATGTAATCAATTCAAAGTGCAAAAGGAAAGTGTGACCATAACAATTAAGGGTTAGGAAGAAGAATGAACTGATTTCAGACATGGAAGGAATAAAGAGATAATAGTGTGACATGGAAGGGAAGTATTGATACGGCCCTGATAATATACAATGAGATGCCAATGACGTGTAGCACTATTTGTGTATGGTAAAGATACACCATGCTTGTTTGTGGTGATGGTCATTCTTGTACTGACATGATAGCTCCGCTAATCGCTTTATTTCAATGCATTGGTGGAAAATATATGGACTTAGAAATTATTGGCTTTTGGATCCAAAAGGAAATTAAATTTAGTTAGACCATTTGAAACGCATGGTGTAAGTAGTATATTGACTATTTTAAATTGAGATTATACAACCTTTGCTTCTTAACCTCACCACCATTTGTGTACTTTTTTTTGTTCAGGTTTGCTGATTATGGCTGCATGCTAGAAGTCAAGGATGTGAAGTTTTTCCCTGATGGACGTTCTGTAGTTGATACAGTTGGCAAGCGTCGATTTAAAGTATTAAACCATGGCCAGAGAGATGGATATAACACTGCTAATATTGAATATTTGGAAGACAAGCTGGTAAATAATTTTTACTTTTTTGTTTTCCTCCTGGGACCAATCAATATGTCACTGCATGAACTAAAATAAATATTTTTTCCATGTAGACACGAAAAGCTGGAGTACCTCAGCGGGACAGGCAGCATCTCTGGAGGGAAGGAATCGATGAAGTTTCGGGTCGAGACCCTCTTCAGACTTTTTCAGACTGAAGAAGGGTCTTGACCCGAAACGTTACACATTCCTTCTCTCCAGAGATGCTGCCTATCCCACTGCGTACTCCAGCTTTTTGTGTCTATCTTCGGTTTAAACCAGCATCTGCAGTTCCTTACACATTTTTTTCCCATATATTAGTTAGCCAATTACCCCTGAAAGCATCTAAAGGAAAGGGTGATGTTTTCCATTTAGTTTAATCTCTGAAGTAATTTGGAAGAGCAATAAGGATTTTGTTAGTTTGCTTGGGAAATCCATCCATTCCATCATCGCTGTGGTTTCCATCACTGAACTATCATCGCAAGACCTATACAGAACACATTGCTGGAGATTAACATATCATTCTAACGAATTAGGAGCAAGATCTAGCCAAACAGCCCCTCAAGCGTGTTCAGCAATTTAATGAGATCACGGCTAGCCGAATTACAATTCATAAGACATATGAGCAGAATTGGGCCTGCCATTTGATCATGGCTGTTCTATTCTTCCCTCTCAATCTCATTCGTCTGTCTTCTCTCCATAACCTTTGACACCTTTACTCATCTTTATTTTTTCTGTATACCCTTCTATCCATAACAATCTTTCACCATCTTGCTTATCAAGTGCCGATATATATATATATATATTTATTTATTTATTTATTTATTTAACTTTAAAAAAATAAAAATAAAGACTGCCTCCATCGCCTTTGAGAAAGAGAATTCCAAAGATCTGCTACTCCTTCAGTAAAAACATTGCCTCATCCCTCTGAAATAACTTGACAACCCCTTATTTTTTACTAGTCATTCCCAGTTGTAGATTCTGTGACAGGAAAAGAATCCTCCCAAAGCCCATTTTATCAACATCTTTTGGGATCTTATTTGCTTCAGTGGTCTTTTGCGTTTTTAAGTTCCAGTGGATACAAACCTAGCCTGTCAACTCTTTCTCAGAAGGCAATGTTCCCATTCCAGGTATTAGTGTAATAAACCTCATAACTACTAATGTATTAATATTGTTAAGATTATTACTGTCACAGCGGCCCAAATTTGGTTTCTCAAATATGAACATGACTGAAGCATAACGTTAATTCTCCAGTAATAATTAACATTATAGAAACAAAGAACTGCAGATGCTGGTTTATACTAAAGATAGACATAAAGTGCTGGAGTAATTCAGTGGGTCAGGCAGCATCTCTGGAGATTCCGAATTCAAATATATGTCTATTATTTTCCCTGTTAATCAGACAATGTTCTGTCATTGCCAGTATATTACCTCTTAAACCACAAGCAAACAATATGTTTTATTTCCTAATTATTTGCTGAACCTGCATCCAAGCCCTTTGGACACCCAAACCTTTCTACATCTCAACGTTCTACAATCTCACACCATCTTGATTTTTTTTCCTTGCAAAAGTATACAATTTCATACTTTCTACTAATATTATGCTCTATTTTCATGACATTTGCCTGCTCACTTAACCTATCCTTTCTGTAGCCTCTTTATGTTATCTTCACATCTACTATATTTTGCATCCGTCATTATAATAAATTGAGGTTCCTGGTACATCTCTATGACACCATCTATTTCCATGTTCTTTTCCATGTTCAGCCTGTTGTGTTGGCATCTCTGGCCCAATGTATTTTACAGTTTTCCATAAAGATTCAAAGACAATTGTGTTCTCACTAAACTGGAGATAGTGGTATCATGGGGTTTCGTTTTTGGAACCAGAAACCAGAAAACAAATCCAATAGATGTCTATTCTTTGCCCTGTTAATTGGACAATTTTCTGTCAATGCCAAAATACCTCTTGCACCACAAGGTTATATTTACCACAATAATATTTAATCCAAGAAATTATCAAAAGCTTTCTGGAAACTTAAATATAATGCATTTTCCAGATTCCCTTTATGCAAAACACAGGAGCTGCCCAGGTTCACAGCTGATGTGCAAATATGAAATTGCTTTTTCAAATGCACAATTATTAACTTGCTGCCTGAAGGCATCCCAGTTTAAAATGACAAACTTAACATGTGACTTAACAACTTTCATGTGAATTGACTTCACGTGGACAGGGTAGACGAGCCCTGCCCAGAAACCGGCTGAATTAAGGAAAACTTCTAAAGACTGGTGTCAGCCTATCATGAACTGTGAATGACTTTGAAGGTCCCAAACATTCAAACTACGCATTAACGTGCATTCGAATTGCTTAAATCTTGGTATTTTAAAATATTTAATAACTATGCTTAAATTTAATCAAACTCAATTGAAGAAAGTAAATTAATACTTTGTCTCCTATTATAAATATTCCATGGGAAATGTTTTAAATATATCTATTAGTGTCTGTGCCCGAGAAAACATTTTTTTTTGTTTTGTTCTGGAGATTTGTTTTGTGTGAATCAGGCCTGAACCAGGAAGATTACGCCATGAACCATGAAAGACTGAACGAAAGTTGTAATTTTGGATTAAGTACATCTTTAAAGTGTCCAATTGTCCAATTAATAGGGCAAAGTTGTGTGTTCTTTTCCATGTTCAGCCTGTTGTGTTGGCATCTCTGGCCCAATGTATTTTACAGTTTTCCATAAAGATTCAAAGACAATTGTGTTCTCACTAAACTGGAGATAGTGGTATCATGGGGTTTCGTTTTTGGAAGGAAGGAATAATGATTCTGACTGATGCTTCTAATACCCAATTATAGTATATTTTCCATTTAAAACAAAAGTTACTGAAAGTATAGCAAACTTGGGAATATTTAATGCACAATTGAGGACTAATAATTTTCCACTCTCAGTATGTTTCGCTACTTGTTGGAATTGAATTCTAGTTGTAGTTATTTTATGATGTGACATACTGCTTAGAATGATTTTGTAAATTGGGATTTGCTAATACATTACAGTATCAAAAGAGCAGAAGATTGTGTGTTTTCAAAAATATGAAAGTGAATTGTGAAAAGAATATTACCAAAAGCTTGTTCTTTTTTTCATTCTAAAGTTTCCTTTGTTTTCTTTAAGCAATTTACTTTTCTTGTTTGACAGGTGGAAGGGGAAGAATATAATGAACTTGTTTCTCTGTCTAACTCGGTTTATGACCAAGCCTTCAATTGGTTCAAATCTCTCAAGGATGATATGAGAACCCAGATCCTGAATCACTTTGGACCAATGCCGGGAAAGGTGCTAATACCTCAGGTAACTTGGATTGTGCAATAATATCGCAGGTTCAGTTAAGCTGGTGACTTTATTGGTAGTTATTTGTTGCATCTTTCAAACCTGAATGGTGCAATGCATACATACACACCAAATAATCAGACATAATGGGTTTTCCAACCAATTGGAAAGATTTTTATTTTGAGACAACAAAAGGGTGATGTACACTTTCAACCTTATTAACAGTTAGTCAGTTTCTGTATTTTGAGCAGTCAAGTTGCAGCATTGTCGGATCTGATCCAAAGTGTGCCGTCCATCGGGGACCTGTGATACCTTTTAAGGGGAAGGGGGAGGTACAAGAGGCAACATTGTTTTTCAATCAAATTGTGAAAACCCCACAAAGATCAGAATTTCAACTGGAAGTTTAAATTAGTTTTGCTCATCTACAGAAATCAAATGAGATTTACATGGATGTTAGTGAGAGCAGCCAAAAAATAAATATTTTTAACTTGCACTATTAGTAGTGTTAAATTTCATAGTTGGATTTTCAGAATCCAATGTTGTTTGACATTAATTATCACTTGGCACGCTGTAAGATGTTCACTATCTTTAGGGGGCAAGCAGAGTTCATGCCACTACATTAACAGGATGGGGTAAATCTTCTGTTGATTCCAAATTTGCCGGTCTTCTGCACATGGAATATGCTGATTCTTGTGTGGTTCTGAGAACAGTCTTGCACTAAAAGTCCAGCTCACTGCAGTCAGCACTGTGCCTTTCCGAGTACCCGTGGCTGTCTGTACTCCCACAATGGCTTTCATAGCCAATAAGGTCTCCTTCCATTCCTCGTATTTGCCTGATGTTTGCAAAGAAGCTCAATCTGACAGGAAAATAAATGTTTTTAACACATATCACTTAAAATAAATTAAATACATCTTAACTGACTTCATGTAAAATTATGTTTTTATCATTCTCCCCACTGCCATTTATTCCCATTAATTTCAATGAAGCTGCTGTACCTTTAGCAAGTCTAAGTCAGTGATGGGTCCCAGAGCAGATTTACCAATATCCTGTTAGTTCACTCAATGTGCAAAATGCCCATGCGCTGGAAACTGGAACAGAAGGCTATTCTTTAGCCCTGGCCCAGTTATCCTGAACTGCCTGGTTAAGTGTTTTAAACACGAACTCCCTGTTTGATCCCTTTTACATAATTTTTGATCTTGGATGCCACAAGGTAGATAGGAAGAAATAAAGCTACCTTGCCTAATAATCTTTGCAATCATCACCCTTTTGTGGAGGCCTTGGTACACAAAGGTAACAAAGGCTGGTAATAACAAAGAGAAGGATTTCTGTTGAAAAAGAAAGTAAACTTCTAATGTTTACTACATGATCTGACTAGTGTTCAAAAGGTCCAGTATTTAAAATTAACATAACTATCAGATTCAGGTGAAGGTTTTTGAAATGCATATTCCAATTGTTTATACCTCCTTCAGGGCAAGGTAAAGTACATGGCATACAGTGGGGTTTGTGATGCAACTGGTAGAACTGCTGCCTCACAGCGCCAGAGACCGAGGTTTGATCCTGACTTCGAGTGCTGTCTATGTGAAGTTTATATATTCACCCTGTGACTGTATGGGTTTCCTCCGGATGCTCCGGTTTTCTCCCACATCCCAAGGACCTGTGGATTTGTTGATTATTTGCCTTTGTAAATTATCCCCAGTGAGTAGGGAGTGGACCAGAAAGTGGGATGATAGAGAACCTGTATGAACAGGAGATCAATGGTCATCATGGATTAGGTGGGCCGAAGAGCCGGTTTCCATGCTGTAAAAAAAAAAAAAACTAAGAGGTATTGAGCATAAAGATCAAATGTGTTAATTGTTGTTTTTTTTTATTATTGCAGTCAAGTCAAGATGGCCCTACCTGGTGCTGGTGGCTGTTAGCTGTATTACCTTTGGAAAGTCGTGCTCAGCTAGCAATTCTCTCAATGACCTCACTCAAGAATCGCCTTATTGCTATTCGCCGTGTATTGGTATTTGTGACCCGAAAACAGTTCCGACCATTGTGATGATGATTTATTGGGATTTATATCTGCCTTCCAAATGTAATGCTTTTTGGTTGTTAGTTTTTGGTTGTATCTACATATGGAAAACCCTTCATGGCCCGGTCTAAAACAAAATCAGGTAGCTTTTGAAAGGAGAAATAAAACTGAACAGTGAGTTGCCCCTTTCCACATGAATCAATCAAAGAAAATGTTCTGACAAACAATTATTACATGTGTAAGTAGAGTCGACCACTCTTGGTAAACAAAAATTCCTTGTGCAGATGTAGTGAGGACCAAGTGGGGTCAAATTAAACTCGCCAAGTATGAGCTGGCACACAGTGCTGTGCAGACTTGAAACAATATGTTTAATGTCCATCTTTCCAAGAAGCCAGGACTGGCACAGTTAAACTATTAATTATTTTCAAAGCTCAGTAATTCTTAAATTCCTTTAACTGGTACAGGAAAGTTCTGTTTCCTATCCTTTACTATGAGTGTTATTTTTCAGGCAAACGTTCATTTTACTTTTGATCTATTTAGATTCCCTCATTCACTGCATATAAATGTTTAATCCATCACTATTTTGAACCAGTTTTCTTTAATTGCCCAGTAACATTGTGCCATTCAACCATCTAGAATTTGTTTAATTCCTAACAACATTGCAAAAATTATATCGACTTGCCTGTTAAAAATGTTGCACACTTGTAATGTGAAATACTTATTGTGTGTTTGGAAAAATGCATTGTTGCTGTGAATTGTTACCAAGGTTTGCAAAGTGCCATTTTACTGTCTTTGTTTGCAATGTAAAAAGGATTCACTGATTTGTGGTATTACCACAGCTGAATTTGTACAATTTCACGTGCATTTTCAAATTATAGTACTGTTTGAACACAGTAACTTTTTTGCATTTGTTGAAGTTGAAACCAAAAAGAGTAAGGATATATATTTGTTACTAGAACATGACTCATGAAAAAGCATTGTCCAAATATTGTCAACTTTTGATTCAATTTGTACTTGTCTTTGATATTGTTCCTGGCATTTCTTGTGACTTATGTGGAATGTATAGACAGACGCAGAATTTGTTTTGCAATGGTGGTAAGCACTAGCGTGATGAATTTTCAACTGTGGCCGTATTACCATCACACTATTGCTGCCAAAGCATTTTTACTTTGTCAGCTGGTAAAATATACAAACTTCTCATTCTTGGTTTTTGCACATAGTTTTCTAAATTGTGTAGATATGAAAGTTAATACCATGTTGTAATTTGTAACAGACAAAAGAATCTAGCATTTGGTATGCAGCAACAAAAATGTACCAATGCAAACCCCAGATCAGTTTACATTCCGATTATAAATGCACATGGTATGCTACCTCATTGAACTTGAACCGGAAACTGACAATCATTTAAGTTTTTAATTTAATGGGTCTGTACAAAGCATTTTTCATTCAAATATATTTGACCAGAGGCCTTGTAACCTAAAGTCTGTGGTTGAAATTTGTTCTCTGACACTTGGCACTAAATAAGTAATAAAGTAGCAGTTCCACATTATAAATCCCTCCAATCTTGAATTTAGTGCAAGCAAAGGACTAATTTCTGGCCTTAGATCTTTTTACTGTGCAAATTTTTTTTGCGCCATTGTGTGATGTGTTACCATGTTTTGATTCTACACGTTTTTCCATGATTCACAATCACAAAGTGTTCAGTACAATATGCTGCAATTTCTTATGTAAATATGTATTATACAAAGTACAAAATATATTTATTTGGATTCATAAACGTTTCAATGTCTTTTGTCACTCTTACATAATTAACACCTCAGTATTTTCCATTCATTCTAGGAGGAAGCTTGAGGTTTTTTTTTAGTTTGGGAAATGCAACTAAATTCTGAATAGAAGCACAATGCTCATTCTAAATTAAGCTCATCCCGTAGGCATTAGAGGTGTTGCTACTTCATCCGTTAGTTAATACAGTCATAAAGCTGTTTACCCATACTACGTATGAGTGAAGGAAATTGCAATATTAGACTTGGCCCAAATGATATATTGACAGCTGATTGTTGATCAAAGTGCATGAATCACGAACATTCCTGTAAAAGAAGGATTCAGGTGGGAGGGAGAAGGGAGGAGAAGGCAAAAGGTTGCAAATGTTGGAATGTCAAATCAGAGAGAGGGGAGTGACAGGCAGAGGGGAATTGGGGAGGACGGGGGAGTAAAGTTGGGAGCCTGCGTAGGAAGTGTGGGAGAGAAGCAGATTAAGGGGGGGAAGAAACTGAGCAGTAGAAGTGGAAAGAAAGGTGTGCGCAAGCGTGGGTGGGGGGGGCAGTTGGATGGGATTGGGGGGCTGAATTGGAGAATTTCATGCCCTTGGCTTGTAAGCCACTTGTGTGGAATATGAGGTGATATTCTTCCAGTTTGCATATGGCCTAGCTCTGCCAGTGGAGGAAGCCATAGACAGAAAGGTCAGTATGGGAAGGGAAATTTAAAATGGCTGGCAACCAGGAGCAAGTGCACAGCGATGCAGTCACCTAGTCTAAGCTTGATCTCACCAATGTAGAGGAGACCAAATGCAACAGATGAAGTTGGAGGTCGTATGATTAAATCTTTCATCTCACCTGGAAAGGCTGCAGGCGTCGCTGGATGGAGGCGAGAGGTGTAGGATTGGGTAGTCGATCTGTGGTTGCAGGGGGAAATGCCTGAGAAAGGGGAGGTTTGGGTGGAGAGAGGCTGAGCCATAGAGTCACAGCAAGAGTTGCCTTGAAAGTAGAACGAGGTGGGACAGCATGATGTGATTGCTGGTGGGAATCACTTTGAAAGAAAGCTGAATTCCTCTGGGATTTTTTGCTGATTCTTGCTGATTTTTTTTGCTGAAGATCTGCAGTCTCGAGTCTCCAATTTTTTTTAATTCATTCACGTCATGTTTGTTTGCTGCGGACTATTATATTTAGTGCATATTCTTAATTAACTTTGGAGTTCATGCCTTGAACTCTTCCCAATCAATGGTGAATATGCAGTTGGGCAGTTTTAAGTTTCTGATCCAACGATGATGGAAGATCAGCAATATATTTCCAGATTGGACTGAAAGCTAATTGAATGCCCTGGCACTGAGAACCTCTGACCCAGACGACTAAAAGGGTGGTCTTGGAAATCACAATTGTCATCCTGCAAAATTGTGCTGATTATGGAATGGTTCGTGTGGAGTGGAAAGTGACAAATGTAGCCTCACCACTTTTTATTAAAAAGAGGAAGGAATTGTTACAAGGGAACAGGTGCAAGGATCTGACTAATAGAACAGAAAAGGCTCACTCGTCTGTTTAGTTCCAAATCAGTTTTATTGGAGAGAGAAAACAAAAACAATACTTGTCTTGGTATGCACAGGGTCCGTTTCACAGCAGCACACCTCTATCCCCCTCCCCGCCTGGCAATGGTTGAGGAAACATTGATTGCAAAGGGATCATCAGTCACTGAAAGCAAATATGTGGGTACAATAAGGAAGTAAAGACCATCAGCATGCTGACCTTCAGGGCCAAGGATGTCATGACAGTTATGCGGCCTTGATGAGTTCTCAGTTTAGAACATTGACCCACAGTGTCAGTGCTGAACATGATGCCGAGGCCAACTTCCTGCACATGATCCATATCCCTCCATTGGCTCATGTGCAATTTGCATGTGTACTCACTGCAGCTTGGTGCTAAGCAAGCCAGTTATGGTAAGTTTCTCAAAGGTTCTTTGACACTGCTGAGCGATTGGAGATTTGGCATCATGTTTCTCCCTCACTCCTTGCCAGTAAAGTGATGGAATGTATGGTGCATGACTGGAAGAATGCAGCTTCACCGTTGAATTGATGGTGGTAAACGAATTGGCACATATTTTGCTTCTGTTTCTTGCAGTTCAAAGAGAGAGTCCAAAGAAAGTTACTCAAATTCAAAGTTGAGAACTCACTCAAACTTTGATTTGAGAAAAAAGAATTTGCATATAAAGATGCTGTTATAACACAGCAAATCTGACTCCAAAAATGGCTAATTTTAAAAAAGAGAGCCGCTTAAAATTTGTTTTTATAAAATTTCAATTTAAATTGAAAACTACTAAATACTTGAGGTTCTAGTCTCGTGAGAGGTAGTAAAGTGCCTTAGATTCAAGGATAGCCAGTTATATAGATGCGAAGCAAAACTTGTATGTGTCCACAAAGTCTCTCAAACAATCAAACAAATCGCTTTAGTGGTTTTGTTTGCTAAGGTATGATTTGGATATTGGGATAAAAACAGCTCCATCAGCCAACCAACCGCTTCAATATTTTAGACATAAATTGTACAAATGTAGATCGGGCGGGGAAGGGTGAGATATAAATAGTTAGGAATCAAATAGTACAGGTATTTATATAAGACCAGACTGCCAGGAATACAGTATATAACAACTGGCAAATAAAGGGCGTAGTTTAATTGTGAGGTTGAAAGATTGTCAGTGGTATTAGAACTTTGCATTGATGTCACGAGTCCATGACTTTAGTCAATTATTGTCATCTATGGAGATTTGTTTAGATACTTTGTTCAGGGGTCTGTGGCTGCCAATGACTGATTACAGCATCCTTATGATTATACTGACCTTCAATTATGTGAAATCCATATTGGTATGAACATAGTCAATCAATCAATAGTGCTCTATTTGTGACATATGCAACTGCACAGTGAAATTCACTTTGCATATATTGCACATGCAGACGCCACCATTTTTGGCACCATAATTCACAGTTCAAAGACCGGTCGGCCCATGCTCCCAATGTGTTGGAGCAATTCCTGCAAACTGATGTTCCTCCCCTCTTCTCACATGGCCATCTTTGTGTCCCCGGGATGCCTCCTGCAACCTACCTGAAGGCGCTGGAGGCATTACCTCAGTTCACACTCCTACTGATCCTTGCTTCTTGGTCGGTGGGAATCCAACGTCTCCAGCTCCCTCCTGGTTGCACTGACCGACCAGCCTTTGCGTGGATTCCCACCGACCAAGATTCGGGTGGGTTCCTGGTCCTGCTGACCAACGAGCCTTCGGGCAGGTTCCCGGTCCAACAATGGCCAGGTCCAAAATAACAAAATATAAATTAAATATATATTAAGTGAGAGAACTATACTATTGATAATTCTATTTTTTTGTCCATTTGGTGCATCCTTTTCGAAATGAAATGAAAAGGTGCAGCTCTCATGAACATGTTGTTTGGGCTCCATGGAAGATCTCAAATAGCAAAATTAATCTGCTTTGGGTGAATCTAGTGTCTTGAACACTTTAAATAAATTTGTCTGCAGATTTAGAACGGATCTGGTTTTAAATAATTATTCTTTTGAAATTATCCTACGCATGGCTTTTTGCAATCATATTTTTGATTCATATCAGTCACAAAATGAGCAGACTGTATATAAGCACCCAAGTGGAATATGCATTCGTATGCTTATTGTATATAAATTAGTAATGTAATTTCTGAGTTCAGATGAGTGTGCAATCTGTCCAGGGCACAATTTATGGTGTATGACAGCTGAGAGCTCTGGTTTATTTATGTAACTACTCTCTTTCATATTTCTTTCTCATCCTCTTACTCCAAATATATTTCTCACTGTGATGGGAAATAATTCATTTACATTCATATAGATTGCTTACCTGCTGCTCTAAAAAATGTTTTAAAACAGATTATTTTTGAAGTTTAGACATTGTTTTGGTAAATGTGACAACTAATGTATGCATAATGAACTCCAAAAACGATGAAATAAAATATCGCAGTCTGATCTGGAGGTATTTTAAGGGGAATAAATATATTCCAGCACATCAGGAAGAACTCGTACTCATCTTTAAATAGATAGTGTCATAGGATCTTCTGTGTGGACAGCTCAAGATTTATCAGATAATCTGAGCGATAACACACACTGCAGATTATCTTTCAAGTGGCTCTGGCCTGGGTGTTGAACATTCATTACTCAACTTTCTAATTCAAGCAAAGGTTTGTTCCCACTCAATCAGTGAGGTATGATACGAAGCAATACAAAATAGACATATTAAAAACTAGTTTTGACAAAAAAAACTGGCACGTTTTCATAGACACAAGGAACTGCAGATGCCAGTTTACAAAAAAGACCCAAAGTGCTGGAGTAACCCAAAGGATCAGGCAGCATCTCTGGATAATGTGGGTAGGCTGAGATGCTGCCTGGCCCGCTAATTACTCCAGCACTTTGTGCCTTTTTCTGGCTATTTTCACGATCTGCAAACTTTTGTTATGTACTACAAATCTAGGTCATAGATTACATGTGTATTTTGCAATGTAAGATCATTAGAACATAAAAAGTAAAAACAGGAGTAGGCTATTTAACTCTTCTGCCTGCTCAATGAAATCATGGTTGACCTTTTACCTTAACTCAGCTTTCCCCCTACCCAATATCTCTTAATTCCATTACTATCCCATTCAACCTTAATGCCACTTTCCTTTACCTCGGCTCATTTGACATGTTTATGGCAGGATCAAGCATTCCAGAAAATGGCAGTGAATTGATGCTAAGCAGGAGAAGAGTCTAGCTCTGTTTTCCAGACCTCTCAGATGGGCCCAACCAGGATCTAAGGTACTTACAATCCATCCACCTCTTCTTCCAATAGTGTTCCTCTGTGTACTACATTCTACACACTCCACCATGTGCCAGTCATCCCTAGTCTTTGTCCAACCATCTGGTAATCAAATCCCCCCTCACCTGTATCCACTTATCACTTGCTAAGCCTTGTCCCACCTCCACTGCTCTTTCAACTTTCTTCTCCCTAATACAACCAATC
The DNA here is from genome assembly GCF_053455715.1 of Rhinoraja longicauda. Classification (NCBI taxonomy): domain Eukaryota; kingdom Metazoa; phylum Chordata; class Chondrichthyes; order Rajiformes; family Arhynchobatidae; genus Rhinoraja; species Rhinoraja longicauda. Next base: position 54,169,883 of record NC_135959.1, read on the forward strand.
TGAAGAAAGGTCCTGACCTAAAAAGTCACCTATCCATGTTCTCAAGAGATGCTGCCTGACCCGTGGAGTTACTCCAGCACTTTGAGTAAATTTGAATAAAAATATTACTCAACTCCATCTAAGAAATTACCATTCCAGCAATTTCGATTCACTGTAGTCTGAGTATTCACTGGCAGGTTTTTCTTGAAAAATGGTCTTTGTTTTTTTAGTTTCATAAAGATACAGGATGAAAACAGGCCCTTCAGCCCACCAAGACCACACCAAACATTGATCACCCATTCACACTAGTTCTATGCAGAAACAAAGAACTGCAGATGCTGGTTTATACCAAAGATAGGTACAAAGTGCTGGAGTAATTCAGCGGGTCAGGCAGCATCTCTGAAACAAAAAAGATGGATGACGTTTCGGGTCGGGACACTTCTTGAGACTGAAACTAGATGGTGGGAGAGGGAGGTGAAGAGCTGGAGGCGAGTAAAGACCAGGACCATCAGGTCCAACCACAAATGCCCTCAGGCAGGGCATTGCTTGGTAGGTCCATTGTTAACTGGGGAAGGTGTGATTTTAAGAGAAACATTGTGGAGAACTTTAAAGAAGATGTGTGAAGCAGTTTTTTCATGCAGAGAGTGGTGGGTGGCTGGAATGCACTGCCTGGGATGGTGATGGAAGCAGATACGACAGAGGTATTTAAGAGGCTTTTAGACAAGCACATGGATATGCAGGGAATGGAGGGCTATGGATCACGTACTGGCAGAAGGGATTAGTTAATTTTGGCATTGTGTTTGGCACAGACATCTTGGGTCAAAGGGATGGCCTGTTTCTTGTCTGTACTGTTGCATGTTTTATGTTCTTTCTGAAAACAGAAAACCCTAAAAAGATTTTAAAAATCCAATGTTTCTAATCCAAATGTATGAAATCACTCCCTTAACATAAAATGAACCCATTGTCCATGTACTCTCTGTGATAACATTAAACTGTGAACAGGTGATGGTCAACATGGACTTTGTGGGCCAAAGGGGCTGTTTCCATGCTGTATCTCTAAACTAAACTAAAAACTATGTTAATCTAAGACTGACGTATACTCAACAATATTGTGTCCCACTGTTATATAATGACAGACCTGCAGTTAAAGTCTGTACCCCACTTGTACACGGCAACAGCCCTGTAACCACCCTTGTTTGATGCCAGAGTTCCACACAGGAAAAACAATACTCCATCCTTACTGTATATCACTGTTAAACACTCTCAGTCCTCTTCCCACTTGTACAGTTTTCTAGTAATAACAAACCAATATCCACCAGTATTGTTCCCCAGTTGTACAGAATGGCGTGTCTGCACTGACCAGTACGATTCCCCAGTGCTATGAAGATGAACCAATACCTATTAATACAGTATTATGGTGTTATAGAGGAATGGATGTACTCCTGATATGTATCAAAGTATTGTGGGGTGACTGTTGTGTACTCAACCTTACATTACAGACCATTACATTATAATGGTTTCAAATTGCAGCCATAATATTGCAAGCGGCTTAGAACAACATTTCTATAGAAAAGGCAGAGCGAAAGTTTAAGACCAATGAGCTTTCATCAAAACTGAAAAAGGGTAAAGGGAAGAGAACAGAAGGGAAGGTGGAAGATGATATTCCAAACAAGCAAGATTCAATGACAATGTAATCCAAAATTAAAATGGCAGAATTGTGGATTATTTGAAATTGTTGCATTTAGCATTGAGTTGGGGAGATCATAATATTCTGAGGCGCTGTTCCTGGAACCTACTTAGAGCCTTGAGCACAAAGTGCTGGAGCTGGGTCTGAAGAAAGGTCCCGACCCAAAATGTCACCATCCTTTTTCTCCAGACATGCTGCCTGACCCGCTGAGTTACTCCAGCACTTTGTGTCTACCTTCAGTATAAACCAGCATCTGCAGTTCCTTTCCACACACTACGTTGAGCCTTACTGGAATAATGCAGGAGAATGATGAGGTCAGATTGGGAGTGAACGAAAGAATTAAAGTGAAAGGTAATACTGTGCATGAGATTATGCAAATATCTGAAGGTGACTGGGGCAGGAATGAATATTTTGACGATAACTGAGTTGAGATGAGGATAAAGGGTAATACTGTGAGAGATGCAGAAGCAGAGGATCATTTTGGCAGAGAGAGATGCACAAAAATGGTCAGAAATGTCTGTATCATTGATTGAGATCACAGGAATTGGGACACCATGGGTAATAGTAATGCCAAAGAGGCCAGAATATGACCTTGAATAGGATAGGGAGATTATATGTGAGAAATATTTAGAATGCATAAGAAGGTTGTGATATCACAAAAGAAAAGCTCAGGGTGATTGTTATACAGCCAAAAAAAAACACCAGGAAAGAAAATCCATTAGTGCAGATGCAGTGGGAGGAAAGGGAGAAAGATGTCTGTTATAAAAACTCAGGGTGGGGGTTGGAAATGTGAAGTATGGAGTGCACAGAAGCAGAACAAATGTTTTAAAGAAGGGGTAAGGATGGAATATGGTGGAATGCTTTACAGAGCGTAAATTACCAGAGGAATAGAGGAGAGCAAGATGTAATTTGGAATGGGAATCACACCAAGAAATGAGATAGCAACTGGCAGAAAGTATAAGATGGTGAGGAAGGTTAAGTAACTGGCAAAACACAGTCATGAATTGCATTGTTATACTGCTGAGTTTGAATTTAATTACAATTTTTCAATTGAAAGTTGTGCAAAGAAGCACAATTTATGAACTGCAAAGGTCATTCAACAACCAGATTGCTTTGGAACCGATAATATAAATGATTCCTGGTAAAATCACAATGCTATACAAAATTAGTAATATTAAATATATAAATATAGAGAAAGGCACAAAAGGTTTGCAATGGATTATGGAAATAAATTATGAATGTGAACCAGCCCTATAACTCGTGAATGATACAGGCAAAAATGAATTACTTGCAATCTTATGGATTTATCTACTCAGTTTATTAATTACAATCGACCTACCCTTCTAATATAGTTATTATTGAAAGCATATATGACCGTAATTGCATTTTAAATTTCAAAAGAAGCTTCATTTTGTCCAATTTCTGACTTCTTGGTATCTTGTATTATGTTAGTTTGTGGGAAGAATTTAGATTATGATAACATTGTTGTTAAAGTTTGTTGAAAGTTTATTGATTTTGGATATTTTGCCTGGCATTGCAGATTGAACAAAGTATGAGATCTCTGTGAAAGAACAAGCAGATCTGCTATTGAGGAGGAAAGAGATCTGTGCACCATTAACTCAGTACGATAGTAGGATATAAGTAACATTTAAGAAGCTTTTAGTCAGGTACATGGATAGATAGTGAATGGAGGGATATGGATCACTGCACGCAAAGGAAATTAGTTTTATTTCACATATAAGACAGTTCACATTAATGTTCTCATTTTAACGAGGAAAAGAAACAATTAATTGCCCAAATTGAATCAAAAGTTAGCCTATTTCTTCAATGCAGAATTATTTTATGGAAAGGTTCTTTCTGTGACTGACACTTGGTGGATGTAAGAATTTATTTTCTACAGACTAAATCCATATCCAGACTGTGAAACCTTTCTTAAATAGATCAATTGTGTTCATCTGTAAATCATTCACTTAGTTTAGCAGCTCACCGCACTTCCACATCCTGTGGCATTTACAGTGCCCTCCATAATGTTTGGGACAAAGGCCCATCATATATTTATTTGCCTCTGTACTTCACAATTTGAGATTTGTAATAGAAAAAATCACACGTAGTTAAAGTGCACATTGTCAGTTTTTAATAAAGGCCATTTTTATACATTTTGGTTTCACCATGTAGAAATTACAGCAGTGTTTATACATAGTCCCCCCATTTCAGGGCACCATAATTTTTGGGACACAGCAATGTCATGTAAATGAAAGTAGTCATGTTTCGTATTTTGTTGCATATCCTTTGCATGCAATGACTGCTTGAAATCTGCAATTCATGGACATCACCAGTTGCTGGGTGTCTTCTCTGGTGATGCTCTGCCCGGCCTGTATTGCAGCCATCTTTAGCTTCTGCTTGTTTTGGGGGCTAATCCCCTTCAGTTTTCTCTTCAGCATATAAAAGTCATGCTTAATTGGGTTCAGATCGGGTGATTGACTTGGCCACTCGAGAATTGACCATTTTTTAGCTTTGAAAAACTCCTTTGTTGCTTTAGCAGTATGTTTGGGATCATTGTCTTGCTGTAGAATGAACCACCAGCCAATGAGGTTTGAGGCATTTGTTTGAACTTGAGCAGATAGGATGTGTCTAAACACTTCAGAATTCATTATGCTACTACCATCAGCAGTTGCATCATCAATGAAGATAAGTGAGCCAGTACCTTCAGCAGCCATACATGCCCAGGCCATAACACCCCCACCACCATGTTTCACAGATGAGGTGGTATGCTTTGGATCTTGGGCAGTTCCTTCTCTCCTCCATACTTTGCTCTTGCCATCACTCTGAAATAAGTTAATCTTCATCTCATCTGTCCACAAGACTTTTTTCCAGAACTGTGGTTGCTCTTTCAAATACTTCTTGGCAAACTGTAATCTAGCCATCCTATTTTTGTGGCTAACCAGTGGTTTGCATCTTGCAGTGTAGCCTCTGTATTTCAGTTCATGAAGTCTTCTGCGGACAGTGGTCGTTGACAAATCCATACCTGACTCCTGCAGCATTTTTCTGATCTGTCAGACAGGCGTTTGGGGATTTTTCTTTATTAAAGAGAGAATTCTTTTGTCATCAGCTGTGGAGGTCTTCCTTGGCCTGCCAATCCCTTTGCGATTAGTCAGCTCACCAGTGCTCTTTTCAATAGTCAATAGTCGTTTATTTGTCACATACACATAAATGTGTAGTGAAATGAAACATTACCCGCAGTTGAAACACTAAGACCAATAAGAATAATCAATAAAAATGCAATAACACACACAATCATACACTAACACCAAACAAAAAGAAACATCCATCACAGTGAGTCTCCTCCAGTCCCTTCTCACTGTGATGGAAGGCCAGAATGTCTTTTCTCTTCCCTGCCGTCTTCTCCCGAGGTCAGGCTGTTGAACTTGCCACGTCGGGGCGGTCGGGGCTCCCGACATTGGAGCGCCGCGCCGGACGGTGAAAGGTCCACGGCCTATTCCAGGCCGCGCCGGACGGTGAAAGGTTCGCGGCGGGCCGACCCAAGCCCCGCGATTCGGGGCGGGCGAACACGCTGCCTCTGCCGCTGCCGGTGCTCCCGATGTCGGCCCCCATCCAGGGACCTGCGGGCTTCCGACGTCTACACGGCCCTCGCCGGAGCCTCCGGAGACGAGTCGCAGCCGCTCCCGCAGCATCCGCAGGCAGCCAGCGCCGCAGGTGGTGAGTCCGGGCCACGGGCTCTGCGAACCAGAGCCCCAGGTGGTCCCAGGTGCATGGCCGCTGGTAGGCCGCAACGGGAACGGAGACACGACACAGAAACAAAGTTCGTGTCTCCGTTCGGGAGAGAGAATTTTTTACAGTTCCCGTTCCCTCCCACCCCCTCCCCCCCACATAACATACAAACACTACACCATATTAAAACTACAATTCATACAAAAACAACAAAAAACACACAAGACAGACGGACTGCAGGCAAGCCGCAGCTGCGACGGCATTCTTCTTAATGATATTCCAAACAGTTGTTTTTGTTAAGCCTAAGGTTTGGCTGATGACTCTATCAATTTTATTCTTGTTTCTCAGTCTCACAATGGCTTCTTTGACTTTCATTGGCACAACTTTGGTCCTCATGCTGATAAACAGAAATAAAAGTTTCCAAAGGTGATGGAAAGACTAGAGGAAACACTAGGTGCTGAGAGCTCTCTTATACCTGCATTAAGGAGGCATTTAAACACACCTGAGCAATTACAAACACCTATGAAGCCATGTGTCCCAAACATTATGGTGCCCTGAAATGGGGAGACTATGTATAAACACTACTGTAATTTCTACATGGTGAAACCAAAATGTATAAAAATGGCCTTTATTAATATCTGACAATGTACACTTTAACCACATGTGATTTTTTTCTATTACAAATCTCAAATTGTGGAGTCCAGAGGCAAATAAATAAATGATGGGTCTTTGTCCCAAACATTATGGAGGGCACTGTATAACAGTTGGCTTCTTAATGATTATGGCTGCATTCCTATGATACTCCGTAATGTTTTAAAAGGGTATATTTTAAGTAGCATTCATGCAAATTTAGGATTAAAATAACAAACAGAAATGTCAGATTAATTATGCGAATACAAAGCATCCTTTACCTCACCACAGATTGTAATAAACAGTTTGGAATGCAAAATGCTGGAGTAACTCAGCAAGTCAGGCAGCATCTCTGGAGGACATTTTGGTTGGGACCCTTCTTCAGTTCTTGTGAAATAAGAGAGGAAAATACTTTTTGATGTTAGGTAATAAGCATTCAGAACTGAATGACGACATGTTACTCCAGCATTTTGTGTTTTGCTTAAGATTCCAGCATCTGCAGCTCCTTGTGTCTCCGATTTCACACTTTTCCCTAGTTAAAAATTTGAATGCCCTTTAAGACACCTTTAACATTATGAATGCTGTAATTCTGCGAAGCTAACATCATTAATATTAACAATTATATCACTGAAGTTTCTAGATTACAATGACTTGTTTACTGTGGATGAACAATTGAGCAGTGGAGGCCGTCACTGGGTATTTTTAAGGCGGAGATTAACAGATACTTGATTAGTAAGGATGTCAAGCGTTATGGGGAGAAGGCAGGAGAATGGGGTTGAAATGGGAAAGATAGATCAGCCGTGATTGAATAGTGAAGTGGATGGGCCGAATGGCCTGTTTCTGCACCTATGACATGAATTTACGATGTGTTGCTCTACCTTTCCATTACAACTCCCCAGTACAGAAGCAATCTATCCCAGCCTGGAAGAATACCTGGATAATTTGGAGATGTAGCTGAATATATATTTTTCACACAGACACTGATAATCCCCATCCAGAGAAATTCTATTTGTCTCCCCTTGACAGTACTTTTGCTGAGCAGACCTCTCCATCCTCTGGCATTAAAATCTCATGGGTTATAATTGACCAGCAACTCCACAAGAGTAGTCACAAAAACACCATGCAAAGCACTGGTTACCCGGCAGTGATAACTCATCTCATCTCACAAATTGTAAAGCACAAATGAAATGGAATACCCTGCGGTTCCCCAGGCAAGTGCAGTGCCAACAGCACCCAAGAGGTTCAGAACTACTGACAACAAAATGTAACCTAACTGATAGGCCCTTCACCCTGCCACCTAAACATCCATCATACTTCATTAATGGCTGCAGTATGGGCTAGCTACAAAATGAATTCCAACATACTTGCAAGCCTTCTTTGACTGCGCACACAAAAACCCAGGGCCCCAATTGTCCAGAAGACAGAAACGTGCAAATAGACTTCACTCCAAGTCATACATTACCCTAGCTTGAAAATATATTACTGTGAATTCATTGTTGCCGAATCAAATCTGGAACCTCTTACCTCTGGAGCACTGTAGAAGTACCTTCGCCATATGGACTGCTAATGATGAAAATGGATGTTCACCACTGTCTTCTCAACCAGTGATGGTCATTACTCTAAATGCTGGGCTTACCTGCACCCGCATTCCATCATTGAACTAATAAAATGTGACAACATTAGTGCGAAGTTCCCATTGGGCCAATTGTGCCACTTAGTCATAAATCAAAGGCCACCAATGTTCTTGACACTTCACTGTCATAAAGTTAGTGCTGCTGTAAGAAATATTACAAGTTTCTCTGAAGGTAATAACTCCTATACATTATGTGTCTGATCATCATACTTTTATAGGACATTACTCATATGTCTGAAGAAGGGTCTCGACCCGAAACGTCACCCATTCCTTCTCTCCTGAGATGCTGCCTGACCTGCTGAGTTACTCCAGCATTTTGTGATACCTTCGATTTGTACCAGCATCTGCAGTTATTTTCCTACTCATATGGCTTAGTATCTATTTGCACAATAGCATGATTTAGGTAATTAGCAAAACAGTGAGCAACAAATGGGTGCCGTCTCATGAAATTAATAAAATAAGCACCAGGGCTTTCGCCTTGGTTGTCATATTTTATATCAAAACGTACGAAGAACAACATTCCCAACAACTTATAAACTAAACTAAACTTGTAATCCAAATTCAGAGAGGCACAGTGGTACAGCAGTAGATTTGCTGCCTTACAACGCCAGAGACCGGGGTTCGATCCTGACTACGGGTGCCATCTATACGGAGTTTGTATGTTCTCCCTGTGACCACGTGGTTTTTATCTGGGTGCTCCGGTTTCTTCCCACACTCCAAAGTCATGCAGGTTTGTCGGTTAATTGGCTTCTGTAAATTGTAAATTCTCCATAGTGTGTAATATAGTGCTTGGTGTACTTGGTGATTGCTGGTCGACGTGGATTCAAAGGGCCAAAGGGCTTGTTTCCATGCTGTATCTCTAAAGCTAAATTCTAAATCAGTCATTTGTCTTTTAATCTGCTTTACTTCAACTTCAGGATGGTAGATGATAATTTTAGTAAATCAGTCAGAACTTAGCTACATTAGTATTTTGTGGCGGGATTTTGGCTGGGTTTAATATAGTTAAGAAACATCCTGGTGTGAGTATTAAAGTTGAGTATAGTAAGTATGGTAAGGAAGGTGAAATATGTGTCATTACCTGAAATATTTAAAAGATAGAGATGTTGATGTCAATGTTGGGCTGGTTAGGATAGAGATTAGTGTTATTGTTGAAAAGGACATGGATGTAATCAAGTGTGAACATTATAATTTGGCGTTTGTAAATTGGATTCTTTAACGGATCAGGTAGTGCTTGGGAGGAAATTAATGTGGTTGTGAAGCCACTTTAGTCCTCAATAACCCATGGGTTTGTAGCCTTTGTAAATTGCACCATGTGTGCAGGGAAGTGAATGTGAACATGGGATAACATGGAATTAGTGTGAATGGGTGGTCAATGGTCGGCATGGACTCGGTGGGCCGAAGGGCCTGTTTCCATGCTGTACCTCTAAATTAAAAACTAAACTAATCTACTTGTGTGAATAATAAAATTATTGTGCAAAACAATGCTTACAAAGTTACTTTGTTCAATTGAAACAAATTATCTCCACAAGCAAGCAAAAATAATGAATGTATGATGCTAAGCTTTTCAAGGGAGTCGTCTTGTTCACTGAAACAGCCAGTTTCATTTTGCAGTTTTACTTTTACAAAAAGCATTTCCTGGCCCTGCCTGTCATACCAGAGAAAGCTAACCTGCCGTTTACACTTATTGCTTCATAGTGAGACTGATTATTGTCAACGCTGTGGAGAAACATCTATTAACCACCACCATTCATGGGCACACTTTTTTAAAAATGTCACTATGTATGAAAGAGCCGGGGATAAAGTTAACTCTATTTCCCAAATAATTTGTGTGGAATAATCAAAAATCTTACAGGATGGCATGTTTATAAGAATGGTTACTTGAGTGATGCATTAGAGCATTGATTGTTTACAAGGAATGCACTTCATTATGAAACTTCATTTTTAGGAGAGCATTTGAGAGTGTTGAGTGTGGGATGTGCATAAATTTATAAGGCAGAGCCATGTCAGAAATTGAACCATTATTATTTATGGTTAAAATCCTTTAAAATGACATGTAAAGGAGAGTTTCTCCTAACCAAGATTCATAGGCATTTCTACAGAAGAGCTGATTCTCTTATCCTTTTGTTCACTTAGTTTTTGTCTGAAAAGATACAAGAACATCAATTTGTGTCAATTATCATACTGATGGGCTTCATACACTAGTCTATTAATAATCAATGCATATATTGTGCATCTTTACCTTCGTATCTGGTATTAGTTAATATAATAGAAAAGTCAAATTAGAGGTAGTAAGTTAACAAGGGATACAGGAAAATAAAATATTTTGTTCTCAGAAAGAACTTTGGTTGTACAGTCGCTAAGTTAAAATTTGATTTTTAATTTCCCAATATGGGTTAGATTATTTTTTGCAGAGTAGAAATTAATCAGCTACATAAACTCTTAAGTTCAAAAGCTGCATTTGAATTCTGATTGTTATTTTATTTTAAACACTAAAAGGGAATTATTGTGTGAGCACAATTACCTCAATTTGCCTCAAAAGGCACATGACATGTTTGTAAAACACTGCCAGGTGAATGGCATAGACTCATTTCAATCTATCAGAACATTGAAATCTAAAATCCTGCTGCTTTTGCTGCTAAGTACTTTAACTCAAGTGGGGACACCATAGTAGATACATCTCTTGAGAACAGGAAGTTGACAGCTAATTGCATGTGGCAGGAAATAGGACTGGTTACATCTAATAGACTGCAGAACTGGAAACTTTCATGAATGATAAATGAACGGTAAGCAGATCAATGAACCCGGCATAAATTGTATCCAGAACCCATTTCAGCAGAGACAAACCAGGTCCCTCTTGTTGTGTGACACATGAGGGCGTAAAATTGAACAATTTAAATGATTTACTGTGCATGGTTTCCTTGACGTCAATTTATGACTCAGTGAAATTCTTTATCACTGCTTCTCAGGGGGGAGTCCAAGGATGGATATCCTAATTTAACCATTTCAAGGTTAATGAGATAGGTACATATTGAACATTTGTGTTTAAAACATAAGATACAGAGTAAATGCACAGAATCTTTTGCCCAGAGTAGGGGAACCAAGAGCCAGAAAACATTGGTATAAAGTGAGGGGGGGGGGAAAGATTCAATGGGAAACTTAGGGGTAACCTTTTTACACAAAGGGTGGTGGGTGTATGGAACGAGCTGCTGGAGGAGGTAGTTGAGGCATGTACTATCGCAACATTTAAGAAATATTTTGATAGGTACATGGATATGACAGGTTTAGAGGGATATGGGTCAAACGTAAGCAGGCGGGTCTCGTGTAGATGGGATATGTTGGCAGGTGTGGGCATGTTGGGCCAAAAGACTTGTTTCCACGCTGTATAACTCTGTGATACTATGATTCAGTAATAGAAACATTAGGAAAGAAATTTCACCCGCCAGTTAGCTGAGATACCAACAATTATATATTTTTAATTATGGACTCGTGTCATATAATAAAATAATCCAAATAGATTCTCACACTAAATCTTGATCCAGGTTGAGAAGCTGAGCAAGCGTGGCCTATAAAGTCAGTGACAAGGGATGCAGTGGACATTTACAAAGTTGTTTTCAACTTCAGATAAGTACAACAAGGAAGCTTTAAAATGGCTGCATATATTTGAAGTGAGTCTTTCAGATGTTCAAAAGGTTGCAAAGCTAAGTATTACGATAATAAGTATGTAGTCGGGAACCTGAGAAGGTCAGCTTTTTAAATCAGAGTAACTTAGTTTTCATATTGTATTGCAGAACGAAATGTAACACCACCGATCCATGCACCATACATCTGATTTCCTCAATCTTAATGTGACTAACACAAACAGCATGCGGGTAATCCACATTTGAATTAATTTTATTATTTTGTTATATAAAGCGAGTCGACAATCGTTGTTGGTATCTCAGCTTACTGGGGGTGAAATTTCTTTCCTGAAGTTTCTATTACTGAATCAAAAAATCATAGAATCATAGAGTCTTACAGCGTGGAAACAGGTCCTTCGGCCCAACTTGCCCACACCAGCCAACATGTCCCAGCTGCACTGGTCCCAGCATCTCTGGAGGAAAAGCTTGCGTTTGGCCCATAGCCCTCTAAACCTGTCATATCCACATTATTGGATTCATACTATGGAAATGTGGTAGTGCAGTATCTAGCTCTATAACTGAAATCTAACAACAATTAAAACCACAACTTCAACCTCACAAAAGGGCAATGTAAGTACTGCCCATTCTTCACATCTGTTACAGCAGATGTAAGCAGCATATATCTGGAATGCCCCTTCAATACCTCTGCTCAGCAGTGGTAATGATTTTAAGACACAAACAGATTGATACGTAGAGAAAGAGAAACCGCATCACCTTCATTCTCCCCTGCTGCAAACAAACAGCTGGAGTAAACCAAGATGTGGAAACAAAGAAGTGCAGATGCTGGTTTATACCAAAGATACTGTAGACGCAAAGTTAGCGGATCAGGCAGCATCTCTGGAGGAAAAGCATAGGTGATGTGGGCATTAAACCAGGAAACAAAAGGTTGGCTCCCAGAGAAGAAAAAAGCAAAACAAGCGAATCAGAACGACAGGAGTAATATCTTTTGGAACTGAATTCAGTTTGACAAATCAAATCATAATTTCCAAAGAAAAAGGAAGCCACAACTCCAGTAGATCTGAACAGCAAAAGGCCAAACCTGATACCAACAAAATATTGCCCTAAAAGAAGCTACTGCTAGAGCTTTTGATGAAGAAAGAAAGCGTAGGAGACCTGGTAAAAAATAAGCCTACATCCAGAGAATGTATTGATATTGAATCTTCATCAACTTCAACTTCATTAGGCTGACCACCCGAGTTAACCCGACAAAGAGTTTCATTAAACCTCTACATCACCATACGCCCACAAACTAAATGACTGTTGCAAAAAGGTCAGGAGGCAAAAATACTGTAATACACTCGACTTTACCAATGATCTAACTGGTGATTCAGTGGAGCTGCTGTTTGCTGCAGTTACGTTGGTCTAACTGATCTGCCTTCATCTTTAGACGGCAATGAGGGACTCAAGTCTCTCTGGATAAAAATAGGTTTGACACTGGCACCTAGAATTCCTACACAGCTTTCCTTAGGCTTAGAGACTCTAACCCAGAAAACCGTTGCAAAGAGGATTTGCAGCAGCATCATTAATGAAGACCTTAGTCACTCAGGGGGAAAAAACGTCAATAAAATCAAGAAGAAAATTCAATGTCAACATACAATTAAATGGGAAAATATTACTGAATGTGTTGTTGGATATTTACCATCAGAAGAAGGAGACAAGAGATGCTGTGAAAACCAAACAGGAAAATAATTGCTTTTCTGTTTTTTTTCTATCATTGCAATGATTTTGTTTCATGCGTCAGTGATTTTTTTAATCTTTCAGGCAAACATATTTAACCTAAGCGGGATTAAAGGGTGCTTGGATTAAAAAATTAAATCATGCACAAAAATACGTGTTACAACGAGACTGCAGAATGGTGCATAAATTTCCTCTGACCTCCTCGTGCAAGGACATTTTCCCAGAGGAGATGGCAGTCATATTTTCCCTGGCTGTGCAAATTAACACAAGTGGTCCCACACACCGGTCAAAACTGAACTATCTCACATCATGAATGCGTCCTTGAACAGACCATTGAATCCAAGCACCGCTGTTGGTCATTGTGCAGCTTACTGTCAAGTTTACGGCACCAGAAACCCAGGTTCGATCTGTCTGTATGGAGTTTGTACGTTCTCCCCGTGACCGCGTGGGTTTTCTCCAGGTGCTCCCACATCCCAAAGATGTGCAGAGTTTGTACATTAATTGGCATCTGTAAATTTTCTCCAGTGTGTAGGGAGTGGATGTGAATGTGAGATAACATAGAACTAGTATGAATGGGTGATCAATGATCAGCATGCATTCAGTGGGCTGAAGGGCCTGTTTCAACACTGTATCTCTAAACTAAACAATGGCCAAATTCACATCAAAATGTATAGACTCATCCATGGTGTAGCATCTGATGATAGTTCGGGTCAAAGCTATCCAATGTATGAATGATAAGCTTCTGGTTGAAAAAGCGTTTTAGTATGATTTTAGCATCCAGAGCACTGCATAAGAGTAACTCATTGTTTCCTGAACCTAGACGAAGTCAGTAACCTAACTGTGCCCATGTTGCCTGGAGCTCTCTAACCAAGGAAAATAAAATGAACTCTTCTCTCGTTGAGCAGAAAGTACCCCTAGTCTCTTTTATGTAGCAGAAATCTCCACATTGGGAAGAACTTGCATTTATCATGTTACCTGAATTGACCAGAGTTTCAGATGATAGTAATAAACAAAGCATGTCTGGCACAATTCAGGCATGTCCGGTTTACTGCGCACAGAATAACACCACTGCGAATGAAATGTGTTTGGAGTGGCTGAGTGTTTTCTCCTTACACTATATCTGCTTTCTAAATGTCCTACACACCTGACATAGGACATCAATGCAGAAGTTACAACCGAAGAGACCAGATATGAATTTCTGCACCAACGACCAAATGTGACAAGTCAGTTCGGCTACCAATGGAGCAGTTGAATAGTCAATGCAAAGAAGGCGACAGGACTGGTGCTGGAACATGGGATTACTGTGGAGGATACTTGATGATGGCATGTCATGGCGGCCTGAAGCCGCTGATTGACTGTTCACTCGTTGACCCCATGACAATGCACCACTGTAAATATCAGGAAAATGAAGCATTGTTAATAGGGTTGGGACTTAACCATTTTTCATGAGAATGATTACCAGTACAAATGTGTTCAGAACACCAGGCTCCATCAATATAAGCTTTATGTACATAAAGGCTTCCTACATCAATCATATTACATTTTCAAACAAGAAAGGATGCCGTTCAATCAATTTGTCAAGGTTATATAATATTATTAATATCATTAGAAATATAGTACATATCATGAACCCTGGAAACCTTGGCAATGTAATCATTGTGCATCATTTTCTTTCTTTTTACTCGATTTTTATCTGCACCTTGGAGAAAAACCTAAAGTAATAGAATCAGCTCTCTTCCCTTGCATCCTGAAATGCAGTGCAGATGGACAATTTATTAGAAAGGTGCTCCTCACAACAAAAGCTTGCCCCCACCTTTCTTTTCCATCTTTCTCCCCCCTACTACAATCAGTCTGAAGAAGGGTCCCGATCTGAATTGTCATCTATCCATTGACGCCAGAGATACTGCCTGACCTGCTGAGTTCCTCCAGCACCTTTTATCTGGCTTAAATACCTGCCTTGGCTCTTTATGTATTACTTTACTATTGATTTTGTAAAGAAACATTCTTCATCTTTCCTCGGGAATTTGTGGTTTTCCAGCAAATGCAGCAACAAAACAGGTAGACACTAAATCTGCAGGTGTGGGTGACTGAGACTGCAATTTAAAGCACATGGTATTGAATTTCCATGCCTCCCCTTCCTTGTGTTAACACCATCGGAACATTGTCCAGTTTTGCTGTGAGTGCATATTCGTTGACTAAAGCAGCTAAAACAGTGCAGAATACAATACGAAGGAGAATGCCTAATCTTAATAGCTAGGTTACAGTCATCAGAAAACAAATATATACAAAAATGCCAAATCGTCACTTGATCTTGTTGTGAAACCTTGAGAATTCAGTTGTTTGAATCTGACTTCTTCCTATTATTATTTTAATGTAGATTATCTATCCAAACAAATGAAGGAGGGAAAATTCTTAAGACTCCAAAGCCATCATTTATCCTCTGCTGCAAATCAGAAGTATCTCATTGAAAGCACACAACCACATAAAGAAATTATGAAGTCTCTGACTAAACCACTCCTCATCATCCACTTCGTAGGGTATGGAAATCTGAAAATATATTCCTATCCTGCACCAAAAACACACTTGTAAGTAGGTATGTACGAGAATAAAATCTTGATGATTTGATCCGAACAATAACATATTCAATTAGATGCCAGTGTTTAAACCGTGGATGCATCCAAGAAGTTTTGTAACAATTTGGGTGACAAAAGATGGTGTTGGCTATGATTATGCCCTACATGTTGCACTGAATGAGTAGCAGCAGGTAATTACAATTAACTTTCCAACTTCTTTTTTGCAAGTGGCTACCTTTCAGGCTTGATAATCTATTCCAACTTTCAGTTTAGTTTCGAGATACAGTATGGAAACAGGCCCTTTGGCCCACCAAGTGCATGCTGACCATTGGTCACCCGTTCATGTTGGTTCTACATTGACCCACTTTCTCATCCTTCCCCTACACACTCGAGGCAATTTACAGAGGTCTATTAACCTACCACCCTTTGCATTGAAATCTCCAAGATTGATAAGATTCTCTGACCTAGTTACAGAGGAGATCACTGAGATGCTGGTTTACAAAAAAAGACACAAAGTGCCGGAGTAACTAAACGGGTCAGGCAGCAACTCTGCACAACATGGATAGGTGACATTTCAGATTGGGACCCTTCTTCTATGTTTCATGTCGAGACCCTTCTTCAGACTCAAACTTTCTCGGCTACTTTGATCATGGGCTGAAAAGATGAAGTACGAGGGGAAGCTGACCAAGAATATAAAGAAGGACAGTAAAAGCTTCTTTAGATATGTTAAGAGAAAAAGAGTAGCAAAGTCAAATGTGGGTCCCTTGAAGGCAGACACGGGTGAAATTATTATGGGTAACAAGGAAATGGCAGAAGAGTTGAACAGGTACTTCGGATCTGTCTTCACTAAGGAAGACACAAACAATCTCCCAGATGTACTGGAGGACAGAGGATCTAAGAATTTTTCATTAGGTGAGAAATAGTATTGGGTAGACTAATGGGACTGAAGGATGATAAATCCCCTGGGCCTGATGGTCTGCATCCCAGGGTCCTCAGGGAGGTGGCTCTAGAAATAGTGGAAGCATTAGTGATCATTTTCAAATGTTCAATAGATTCAGGAGCAGTTCCTGTGCATTGGAGGATAGCTAATGTTATCCCACTTTTCAAGAAAGGAGCGAGAGAGAAAACGGGGAATTACAGACCAGCTCTAGGGGCTAGTGGAATCAAGGGATATGGGGAGAAGGCAGGCACGGGTTATTGATTGGGGACGATCAGCCATGATCACAATGAATGGCGGTGCTGGCTCGAAGGGCTGAATGGCCTCCTCCTGCACCTATTTTCTATGTTTCTATGTTTCTATCCTTTGTTGTCTAATTATCTCGTGTTCGAGATGGATAGAGAAATGGAAAGAAATATTGACATTTCAAAAATTCCAGCTTATAAAACCACATAAAGAGTATTCACAAAAAAATAAGTCTATTGTTCTTTTTATAGGACCATATCTAAATGAGTAAACAAAATATCCAAAAGTGGCACCATCATTTTTTATTCACATTCTGAATCTTTTTTTAAAAACTTTTCTTTGTCATAGTAGCATTCTATCTATGTTCATTTGGCGAATCATCTGCAAATTTCTGACTGTCTTTGTCTATTGCACATCATCAGCAAATTGGTGGTGAAAATCAGGACCTGGTTTGATTCATTTTTAATAGGATAAAACTCTGATAATGAAAGGAAGGCACTATAGAGTCTGGAAATCTAAAACGAAAAGCTATAAAAACAGAAATAGCTGGTCAGGTACAATTTGTCATAAGAGAAAAGAGGGTCATATTTCAGCTTATTGATCTTATGTCATATGCTATATTGCTGTAAAAGTATATTCATCACCAAGGCATTTTTCGCTTTGCACTACCTGTTACGCTTGTATATGGCGTGATTGTACTCATGTATAGTATCATCTGATTTAATTGGATGGCATTCAAACAAAAACTTTTTACTATATCTTGGTACTTGTGACAATAATAAACAGACCAATACCAATACCTAGTACTGTATCCACAAAATGCTGGAGTAACTCAGCAGGTCAGGCAGCATCTCAGGAGAGAAGGAATGGGCGACGTTTCGGGGTCTCGACCCGAAACGTTGCCCATTCCTTCTATCCTGAGATGCTACCTGACCTGCTGTTACTCCAGCATTTTGTGAATAAATACCTTCGATTTGTACCAGCATCTGCAGTTATTTTCTTACACTACCTAGTACTGTATCCAGATGAATGCTATGCATACTTTAATTTCCCATCCACCTCTTGTAATTTATTTTTGTTACTGGAACTAGTCCTTTTTATCTTTTACAAAGAATTCTATTTTGTTTAACATTGTTCTAAGAAAACCACTTAAGAACGCATTCAACTGTGTCTGATTTTCAGACCTGTTACATCATCTCCTCCCCATTGACCATCGACAGAGGTGTAACTCAAAGCTGCACCTACTAGTTATACTTGTCCTAAATATAATTTAAAAGGCCCTCATTGGTCCTGTCTGCAGTGGTACATCTTTAGCTTTAGCTTTAGCTTTTGCTTGAGAGATCTCCCCATTATAAAATCTGTAAATCTGGAGTAATCAAAACGATAAGACTGGCTTGATCTAAAAGGCTGAAATTGCTTTTCTAACTGTTAGTACTCTGATAGTCTTGTGGACTTCAAAGTAAGATTGTATGTGTACTGGTGCTTGGGAGATTGAATCTCAGCTCACAGTCAACGAGGGAGAACAAATAACAGGGAAAATTACAACCTCCAAAATTGTTGCTATCTTATTTTCGAACTGATAAGTTCATGTCATGGTAGCAAAATTAGGCCATTCAGCCCATCGAGTCTACTCAGCCATTCAATCATGGCTGATCTATCTTTCCCTCTCCACCACCTTCTCCTGCCGTCTTCCCATTATATTTGACACCCTTACTAACCTGTCAATCTCCAATCTCCACTTTAAAAATACCCAATGACCTGGCCTCCACAGCCATCTGTGGCAATGAATTCCACAGATTCACCATCCTCAAACTAAAGAAATTCCTCTTCACCTTTCTAAAGGTATGGTCTTTTATTTAGAGGCTGTGCCCTCTGTTCCTAGATTCTTCCACGAGTGAAAATATCCTCTTCACGTCTATTCTATCCAGGCCATTAACTATCTTAGTGAGGTCTCCCCTCATCCTTCTAAACTCCAGTGATTACAGGCCCAGAGCTGCCAAACGCTCATCATACGTTAATCCAATCAACCCCGGGATCATTCTCGTAAACCTCCTCTACAATGCCAGCACATCCCTCCTCAGATAAGGGGCTCAAAACTCCTCACAATACTCCAAATGCAGTCTGACCAGTGCCTGCCATCACATCCCTGTTTTTATATTCTAGTCCTCTTGAAATAAATGTCAACATTGCATTTGCCTTCCTTACTACCTTGACTATCTCACAGGCAATTTGTTTCATATACATACCATTCTTTGAGTGAAAAAGTTGCCCCTTACATTCTAGTGAATCTTGCCCCTCTCACCTTAAACCTATGTCGTCTGATTCTTGGTCCCCTTCTCTGGGTAAAGGACTATATTCATTCACCCTCTCTCTTCCCCTCATGATTTTATAGAGCTCCATAAGATTACCTCTCAGCCTCCTGCGTTCCAAGGAATAAAGTCCCAGGCCAATGAACCAAAAGCCATTTTTATCCACTTATCTACCTGCGACACCATTCTCAGGAAACTATATACCTGTATTCCTAGATTCCTCTGCTTTACAACACTCCAGATGACCCTACCATTCACTGTGAAGGTCCTGTTCTGGTTTGACTTCCCAATATGCAACACCTTGGTCTTATCTGCACCTTGCACTTATCTGCACCTTGCACTTATCTGCACCTTGCACTTATCTGTGGACGACACAGTGGCAAAGCGGTAGAGTTGCTCTCTTACAGTGCTTACAGTACCAGAGACCCAGGTTCGATCCTGACTACAGGTGCTGTCTGTATGGAGTTTGTACGTTCTCCCTGTGACCCCGTGGGTTTTTCTCTGAGATCTTCTGTTTCCTCTCACACACCAAAGGTACAGATTTGTAGGTTAATTGGGTTAGTATAAGTATAAATTGTCCCTAGTGCGTGTAGGATAGTGTTAGTGTGTGGGGATCACTGGTCGGCGTGGACTCGGTGGGCTGAAAGGCCTGTTTCTGTGCTGTATCTCTAAACTAAACTAAACTCCATTAGCCATTCCTCAGCCCATTTGCCCAGTTGATACACACCCTGCTGTAAATTTTTGATAATCATCTTAACTGCTACAACTTAGTTTCTCTCACATCCCCATCAGCTCTCCTTTGATTTATTTTTCACTAATTAACATACAGCCGGAAGAAACACCGAGAGGTAACCTAGGTGGCCATGATCTACTTCTTGCGTTTGAGGCAGCAGAAATTATGTAACGCCCTCCAGGTGGCCATGATGATCGAGAATCACCTCAAGCCCAAGGAACCTGCTCTGTCACCAAAGCCCAGGACTAGTGTCTCCTTTTGGTGATCAGCTTGAAACGTTTCTCTTCCCACAGATACGACCTGACCTGAACTCTTCCAGTATTTTCTGTTTTTTTATCACAACTGAAATATCCTTGTTAATCATTATTTCCAGTTTTCTGAGAGTGAACAAGGAAGATACTGACATAAATTTGACTAAGTATCCATTTTCATGAGTTTGCTCCTTTGCCAAGGTTCAGGCTGAAATATTGCTCTCTAACACATGGAGCAGATGTGGTCTCCTGCTAAGTCACCATCTTGCCCTTCACTTTTCTCTTTCCATAATTTATCTTGGTCTGTTTTCTTATTTCAAGTTCATATATGACCAAAAGGGAACTCCTTTCCGATGAATTCAGATCTAGGCGTGACTTGTTCAAGTAGAGACCTTGGAATCAGTAAAAGGTTCCTCAGCACAGCCATGTTACTTCCTGTGGATTTTCGCATTCTTGAAAAAGCTGTCAAAAACACCAAACACCAAGAATCATAGAAGCATTGGGGTGGGATGGTGACACAACAGTTAGTGCTGCTGCCTCACTGCACCAGGGACCTGGGTTCAATCCTGTCCCAGGGTGCGATCTGTGTGGATTTTGCATATTTTCCCCATGACTGTGTGGGTTTCTGCCAGGTTTCCACCCACGTTGTGGTGTTAAGTTAATTGGCTGATTAGCATAGGTTTATTTGAATGTTTCACCTGAACTCCAAGAAATAAATAATTAGAAGAGACTACTCTCTCGCAATAATGTATTTCTTAATAATCTTAATCTTTTATTCAGACATTTTATGTGTTATTTTTTATTCAGACACTCCCCCGACTTACGCAACAGTTGGCGTACATAAACTCGCAATTACGTAAACAATTCCGGCAGTTTGTAACTTCCACAGCGCCGTACGATCAAGTTTACATCAGAAATAAGCTGGAGTAACTCAGCAGGTCAGGCAGCATCTCTGGAGAACAGGGAGAGGTGATGTTTCAGGTCGAGACCCTTCTTTAGACTCCAGCTGGGAAGGAACTGTCCCTGAATCTGAGGTATGCATTTTCACACTTCTATACCTTTTGCCCGATGGGAGAGTGGAGAAGAGGAAATGGCCAGGGTACGACTAGTCCTTGATTAAGAGATCAAACAACAAATCCAATTCAAATCTTGCCAATGTGGGACACCATTTGAAGTTACTAAATAAAAAATGATCCAAATATTTAAAAGCTGAAGACTAAACTGATAGAGAACAGTTAATTTTTGAAAAGCAGTATTCGTAAGAAGAAAGAAACACAATGCTGTTATTTCCATAAATAATATGCAAACCACAGAGAAAACATTTGGTCCACTGCAAGGAAAAGATGATACATAGCTAATCAAAAATGTTGTGGTAATTACTGGGCTAAATTACATAAAAGAGAATTTGTTCACAGATTATTTTTCTAACGCAGGACCTCACACAGATCCAGAAAAGGCACTTCATACTTAATGAGCCATTTACTGGTGTGCCCCATCTAGCAGGTAAGGAATGTTTCGTTTGTGTACATCTTTGTGATAGAAATGCTTGTTGTTTATTATCTCCTATCATTGAGACATAATATTGACTTCATTTTGAGGACATATTTTAAGGATTTTCTTGCACGCAGTTGAGAAAGAACACAAAAGAAATCAATAAAATATTTGAAAGGTTTTAGACTTTACACTTTAGAGGTACAGCGTGGAAACAGGCCTTTTGGTCCACCAAGTCTGCACCAACCAGTGATCACCCCGTACACCAGCACTGTCCTGCACACTAGGGACCATTTTACAATTTTACCGAAGCCACTTTACCTACAAACCTGTATGTCTCTGGAGTGTGGGAGAAAAAACTAGAGCACCCAGAGAAAACCCACGCAGTCACAAGGAGAATGGACAAACCGAGGTCAGGATCGAACCTGGGTCTTTGGTGCTGTAAGGCAGCAACTCTACCACTGCGCCACTGGTTGTGAACCAATAAAATAATGCAAGCAATGCAACAACAAACTAAACCCAAGAATTGAAAGAGACTCAAGCCAAATCTGAAAGCTACAGATGCTACCTGACCTGCTGAGTTACGCCAGCAGTTTGAGTTTTACTCAAGATTTCAGCATCTGCAGTTCCTTGTGTTTATATTTTACTGCTCCACTGCAAAATCTTCTCAAAGCATGCCTGCTACGGAGAAGTTCCCCTCCTCTCTCCGACAGGAGTTCTGTGAGACCTTATCTCACTGCTCCCCCGCTGTGATTCCTGCTCTTCCACCATGTTCTGAGAGTCTGAGGAAGGGTCCAGACCCAAATGTTGTCTACCCATGACCTCAACAGATGCTGCCCGACCTGTTGAGTTACTCCTGCACTTTGTGTTTCACTCTGAAAACCACCTGATAGATTAAGTTGTTTTTAACCCATTTGATCGCATAAACATAAAATAGTAAATTCACCGCTTTCAGACTTCATATTGAATTTGAATTTTTGCAAAAGGAGAGTTGTGACATTTGCTTGGAAATTCTTGTTTCTAAGAGCGTGAATGGGTGTGTTAAATGGGCTCAAAACATAATGCTGCTGAATCAGAATTTATGCAATTTAACATCGAGTGAATTATTATACAAACTGCAAATTCAGGATTTTCCCCAAATACTCCCAAAGTACATAGTACGAGTACATAAAGTCATTGCACATCTTTAGCCCAGAGAAAAAAAGCATGGAAAAACAGCCCTGGGTTCAATTTCCTGAGAATGTTCAATACTCCAAGGAATTCTTACCCCATAAGCTCCTGCCTGATGAGAGAGGGGAGAAGATGAAATGGCCGGGGTGAGACTTGTCCTTGATTATGCAGGTGGGGCAATGTGAAGTGTAGATGGAGTCAATGAAAGGGAGGTTGGTAAAATATGAGGGAAATATTTTAAAAGTGGAAAAAAAATCAGTCATATCCGTGTTGCCCTTTATCTGATGTTCCACATTTTGCCTCAGGCTTGTTTTTTTGTGATTATAATTGTTTCCATTTCAAAAGTGCTGGTTGCTTCAGGAAAATATTTTTGTTTATCACATTCATCTGTGAACCAGTGGTGTCCAATATCTAACAATACACAAGTGACTGTAATTGATGATGATACGCTTTTCCTATCCCTTCAAGAATGCTTCAAAGTCACTAAGCAAGTGAAAGTACTGAGTGAAGTCATAATCAAAAAACTCCGACTTTATTTGAATGTATATATAATTATGAGAGGCACTTTGAATGCTCTGATTGTGTTTGATATTTAGAAACATTCAAAAACATTTAAAGACATGAAAACTCAATTATATAATGAAAACAACTTACAACTTTATCATAAAAATTAAATTTAAAATATCACATAATAACATTCAAGAGAGTCTGAAGAAGGATCTCGACCTGAAATGTCTCCTATCCATGTTCTCAAGAGATGCTGCCTGACCTGGTGAGTTATTCTGCCACTTTGTGTCCTTTTGTTTATTGGGGGACCTTGTCAAATCTATATACTAAAACTCTTGTTTGTTTGTTTGTTCCTGTACTTCAGCCAAAACGGTACACGATAGCGTGACAATTTTAGGCCCACCTTACTTACCATCGTCTCTTTGGTGCTAATGGAAGAAGTTTCATTGAAATCGATGTTATATTTTAAAAGTTATTCACATTTTAAAGTTTAAATCTATCTCCTAGGGAGGGAGGAGGGAGGGAGGGAGAGAGGGAGGAGAGGAAGGAGGATAAGGGGGGTTGAGGGGGATGGAGTGGGGGAGAGGGGAAGGGGCAGAGGGGAAGGGGAGGGGAGGGGAGGGGAGGGGGTGTGGGGGAGGGGGGAGCAGAGGGGGAGGGGGACGGGGGTGGAGGGAGAGGGAGGGGAAGGGGAAGGGGAGGGGGAGAGGGGAGGAGAGAGGGAGGGGGGAGTAGGAGGGGGGAGTAGGAGGGGAGGGGGGAGGGGAGATGGGAGGGGGAGGGGGAGGGGGGAGGGGAGGTGGGAGAGGGGGGGAAGTGGGGAAGGGGACAGGGAGAGGGTAGGAGAGGGGAGGGGGAGAGGGGAGAGGGGAGGGGGGGAGGGGATGGTGCTGCACCAATGCAGGAGAGGTTTAGGCCCAAGGGGTCCACTTCGTCTAGTGTCTTACTAAAGTCCATATAGACAACATCTACTGCCCTACTCTTATCAATTATGTTTGGAAAAAAACGGCATCAAGTTTGCAATTAATAGACTTTTCCAGAAAAACGTTTGTAATTTGGGAGAAAAAAAATGAAAACTGCATCCTTTCAAATCAATTTTCTGAGAAATTACATTTATGCTGATTAAAAAACCCCATCAATAATACTGATTTCCTTCTTATCTGCTGCAGACCCCTTTTTTCACAGCTAGCTTTGAAGTCCAGTTTACAGTTATGCATATTAGGAAAATGAATGTTGCCAATAACAAGCACACATTTCCTATATTGATCTCGTTCTTTTATGCAACCATTAACACTTTGTTATCAAATATTTTTTTATTTTTCTGTCCTCTTTGAGCTCAACGAAACAAAAAATAAATAAATAGTGGCATTATGCCACTGCACATCAAAAGTACCTTTGCACACATCAGTGCTGCAATCAACCACTCAAAGTCAAACCTCCATTTCCCTGCAGTTTTGGACAAAAAGGGGTATTGATTTTTTTTAATGTTATTTTGACAGATGTTTAGGAAAACCATTTTCCACAGGAAATGTAATTTGAAAGGGGATTATGAAGCATTGTCATAGAACATAGTGCCATTGAATCTGCTTTGATCTGTTTCTGTTAGTAAAAAGTCATAGATAAATTGTTTTATATAAAATATACAACAAAGATTAGTTTAGTTTACTTTAGTTTATTGTCACATGTACCAAGGTATATTAAAAAGCTTACATGCTAACCAGTCAGTGGAAAGACAATACATGATTATAATCGAGCCATCCATTGTGTACAGATACATGATAAAGGGAATAATGTTTCCCCCAATGGGATAAAGGGAATAAGATCAATATTATCTTATTATAAATACTATTATAAATTTATATTATCATGTGTACAACTACACAGTTTGTTTATCTGAGGAGTGTAAGATCAGACCTAACACTGCAAAGATTAAATGAATATTGGCAAATAAATGTTGTTTTTTATATCAATTTCAGGAAAATAACATTTTTTGAAAATTCGTGAAATTTGCTAATGTTGCCTATTTATTTTTATATTTCTGTGTCACTTCTTTGTTTTCAATATATAGAAGTGGTGGAGCTGTGGACAGTGAAGAAGGCTGCCAAATGATGCAGCAGTGTATATATCTGTTACAGATATGGACAGAGAAATAACAGATGGAGTTTAATCTGGGCAAGACTGAAGTGTTGCACTTTGCTAGGTCAAATGTAAGGTTTAGGTTTGGGTTTACGTTTATTATTACCAAGTACATCAAGGTACAGTGAAACATGTTATTTTAGATGCTATGCAACTGGATCATGTATTCCATACATAGATATAATCAAATCAAAAATACATTAGATGGAGCAAAGGGGAAGACACAAAGTGCAGAATATAGTCCTCAACACTGTAACACATTGTAGCACATTAACTCCATAGACAAAGTCTAATGTCCTTAATGGGGTATAGATGAATGGGACAGCACACTAGCTTATGAAAAGACCTTTCAGAAGCCTGATAACAGAGGGGAAGAAACTGTTCCTGCTACTGGTGGTGTGCGCTTTCAAGCTTCTGTACCTTCTGCTGGATGGGAGCATGGAGATGGAGGAATGATTGGGGTGAGACAAATCTTAATTATGTTGGCTGTTTTTCCGAGTTAACGTGAAGTGTAGAAGGAGTCAATGGTGGGAAGTCTGGTCTGTGTGATGGACTGGGCTACATCTACAACACTTTGCAATTTCTTGCGGTCTTGGGCAGAGCTGTTCCCAAATCAAACTGTGATGCAACCCGGCAATATGCTTTCTATGGTGCATCTGTAGACATTTGCAAGAGATGCTGAAAATATTCCAAATGTCCTTATTCTCCTCAGGAAACAGAACATTTTCAGCCAGAGAGTTGTGAATCTGTGGAATTCTCTGCCTCAGAAGGCAGTGGAGGCCAATTCTCTGAATGCATTCAAGAGAGAGCTGGATAGAGCTCTTAAGAATAGCGGAGTCAGGGGGTATGGGGAGAAGGCAGGAATGGGGTACTGATAGAGAATGATCAGCCATGATCACATTGAATGGTGGTGCTGGCTCGAAAGGCCGAATGGCCTACTCCTGCACCTATTGTCTATTGTCTAAGCGTTGGTGTGCCTTCTTGGCTGTCATATCAATGGGGTTGGCCATGGCAGATCATTGATAATATTACTTGCACAGCAACTTTTAACTCTCAACCATTTCCACTTTCGTAACATTGATGCTGATTGGGGCATGTACTCCACCGTGTTTTCTCAAGTCAATAACTAGCTCCTTCATCTTGCTGACATTGAGGGAGAGGTTGTTGTCCTGGCAACATGTCACAACGTTCTCTAGCAACTTCCTGTACTCCGCCCCATCAGTGTTTGTGATTTGGCCCACCACAGTGGTGTCATCTCCAAACTATAGGTGGATTTTTTTTTTTTAATGACCCTGCAGAGTGAGTGTATTGGGAATATAGTAGGGGACTGAGAATGCATCCTTTCAGGATACCTGTGTTGAGAATTATTGTGGAGGAGAAGTTGTTACCTTACCTAACTGATTGAGGTCTGTGGGTCAGAAAGTTGAACATCCAGAGACAGAAGGGGGAGCTGATTCCTAGGTCCAGGAGTTTGTTGAGGAGTTTGGACAGGATCATGAAGGGGGAGATGGCTTTGCTGTGAACCTGTTGAGCAAGACCCTTAACAGCTTTCATGAACAGGGGATCCAAGTCCATTGCTCCCTGAAAGTAACAACATCGGTAGATGGAGTGGTAAAGAAGGCATGTGGTTTGCTTGCCTTCATTGGCAGGGGCATTGAGTACAAGACTCAGAAGGTCATGTTGCAGTTTTATAAAACTTTGGTAAGGGTACATTTAGAATATTGTGTGCAGTTTTGATCGCCCCCATTACAGGAAGGTTGTATAAGTTTTTGAGAGGATAGAGAAGAGGTTTACCTGGATCCTGCCTGGATTGGAGTCTAATGGTTATTAGGAAACATTGGAATAACTTGGATTGTCTTTTCTGCAAACTCAAAAACAAGAGGGGAGACCTGAAAAAAGTTTATAAAATTATGAGAAGCAGAGATAGGGTAGACAGTCAGAACCTTTTCTCCACAATGGAAATATCAAATACTAGAAATCATAGCTTTAGGGTGAGAGGGGGAAAGATTAAAGGAGATATGTGGGCCGTTTTTTTACTCAAAGAGTGGCAGGTCCCTGGAATATGTTGCATGGGTTGGTGGTGGAAGCAGATATGATAGTACCATTTAAGAGTCTTTTATACAGGCACATGAAATTGCAGGGAATGATGAAATATGGATCATGTGCATGCAGAATGTGTTCACTTTGTCATTATGTTTGGCTAAGTTATCATGGGCCGAAGGGCCTGTGCTAGTGCTGTACTGGGTTTTTTTCTATGCAACTGATATTCAGAATTTTTCAACAAAAGAAATAAATTCAACAAGGTAGGAATTGGCCTTCTAGTGAATGAAGTCATGCTACAATGCAACTTAAATATGATAAATATCTTGTCAGTGGATCCTTTCTCCAAGGATTTTGCTATGATTTGCATAACCTGGATTCCGTTGACGTTGATGAGAGAGGGTGGCTTAGAGCTAGAGGCACTATTTGAAACTAAGCATCAACTACCAAAGGGATGTTTACCCCTAACCCTGCCTCAGTCACTTCCATTCTGATCATCTGACGACTGATTCACTCTCAGCACTTAAAACTGATGACGGCAATCTGGCTGAGTGCATGATGACATGTTTTAAACCTTGTATCATGAAAATCAAAAACCTCAAAGTTAACAAAAGACAAACTAACTTAACTTAAACAAATAAAATAAAACTCTCAAAGTTTATTCTCAAAACTTAAATTGTGGCTCAATTTTTTGTTTCTAATATTGTATTTGACAATATACAGGACCTGTGTCAAATGGAAATCAATAGTTCAATGGTGCTCTATTTGTAACTTGTGCAACTGCACAGTGAAATTCGTTTTGCACATTTACACACGCAGACCACACGCCACCATGTTTTAGCGCCATTTCCAAGGTCCAAAGTCGGCCCGTACGTTCAGTCTACTGGAGCAGGTCCTGATCTAGGTCAACCCCAGGCTCCTGCAGGGCATTCCTCCATCAGGCTGTGTACCGACGTCCCTCTCCTCGCCTGGCCATCTTTGTGTCCCTCCAGCACCCCCTGCAGCCGAATGGAAGGCGCTGGAGTTATTACCGCTGTTCACCATCCTACCGGCCCTTGCTCCTCGTGTCCGATGTCTCCAGCGGTTCCCTCCCAGTACCACAGCCCGTCGAGCCTTCGGGCCTCTGGGTTGTCTGGGAGGGTTCCTGGTACCATGGTCCGCCGAGCCTTTAGACGGGTTTCTGGGTCAATAATATTTTCTTTAATGCTGTGACCTCTTGAAGGATAGTTTCATTAGACAAACTGATTTTAGTGATAGGAACAATGTTAAACTTCCAGAAGCTGGCTGTTTGAAAGGCTGTTGGGGTCCAGCTGCATCTATAAATCAAGTTGAGTTTACTGTCATGTGCACAAGTACGGTGAATTACAGCTGCAATGAAAATCTAGCTTGCAGCAGCATCTCAGGCACATAGACTCAGACAACACACGGTAACATTAATTATACATAAATAACACATAAATTCTACAAGACAGTGACAAATGAAAAGACTGTGCACAAAACAAGACATGAGCAACAAAATTAGAAAGCAAGTCCATGGTGGAGCCAGAGGTGGTCTGTGGTGTTCCATTGCTGAGGTAGGATTAGGGTTGTGCAGGTTAGTTCAAGAACCTGATGATTGTAAGAAAATAGCTGTTCCTAAACCTGGTGGTGTGGGTCTTTACGCTTCTGTACCACCTGCCCAGTGGAACCAGAGGACATGGTTTTTCAAGAGAGAGTTAGATTTAGATCTTAGGGGTAATGGAATCAAGGGATATGAGGAAAAAGCAGGAACGAGGTACTGATTTTGGATGATCAGCCATGATCATATTGAATGGCCTACTCCTGCATATATTTTCTAGGTTTCTATGTTTCTATGGTCTGGATAGGAATGATGGATGCCACCTCCTTGATGGGTGAAGGCGGTGACGAGGATGGTGCCCAGATGGAGCGGGCCGAGTTCACCACTGAAAGCTGCTTCATGACAATCATTTACAGCCTGCAACTTAAACTGTATCTTCGCTGATCTTCGCTAAATTAATGATTATATCCAGGCCTATGGAGAGTAAATGAGAGAGATGTGACATTTTGCTGAAGGAATGGATTCTGTAAAGGAATAGATTGAGTCAATGAACAGACTCCTTTACCCAGAGTAGTGTACGGGTAATTGCTGGTTGGTGCGGACTCAGTGGGCCAAAAGGCCCATTCCCGAGCTATATCTCTAAACTAAACTAAACTTCTTTTTAAAGAACACCTCTAGCAAGCCCCATGTGCAGGTTTAAATTCAAAGGATTTATTATTAATTCCAACATGTTTGCCTTTTTAACCACTACAAATCACAATATGCAGATATTTACAGCGAATTCTGACAAAGAGGAAAATCAGAAAATTGGGGACATTTCCTCTCTGTCAAATCGATAACACTGTAACAGCAGTTGTTTTTGAGAGACCCTCATGTTTACACACATGTGCCCGCCTCCAACAAGAGTAAAACTAGGAGGGAGGCTGGGGCAGGAATGATAATTCAAAGTATGTTATGGCCCACTGTACCTGCAAAAGCCCGATGGCATTGCAGTAAATGCTCACGAGCAACCTGTCCCCTCCAGTACTGTGCTGCAGTGTTATTCAGTGATTGGGCCTTCTTCTATCAGTATTGTAACCCAGTGTTATACTAGGTGGACTATTCCCCATCTCTGGTCTTATACTGTGATGGACCCGTGTCCACCAGTATAATACTCCTTAGTCTGGAACTGAATATGGATGTGGATCTGGACTTGGACCTAGAAGGATACACTGGGCCCAACAAGGTGTCTGCTCCCTAGGTTTCATAGTTCCTGTTTCACTTTCAGTTTCAGTTTCAGTTTAGTTTATTGTCACATGTACCGAGGTACAGTGAAAAGCTTTTGTTGCGGGCTATCCAGTCAGCAGAGAAAAAACATGATTGCAATCGAGCCATTTACATGTGTGTAGATGCATGATAAGGGAATAACTCCATTGGAAAATGAACAGCCCATATCAAAGTCATAGAGCATAGTCAATTTTCCTTTAAGATGTGGGGACCCTTCCCCAATTGATCAACATTCTTAGCTTTATTAACAGTTCATCAAAATATTCTAAAATTTGGGTCAAATCTTAATGGCTATGACCGCTGATTCAATCATATGGGTGCAGGAATTATGGACAGATTCAGAAAGACAAAGCTGTAGTGTCAGTAGCCATTGGACTGCCCATAGCATTCAGTGCCCAGACCATTATGCTGAGGAATCCAGTGTGTGCAAAGTGAGATCCCAGCCAGCACTGTTCAAAAGGATTATCGCTCATTAGACGTTCAGTGTTCATAACGTGGTCATAAAAATCTTAGTTTAGTTCAGTTTAGTTTAGAGATGCAGCGTGGAAACAGGCCCTTCGGCCCTCTGAGTCCGCACCGACCAGCGATGCTGTTACACTAGCACTATCCTACACACTAGGGACATTTTTCAATTTTTACCAAAGACAATTAACCTACAAACCTGTATGTCTTTGGAGTGTGGGAGGAAACCGGAGCACTGATGCGGTCATGGAGAAAATGTACAAACTCCGCACACACAGCACCCGTAGTTCGGATCGAACCCGGGTCTCTGGCGCTGTAAGGCAGCAACTCTACTGCTGCACCACCGTGATATCCTTCTGTTCATTTGTTCATTTACTGTTTGTGCCTGGAATAAGATCCAGGTCCCCCATATGTGTGACATACATAGATGTGGAGGAGTGTGTATAGATATCGGACAGAATGCATTGTTTGTTTTGATGTCACGGACACAAAAGTGTACTGATGGCTGAGACCACCTGGGCTTTGGCACGATCTGGGTGGTCACCTTCTTACAAGGAGTTGTTCTTTATGTTTTCATAGCTGATACCCCACCACCCCCGAGCCCTCATTGCCAATGCCCTCAAGGCTAATCTTCTCACAGGCAACCACGTGGTCATGCCCATTCGCCTGATTATTGACTGATCTCTACTAATCACCTTCTTTAACCTCTCCTCATCATTATGTCAGCTTCCGATTAATTCCCCAGCAAATCCCTCACTATTCTGGCCCTTTCCAAAGCTGTAGATCCCCACCGACAGCCTTGTAACAAACACCCTCATACACCCCATTTTCCTCTATAACCATCCCCTCCACTGCTCCAATCAATCTCCTCAGCTGGATCCTCCACACCTCTGCCATCCCTCCATACCACTGCCCACCAACATCTAGTCTTTTCCCAGATCATCCACCCCTACCCCTGAGGACATTGGTAATCTGGTCTCTGACCAACATCAAGAAAATAGGCAGACACCATGACTAACATTCCCTGTGATAGCCACAATCCACAGCACTCACAATCATGGAGGGCTGGGGTAGAGCAGAGGTGGAAATGGTTTTGTTAGAGTTTATTGGAGCAAGGATTTATTCACAAAATGCTGGAGTAACTCAGCAGGTCTGGCAGCATCTCGGGAGAGAAGGAATGGGTGACGTTTCGGGTCGAGACCCTTCTTCAGACTGATGTCAGGGGGGCGGGACAAAGGAAGGATATAGGTGGAGACAGGAAGATAGAGGGAGATCTTGGAAGGAGGAGGGGAAGGGAGGGACCGAGGAACTATCTAAAGTTGGAGAAGTCGATGTTCATACCACTGGGCTGCAAACTGCCCAGGCGAAATATGAGGTGCTGTTCCTCCAATTTCCGGTGGGCCTCACTATGGCACTGGAGGAGGCCCATGACAGAAAGGTCAGACTGGGATTGGGAGGGGGAGTTGAAGTCCTCGGCCACCGGGAGATCAGTTTGGAGCAAGGTCTGCTCTCCACTGCATCATGCCTTGTGTTTGATGGAATATCTGTCTGGATTTTAATCTGAAAAACAGCAGATGAATATTCCACATCTTTCAATGATGTTACAATTTCTGCTCCATCACTGTTGCAATATTTTGGTCGACAGATTTTCTCTATGCTGTGATATGTAATGGAGGCTTGAGACAAGGGCTTGAGGGCAGCCATGGTGGCGCAGCGGTAGAGTTGCTGCCTTACAGCGCCTGAAATCTGGGTTCGATCCCGATTATGGGTGCTGTCTGTACGGAGTTTGTACGTTCTCCCCGTGACCGCGTGGATTTTCTCCAAGATCTTGAGTTTCATCCCATACTTCAAAGACATACAGGTATGTAGGCTAATTGGCTTGGTGTCTGTGTAAATTGTCCCTAGTGTGTTAATGTGCGGTGATCGCTGGTCAGTGCAGACTTGGTTGGCCAAAGGGCTTGTTTCCGCGCTGTATCACTAAACTAAACTAAACAAACAAGAGAAATAAGAATTGGTCAATGTTGGCATGCTGAGACATGACAAATAACTTCTCTAACACAACAATAAAGGCCTGACAAATAATTAATTTTGATTGCTGTTCAACAACATCACAAAGTCATAGTCCACATTTAACCGTTTTAGAACTTTATTTTTCACCTTTCCTATCTTTGTAGTGAACCACATACAGCCAAGGGGAATCTAATGCTGCCAAGTGTGGTTTATTGAAGTCATATATCAGTTTCTGTCTGATTAAACTTGCCTCTCAGGAGTTGTTTTCTTCACAAAAAGACATTCAATATTTATTATGATATTGTCCCCAATCAATCTATTGTGATCACATACTGACAAAGAAGCAACTAACGTATTTTTAGTTATTAAACATTCCTAAATAAAATGCGAATAACATTGAGATAAATTCAATTTTAATTCTCCCTCTCAGTCAAGTTCAAATTGTATGGGCACGACACATCAGATTTGCTCAACTATTGCCTCTGCCTTCATCATGCAGAATATGACACATCTGTAGTGGGTTGTGAATTTCCTGCTATCAAAGTTTATTGTCACTAGGTGAATGTAAATTGAGACCTGCTATTCCCAAACCTCGCAAACTTTGATAATTTTGATTTGTTTTTTCCCCACAGGAAACACAATAGTATTTCCACTTGGTAGTCACTGTGATTCAATAAATATGTTTGCTCATCAACTCTACTCCACCCACCCGATGCTGCAAATACGCACATCAATGATTGTGAGACATGATATACGAGTGGGCGGCACTGTGGTGCAGCAGTAGAGCTGCTGCCTTACAGCACCAGAGACTAACAGTACTGACCACGAGGGTGCTGTCCGTGTGGAATTTGTACGTTCTCCCTCTGACCATGTGGATTTCTCCAGGTACTCTGGCTTCCTCCCACACTCAAAAGAAGTACGGGTTTGTAGGTTAAATAAGAAAATAACTGCAGATGCTGGTACAAATCGAAGGTATTTATTCAGAAAATGCTGGAGTAACTCAGCAGGTCAGGCAGCATCTCAGGAGAGAAGGAATGGGTGACGTTTCGGGTCGAGACCTTTCTCCAGTCTGAAGAAGGGTCTCGACCCGAAACGTCACCCATTCCTTCTCTCCTGAGATGCTGCCTGACCTGCTGAGTTACTCCAGCATTTTCTGAATAAATACCTTCGGGTTTGTAGGTTAATTGGCTTCAGTAAGTTGTAAATTGTCCCGAGTGTATGTAGGATACTATTAGTCACTGAAGTAATGAGAGGTAAATGGAGAGTGTATGTGGGGGTCAGGGGACTTGGACTGGTCGGTAAGGAATAACATCCCACAGGGGCTGTGTTGGTTGTGCAAAAGGGTCATAGAGACCATCCAGGATTTTGACCAGGTACCTCTGGCTGGAGGTGCAAGTAAGGTCTCTGTAAGCAGCATGTAAGGCCACTAAATCCCTGAGCTTCTCTTCCTGAGTATGGGGTTTGCTGACCTTCATGAAACTGCGATGTTTTGTTTAGTTTAGTTTAGTTTAGAGATACGGGGCGGAAACAGGCCGTTCTGGGCTCTGGGTCCGTGCCGACCAGCGATCCCTGCATATTAATACTATCCGATACACACTAGGGACAATTTTTACATTTACCAAGCCAATTTACCTATAAACCTGTATGTGTTTGAAATGTGGGAGGAAACTAAAGATCTCAGAGAAAACCCACATGGTCAGGGGGAGAATGTAGAAACTCCATACAGACAGCACCCGTAGTCGGGATTGAACCGGGATCTCTGGCGCTGCAAGCTGTGGCAAGGAATAACAGCAGCAGGCTGGGATGATCATGAGGATTGGAAACTGAAGCTGATTTAGTTTAGTTTAGAGAAGCAGCATGGAAACAGGCCTTTCAGCCCGTCGAGTCAATGCCGACCTTCAACCACCCGTTCACGCAAATTCTATGTTCTCCCACTTTCTCATCCACTCCCTACATACTAGGAGCAATTTACAGAGGCCAAATAACCTACAAACCCACACATCTTTGGGATAGGGGAGGAAACCAGAGCAACCAGAATCCCACATGGTCACAGGCAAAACATGCAAACTCCACACAGACAGTACCCGAGCGAGGTCAGTACTGAACCTGGGTCTCCGGCACTGTGAGGCAGCAGGTCTGTCTACCAGCTACCTCACTGTGCACCTTGACATCGCTGGCAAAGCAGGTCTGACACATGTGAACCTGTTTACAATGTTGCAAAATGTCACAGATCAGATGAGTAAAATTAGGGCAGCACCTCGGAAATAGTGATCATAATATCGTGTACATTAAGATTATGATAAAGTTGGAATATACGTCTGACAAAAAACAGATTAGTTAATTGGAGGAGTTAACTTTAAGGGCCTGCGAGGGTAGAGAAAAGGGAAACAACTATTTAATTTCAAAGATACAGCATGGAAGCTGGCTCTTTGGCCCACCAAGTCTGTGCCGACCAACAGTTACACGGTCATGGGGAGAACGTACAAACTCTGTATAGACAGACAATAGACAATAGACAATAGACAATAGGTGCAGGAGTAGGCCATTCAGCCCTTCGAGCCAGCACCGCCATTCAATGCGATCATGGCTGATCACTATCAAAATCAGTACCCCGTTCCTGCCTTCTCCCCATACCCCCTCACTCCGCTATCCTTAAGAGCTCTATCCAGCTCTCTCTTGAAAGCATCCAACGAACTGGCCTCCACTGCCTTCTGAGGCAGAGAATTCCACACCTTCACCACCCTCTGACTGAAAAAGTTCTTCCTCAGCACCCGTAGTCAGGATCAAACCCTTGTCTCTGACACTGTAAGGGAGCAGCAACTCTACCACTACACCAATGGGAAGGTGTGCAGGCAAAGATATATTTCCTGAATGGGAATAAAAGGTCACGGAGCTCCATGGATGAATCAGGACATAATGCAACCACTGGGGGAAAGGAAAGAGACATTTATTGGGAATCCTGGAGAGCAAAAAATGAGCTGGTTTAGAGAATACAAGGGGATCAAAATAGAAGTCACACAAATAATCATAAAAGCAATGAGCGGCCATGAAAATTAAATTATCACCATAAAACAAATAATAGCATTTATTATGGAATAATCAATAAAAACAGAATTTGAATTAGGCCATTGAGAAATATGGCCAAATCAAGTTTAATGAAATAGAGAAATATCAACTCAAGCGCAAGAAGAAACTGCAGATGCTGGTTTAAACCGGATAGACACAAAATGCTGGAGTAACTCAGTGGGTTAGGCAGCATCTCCGGAGACGCTGCGGCCTACCATCGGCCAAACACCTAGAGCTGGCGGCCTCCAGCTGGGACCACCTGGGGCTCTGGTTCGCAGAGCCCGCAGACTCTGCAGAGCTGGCTGCCTTCGGAGGCTGTGGTGGCGCTGCGAGAGCGGCTGCGACTCGCCTTCGGAGGCTTCGGCCGCGGGCTGCATGGATATCGGAAGCTCGCAGGCCCTACCCTGGGTGGGGGCCGACATCGGGAGCTCCGGCAGCGGCAGCGTCTTCGCCCGCCCCGAATCGCGGGGCTTGGGTCGGCCCGCTGCGGACCTTTCACCGTCCGGCGCGGCCAGGAATAGGCTGCGGGATTTTCTCCACCCGGCGGG
Organism: Rhinoraja longicauda; assembly: GCF_053455715.1. Taxonomy (NCBI): domain Eukaryota; kingdom Metazoa; phylum Chordata; class Chondrichthyes; order Rajiformes; family Arhynchobatidae; genus Rhinoraja; species Rhinoraja longicauda. Next base: position 54,206,198 of record NC_135959.1, read on the forward strand.
GGCTTCAATGTCGGGGGCCCCGACCGTCCCGACGTGGCAAGTTCCACAGCCTGACTGCAGGAGAAGATGGCAGGGAAGAGAGAGACATTCTGGCCTTCCATCACAGTGAGGAGGTGACTGGAGGAGACTCACTGTGATGGATGTTTCTTTTTTTTTGTTTTGTGTTGGTTTGTGATTGTGTGTGTTATTGCTTATTTTGATTGCTCTTATTGTTGGACTTGGGTAATGGAATTTTGTCCAAAAGACTTGTTTTTTTGGATGACAAATAATGTTATTCTGATTCTGATTCTGAAAGGGAATAAATGATGTTTCAGGTCGAAACCCTTCTTCAGACTGAGAGTCAGGGGAAAGGGAAACTTGAGATATGTCAACTTGTTATTTACCGGCGAGATTGAGCAGAATATTCGATGATGAGATAAGAAATAAGATAAGTGCATTTGAAACAGAAAAGGGGGAGAGATTAAATAAACAAATCAGCCAGAGGATGGAGATCTTGGACAAGAATCAGCCCCTGATAAAAGGTCATCAATCTGAAATAAATCTTATTTTACTCTCCATGGATGCAGCCTGACCTGCTGAGTATTTCCAGCCTTTGCTTTGATGGATTGACAGATACAAGATGGAAACAGGCCCTTTGGCCCACTGAATTCACGATGATCACCGATCACCCATTCGCACTGGTTCTACGTTACCTCACGTTCACATCCATTCACTGCACACGAGGGCCAGTTGGCCTTACAGAAGTCAATTAACTGACAAACCCACATGTCTTTGGGATGTGGGAGAAAATAGAGCACCCAGAGGAAACCCACGCAGTCACGGAGAGAATGTACAAACTCCACAAAGACAGCACCTGAGCTCAGGAACCGGGTCTCTAGCACTGTAAGGCAGCAGCTCTACAAGGTGCGCCATTATTACTTATTTGAAATTTGTGCTGGCATAGTGCTGCTGCCCTAATTTGCAATTTTAGGCAATGACCTTCCTTTGTTTTAATAAATGTATTTGTATATATTCTCATTGTGTGATTAATATATTTTGCTGTTAGGTCCGATGTTTTAAAGTACAGTACTATTTCCAAACGGATTTTTTTTTAACAACCATTTATTTGTTCCCAGCTACAATATGAGCTTGTTACACCGGATTACAATTTGTTTGGAGATCCCAGTAACATGTTTATAAGCAGAAGAGGGTGGCAAAGTGGCACAATGGTAGAGTTGTGGCCTTAAGGCACCAGACACCCAGGTTCAATCCTGACTATGGGTGCTATCTGTACGGAGTTTGTACGTTCTCCCTGTGACCGCGTGGGTTTTCTCCAGGTGCTCCAGTTTCCTCCCACATTCCAAAGACGTGCAGATTTGTAGGTTAATTGGCTTCTGTAAATTGTTCCCAGTGTGTAGAATAGAACTAGTGTGTGGGTGATCGTTGGTTGGCGCGGACTTGGTGGGCTGTATCTCTGAACTAAACTAAACTAAACTAAGGGAAAGACCAGGTCCAAGATGGCTGAGAAAGTCAGTTATGATTGAACCTCATTTTATTCTACACACCTCTTGCTCGGTAGCAAAACCATTTAATGTCTAGAAAGTTATCTGAGGCACAAGGAAACAAATCTCAGTGTTATGATAAAAAAAAGACTGGAGTACTGGAGTAACTCGACGGATCAGGCAGCATCTCTGGAGAACAAGGATAGGCAACTTTTCAGGTTGGGACCCTTCTTCAGACTGATTTTAATGGGGGGGGAGGGAGAGGAGAGAAAGCTGGACGAGAGGAAGGGGCAGGGCAATTCCTGGGAAGTGAAAGGTGGATACCGATGAGGGAGGAGAGGGGGTTTGATTGTCAGATGGTTGGACAAAGGCCAGAGATGAAAAGATTAAAAACGTGAGAAGGAGATAAGGAGAGAAGAGTGTGAAACATGAAGCCAAAGGAAGGAATACAGGCGGCAGGGGACAGGGAAAGGGGAAAGTGCAAAAGGGGGAACATCAGATGGGGCACATGGAAAGAGCATCTGCTCCTCATGTAGATATTTAATCAGTAAGGCCACCACTGGTGAAGCACAATAATTTCATTTTATAGCCACGTCATGTAAAATACACCTCAAGGTAACTTAGAATGGAATGTTTTAATTTATTTTGTTTTTTTATCGGCTTTTGGATACGACTGCATCTACTGATCATCCCCTTGCTAAACTGTCTGGGGCAGTCCAACAGTCAACTATAATAAAAACAGAAAATGCCTGAAGCATTGACTATAGATCAGGCAGCATCTGTGGAAATAGAAACCAAGACAACATTTAGGACCTTTTGTCAGACCTTTATCAACTACATTGCAGTGTGTCTGCCTCACACAGACTGTGCAGGTTGAGAAACGTGGCAAAGTGGCCACCCTTTTATTTACATAATTTCCAAACAGATGTTGTCATTAACCAAGTTTTCATAACCCTCCCCTGTTTGCATTTATTAATGTCACATGTGTTGAGGTCCAGCATGTTTTGCATGCTATCCAATCAAATCAGATAATGCTACACATAAATACAATCAAGCTAAACTCAAGCACAATTGGTGGAGCAAATAGGGACGATACAGTGTTGAATATAGTTCTTGCCTGTGTCCCCTTTACACTTACTGGGTTGAAGTAGCAATGGTGTTTTGTTTAAAGATACACTCGAATACTATTGAATAGGACTCTATTGATTGTATAGATACAGAATCAAAGAAGAGTTTATGGACAGTTTTGGTTTTTATTCTGAATAAAGTTTACTTTTGATTTTTTTAAAAAATCTCTTTATGAAGTGAAATAAACCTGGTTTATTTTGTCACTTGTTATCTGGTTTATTTTGTTATTATTATTACACCTGGTTGGTGTATTATCGAGCTAGCTCAGCATCCAAATTCCTCTGGTGTCGGATGAAAATTGATCCGGTGTTTGTATTGTGGGCGTAGTTGCAGCGCGTCACCGCCCGGTGGCGCTGCGGAGGATGCAGGCCGCAGGGCGTCGATGTGTCCGTTGCAATTGTGACATGTGGCCGCCAGGTGGCGTTGCTGCGGGCTGCAGTTGCGGGGTTGGACCACCAGGTGCCGCTGTAAGCTGCGGTTGCGGGGTCGGACCGCCAGGTGCCGCTGTGGACTGCAGTGGCGGGGTCGGACCGCCAGGTGCCACTGTGGGCTGCAGTTGAGGGATTTTCCCGCCAGGTGCCGCTGTGGTGGGCTGCAGTAGCGGGATCTGCCCGCCAGGTGCCGCTGTGGTGGGCTGCAGTAGCGGGATCTGCCCGCCAGGTGCCGCTGTGGTGGGCTGCAGTAGCGGGATCTGCCCGCCAGGTGCCGCTGCGGGGTCGGGACGCGCCGGAGACGGAGAGGCGGCGGCGACGGTTGAAGACGGTGACGGTTGGAGGGAGCGCGGCGTCGGAGCCGGGAATGGGGGAAGCGCGAGCTCGGCGCCCAGACTGAGCGACGGCGCCGGACGACAGGCGGGGCGAGGGGACGGAGGGCCGCCGGTGGCCAGGCCTGGCGATGAGTGCGGGGCCGTGAGGTGAGAGCTCGCCGGCTACGTGACCGCCCCGCCAGCCCGGCGCACGGCCGGCCGGCCGCAGACACAACAGGCGCCGCCTCCTCCCCCGGGGTCTCTGTATCTGGGCCGCAGCCCGGGCTCCCCCCCCCCCGACCGACAGGCCGGGCGGCGCCGACACTGATCCCGGGAGACCCGAGACAGTCCCGCCCCCGTCTGCAGCGCTCGGGTAGACGGGGTCACGGCGAGGGGTGGAGCGGGAGAGGAGGCGCGGGTGGGTAGGAGAGGGTGCAGGAGGAGGTGTAAGTGAGGGTACAGAGGGAGGGGGTGCAGGTGTAGTGTCAGTGATGAGGGGGTAGAAGGAGGAGGTATAAGTGCAGAAACAGAGGGAGGGGGTGTGTGAGTGGAGGGGGGGTGTGAGTGGAGGGGGGGTGTGAGTGGAGGGGGGGTGTGAGTGGAGGGGGGGTGTGAGTGGAGGGGGGTGTGAGTGGAGGGGGGGGTGTGAGTGGAGGGGGGGTGTGAGTGGACGGGGGGTGTGAGTGGAGGGGGGGGTGTGAGTGGAGGGGGGGTGTGAGTGGAGGGGGGGTGTGAGTGGAGGGGGGGTGTGAGTGGAGGGGGGTGTGAGTGGAGGGGGGTGTGAGTGGAGGGGGGGTGTGAGTGGAGGGGGGGTGTGAGTGGAGGGGGGGGTGTGAGTGGAGGGGGGGTGTGAGTGGAGGGGGGGTGTGAGTGGAGGGGGGGTGTGAGTGGAGGGGGGGTGTGAGTGGAGGGGGGGTGTGAGTGGAGGGGGGGTGTGAGTGGAGGGGGGTGTGAGTGGAGGGGGGGGTGTGAGTGGAGGGGGGGGTGTGAGTGGAGGGGGGGTGTGAGTGGAGGGGGGTGTGAGTGGAGGGGGTGCAGATACAGTAGGAGGGGTGCAGGAGGAGTGGCGATGGAGTAGGTGTAGGGGATGGGGCTGTGCGGGTGGAGGGGGGAATGTAGGGAGGGGGTTTGAAGAGGGGTGCTTTTTCATTCTGATATTTCATTGTGATGTGAACATTCTATGATAGAGATGTACATTTTCAAAATGGGATTAGATGGTGAAGCAGGCGGAATGTTAGACCAAGTTGGGCCAAAGGGCCTGTTTCCGACTATAACACTATTCATTCAAAATGAGTAAACGATAAGGGGAGAGTGGTTATAAAGGAAACATTTTTACGTGAAAGAAACTTATTTTCATGGCTCTTGGTAAATAGAGGTAATTGGGACTAGGTGGATCACTCTGCAAAGAACCAGTGTGTGCTTGATGAGGTGAATCCTCATATGCCAAACCATTCTGATTTCTTTTTAATTTATGAGAACCCTTTATCTCCAATCTGCCAGCACACTTCCTCTTTAATCTGTGATATTTGCACGTTAGTGTGTTACTAAGAAACAGTCAGATTTGCTTTAATACATGGATAGCAGCCGCTCAAAAAAGCAATTGCGAATTTAGATGATAATCAGATTTGTCAAATACTAGATTTAGTGAGCAATTTCCAGTGAAGAATTATATAATTCTTCATTTATATAAAGAAAATATAGCCTGAAATTTATTTGTGGTTGTTCATTTAGCTCAAGAAAGGCATGGTAGAAAATTAAAGTAAAACATAACAAGCACTGGCTTCTCTTCACTAATCTTGAGGGTGCCTTATAATCTGAGAGTACATTTTTTTTATTATTAGAAAAAAGTGTGTCAGATTAAGACGTTCAGCTATTTTTCCTTAATATTTGGGTGTGATAAACCCAAGAGGTTTTCTTGAAGAACCACTGCAGTGATATTTTGCAGCTGATAGTGTGTCCATTTCCCCCTTGATTCCTGTCCTCCAACTTTATTATGCTGGAGTAATCAGCAGGTCAGGCAGCATCTCTGGAGGACATGGATAGGTGATGTTTTGGGCAGCAAAGGCAGCAAATCTGATCGCACTAATTGCAGAACGATGTCCCTGCTGCCTGAGGGAGGGATGTTTATTGCCAGGGACCTCTTCAATCAGCACCTACCCATGGTTGATAAGTTGCTCTGTGAGTTGCACTGAAGATTCCTTCCAACAAGAGGCATGTGGCCATGATCTTCACTGAATGACAGCTCCAAGAAATGTGCAGGGAGGATTATGTGTGGCCATTATTGATCTTGACTCTTAATAGAAACTAATTGTGGTGATCCCTCTTCAAATGACCTTAGAAATTCATCTGCTTCATATTTACTACCTGACAGCATGCAGCTGTGATTCAGACCAGTGGATCCTCTCAGACTGGATCCCTGTGCAGTCAAAGGTAAAGCAAGGCCATGTCGTCACTCTAATCCAACAATCTTCTCACTAGCAAAAGCTAAATTACAAAACTAGTGGGAATCTGTTGAATCTGCATAACTTCCACTCTGGATCCAAGGTCATGATATAAACTTGGTCAACACAGCTGATGCATTCAGATGCTGAACACCAGATCTTTGTTGACTTGTTAATTGAAATGAATGTGAAAATGGATCATATACCAAACAATCTGCAAAACAAAGGTACTTACCCACTTGCCTTGCAATCCTTGACGATAAAGGTCTACAAAGAGACCCCACAAAAAAGGTTAATTAGTTCCATTATCTCGCCCACCACACAATGAAGGCAGGCATCAGTTATCAAATCAACCATAATCTCAGTGTGCCAATACAGTCTGGCCTTCTGAAGGATCAAGGACACAGAGGTCAAGATGTAAACCCAAGGCCACAGTCAACCAAGCAGCAGTGCCTCCTCCTTCAAACCTCATCTCAAACATGGACTACCCTCTGCAGGGATTTCTAGACACTGGAGAGGGATCTACCCTTCCATTGGCTCCATCTACACTTCACGCTGCCTCGACAAGGCCACCAGCATAATCAAGGAGTAATCTCACGCTGGTCACTCCCTTTTCTCTCCCAACAGGCAACAGGTGCAGGTTTGAAAAAGCATACTTCCAGATTGAGGGGCAGTCTTCCCAGCTATAATCAGGCAACTGAACGGTCCTCTCATCAACTAGAGTGCAGTCCTGACTTCCCCTCTACCCCATTGGAGACCTTTGATCTTTAATCAGATTTTATCGTGCTAAATGTTGTACCCGTTATCCTTTATCTGTACACTGTAGACAGCTTGATTTTAATCATGTCTTTTCTGAATAGCACGCAAACAAAAACTTTGCACTGTACCTCGGTACACGTGACAATAATAAACAAAACCAGTTACATCTATAAAATCAATAGACAATAGACAATAGACAATAGGTGCAGGAGTAGGCCATTCAGCCCTTCGAGCCAGCACCGCCATTCAATGCGATCATGGCTGATCACTATCAATCAGTACCCCGTTCCTGCCTTCTCCCCATACCCCCTCACTCCGCTATCCTTAAGAGCTCTATCCAGCTCTCTCTTGAAAGCATCCAACGAACTGGCCTCCACTGCCTTCTGAGGCAGAGAATTCCACACCTTCACCACCCTCTGACTGAAAAAGTTCTTCCTCATCTCCGGTCTAAATGGCCTACCCCTTATTCTCAAACTGTGGCCCCTTGTTCTGGACTCCCCCAACATTGGGAACATGTTATCTGCCTCTAATGTGTCCAATCCCCTAATTATCTTATATGTTTCAATAAGATCCCCCCTCATCCTTCTAAATTCCAGTGTATACAAGCCCAATCGCTCCAGCCTTTCAACATACGACAGTCCCGCCATTCCGGGAATTAATCTAGTGAACCTACGCTGCACGCCCTCCATAGCAAGAATATCCTTCCTCAAATTTGGAGACCAAAACTGCACACAGTACTCCAGGTGCGGTCTCACCAGGGCCCGGTACAACTGTAGAAGGACCTCTTTGCTCCTATACTCAACTCCTCTTGTTACGAAGGCCAACATTCCATTGGTTTTCTTCACTGCCTGCTGAACCTGCATGCTTCCTTTCATTGACTGATGCACTAGGACACCCAGATCTCGTTGAACTCCCCCTCCTCCTAATGTGTCCTTTTTGGTCTTAGAAGTAGTTCCATGGTATTTTGAAATTTGGTTTTGGGACAGATGTAGAGTGGTGGTGTTGGGTTAATAGAGTGATGGCAATGATGTTTAAACCTTGCTACTTCATAGCAAACAAAGTTTTTGTATGGATAGGAAAATATTTTATGACGCAATGTGCTTTTTGAAGAATTTAGCAAAGCATTATTGGTAATATTGGAGAGTGGGATAAACTGCTAGAAATTAAATGTGCAGAGCACAAAGTACTGGAGAAACTCAGCGAGTCAGGCAGCATTTATGGAAGGAATGGACGGGTCACGTTTTGGGTCGGGATTCTTCTTCACATCACAATTCACACCTCACCCGCTGAGTACCTCCAACACTTTGTGTTTTGCTTAAGATTCCAGCATCTGCAGTTCTTTGCGAGCTAAAAAATGAGACGCCAGTTGCTGGAGTAACTCAGCGGGACAGGCAGCATCATTATAACCACTCTCCCCCTCTCGTCACCTATTCCTTCTCTCCAGAGATGCTGCCTGTCCCGCTGAGTTACTGCAGCATTTTGTGTCTACCTTCGATTTAAACCAGCATCTGCAGTTCTTTCCTACGCGAGCAAAGAAATTACACGAGCAAAGAAGTAGTGTGTGGGGATTGTGTGGGGATAGTAAGGAGTAAGACCTGTGTGATCTCCCGGACTAGTTTCGATCGCCTAGCTTGGGGTCGGAGAGGAATTTCCCGGATTTTTTCCCAAATTGGCCTGGGTTTTTTATCCGGTTTTTCGCCTCTCCCAGGAGATCACTCAGTTCTTTTGGGTGGGCGGTTGGAGCGGTTGGAGTAGCGGCCGGGCGGTAGGTTTAGTAACCGAGCGCGGGGCTTTGTTTGGAGAGTATGACTGCCAGGGCAGTTTTTTGTTCTGGGTGTCAGATGTGGGGAATCTGGGAGTCTGATAGTCTTCCAGACATCCACATTTGCGCCAGGTGTGACGAGATGGGGCTCCTAAGGGACCGTATTAGGAACCTGGAGCGGCAGATTGATGACCTCCGTCTGATCAGGGAGAGTGAGGAGGTTATAGATAGGAGTTACAGGGAGGTGGTCACTCCTAGACCACGGGAGGTAGACAAGTGGGTCACTGTTAGGGGGGGCAAGGAACAGAGGCAGGGACTAGGGAGTACCCCGGTGGCTGTACCCCTTGGAAATAAGTACTCCTGTTTAAGTACTGTTGGGGGGGACAGCCTACCTGGGGGCAACGACGGTGCCCGGGCCTCTGGCAAGGAGTCCGGCCCTGTTGCTCAGAAGGGTAGGGAAAGGAAGAGGAGAGCAGTAGTAATAGGGGACTCTATAGTGAGGGGGTCAGATAGGCGTTTCTGTGGACGCAGTCGGGAGACCCGGATGGTGGTTTGCCTCCCTGGTGCCGGTGTCCGGGATGTGTCTGAGCGTGTCCAGGATATCCTGAAAGGGGAGGGAGAGGAGCCAGAGGTCGTGGTACATATAGGTACCAACAATATAGGTAGGATAAGGGAAGAGGTCCTGAAAGGAGAATTCAGGGGGCTAGGAAGAGAGTTAAAAAAAAGGACTTCCAAAGTAATAATCTCAGGCTTACTGCCTGTGCCACGCGATAGTGAGAATAGGAATGGAGTGAGGTGGAGGATAAATACGTGGCTGAGGAACTGGTGCAGGGAGCAGGGTTTCAAGTTTCTGGATCATTGGGACCTCTTCTGGGGGAAGTATGACCTGTACAAAAAGGACGGGTTGCATCTGAACCCGAGGGGAACCAATATCCTGGCGGGGAGATTTGCTAAAATAACTGCGGAGACTTTAAACTAGTACGGTTGGGGGGAGGGACTCAAACACAGATAGCTAATAGGCAGTGTGTGAGGCAGGAGGCAGAAAAGGGAAACACTCAGACCCAATATGTAGGAGAGAAAGAAGGGAAAAGAAATAAACTGAGAATAAGAAATGATGGGTCCCTTAAATGTGTATATTTTAATGCTAGGAGCATTGTAAGAAAGGTGGATGAGCTTAGAGCCTGGATTGACATCTGGAAGTATGATGTTGTGGCGATCAGTGAAACATGGTTGCAGGAGGGTTGCGATTGGCAATTAAATATTCCAGGATTTCATTGTTTCAGATGTGATAGAATCGGAGGGGCAAGAGGTGGGGGTGTTGCATTGCTTGTCAGGGAGGATATCACAGCAGTGCTTTGGCAGGACAGACTAGAAGGCTCGATTAAGGAGGCTGTTTGGGTGGAACTCAGAAATGAGAAAGGTTTAGCAACACTTATAGGGGTGTATTATAGACCGCCAAATAGGGAACGAGAATTGGAAGAGCAAATATGTAAGGAGATAGCAGATATTAGTAGTAAGCACAGAGTGGTGATTGTGGGTGATTTCAATTTTCCGTATATAGACTGGGAATCACATTCTGTTAAAGGGCTGGATGGTTTGGAGTTTGTAAAATGTGTGCAGGATAGTTTTTTGCAGCAATACGTAGAGGTGCCTACCAGAGAAGGGGCAGTGTTGGATCTCCTGTTAGGAAATGAGATGGGTCAGGTGACGGAGGTATGTGTTGAGGAGCACTTTGGGTCTAGTGATCATAATGCCATTAGTTTCAATATCATTATGGAGAAGGTCAAATCTGGACCAAGGGTTGAGATTTTGGATTGGAGAAAGGCTAATTTTGAGGAGATGAGAAAGGATTTAAAAGGAGTGAAATGGAAATTGTTGTTTTATGAAAAGGATATAATAGAGAAATGGAGGATATTTAAAGGTGAAATTTTGAGAGTACAGAGTCTTTATGTCCCTGTTCGGTGGAAAGGAAAGAATAATAATTTGAAAGAGCCATGGTTTTCCAGGGAAATTGGACACTTGGTTCGGAAAAAGAGGGAGATATACAATAAATATAAGCGGCAGGGAGTAAATGAGGTTCTTGAGGAATATAAAGAATGTAAAAGGAATCTTAAAAAGGAAATTAGAAAAGCGAAAAAAAGATATGAGGCTGCTTTGGCAAGTAATGTAAAAGTAAACCCCAAGGGGTTCTACAGATATGTCAATAGCAAAAGGATAGTGAGGGATAAAATTGGTCCATTAGAGAGTCAGAGTGGACAGCTATGTGCTGAGCCGGAAGAAATGGGGGAGATATTAAACAATTTCTTTTCTTCGGTATTTACCGAGGAGAAGGATATTGAATTATGTGAGGTAAGCAAAACAAGTAGAGTAGTGATGGAAATTAGGATGATTAAAGAAGAGGAGGTACGGACACTTTTGAAGAATATAAAAGTGGATAAGTCTCCAGGTCCTGATAGGATATTCCCTAGGACATTGAGGGAAGTTAGTGCAGAAATAGCAGGGGCTATGACGGAAATATTTCAAACGTCATTAGAAACAGGGATGGTGCCGGAAGATTGGCGCATTGCGCATGTTGTGCCTTTGTTTAAAAAAGGTTCTAAAAGTAAACCTAGCAATTATAGACCTATTAGTTTGACGTCTGTGGTGGGAAAATTAATGGAAAAGATACTTAGGGACAATATATATAATTATTTGGATAATCAAGGCCTGATTAGAAACAGTCAACATGGATTTGTGCCTGGAAGGTCATGTTTGACTAATCTTCTTGAATTTTTTGAAGAGGTTACCAGGGAAATTGATAAGGGCAAGGCTGTGGATGTTGTCTATATGGACTTCAGTAAGGCATTTGACAAGGTTCCACATGGAAGGTTGATTAAGAAGGTTAAATCGTTGGGTATTAATAGTGAGGTTGCAAGATGGATTCAACAATGGCTGAATGGGAGATACCAGAGGGTAACGGTTGACAATTGTATGTCAGGTTGGAGGCCAGTGTCTAGTGGAGTGCCCCAAGGATCTGTGTTGGGTCCACTGTTGTTTGTCATTTACATTAATGATCTGGATGATGGTGTGGCAAATTGGATTAGTAAATATGCAGATGATACTAAGATAGGTGGAGTAGTTGATAGTGAGGTAGATTTTCAAAGTCTACAGAGAGACTTGGGCCTTTTGGAAGGGTGGGCTGAAAGATGGCAGATGGAGTTTAATGCTGATAAGTGTGAGGTGCTGCATTTTGGTAGGACAAATGAAAATAGGACGTACAGGGTAAATGGTAGGGAATTGAGGAATGCAGTGGAACAGAGGGATCTGGGAATAACTGTGCATTGTTCCCTGAAGGTGGAATCTCATGTGGATAGGGTGGTGAAGAAGGCGTTTGGTATGCTTGCCTTTATAAATCAGAGCATCGAGTATAGAAGTTGGGATGTAATGTTGAAATTGTACAGGGCATTGGTGAGGCCAAATCTGGAGTATGGTGTGCAGTTCTGGTCGCCAAATTATAGGAAGGATGTTGACAAAATGGAGAGGGTACAGAGGAGATTTACTAGAATGTTGCCTGGGTTTCAGCACTTAGGCTACAGAGAGAGGTTGAACAGGTTGGGTCTTTATTCTTTGGAGCGTAGAAGGTTGAGGGGGGACTTGATAGAGGTTTTTAAAATTTTGAGAGGGACGGACAGAGTTGACGTGGGTAGGCTTTTCCCTTTGAGAGTGGGGAAGACTCCAACAAGGGGACATAGCTTCAGAATTGAGGGACAAAGGTTTAGGGGTAACATGAGGGGGAACTTCTTTACTCAGAGGGTTGTGGCTGTATGGAATGGGCTTCCGGTGGAAGTGGTGGAGGCTGGCTCGATTTTATTATTTAAGAGTAAATTGGATAGGTATATGGATAAGAGGGGATTAGAGGGTTATGGTCTGAGTGCAGGTAGATGAGACTAGGTCAGGGAGAATGGTCGGCGTGGACTGGTAGGGCCGGACAGGCCTGTTTCCATGCTGTAGTTGTTATATGTTATATGTTTGTTATACATCTGTCCTGTAATTATGGACTGACAAATCATACCCATCCTGGCCAAATGAGAGGAGCCAAGTGTTTGTACATTCATATGCAATTTTTAACATGTAAACATTTCTTGTTATCAACCGATGTTTTGGCTGACAGCTTGTATTTTTACCACACAACATTGTGCTTTGAGACTACACACCTTTAAAAAAGAGTCTTCCTTGAATTCTAATGCACACATCAATAACAGACAGAATATGAATAAGTGAGCTTGGAGGGATTGGCAATGATGACTCTTGGCAAGAGTTGGAGGGATTGGCAATGATGACTCTTGGCAATGATGGCGGCACGGTGGCGCAACGGTAGAGTTGCCGCCTTAGAGCGAATGCAGCATCGTCGACACGGGTTCGATCCCGACCACGGGTGCTGTCTGTACGGAGTTTGTACGTGTCTCCCCGTGACCTGCATGGGTTTCCTCCGAGATATTCGGTTTCCTCCCACACTCCAAAGACGTACAGGTATGTAGGTTAATTGGCGTGGTAAATGTAAAAATTGTCCCTAGTGGGTATAGGATAGTGTTAATGTGCGGGGATCGCTGGTCGGCGCGGACCCGGTGGGCCGATAGGCCTGTTTCCGCGCTGTTTCTCTGTATCTTTCATAAACCACAACTCTTAATATCTTATTGCATTCAAGAGAGAGCTAGATAAGGCTCTTAAGGATAGCGGAGTCAGGGGGTATGGGGAGAAGGCAGGAACGGGGTACTGATTGAGAATGATCGGCCATGATCACATTGAATGGTGGTGCTGGCTCGAAGGGCCGAATGGCCTACTCCTGCACCTATTGTCTATTGTCTTATGTGCATGAAATATCTCAAATATCTTGTATCTGCATGAAATACTATAAATTTCTTAATTAAGCCTGAAACTTGTTTTTGTGTTTTGCTGTCCCTCTGAGCGATGGGATATTATGGATGATAATGATATACACGTGTAGCTTGGAGATAGTAGGAGAGGTTGCAGTAGGAGAGTTTTTTTAATTGTGATACCCAATGTGTGACCCTCCCGCTGGGGCTAGATCCAAACCAGGGAGCAATACCACCTGAGCACATGACACATGACGGGTTACTGATACTCATCACTCCTCTAACTGCATGGAGCATAGTTGCAGATAAAGATTTGGATTCTGCCACAATGACAAGTTTCATAAGTAAGCTCATTTTTGTTGTTATTGCTCACACTCGCTATGCAGACGGTTTTAGCTATTATGTGTAATGGTTTACCCATTACACATTAATCTGTTAATTTGCTGCTGCCTTAAATGCTATGGGTGATGTAAGGTCTAGTCCTTTAATTACTTTACTTTTGGCCACCTATTGGGTTATTGTTTAAAAGTTGCAGGTCAACTCTTCAAGTAGCTTCAACAAGAATTGGTGGTTGTATAGAGTGCTACCTATCCCCACCACCACCCACCCCCAGTCAGATTTTCAAATATTGGTGTGAGACTGATCCAGCCATGATATCTTGCCACAGAAGGCCATGAAGGTCAAGTGAAACTTGTCATGGCAGAATCCAAATCTTTATCTGCAATTCTGCTCCATGCAGTTAGAGGAGTGATGAGTATCAGTAACCCGTCTGTCATGTGCTCAGGTGGTATTGCTCCCTGGTTTGGATCTAGCCCCAGGGGGAGGGTCACACATTGGGTATCACAAAAAAAACCTCTCCTACTGCAACCTCTCCTACTATCTCCAAGCTACACGTGTATATCATTATCATCCATAATATCCCATCGCTCAGAGGGACAGCAAAACACAAAAGCAAGTTTCGAGCTTAATTGAGAAATGTGTTATTTCATGTAGATACAAGATATTTGAGATTTAGCGCAGAGATTGACAGATTCTTGATTAGTACAGGTATCAGGGGTAATGGGAAGAATGCAGAATGGGGTTGAGAGGGAAAGATAGATCAGCCATGTTTGAATGGCAGAGCAAACTTGATGGGCCAAATGGCCTAGTTCTGCTCCTATAACTTATGAACTATATTTGTCCATTGCTAGTTAATATCAGAGGTGTCATGTAGAGTGGTAATATGTATGCATTCTTTAGTTGGATCAGCTTGATCTCCAACCCATGCAGGAAAGGAGTGCAATGCTCCACTATGGTTAGCATTGCAGGTCCCAACTGCTTGTAATTCATTGGACTTAAAAGAGCACGGAATTTAGGACTTGCAAAGATTATGTTAGAGGTTTAATCCAGATGTTACTAATATATATTAAAATGGAATCAGCATATAACTGTTTAAATGCATGTACTGCCATGTATTGACAGTCAAATGTTGTGATCCGTGCTGAGCAGAAGTGAATGTCATCAGTCAGGATGCTGGGATGCAGAGGACCTTAGGTCACCTAGTCCATGATTTGCAAAAGGCCACTTTGCAAGTGCAGCAAGTCATTTGGAAGGCCTGCAGAATATCATTGTTCATTTTTGAGCTATTGATGCACAGGAATATTGTGTTCAGCTTTGATCTTTCAGTTCAAGGTGGACGTTAATGTGTTGGAAGAAATTCAGAGAAGGTTTACTGATACTTGGAACGGATGGGTTATCTTGTGAAGTAAAGGTATGGACAGGAAAGGTTAATATTGGAATTTAGAAGAGTGAGAAGGAACATGTAGGATCTTGAGGCTTCTTGATAGGAAGGTTATGGAGAGGATGGTTCCTCTTATGGGAGAATCTAGAACTTGGGATTACTGTATAAAAATAAGTCACCCATTTAAGACACATGATTTAGATTTTTTTTAGATTTAGAGATACAGCGCGGAAACAGGCCCTTCGGCCCACCGGGTCCGCGCCGCCCAGCGATCGCCGCATATTAACACTATCCTACACACACTAGAGACAATTTTTTAAAACATTTGCCCAGCCAATTAACCTACATACCTGTACGTCTTTGGAGTGTGGGAGGAAACCGAAGATCTCGGAGAAAACCCACGCAGGTCACTGGGAGAACGTACAAACTCCGTACAGACGGTGCCCGTAGTCAGGATCGAACCTGAGTCTCCGGCGCTGCATTCGCTGTAAGGCAGCAACTCTACCGCTGTGCCGCCTTGAGGGGGATTGTTTTTTTTAGAAGGTCGAGTCATTGGGACTATTTTCCTCAAAGTGGGGAGAGGGGTGCAATCTGAGTCTTAAATTGATACCTGATTCAGCAAGTGGTGAAAGGTTACGGTAGCGACACAGTGATGCAGCGGTTGAGTTGCTACCTTTGAAGCACAAGAGATTTGGGGTTTGATCCTGACTAAGGGTGCCGTTTGAACTGTATGGAGTTTGCACATTCTCCCTGTGATTATGTGGGTTTCCTCTGGGTGCTCTGGTTTCCTTCCATACTCCAAAGACATACAGGTTTGTAGTTAAATGACTTCTAAAAAAAATGTAAATTATCCCTGGTGTGTAGGATCGGGAAAAGGGGAGGTGCAACGAGACCTGGGTGTGCTTGTACATCAGTCACTGAAAGTAAGCATGCAGGTACAGCAGACAGTGAAGAAAGCTAATGGCATGTTGGCCTTCGTTGCGAGAGGATTTGAGTTTAGGAGCAAGGAGATCCAACTGCAGTTGTACAGGGCCCTGGTGAGACCGCACCTGGAGTATTGTGTGCAATTTTGGTCTCCAAATTTGAGGAAGGACATTATTGTTATTGAGGGAGTGCAGAGTAGGTTCACTGGGATGGCGGGACTGACATATGATGAAAAAATGGGTGGACTGGGCTTATATTCACTGGAATTTAGAAGGATGAGAGGGGATCTTATTGAAACATATTAAATTCTTAAAGGATTGGACAGGCTGGATGGAGGAAAAATGTTCCCGATGTTGAGGGAGTCCACAACCAGGGGTCACAGTTTAAGAATAAAGGGTTGGCCATTTAGGACTGAGCTGAGGAAAAACCTCTTCACCCAGAGAGTTGTGAATCTGTGGAATTCACTGCCACAGAAGGCAGTGGAGGCCAATTCACTGGATGCTTTCAAGAGAGAGTTTGATTTAGCTCTTAGGGCTGAAGGAATCAAGGGATATGGGGGGGAAAAGCAGGAATGGGGTACTGATTTTAGATGATCAGGTGGCTTGAAGGGCCGAATGACCTACTTCTGCACCTATTGTTCTAAGTTCGTTGGCGCAGACGCGGTTTTCCAAAGGGCCTATTTCCACGCTGTATCTCAAGTCTAAAGTTAACAGAGCAGTGCAGGGATATAATGTTAGGGTTAATTCAGATCAGCCATGATCTTATTAGACGGCTGAGCGAGCAATGCACTGAGAATTGAAAGGCGAAAGAAGAGTGGAAGATAAATTCTTTACTCAACACACTAATTTGTTTAAAGTTTAATTTTTAAGTTTTTAGGTATAGCATTTATTATATCTTAATTTATTTTAAATTAAATTTTTCATTTAAAATATATTTTAAAGATAATCTTTCAATGTTTTAAAAAACAATTAAAATACTGACAAAACCAATGTGGAACTTTACAAGCAGTCAAAATTATCAAGGGATTTTTTGGGTCAGGGCTTCAGGTCACACCTCTGAAGTCTAGAATGTTTCAGACTGAAGATATTCACCCTTTATACTCCGCTAGGCTTGTTCAGGTGAAGGAAGATTTGGTGGCCACAATCAGGCAGGGCACATGCGGGTAATGTAAATAGTTTCAGGGTGAATTATGAAGCTTTCTGGGATGTCTTTTAAAACCAACTATAAATAAATGTCACAAAATGCTGGAGTAACTCAGCCGGTCAGGCAGCATCTCAGGAGAGAAAGAATGGTTGACGTTTCGGGTCGAGACCCTTCAGACCCGTCTGAAGAAGGGTCGAGACCCGAAACGTCACCCATTCCTTCTCTCCTGAGATGCTGCCTGACCTGCTGAGTTACTCCAGCATTTTGTGAATAAATACCTTCGATATGTACTAGCATCTGTAGTTATTTTCTTATAAATAAATGTCACCATTCTTTCTATCTTTTGTATGCTTTCGTTGTTCCTCTATCTTAAGATGTGCTGTTATTTGGACAGTTCCAGGTGGTTCGTATTCATGCAAAGCAATCCTTCAAACTTGTTTTACAACGTGTGACTCAGTGACATCCCAGATTACGTTTTGTTTTGGCATGCTAATTATTTAAATAAATAAATGTTTATTGGATTAGATGATTCGGGTAGAACCGTTGCGATATTAAGAAGCACAACCTACATGAAAAAGAATATACAACCTCTCAATTTTCTTTTGGTGTTGTTTGTAATAATTTTTCAGTGGCTTGCCCTGTGTTTTTTACTTGAATAATTGTAGCTTTGCCAGTCAACAGGGTAAATGCAACATAAATAACGCCTTGAAT
This sequence comes from Rhinoraja longicauda, assembly GCF_053455715.1. Lineage (NCBI taxonomy): Eukaryota > Metazoa > Chordata > Chondrichthyes > Rajiformes > Arhynchobatidae > Rhinoraja > Rhinoraja longicauda. The sequence continues at coordinate 54,223,865 of NC_135959.1, forward strand.
GGAAGGTTGGAAGCACATCCTGATGTTCCATACGAGACAATGATTTCTTATTTGCACATTGAGTTGAATGGATATACAGAATTAGGAAAATATAACATTTTCAATTGCAGCATTGTTAATATGCTAACACATCCGCCCACTGTGCTGAAGTGATGGATGCTGCAAGGGCAATCTTAATGAGCTTTACAGAGCACTGGAATTGACTAAACGGTATTGTCTTGCTGATTACAACATCCATGATGCAGTATGGGAGCAGGGAGCAACAAATTGTAAAGCCCTTTCTCCAGATCACCAGGTCTCACCATAACATTACAGAAATACTTCACTATTGTTGCTGTACATTCAAAAAAGGAGAGCAGTCTCAATAATGGCAATAACAAAAATGGGAACTGTTGCATCTCCCAACAGATAAATCAAGAGAGTAAATATCACTATAATTTGCATTTTGAGAAATAGGAACAAGTATTTTTAAAACTGAATTATAATTTTGAAGTTCCAGATCAAAACTACTTCCTGTTTAATGCATTCACCAAACCCTTGGAGTATTCTTGTCACACAAGTTCTACAGATGTTTTGCTCCCTACTGAGGCTCTTAAATAATTATTTGTTTCTCCTGTGTATTTTGTAAGTACTATTCAGAAGTAAAAAAACGATTTATCGTTAATCAGTCCTTCAAGATTTGAGCAGATTATGTCACAAGAATATGTTATTTGCTGGAATGTATTCCTGGCATGGTGCGGGGGGGGGGGGGGGGGGTGTTGAAGTTATAACCAAAACAATAGCATTTTCACCTTGGATGTTGATATTTTATGCACATTTTGAGGATTTTCTGTTTTCAGTAGAGACTTTAATTTTTACAAAACAAATTTCTATACTCATGGAATGCTGTTTTACTGAAGCATCTAACGATGCTTGTGTAATTTATGTTGGATTTATCTTTTGGATTTAGTGAACATTGTTTCCATATGAATTAACAATCACAACGTTGATGGCACATTTGAAGTCATGCAGTTCTGCTAATGTTGCTTCTGTTACTAATGTTTTGATGTGAATAATTGTATTTGGCCTTGCATTCTATTTTCACATATATAAAGTTAAGACATTATGCTCTAAAACCACCAATATGAAATTAAATCTCAGAGAACTACTATGAGCCGTGGAGGATGGAGGAAACGTGCCGGCGAAGAAGATGGCTGGAGGGATTGGGTATGTTCAATTTGCCTCTGATAATCTGCTAAATTCGTAAATTTTGTTCTCTATTTGTGTATTGGCATTGACACACTTTCTAATTTAATAAGATTTGTAGTTCCATGTGGCAGCTTGGTTCAGCAGGCCATATTTATGCCTTTGAAACAGAATGTTGTGGGTCATGATTCATTCTAAAATTTGAGTGCACAGCACTTCACAGTTAAGTTCAACATAGAAGGAAAGAGTCAGTGATAAAGGTCCCATCTTCTGGATGAGATTCTAAGTCAATCCCCCATTCCCCACTGCTAAAGATGTAAATAGATATTTGAAACCCATTCATATTGCTCAAAGAATGGAAGGATTTCCAGATGCCATAGGATATATTCTTTCCTCAGCTGATGGCAAAAGCAGTTGGTTTATTTATTTGCACTTTACTGGATCTAGTAAAGTGTCTGCTTCGTTATTCATTGTGTAAATAACTTTAATATGTGCTTAAGAGCTATAAGGACTGTTTGCCCACTAATCCTACACTCTCTGAAATGATTAAATATTGACCATTAATGGTCACTGTGACCATGCCTTAATTTTACAAGGAAGAGTTGATAATTCAATATGAAGAGTAATTTTCAGAATACCAAGGAAATTTGTATTACCATATTATGTTTTTGGGGGGTTTATATGACCTTTGGCTTATGTTCTTGCTTCTGGTTCATCCATGCAATCTTGCTTTAAGTCTCCTTCACGTATACATAAAGCATCAAATTTTAAGGAGTTCTGCTAAATAAAACATTATACATAACCTATAATTGACCAATTACACAAGGCAAGCCATTTCTAATTCAGGCTGCTGCCTTATAATTCCTTCAATTGTATCATTTATTTCTCCTAACTCATGGACCATCACTAGATGCCAATACCACAACACATTGAAATATATTCTAACTGAACAATACAACAGTTAATGACAAGTTTGTCAGAAAGGAAGGACTGGCAGGGACAGGTTAATAATCAGGGTGAGTCTGATGGGTTGAATCATGTGTATTTCAATGCTAGAAGTATTTTGGGAAAAGCAGATGAATTTAATGCCTGGATCAGTGCATGGAACTGTGATGTTGTGACCATTACAGAGACTTGGTTGGGATAGGCCATTATCTTACAAACTTAACTGAGATTTTTGAGGAGATGATGAAGGCGATTGATTAGAGTAGTGGATGTTGGCTGCGTGAATTTCAGTAAGGCATTTGGCAAAACCCCTTGTGATTGGCAGATCCAGAAGACTAAGATTCATGGGATCGACAGTGCCTTGATAGTTTGAATTCAGAACTGGCTTACCTGTAGAAGGCAGAGGATAGTGGCGGCTAGATGTCTATGACTAAAGGCATTCTGCAGGGATCAGTGCTGGGACATGTGATGTGTGTGTATATTTATATATAAATGAGCTGGCGAAAATGTAGATGGGCTGGTTGATAACTTTACAGATGATAAAAAGATTGATAGAGTTGCAGAGAGTGAAAAAGGCTGTCAAGAGATACAGGAAGATGTGGATCAGCTACAGATAAAGGCACAGGAGTGGCAAATTAATTTTGATCCGGGAAAGTGTGAGATGTTACACATTGGGAGGACAAACGTAAGGGGCAATTATACAGTTAATGGCAGGATCCCTAACCACACTGATATACAGAGGAATCTTCAGGTCCAAGTTCATAGCTCCCTGAAAGTAGCAACACAAGTGGATGGAATGGTACAGAACCCATATTGTTCGCTTGCCTTCATCGATCAGAGTATTGAACATAGGAGTCATGTTACAGCTTTGTAAAACCTCTGGTTAAGACACGTTTGCAATATTGTATGCAGTTCCGGTTGTCACATATCAGTAAGGATATGAAGGCTTTGGAGAGGGTGCAGAAAAGGTTTACCAGGTTGCTGCCTGAATTAGAGGTATAAGTTGAACAAATTTGCATTGTTTTCCCTGGAGCATTGGAAGCTGAGGGGAGACCTGAAAGAAGTTTATAAAGTTATGAGAGGCTTAGCCTGGATAGATAATCAGAATCGTCTTCCCCAGAGTGGAAAAGCATTGCTTTAAGGCATAGCTTTAAAGTTAGAGGTGAAAAGTTTAAAGGAGATATGCAGGGCGTTTTTTTACAGAGTGGTTGGTGTCTGGAACAGGCTATCATGGGTGTCAACTAATGATGGAACTGATACAAAAGTGTCTTTGGAAGTATTATATCACCAAAATATATGTATAAATTTAGTATTAAGCAGTTTTACAAATAACCAATGGAAATGTAGCAAAAATAGGAGAATGAAAGAATGGGCGGCATGGCGCAGCGGTAGCTTTCAGATGGGCACATGTATGGATAGGGAACGGAGAGATATGGATCATGCAGGCAGATGGGATTAGTTTAATTTGGCATCATGTTTTGCACAGACATTGTGGACCAAAGTACATTCTTGTGCTGTACTGTTGTATGACCTTGAACTCCATCGGCACATTCTCTCTTACTACTGCAAATGAACCTTTTGTGTTGATAAATGGCAAATAATCCAATGATTAGTTAACGGGCATATGAAAGAATAAATTGCACAGCCACAGGGAAATGAGAGGGGAGATGGAGCTTATGTCTGCATAACCCCAATGTGCCAAATGGCCTTTGTGTCAAAATAAATGAACATACTGAAGAAACACATAACTTTTGGGATTTAATCATTCACCAGAGAAGGTTTTGCTCTGCATGGATATCAGCTCCTCCTCCTGTTTACACACAGCAATTGATCTGGAATTAGTTTGGTTCCTTTGCATTGATTTTTCTATCACCTCGGATGATAATTGACATTAAACTGCACTTTTATTTTAGTCCTCTGTTTTTGCAATAAATTTCAGCAAGGGCCAAGACTTTCTAAAATTACGCAAGCAGAAAACTAAGCGAAGTGTGGAAGTATTAGATTAGTCATACAGTGTGGAATCCGGCCCTTCGGCCCACCGAGTCCGCACCAACCAACAATCACTCGTACACTAGTTCTATCCTACACACTGGGGACAATTTACAGAGGCCAATTAACCTACAAACCTGCATGTCTTTGGAAGTATTATATCACCAAAATATATGTATAAATTTAGTTATAAGTAGTTTTATAAATAACCAATAGAAATTTAGCAAAAATAGGAGAATGAAGGAATAGGCGGCATGATGCAGCGGTAGAGATGCTGCCTTACGGCATCACAGACCCGGGTTTGATCCTGACTAAGCGTGCAGTCTCTACGGAATTAGTACGTTTTCCTCGTGACTGCGTGGGTTTTCTCCGGGTGCTCTGGTGTTTCCTCTTGCATTCCAAAGACATACAGGTTTGTAAGTTAATTAGCTTTGGTAAAAATTGTAAATTGCCCCCAGTGTGTAGGGAGTGCTAGTGTACGAGGTGATTGCTGGTCAGTGGGCCAAAGGGCCTGTTTCCGCACTATATCTCAAAACTAAAAGGACTCTCAGGACGATGCAAGTTAAAATATTTTGTTTTTAATTCACGACTAAGTATTGTGTCCGTATAAATCAGTGCAACTGAAGTTTCACAAAATCTCTTGAATTTCCCCAAGGGTGGTTTTATGGCAGCAAAGATCGACAAGCTGGAAAGGCAGTTCAAATCAGATTCTTCACTTCAACAAGAAAATGAAGGGACAACATCTTGCATTTTCAAAGGTGTTACAATTTATGTCAATGGTTACACAGGTATGTTTGTTTTTAAAAATTAGACTGGAGTCACTATTATCTTTCAGAAAATTAGACCCAATGCGAACATATGTCATGTCAGCTGGGTTGAGAGTGAATTGGTATTTTTAGGTAAAATTAGTTTGAATGCAATGTAACTAAATAACTGTCAAAAATAGAAGTAGAAGAAATTACATTATAAGAAATTCTATGGATGCCAGGACACAGAATACTGTCTAGGCCCTGTTTTTTTTCACCGTCTTTAAATGAAATGTTCTGCTTTAGAACCAACAGCTGATGAGCTTCGAAGGCTTATGATGCTGCATGGTGGCCAGTATCACATGTACTACTCAAGGTCTAAAACTACACACATTATTGCAACCAACCTGCCAAATGCAAAAATAAAAGAACTGAAGGATGAAAAAGTTGTTCGGCCTAGTTGGATCACAGACAGGTCAGTAAAAGTACAATAGTTATTATTAGTATGTGTTGGGTGAGAAGAAAATTACACTGAATGCACTAAACACCGAATGTTTATGAATCTTTCCATGATGCTGTTTATGAATTGGCTGCAATATAACCTCAATCTTAAGTATATGTAAGCTCCCAACTGGATAATGGAATTGATTTAAATGAAAAGGTAAGATTTAATGCAACATTTGTAACAAAAGCATGTAATTCTAAACCTGTGGTCAAATCTATTTCCAAATTTTTAGGATTTTATTAGTATTATAAATTAGTTATTATTGTTGCTATGTATTTACTTTTGCTGTGCCTTGTCCTTAATTTGTGTTATCTGTGTGCGCTGGAATTTATGGTAAGACCTTTAGGTGAAATTTATATCTTAGTGGAACAGCTCCCAAATTGCATTGTGGTATTTTGCACATTCTTATGGAAATGCAACAACAATTTGTGGCAGCAATCTAATGAAATTGACATTTTTGTGAATGAGAAACTACTTGTTATTTTTGTTTATACGAAATTGTTAGTTTTATTGAAATTGTATTTGATGCAATATAAGCTTAAACACATTTCAAGACTTTTAGACATCGGTGCAATCTCAGAATAGTTGCTCTAGTTTTGATGTTGTAGGAGTGAATATATTAGTTAACTTTCCAGTGCAGTAGGAAGAATAGTACACAGTGTTTGTTCCTATACATGATCCCTATCCCTCAATTTCCGGCAGTTCCATGTGTCAATATAAAAGCCTCTTAAATGCCACCATCGTATCTGCCTCCACCACCATCCCTCGCAAGCGTTCCAGGCCCCTGCTACTCAGTGCAAAATAAAACTTGCCCCACTTTTCCCCTCTCACCTTATAACTATGTCCTCTAGTGTTGGTCATTTCCACCCTGGGGAAAAAGGTTCTGACTGTCTACCCTATCTATTTCCCTCCCTTATAATTTTATATACTTCTATCGTCTCCCTTGAAACTCTGTTCCAGAAAAAATAATCCAAGTCTGTCCAACCTCTCCCTGTAGCTGAAATTCTTTAATCCAGGCAGCATTTTAGTAAACCTCCTCTGCACCCTCTCCAAAGTCTTCACATCTTTCCAATAATGGGGTGACTGAACTGCACGCAAGACTCCAAATGTGGCCAAACCACAGTCCTATAGTGCTGCATTCTGACTTCCTAACTCTCATATTCAAAGCCCCTAGCAATGAAGGTAAGCATATCATTCACCACCTTTACCACCCTGTGCACTTGTGCTGCCACCTTCAGTGAGCTATGAACTTGGACTTCAAGATCTCTGCACTTCAGTGCTGTTAAGGATTTTGTCTTTAACTGTATGCTGTCCCCTTACATTCATCCTCCCAAAGTGCAACACCTCACACTTGCTTGGGTTAAATGCCATTTGCTATTTTTCTTCCCATCTCTGCAGGTGATCTATATCTCACCATAGCTTCTGACACCATACTTCACTGTCTACAATTCCTCCAATTTAATAACATCAGCAAAACTACTCACCAACCCATCATACGTCTAAGTCATTTATTTATATATACAGCAGAGGTCCCAGCACAGACCCCTGTGGACCTCCACTGGTCACAGAGCTTTGGCCAAAATACCTACCTTCCACCCTAACCCTCTGTCTTCTATGAATAAGCCAGTTCTGAATCTATACAACCAAGTCATTGTGAATCCCATACATTTTAATTTTCTGGAATCAACCAACCTTGAGGGTCCTAATCAAAAGCCATTCAAAAATCTATTTACAGTAAACCCTCGCAATTACGGACCTCTATATAATGGATTTTGGTCGTAGTGGATTGAGGCATCCGTTCGTGGTGGTGGTTGGTGGGTGGCTTGCAGCACAGCGGAAAGGCAGCGGCGGAGAGAGAGCTATCAGTAAAACAGCATTGTCGTTGAACATTGCATTGTCATAGAGTCTCCGGCCCAACGCCCATACCGGCTAACTTGTCCCATCTATACTAGTCCCACCTACCTGCATTTGGCCCATATCCCTCAAAACCTGTCCTATCCATGTACCTGTCTAAATGATTCTTAAACGTTGCGATAGTACCTGCCTCAACTACTTCCTCTGGCAGCTCGTTCCATAAACTGAGCACCCTTTACATGAAAAAGTTACCAATCAGATTTCTATTAAATCTATTCTGCGCCTATCCAAACTATTCCTAACTACCTCACTAGCACTTTTCATCTCCAACTGCCGGCGTGACATTAACCGCCTCAAATTCTCCACTCCCCTGACTCACTCTAATCTCTCCCCTCCTGAACGTACAGCCCTCCACTCACTCTGCAACAACCCCGACTTAGTCATCAAACCCGCTGACAAGGGAGGTGCTGTGTGAGGACCTGTACCGGACTGAGGCCAGACGACAACTCTCAGCCACCTCCTCCTAGTTATCCTTGGACCATGACCCCTCCGACGAGCACCAGACCGTAATCACCAACACTATCACTGATCTCACCAATTCCGGTGCTCTGCCCTCTAATGCATCCAACCTTACCGTTCCCCAGCCCCGCATGGCCCGATTTTACCTTCTCCCTAAAATCCATAAACAGAACTGTCCTGGCAGACCCATTGTTTCTGCCTGTTGATGTCCCACCGAACGTATTTCCACCTACCTCGACTCCATCCTATCCCCCCTGGTCAAATCCCTCCCCACCTATGTCCAAGACACCTCAAATGCTCTCCGTTTCCTTAATAACATCCGGCCCCCACTCCCTCATCTTCACCATGAATGTCCAGTCACTCTACACCTCCATTCCCCACAAGGATGGTCTTGAAGCCCTCCGTTTCTTCCTCGACCGTAGAACCAGCCAATCTCCATCTACTAACACTCTCCTCCGCCTAGCAGAGCTGGTTCTTACCCTTAACAACTTCTCCTTTGACTCCTCCCACTTCCTCCAAACCAGAGGCATAGTTATGAGCACTTGCATGGGCCCTAGCTATGCCTGCCTCTTTGTCGGGTACGTCGAACAATCCCTGTTCCAGACGTACATCGGCCCCATCCTCGAACTCTACCTCCGCTACATTGACGACTGTATTGGTGCTACCTCTTGTACCCATGCAGAACTCACTGACTTCATACATTTCACCACCAATTTCCATCCTGCTCTTAAATATACTTGGACCATCTCTGACATCTCCTTACTGTTTCTGGATCTCACCATCTCCATCACAGGAGACAGACTAGTGACTGACATCTACTACAAGCCCACTGACTCCCCCAGCTATCTGGACTACACTTCTTCCCACCCTGTCTCCTGCAAAAAGTCTATCCCCCTACTCCCAATTCCTCCTTCTACGCCGCATCTGCGCCCAGGATGAGGTGTTTCACACTAGGGCATCGGCACTAGGGCATTCTTTAGGAAACGGGGCTTCCCCTCTTCCTTTATAGATGAGGCTCTCACTAGGGCCTCCTCTATATCTCGCAGCTCCGCTCTTGCTCCCCCTCCCCCCATTCGCAACAAGGACAGAGTCCCCCTTGTCCTCACCTTCCACCCCATCAGCCAGCGTATCCAACAAATCATCCTCCAACTTTTCCGTCACCTCCAATGGGATCCCATTACTGGCCACATCTTCCCATCTCCTCCCCTTTCTGCGTTCCGCAGAGACAGTTCCCAACGTAAATCCCTGGTCCACTCGTCCCTTCCTACCCAAACCACCCCCTCCCCAGGCACTTTCCCCTGCAACCGCAGGAGATGCAACACCTGTCCCTTTACCTCCCTCCTCGACTCCATCCAAGGACCCAAACAATCTTTCCAGATGAGACAGAGGTTCACCTGCACCTCCTCCAACCTCATCTATTGTATCCGCTGTTCCAGATGTCAACTTCTCTACATCGGCGAGACCAAACGCAGGCTTGGCGATCGTTTCGCTCAACATCTTCGCTCAGTCCGCCTTAACCAACCTGATCTCCGGGTGGCTGAGCACTTCAACTCCCACTCCCAGTCTGACCTTTCTGTCATGGGCCTCCTCCAGTGTCAGAGTGAGGCCCACCGGAAATTGGAGGAACAGCACTTCATATTTCGCTTGGGCAACTTACAGCCCAGCGATCTGAATATTGACTTCTCCAACTTTGAATAGTTCCTCTTTCCCTCTCTTCCCCTCCCCCTTCCCAGTTCTCACAGTCTTCCTGTCTCCACCTATATCCTTTCTTTGTCCCGCCCCCCCCTGACATCAGTCTGAAGAAGGGTCTCGACCCGAAATGTCACCCATTCCTTCTCTCCTGAGATGCTGCCTGACCTGCTGAGTTACTCCAGCATTTTGTGATACAAACTATTCCTCATGATTTTGATCTATAAGATCACTCCTCATTCTCTTGCGCTCCAAGGATTAGAACGCCAACCTACTCAACCTCTTCTTATAGTTCAGGCCCTCGAATCATGGCAACATCCTCGTAAATCTTCTCAGCACCATTCCAGCTTGACAATATCATTCAGCACGGGATTGCAGCAGCTGCCACAAAGTGTGGTCTCGGGGTGTTTGATGCAGACGCTGCGCATGCCACTGCATGCTTCGGTGTCCTGGTAACGCCTATAAATTCCCACTGGTTTAACCCCTCCCCCATCGCATTTCTTCCCACCCAGCCTTTGGTTAAACATTAATATATACCCCTAACTCTCGGTTATAGTGCAAAATCGGCAGCAACAGACATCATCCCCTCGGACTTTGGAAGGGTTTACTTATACAACATCCACTCCCCTACCTTTAATCTCATTAATCACCTCAGAAAACTCAATCAAGTAGTAAGACATGACCTGCCGCGTACAAGGCCGTTCTGGCTGTTAGCCCGCAGTTCTTACAGCAAATTCTGTTAATCAATATGTGATTTGCTTTTTAATAAGCCATGTACAGTGCCCTCCATAATGTTTGGGCCAAAGACCCACCATTTATTTATTTGCCTCTGTACTCCACAATTTGAGATTTGTAATAGAAAAAATCACTTGTGGTTAAAGTGCACATTGTCAGATTTTATTAAAGGATATTTTTATACATTTTGGTTTCACCATGTAGAAATTACAGCAGTGTTTATACATAGTCCCCCCATTTCAGGGCACCATAATGTTTGGGACACAGCAATGTCATGTAAATGAAAGTAGTCATGTTTAGTATTTTGATGCATATCCTTTGCATGCAATGACTGCTTGAAGTCTGCAATTCATGGACATCACCAGTTGCTGGGTGCCTTCACTGGTGATGCTCTGCCTGGCCTGTATAGCAGCCATCTTTAGTTTCTGCTTGTTTTGGGGGCTAGTCCTCTTCAGTTTTCTCTTCAGCATATAAAAGGCATGCTCAATTAGGTTCAGATCGGGTGATTGACTTGGCCACTCAAGAATTGACCATTTTTTTACTTTGAAAAACTCCTTCATTGCTTTAGCAGTATGTTTGGTATCATTGCTTTGCTGTAGAATGAACCACCGGCCAATGAGTTTTGAGGCATTTGTTTGAATTTGAGCAGATAGGATGTGTCTATACTGTTCAGAATTCATTATGCTACTACCATCAGCAGTTGTATCATCAATGACGATAAGTGAGCCAGTCCCTTCAGCAGCCATATATGCCCAGGCCACGACACCTCCACCACCGTGTTTCACAGATGAGGTGGTATGCTTTGGATCTTGGGCAGTTCCTTCCATCCTCCATACTTTGCTCTTGCCATCACTCTGATATAAGTTAATCTTTGTCTCATCAGTCCACAAGACCTTTTTCCAGAACTGTGGTTGCTCTTTTAAGTACTTCTTGACAAACTAACATGGCCATCCTATTTTTGCGGCTAACCAGTGGTTTGCATCTTGCAGTGTAGCCTCTGTATTTCTGTTCATGAAGTCTTCTGTGGACAGTGGTCATTGACAAATCCATGCTTGACTCCTGAAGAGTGTTTCTGATCTGTCAGACAGGTGTTTGGGGATTTTTCTTTATTATAGAGAGAATTCTTCTGCCATCAGCTGTGGAGGGCTTCCTTGGCCTGCCAGTCCCATTGTGATTAGTAAGCTCACCAGTGCTCTCTTTCTTCTTAATGATGTTCCAAACAGTTGATTGTGGTAAGCCTGTTTGGCTGATGTCTCTAACAGTTTTATTCTTGTTTCTCAGTCTCATAATGGCTTCTTTGACTTTCATTGCCTCAACTTTTGTCCTCATGTTGATAACCAGCAATAAAAGTTTCCAAAGGTATTGGAAAGTCTGGAGGAAAGACTAGGTGCTGAGAGCTCTCTTATACCTGCATTAAGGAGGCATTTAAACACACCTGAGCAATTACAAACACCTGTGAAGTCATGTGTCCCAAACTTATGGTGCCCTGAAATGGGGGGGACTATGTATAAACACAGCTGTTATTTCTACATGGTGAAACCAAAATGTGTAAAAATACCCTTTAATAAAATCTTACAATGTGCACTTTAACAACATGTGATTTTTTTCTATTACAAATCTCAAATTGTGGACTACAGAGGCAAATAAATAAATGATGGGTCTTTGTCTTAAACATTATGGAGGGCACTGTATACCGAGGTTTCTGCATTTTTCATTGATGTAATTTGCAGGCTTGGCCGTCATCAGTATATAGAGTATAGTCAGGGATTGAGAATGAGTTTTCATCCTCAATTTATTTTTCATTGTGAGTCCGCTAGCCATCAGATTTATTGAGCTTAGTTTGTAACGTACCATGGTGAGATTCGAAAATGATCTTTGTATTTTTTAGTTCATGCTGTAACTTCGTTAACCCATATTTTTTCTGGCCTGTTTTTTCACCACCCACAGTTCCTCAAGCCTGTGCTTAGTCCTTGTCGAGAGACAGAGGGCCAATCTACTTAGCTCTCTACATCCTGGAATCCAGTGACAGGGCCTTGGCAGGACAGTAAGGCATTCAGAAATAAAAAAATATTTAAAGATTTTAATAGTTAACTTAAAAACCTAGAAACACACAAAATTAAAAGCAATGTTAAATAATATCATATAAAAAAACAGGTGTCTTTTCCTTTGCCTTGTAATCCCTTTTGAAATCTTAAAAGGATTTTGATTTCTTCTGCATGACCCTGGAGAACCCCAGTAAGATTGTGCTCTGCTGCTCTCCATCAGAGTCTGTTAGTAAATGGTGGAGTTCCATGTTTGACATCATGTCTGTGGAAATCCTGGATTACCATAGTTTAAACAACAACATTTTGGTCTAGTTCTGAACTACCCCATTAATATTTTTGACTGTTTTGCAAAATATCTGGAATTATGGTAATCAGTGTGTTCATTTTAGAGGTTATAAGAGTGAGTATCTTTTGGAATTGTAAATCATCATCACTCCACTAAAACAGTTAGTTCTGCAAAGTCCCTTGTTATTCTTAAGTTTGTTCTTAATTTTATTTTTAACTTTTATTTCTAATATATTGACCAAATCTGTCAAACAACAGAAGTTCTTGAAAGTTCAGTTCAATCTCCAATGATCAGATGTGGCTCAAATTTGGGGTTGTGAAATAGTTTATAATGAGCCTTATCAAATGTACATCCATTCAGTCATTCACGTACAGTGTGCTTAATGTTTGTTATGTCCTTGGTGCTGTTGTCAATTGACCAGTTCCCTACTCAGTGAGCTGTATCCTTCTATATGCTTCAGACCTAGACTACTTGCAGCAGGCTCCTCATGGCACTGGAAAAATACGACTATTCCTGTCCCCAAAATTTCCTTAATTCACTCAAGGATAAGTAAAACAATGGCCGCATTGTCAGGCATGTGAATTTTCCACGTTTCCGCGGAAATCCGTGTTTTAAAAATCCATTTTCCGCGCTTTTTGCATGATTTCCTCTTTTTTCCACTTTGCCAAAATCGTGTTTACCAACGGAGAAATTGGATCGAAAAAAAAAAGAGACGATGTATAGACTTGTAATGAACACTAGGGTTCCGCTAGAGGTCGCTAGGGGTTCTGCGAGAAATTCCCTAGAAGTCTCTCCGAAAATGTGGCACCTAGGCTGGGCAAGGCAGCCAATCTCAACCTCATCGGGACTTCCACAGCCGATTGGTGGGTTGAATTTGCAACCTGCAGCTGGGTCTCTGGAACTCCAGCCCAGCTGGAGCCACCAAATCTATCCCCATAGCCAACTTCCTTGGCCGGCTTGATAAACCAGCAAAGCTCTGGAACCAAGAGTGCCAGAAAATCTGTGATGGAACTGTAATGGAGTAAATATTAAATTTAAGTGCAAGATTATATAACTAAATTAATTAAGACGGGGTTAAAATATAAAACACAGCAGAAAAGCCAATTACCACCTTTTTGGGCCGATTATCAATTAATGTGCGAATTTACTTCAAAATGTTATTAGTATACAGTGACAATTCACATTATTTTGGAATGTCTGTTTTTACTTTGAAATACACTAAAATAGGCTTGAAACTAGTAATTTTGTGTGTAAATTTTCCAATTTCTTGACCCCCGCTGTATGTCTCGTGCAAGAGCTCGGCTCTTTTCCTTTTTTTTTACCGCACTCACATGCCTGCATTCTCTTTCAGGCCACAGCTGCAGCACTGGGACCTTAGTTGTTCTCAATTGGCTACAACACCACATAATTTGCTTGTCTGACACCATATTCCCTAAACAGGCGCTCTATTTTGTGCTCTGTTGTGGGAATAGATTACCGGGCTGACAGAGTAAACTAAGAAGAAATGCAACATCCACACAAACTCCATGAAACCTCTGGCCCATGACTGCTCCAAGTAGTCAAAGAGCTTTCAAAATACATTGAAAACCTCAAATGCATGCATTGAGAGCAGAGAAAAACCCTGTGTTATCAAACGTGGAAGTCCAATGGTGGGAAGGCACCTCATTACAAACTGTCCTCCCAATCACCAATGCAGCCACTGCCTGTCCCATCTGCGGAAGTATCTGTGGTTCTCTCATTGGCCTCATTAACAACCTCAGCACTCAAACAATGGAGTGGAAGCAAGTCATCCTCAATCCTGAGGATCTGCCCAAGAAGAAAAGGAGTTAATCATTTCAGGCGCCCCAACAATAATCTTCAATGATTGGTGCAAAAAGAAACTTGACTACTATAAAAATCAAGATCAATCAGTTCATATAGAATTAATATAACCAATGGAGTTCTGGTTTTGCATAATTCCTCAAAGATCTGCAGTCAATCCTCAGGTGCAGTGTGTTCAATTAAGCTATTAGAACAAAAACAAGTGGTATTTCGGAAGCTAGTTATCCTATTAATCTTGCAACCTGCCGGTACTATGACTGGAATTTGCATCTCGATCACCACTTATATAATATGTCTGTTTAGAAAAATAAAAGTTTCCAAACTATTTTCATGGCCATAATTTACGATCTCACTTTTGAATTTTCTTTTGATACTGATTTATTCATAAAATTAAAATCTGAGCTAATATTCTCCAGCTTTGTTCCTCAAAGCAGTTTCAGACATATTTAAAATCCTGATTCTAAAGACATTTTCTTTCACATTTGTATTTTCTGAACCATTGATGTCACAGAATTCAAAATGAACTTAAATCCATCAGAAACTTCGTTAAAACTCTAGAATTCTTCCCATCTTTCATATTTATGTAATGTATTTATGAACTATATTCTGCAGTGTTTTGTACAGATGTTATAAAATTGTTACCTGCTCTTTTAATGTCGTTTTGAACTATTTGCAAATATTTCAAGGTTCATTGTAATAAAATCAATTTGACTGAAAATGATTTTTTCTTTTGATATTTTTCTTGTATTTGCCTTAATCAAGTTTTGATAATACTCTTTTTTGAGAGCTTTTGATATATCTACATAACATTTTACCACCAGCTCAAGAATACATATTAATGAGGTGTTTCAATGTTACTGTTTCTAAGGATTACATGCTAAAATTTTTGTTTTTTATTGTTGGTTTCCTTTGCAGTATAAAAGCTGGGTGCCTCCTTTCTTACATTCCTTATCAACTGTATACCAAGCAGTCAAGTGTCCAAAAAGGATTAAACTTCACTGTGAACAAACCTGAAGAACCTATACCAGGCCCGAGCAATATTTACAAACTTAATAGAAATGTGTGAGTAATTTCAACATTTTAGAATCTTGATGTAACATCTCATTCCTTAACCTGTAATTTTTGGGGGCTAGACTGACATGAAAGCTGAAATTGTTTTGGTTGAGTTAAAAACAAGCTGAAAATTGATGACGTTGATTAATGGTTTATCAGAAAGATCCGTGCCGTATCTAGGTTGGAGTTCCAGTTAACCACGTTAACAGAGGAAAATCCTAGGTTGCAATTTGCTGCGCTTAATGAGTTATTTCATCCAGTCCTCAATCTAATCTATTGGTTTCATTGAAGTAATTGAATCCGTTATATAAAAAGTACGTGATCTGCAAATTTAATTGGCTGGTAACAAAAGTATGGAACAAGAGAGAGTTCTAATTTATTTTATTAGTTACTAATAATCTATGTGTTTGTAATTATCCTTCATCCTCTCAATGTTCTGCAACTGTTGACTACACCAATGACCTCTCCACTGTCGTCCAACTGGGTGATATTGCACTCACCTGGTCCATGCTCAACCTGTCCAGTTACAGAAAGAGAATCTAGGAACAGTAACTATCACTTTTATGGAGTTCTTTTGCAAAATGAAGAAAAATAGTATTTCTTGTGTTTTTTTTAGAAAAAGTATAAACAACCAAGAGAATGTGAAACAAAAGGGAAAAGGCAACCAGACCAGCAGTGGAATGAATGGATGGGACAGAAATAATGATGATTTCGAACTAATGGAATTGGAGCCTGCTTTTCCTCACCTAAATCACAATGGAGTTCATAGTTGTAGAGACCATATCGCTGTTAATAACACCAACGAGTCCAATTCTAATAGTGCCTTAAAAACACAAGATTATTTAAAACTTTACAGTGAAACTTTGTGGGGAAAGGAACCTGGAACCCTTGAAGTATTGGAAGAAGAAAATGATGACTGTGAAACAGATTTCAAAAACTGTGAAAAGCATTTGGCAGAAGACAATACCTTTCTGACTGACTGCACAAGGACTCCTTCCAGTTCTTCGTTAAATGAATGCTTCAAAATAAATGGGATTAGGCAATCTGCAGTTCGGGAGATTTCAAGAATGAAAAGCAATGCAGAGCCTTCGCCTTCTAAAGGATCTTCCCACGGGTCATCTAAACCTGCGGACCCAAGTTTTATATCTGAGTTTTATGCCCATTCAAGACTGCATCACATAGCAATGTGGAAGTGTGAGTTTACAGAATACGTGAACAGACTTCAAAAACAAAATAATGGGGTATTCCCCGGCAGAGAGAAACTAAAAAGAATTAATATGGAAAAGATTCTGAGAAATCCTAGTGGCTCCAACCATTTGGGTAAGATTCTGCTTCCTGGTTACATGTGTTTTATATTTTGGGGATTTGCACCTTGTTCTTCATTTGCTTGAATCTCCCTTTCTGAGATTTATTTTCAAAAGTGAGGTCCCTGTAAATGGGAACCATTTAGTTGTCCCCATTAAGCTATATAAGCTATAACTATGCACCTAGTTAGAAACGTTTAAGATACATGCCTACTCTCCTACTGGGAGATTTGACACAATATTTGGCCTAGAAATGTCTGTACTTAGTACTGGTGCGGAGTACAATTTATCCACCAGCAATCTGTGGAGGAATTCAGCGGGTTGAGCAGCATCTGTGCCACCAGATCTTTCCACCAGATTAGTGAGGCTCAAGATATGCTGATGGTGGGCCACATTTCTATGAAACTCATGAACATGAAGGATCAAGAGGCAGATGGAACATTTAAGCTTCAACCTAGGGGCAGGTTGAAAACAAAGGCGACTGTATGGGAAGAATTGGTAGCAAGAGTGATTAAAAAAAATATATATGAATCAGTTATTGGTCAGGTTCTATTATTAGTGGCTAAAGGGAAGTGTGGTGTCTTTGGTTTATGTTTATTTACTGTAGGTCAGAAGGAGCCCTGCCATCTCCATATTCAGCTAAATATAGTTGAGACACTTGCCTTGTTTGTGTTCTTTGAGTTCAGTCTTTAAAAATCCATTTGTTGGTCCCATGAGGCAAGATACAGAAGTGTGAAAACGCACACCTCCAGATTCAGACAGTTTCTTCCCAGCTGTTACCAGGCAACCGAACCATCCTACCAACAGCTAGAGAGCGGTCCTGAGCTACTATCCACCTCACTTAGGAACCTCAAACTATCTTTAATCAGACTTTACTGGACTTTATTTTGCACTAAATGTTATTCTCTTTATCATGTATCTGTACATTGGACAGCTCGATTGGAATCGTGTATAGTCTTTTCACTGATTGGTTAGCACGTAACAAATAGTACAAGTGACAATAAACCAAACTAAACATATGTAGATTTGTTTTTCCTGAGTTCAGCCGTACACTGCACCAGCTCCCTCTGGGCAAAACGATTTTCTATTGTGGGCCTCTGATGTTAAACCCCTTATTTGCATTATTTACATATTAAGGCAAAGGTATAGGTGTGAAAATGCACACCTCCACATTCAGAGACAGGGAAGAAGGGTCTCGTCACCCATTCCTTCTCTCCTGAGATGCTGCCTGACCCGCTGAGTTACTCCAGCATTTTGTGTCTACAGTTTCTTTCCAGCTGTTATCAGGCAATTGAATGATCCTACCACAACCAGAGAGCAGTGCTGAACTACTATCTACCTCATTGGTGACCCTCAGACTATCCTTGATCGGACTTTGCTGGCTATACCTTGCAATAAACGTTAATTCCCTTATCATGCATCTATCTATACACTGTAAATGGCTCGATTGTAATCATGTATTGTTTTTCTGCTGACTGGAAAACACACAAAGAAAGCTTTTCACTGTACCTCAGTACACGTGACAATAAACTAAACTGAACTAAAGTCATGTTGATAATTCGGTTTCAGAAATAAAATATACAATCATCCTGCTTGTTCAAAATTAAAGACATAAGGAACTGCAGATGCTGGAATCTTGAGCAAAACAAAGTACTGGTGGAATTCAGCGGGTCTGGCAGCATTACAGAGAGAATGGATAGGCAAAGTTTCAAGTCGGGATCCTCCTTGATTGAGTCTGCAGAAAGGTCCTGACCCGAAATGTAACCTAATGAAATCACTCCATAGATGCTGCTTGAACCACTAAGTTACTCCAGAATTTTATAACTGGGTACTTAAATGCCTTGCCATGTTATAGAAACATAGAAAATAGGTGCAGGAATTGGCCCTTTGAGCCAGTATGATCATGGCTGATCATCCTAAATCAGTACCCCGTTCCTGCTTTCTTCCCATATCCCTCGATTCCGTTACCCTAAGAGCTATATCTGACTTTCTCTTGCAAATATCCAGTGAATTGGCCTCCACTGCCTTCTGTGGCAGAAAATTCCACAAATTCACAACTCTCTGGGTGAAAAGGTTTTTCCTCATCCCAGTCCTAAATGGCCTACCCCTTATTCTTACACTGTGACCCCTGGTTCTGGACTCCCCAAACATGGGGAACATTTTTCCTGCATCTCGCCTGTCCAATCCCTTAAGAATTATATATATTTCTATAAGATCCCCTCTCATCCTTCTAAATTCCAGTGAATATAAGCCCAGTCGATCCATTATTTCATCATTTGTCAGTTCCGCCATCCCGAGAATTAACCTGGTAAACCTAAGCTCCACTCCCTCAATAGCAAGGATGTCCTTCCTCAAATTAGACCAAAACTGCACACAATACTCCAGGTGTAGTCTCACCAGAGCCCTGTATAACTGCAGTAGGACCTCCTTGCTCCTATACTCAAATCCTCTCGCAATGAAGGCCAACATGCCATTTGCTTTCTTCACTGCCTGCTGTACCTGCATGCTTACTTTCAGTGACTGATGTACAAGGGCACCCAAGTCTCGTTGCACCTTTTCCTAATCTGACACCATCCAGATAATAATCTGCCGCCTTGTTTTTATGTTAAATGCTTAGGTAGTCCCAGGTATTCCTGGGAACAATGCAGAAGTTGCAGGATCAATTGATCCCAAAGAGGAGGAAAGATTCTAAGGGGAGTAAGAAGGATGAGAGGGGATCATATCGCTGACAAGGGCAGTCAAGGACAGCATAAAAATAAAAGAGAAGTATATCATAGCAAAGAAGAGTGGGAAGCCAGAGGATTGGGAATCTTTTAAAGAGCAACAGAAGATAACTAAAAAGGCAATACAGAGGGAAAAGATGAGGTACGAGGGTAATCTGGCCAATAATATAAAGGAGGTAGTAAAAGCTTTTTTAGGTATGTGAAGAAGAAAAAAATAGTCAAGGCAAATGTGGGTCCCTTGAAGTCAGAAGCAGGGGAATTTAATATGGGGAACAAGGAAATGGCAGACGAGCTGAACCGGTACTTTGGATCTGTCTTCACTAAGGAAGATACAAACAATATCCCAGATGTTCTAGTGGCCAGAGATCATAGGGTGACGGAGGAACTGACGGAGAATCACATTAGGCAGGAACTGGCGTTGGGTAGACTGATGGGACTGCAGGCTGATAAATCCACAGGGCCTGATGGTCTGCATCCCAGGGTACTTAAGGAGGTGGCTCTAGAAATTGTGGACGCATTGGTGATCATTTTCCAATGTTCAATAGATTCAGGATCAGTTCCTGTGGATTGGAGGGTACCTAATGTTATCCCACTTTTTAAGAAAGGAGGGAGAGAGAAAACGGGAAATTATAGACCAGTTAGCCTGACATCAGTGGTGGGGAAGATGCTGGAGTCAATTATAAAAGACGAAATTGTGGAGCATTTGGATAGCAGTAACAAGATCGTTCCGAGTCAGCATGGATTTACGAAGGGGAGATCATGCTTGACTAATTTTCTGGAATTTTTTGAGGATGTAACTAGGAAAATTGACAGGGGAGAGCCGGTGGATGTGGTGTACCTCGACTTTCAGAAAGCCTTCGACAAGGTCCCACATAGGAGATTAGTAGGCAAAATTAGATCACATGGTATTGGGGTAGGGTACTGACATGGATAGAAAATTGCTTGACAGACAGAAAGCAAAGAGTGGGGATAAATGGGTCCCTTTTTTCCTAATCAGATGTGCAGCACTTTGGTCAACGTGGGTTGTTTTTAAACGTGCTATACAAATAAAATTGACTTGACTTGACTTGACTTTCAGAATGGCAGGCAGTGACTAGTGGGGTACCGCAAGGCTTGGTGCTGGGACCGCAGCTATTTACAATATACATTAATGACTTGGATGAAAGGATTAAAAGTACCATTAGCAAATTTGCAGATGATACAAAGCTGGGTGGTAGTGTGAACTGTGAGGAAGATGCTATGAGGTTGCAGGGTGACTTAGACAGGTTGTGTGAGTGGGCGGATGCATGGCAGATGCAGTTTGATGTGGATAAGTGTGAGGTGGTAAGAATAAGAAGGCAGATTATTATCTGAATGGTGTCAAGTTAGGAAAAGGGAACGTTCAAGGAGATCTGGGTGTCCTAGTACATCAGTCACTGAAAGGACGCATGCAGGTACAGCAGGCAGTGAAGAAAGCCAATGGAATGTTGGCCTTCATAACAAGAGGAGTTGAGAATCGGAGCAAAGAGGTCCTTCTGCAGTTGTATAGGGCCCTAGTGAGACCGCACCTGGAGTACTGTGTGTAGTTTTGGTCTCCAAATTTGAGGAAGGATATTCTTGCTATTGAGGGCGTGCAGCCTAGGTTTACTAGGTTAATTCCCGGAATGGCGGGACTGTTATATGTTGAAAGACTGGAGCAGCTAGGCTTGTATACACTGGAATTTAGAAGGATGAGAGGGGATCTTATCGAAACGTATAAGATTATTAAGGGGTTGGACACGTTAGAGGCAGGAAACATGTTCCCAATGTTGGGGGGGGGGGGTCCAGAACCAGGGGCCACAGTTTAAGAATAAGGGGTAGGCCATTTAGAACGGAGATGAGGAAAAACATTTTCAGTCAGAGAGTTGTAAATCTGTGGAATTCACTGCCTCAGAAGGCAGTGGAGGCCAATTCTCTGAATGCATTCAAGAGAGAGCTAGATAGAGCTCAAGGATAGCGGAGTCAAGGGGTATGGGGAGAAGGCAGGAACGGGATACTGATTGAGAATGATCAGCAATGATCACATTGAATGGTGGTGCTGGCTCGAAGGGCCGAATAGCCTACTCTTGCACCTATTGTCTATTGTCATTTAGCACCTTAACTCTTGCTGTTTACTGTTTTTCTCCACAGGCACTGCGGATTTGCCCAGACATAAGAGCTGCATAATGCACATCGATATGGACTGTTTCTTTGTATCAGTGGGCATTCGTGATCACCCAGAACTGAAGGGTTTGTAAATGTTAAAATCTTTTTATCATTTCTTCAACCAACAAGATACAAGTTTGAAGTTGTGACTTTAAACTTAAACATGGAGACGTAAACTGATTACAGCATTGTGTAGGAATTTCAAGAAGATGTAAATGGTATGAACAAAATAATTGTTTGAATGATTGGGCTGGAAGTTAGGAGTCAAGTTGTGAGTTTCTGCAAAGGTGAAATTCCATTTGTAATGTTCAATGGGACACTTACCAGGAATCACCCTCAAATGGATGGAAGTTGAGAACCTGAACAAATCATGTATTTGAAAAAAATTAATAAATGTCTTGGGAGAATTTGAAGGTGAATTATGAGGGAGCTGAGGATTGTGGGGATGAAATTCAAAACAAGAGAGTTCGGGTTTAGTTTAGAGATACAGCACGGAAACAGTCCTTTCTTCCCACTGAGTCCATGTCGACCAGCGATCAACCCGTACACTAACACTACCCTACATGTTAGGGACAGTTTACAATCTTTACCAAAGCCAATTAACCTACAAATTTGTATGTCTTTGGAGTGTGGGAGGAAGCCAGAGCACCCCGGGGAAAAACAACATGGTCACGGGGAGAACGTACAAACTCCGTACAGATAGCACCCATAGACAGGATCAACCCCGGATCTCTAGCGTTGTAAGGCAGCAACTCTACTGCTGCACCACTGTGCCACTCCTACATCGAGTCTACTCTGCCATTCAATCATGGCTGATCTGTTTTCCCCTCCCAACACCATTCTCTTGTAACCTTTGACGCCCTTACTAATCAAGAACCTATCAATCTCCGGTTTAAAAATACTCAATGACTTAGCCTGCACCTCCATCTGTGACAATGAATTCCACAGAGTCACTACCCTCTGACTAAAGAAATTCCTCCTCATCACTATTCTGCAGGTGCATCCTTTTATTCTGAGGCTGTTCCCGCTAGTCCTAGACTCTCCCACTACTGGAACCATCCTCTTCACATCCACTCTATCTGGGCCTTTCATTATTTGGTAGGTTTCACTGAGATCTCCCCCTCATCCTTCTAAACTCCAGCACAGAGCCTTCAAACACTCCTCACATGTTAAGACCATAAGATCATCAAGAAAGGATAATGGTTAAGCAGAATCTGTGGTTTATTGTTGCTGGAAGCTGGGGATAGAAACAACATCTTGAGCTGGCAATGAAATGCATTTGAAAATGAAACATTGCAAAAATGGACGTAAGTTTGGTGAAAAGTAATAGCTTTTGAAAATCATTTGAATTGAGGAAGACTAAAGTTCATCCATAAGAGACTCAAACCTAGGATGGTGGCACGGGAGGCTGGCTGGAGAAAGGGAAGGGAACTTCCTGGCAGAAAGAAATAGGAGTTTGCAAATCACTGTTAATGTACTGAAATGTTTTAGCATACTTTACAAGAAAATTATCATAAAAATTTGACACCAAACCACATTATATCAGTTTTAGGGCAATTGGCTGAAAACTTGATCAAGGGTCAAGTTTTAAGAATTGTCATGGGAGAGTCAGAGATTTATGGAGGGAATTTGAGAATTTAGTGAGTCAGCAGCTAAAGTTTACCTATGGCAGAGTGATTTATATTTCAGCAAATAGAATGGAAGAGACCACTTGTTGAAATTGTAGCAATCTAGTGTTTGCATGGAAGGTTGGAGATTGAATTTGAATTTGCTTGGTACTTTTCATGACCTCGGAACAAATAAAAATCCTAAATCTTTGAGCACCAAGGACTTGAGAGAGGAAAAAACAAAACATAGATATCCTTTGATTACAAAGATGCTACAAAAATTGCCGTACATAAAATTTAGTGGTTTTGAAATGCAGGCACAGCTCACATTGCAAATAAGCGAGTTTGGTGTTTCGACTGAGCATGCGCAGGTCATAGGTCACAGGGGCATAACATTCTCGCCGGCTGATCTGCGTGTAAACAAATCTTCATTTCATCTGTATTTTCCAGTTTTGCTTCGTAGAGGTAAGAAAATACTCCTTTCGAAACTTAATTAGGTGTATATATGGTTAATTTGTACAAAATTATGATGATTTTGTAGGTTTTACTGCTTTATGCTTCAGTGAGTGAGCAAGATAGTGACTGAATAACAAGCATTTTTTATTGTTCTTTGTTTTGGAGGGGGGGTGAAGAATTAAATGAAATGTATGATTTTCTATAACGATCAAGAGACTTCTGCATGAGTCACGGTTCATCTCTGAGGCTAGAATATTTGTCCAAAACAAAGAACAATAAAAAATGCCTGTTATTCAGTCACTATCTTGCTCACTCACTGAAGCATAAAGCAATAAAACCTACAAAATCCTCATAGTTTTGTGCAAATTAACCATATGTACTAATTAACAGTTTTGAAAGCAGTATTTTCTTACCTCTACGAAGCAAAACTGGAAAATACGGATGAAACGAAGGTTTGTTTACACGCCGCAGATTAGCCGGCGAGAATGTTATGTCCCCTGCGCAAGCTCAGGCGAAATAAGCGAGTTTGGTATTCCGACTGAGCATGCGCAGGTCGTAGGTCGCGGGGGCATAGAATTCTCGCCAGCTGATCTATGTGTAAACAAACCGAAGGTATTTATTCACAAAATGTTGGAGTAACTCAGCAGGTCAGGCAGCATCTCGGGAGAGAAGGAATGGGTGACGTTTCGGGTCGAGACCCTTCTTCAGACTGAAGTCTGAAGTCTGAAGAAGGGTCTCGACCCGAAACGTCACCCATTCCTTCTCTCCCGAGATGCTGCCTGACCTGCTGAGTTACTCCAGCATTTTGTGAATAAATACCTTCGATTTGTACCAGCATCTGCTGTTATTTTCTTATACATATGTGTAAACAAACAATCAACTACGATGATGTTGTAGTTTTTTTTTTGAGAGAGAGAGAGAGAGAGAGAGAGAGAGAGAGAGAGAGAGAGAGAGAGAGAGAGAGAGAGAGAGAGAGAGAGAGAGAGAGAGAGAGAGAGAGAGAGAGAGAGAGAGAGAGAGATTGATTGATTGATTGATTGATTGATTGATTGATTGATTGATTGATTGATTCAGCATCTGCACCACTCCTCTACTCTCTTCCACGGCCCCGTTTCCCTCTAATGCAGCGAGATAAAAACAGACATAAGTGTTGTAGTTGTTGTTCAGAAGCCCTGCATCCACGGGGTGATTGACGGTGGCGAGGAGGAAAGTTTCCTTGACTTTGTTGTCTGCGAGGGGACGCTGCGATCTTTCGCCTTGTCCCGGCTCTGGGTCGGAGGCGATCTGTTCTCCGGTGAGACTTCGCCCGCCGCGGTTCCATGGCTCCATGACAAGTTAAAGAGTCGGGACGAGTTGAGGGGAACTCGCCGCATAAAGCAAAAAAACCTACAAAATCATCGTAGTATTTACTGATTAACCATATCTACACCGAATTAACAGTTTTGAAAACAGTATTTTCTTGCCTATATGGAGAAAAACTGGAAAAAATGGATGAAACAAAGGTTTGGTTACACATAGTAAATCAGCTGGCGACAATTCTATGCCCCTGCGACGTATGACCTGCGCATGCTCAGTCGGAATACCAAACTCGCTTATACCAAACTCGCTTATTGCTCTGTACTTGAGGGTGATGAATGTATTAGTATTTCTGAAAACTCTGAATGAAAATTGAAGCAGTGTGAGATGCTGATCGTTTTAGTGCAATTTGAAGTTTTAAAAAAATCATGATTATCAGAATACCTGGAGTGAGGTAACTGCATCATGTTGGGTATGTGATTCGACTAGAGATTGGACAACTTACTGAATTTAAATGTCGGCTTATTAAGGAAAACAGATGGATGCACAGTGAGTCAGGATTTGTCATAAGGATTAGAAGTAGAATTAGGCTATTCGGCCCATCAAGTCTACTCCGCCATTTAATCATGGCTGATCTATCTCCCTCCTTACTCCATTCTCCTACCTTCTCCCCATAACCTCTGCCACCCGTAATAATCAAAAGTATTTATTCCTCTGGAAGAGAAAAAGGAAATTTCAGAGTTGGGGGTCATGGGACACCAAGGAGTCTCATGAAATATCTCCCATAACGTCATTGGCTACAAGTTCAATGTGCAATGTAAGTTGGATCAATAAATAC